>NC_135718.1:72010956-72644743 GCF_964656455.1 Halichoerus grypus
GAAAAGGTCCTTGACATTAGTCTTAGTGACGATTTTTTGAATTTGACACCAAAAGGCAGGTAACAAAAAGGAAAAACAAACAAGTGGGACCACATCAAACTAAAAAGCTTATGTGAAGGAAACATCAACAAAATTTCAACCTATTCAGTGGAAGATATGTGCATATAAAATATCTGATAAGGGGTTAATATCCAAAATATATAAAGGACTTATACAACCCAACACCTCCAAAACTTATAATCTGATTAAAAATGGGCAGAGGACCTGAACAGAAGAAATTTTTTCAAATAAGACATTTTCCCATCAGACACATGGAAAAATGCTCAACATCATTCATCATCTGGGAAATGATATCAAAACCACAATGAGATCACCTCACACCTGTCAGAATGTCTAGAATCACTAAAACAAGAAGTAACAAGTGTTGGCAAGGATGTGGGGAAAAGGGAACCCTTGTGCACTGTTAGTAGGAATGTAAATTGGTGCAGCCACTGTGGGAGACAGTAGGGAGGCTCCTCAAAAACTTAAAAATAGAACTACCATCAGACCCAGTAATTTCACTGTTGAGTATTTACCCAAAGAAAATGAAATTATTAATTCAGGAAGATGTATGCATCTCTCTGGGTTCCCTGCAGCAGTATTTACCAAGATATTTGCCAAGATACAGAGGCAAAGTAAGTGTACATCGATAGATGAATAAAGCAGTGGTATATATACACAACAGAGTATTACTTAGCCATAAAAAGAATGAGATCTTGGGGCGCCTGGGTGGCTCAGTCGTTAAGCGTCTGCCTTCGGCTCAGGTCATGATCCCAGGGTCCTGGGATCGAGCCCCGCGTCGGGCTCTCTGCTCGGCGGGAAGCCTGCTTCTCCCTCTCCCACTCCCCCTGCTTGTGTTCCCTCTCTCGCTGTGTCTCTCTCTGTCAAATAAATCAATAAAATCTTTTTAAAAAAAAAAAAGAATGAGATCTTGCCATTGGTGACAACAAAGATGGACCTAGAAGGTATCACACTAAGTGAAATAAGTCAGACAGAGAAAGACAAATACCATGATTTCACTTATATATGGAATCTAAAAAACCAAATGAACAAATGAAAAACAGAAACAGACTCAAATACAGAGAACAAACTGGTGGTAGCCAGAGGGGAGGCAGGTGGGGGATGGGTGAAACTGGTGAAGGGGATTAAGAGGTACAAACTTCCAATTACAAAATAAGTCACGGGGGGACGCCTGGGTGGCTCAGTCGGTTAAGCAGCTGCTTTCAGCTCAGGTCATGATCCCAGGGTCCTGGGATCGAGTCCCGCGTCGGGCTCCTTGCTCAGCAGGGAGCCTGCTTCTCCCTCTGCCTGCAGCTCCCCCTGCTTCTACTCTCGCTCACTCTCTCTCACCTATGCTCTCTCTCTCTAGCAAATAAATAAATAAAATCTTTAATAAAATAAAATAAAATAAGTCACAGGGATAAAAAGTATAGCAGAGGGAACATGGTCAATACTGTAATAATGTATGGTAACTACACTTATCATGGTGAGCATTGCACGATGTGTAGAATTGTTGAATCACTATGTTATACACCTGAAACTAATACTACTTTGTATGTCAATTATGCTTCAGTAAAAAAAAAGTAAAAAGAAATTTACAAAAATGTTTGAGACTTGAAAAAGAATTCTGGTATCAGAATGTTGTAAGAAAAACTGTAAAGGTGAAATTCAGAATTTTGAAAGCCAAGTTATTATATATTTTCATGTTTACAGTGAAAACATAAACAGATGGGACCACATCAAACTAAAAAATTTCTGCACAGCAAAAGAAACCATCAACAAAGTGAAAAGACAACCAATGGAATGAAAGAAAATACTTGCAAACTACCTATCTGATAAGGGGTTAATATCCAAAAAATATGAGGAACGCCTACAACTCAACAGCAAAAAAAATAATCTAATCTTAAAATGGGCAAAGGACCTGAAAGACATTTTCTTCCAAAGACATACAAATGGCCAGTAAGTGCTCAACATCACTAACCATCTGGGAAATGGGAATCATGCTCACTTCGGCAGCACTTAACACAAAAGCACAGTATCACCTCACACCTGACAGATCGGCTAGTACCAAAGTCAAAACGGAAGTGTTGGCAAGGACGTGGAGAAAAGGGAGCCCACTGTAAAGTGGTGTAGTCACTCTGGAGAACGGTATGGAGAGGTCTCAAAAACTTAAAAAAACAGAACTACCAGATGATCCAGTAATCCCACTTCTGGGTATATATCAGACAGAAATGAAATCACGATCTCAAAGAGCACTCTCAAGTTCACAAGAGGCAAGACAGGAGAATAAGCTAAATGTCTGTCAGTGCATAAACAGATACATAAAATGTAACAGGTGTGTGTGTGTAGAGAATAACCTAAACGTCTGTCAGTGCATAAAACAGATACATAAAACGTAACAGGGTGTGTGTGTGTGTGTACACACACAGGATATTCAGCCTTAAAAAAGGAAATTCTGCCTTTTCGGCCATGGTTAGACCTGGAGGATATCATTATGCTAAGTCAAATAAGCCAGAAACGAAAACACAAATACTGCATGATCTCGCTTAGAGGTGGAATCTAAACAAATCACTCATGGAAAGAGTAGAATGGTGATTGCCAGGGATGAGGGGGCAGGGGAACTGGGGAGATGTTGAACTAAGGGTACAAACTTTGAGTTATGAGTTCTGGACATCTCATGTATAGCATGGGGACCACAGTATTGCATACTTGAAATCTGCAGAGTAGATCTTCAGTATTCTTACATCACATGCCTGAAGAATTATGTGAGGTGATAGATGTTAATTAGCCCGATGGTGGCACTCATTTCACGTCCACATACACCGAGGTATCTTAAATACACAGAATTTTAATTTATAAATCATACTTCAATAAAGATGGGGGGAAATCCTGAATCTTCCATTTCCCATGCAACACTAGGCAGGTTTCTTAAGCTGTGAAAGGGGAACGACTCCTGTAGACTGTAAGGAGCGAACTGAATCCATTCTAGAGCCCAGAAGTGTTTCCGTCCTCCTTTGTGTGTGTTAGTGAACATCAAAAAGCACAATGAGGTGCAGAGGTAGAGAGGGAGCCGTCCTGGTTTGGGGTGCTCGTTCTAACCTGAGAGGCTAGATCTACCCTTCCTGAGGAGCTAACAATGCCACTAATGCTAACCCAAGTTGGGTTTCTATACTTGCTACCAGAGTCCTAACTACAGAGGAAGCTTTTGAAAACTAGCATAGGGCTCTATAAAAATGGTAATTGATGTAACTGGTTTATGAAACAGTCTCTAAGACCACAAAGTTGTCCTCTTCAAGTGCTGAGTAGGGTGAGCAAGTATATGCACAATGTGAACACTGTCCAGAGGTCATGAACGAAGCTGTTTAACCTGTCCAGGGACTCGTCTTGCGTGCTACTCTGGGTCAACGGAGATAGGTTCTGGTTTTAGAACTTCAAACTTACCCACTCTACCGAGGTACAAACTAAAAAGGCCAGCTCGGTTCAGTCTCATCTACTTCCTTAGGCAACAAAGGAAAGGCAGGGCGACATGGATTTAAGATCTCAGTGAAGTTCCAGTGGGATCCGGTTGTTTTCCCTGAACGAGCAGATCACATGCGGGCACATTCCACATGGAGGTACTGCTCAACACCAGGTCCATCTTTTTCAGATCAAGCTCCAGCTTAACCACAGCCTCTCTCAAACCATTTCTTCTCCCACCATTCCCCCACCCATAACTTCTATACCCCTATGACTACAGAGTATTTGACTCCTCTATCAATAGCAGTGTAAATTAAAAAAGGATTTAACACCTCTGCAATGCCTCCTGGACTGTTTCTAGAACACAGTTGTATCTAGCCGTTAAAAGTGAAGGAAAAAGGGGCGCCTGAGTGGCTCAGTCCTTAAGCGTCTGCCTTTGGCTCAGGTCGTGATCCTGGGGTCCTGGGATCGAGCCCCGCCATCGGGCTCCCTGCTCGCAGGAAGCCTGCTTCTCCCTCTCCCACTCCCCCTGCTTGTGTTCCCTCTCTCACTGTGTCTGTCAAATAAATAAAAAAAATCTTAAAAAAAATTACATATATAAAATGTGCTGAAGACCCTGAATCTATTTGGTTCGCCCCAAAACACAAATATGAAATAAGAATTTTAAAACACAACCAAAATGCTTAGGGAATGTATTTTCTGTTTAACTGATGTGTCTAGTTGATGGGCTGTTTACAGAAAAAAATCCTAAGACACATTTAAATAGACTGGCCTGTCTTGAACATAAAGTCTGATAACTGATGGTCTTTATGCTTCAGAGCATTAGAATGAGTACCAGGTGTCCTTTTTTTTTTTTTAAAAGATTTTATTTATTTATTTGAGAGAGAGAATGAGAGACAGCACGAGAGGGAAGAAGGTCAGAGGGAGAAGCAGACCCCCCGCTGAGCAGGGAGCCCGATGCAGGACTCGATCCCGGGACTCCAGGATCATGCCCCGAGCCGAAGGCAGTCGCTTAACCAACTGAGCCACCCAGGCGCCCCGAGTACCAGGTGTTCTTAATAATCACATTCTACCACCGGTTAGCTGGCTTTTTAAATTACACATCTCAATTTTTTTTTTAAAGATTTTATTTATTCATTTGAGAGAGACAGAGACAGAGAGCACAAGCAGAGGGAGGGACAGAGGGAAAGGGAGAAGCAGGCTCCCCACTGACCTGGGAGCCTGCCACAGGGCTCGATCCCAGGACCTGGAGATCATGACCTGAGCTGAAGGCAGACGCTTAACCATCTGAGCCACCCAGACGCCCCTACACATCTCATTTTTACAGAATGCTGAAGTACATCACACCTGTGACATTAACATGGCTGCTATAAGAAACATTTCCTGTTTATGTTTTCCATACCACCACTGAGTGTTCCTGTGCCACATTCACAGCAGGGCCCCAGACCAGTGGCACCACCAAAACCTGGAGACTTGTTAGAAACACTAACATGGGGCACCTGGCTGGCTCAGTTGGTGGAGCATGTGACTCTTGATCTCGGGGTCCTGAGGTAGAGCCCCACACTGGGGGGTAGGGTTCACTTAAAAGAAAGTAAAAATAATTTGGGGGTCCTGGGTGGCTTAGTTGGCTAAACATCCGACTCTTGATTTGGGCTCAGGTCATGATCTCAGAGTTGTGAGATTGAGCCCCGTGTTGGGCATAGAGTCAGCTTGAGATTCTCTGCCTCTGCCCCCTCCCCTGCTCACGCTCTCTCTCCAAAAATAAATAAATCTTTAAAAAAATATATTTTAATTAGGGTTGCCTGGGTGGCTCAGTTGTTAAGCGTCTGCCTTCAGCTCAGGTCATGATCCCAGGGTCCTGGGATCAAGCCCCACATCGGGCTCCCCACTCAGCAGCAGGAAGCCTGCTTCTCCCTCTCCCACTACCCCCCTGCTTGTGTTCCTGCTCTCTCTGTGTCTCTGTCAAATAAATAAATAAAATCTTTAAAATAAATATATTTTGATTTAAAAAAATACTAATAATATGCTCCTGGCTCAGATCTACCGCCCAGCGGTGTTAACACTCCTTCCAGGAACCTGTTCCAGTTGGGAACCCACTATTACACAGAATCCTCGCCTGACAGGAAAGCACGGGTTCTTCACCTGGGAGCTGTGAATCTTCTCAAGTCAAAAGCAAATGTGCTTTCTCCTGGGGAAGCTGCACAACTATCAACATTCTCCAACAGATATTAACCGAGAAACAGGTACCACCACTGTGAATCAAATTGAGAATTCACTTCTGCAAATATACACCGAACGAAAATTTTCTCCAAGCCCTTTAATATTTACTTAAACAAGTTGAGGCACAAGCAATAATAAAACTGCATTTTTTTTTTATGTTACAAGGAAGAAAATTTTGTGTAACATCTGCATGGTATACTAATTTTCTCAAAACTTTGTGTAGTATTTCATTAATACTCTGGTCTGTTAAGTTGGTTCAACAAGGTCAGAAAAGCAAGCAGAAAGATGGTAAAAAAAAAAAAAAATCACCTTTTGGAGGGGTAAGAGGACTCAAACATTTGCTAACTGCCTACTATACCCACTGTACTAGATTTTATGTACATAAATTCAATGTGAATGTAAATTCTAGTTATTAACAAGACAGCACGGACACTGCCAGGTAAGCCCGTTTTAAGTGCACTTTCACCTTAAGTACAAATTGTGGAATCAAATAGCTCCTTCCCAGGGAAGCACACCAACGTGCACTAATACCTGTTTCCATCTCCAAAGACTTTATACAAGCATGCAACATTAGCACATGGGCACATTCAGGCTGTCATCACTCTTAATTAAATCTTGGGTTGAGCACCATTTGGCCAACATCATGCCTACTTCCTGGTTCCATACCATGTAAAACTTTTTAGATAGGTAACCCTGTTGAGCAATTATGCGCCTGGGGGAAAACCTTGTTTGGGCTTTTTTTTTTTTTTTTAAACCAAACTACCACCTTTCAGAAGTGGCACCTAATTTTAAAGCACAAAAGCTGGGGCGCCTGGGTGGCTCAGTCGTTAAGCGTCTGCCTTCGACTCAGGTCATGATCACAGGGTCCTGGGATCCGGATCGAGCCCCGCATCAGGCTCCCTGCTCAGCGGGAAGCCTACTCCTCCCTCTGCCCCTCCTCCTGCTTGTGTTCCCTCTCTTGTGTTTCTCTGTCAAATAAATAAAATATTAAAAAATAAAGCACAAAAGCTGTCATTTAAGTAAGAAAATGACCACATTATCAGCTCCACTGGGAAGATAGCACAGCCTTTTCAACAAGCATTAGATCAAAGCTGATTACTTTTCAGAAAACCCAGTGATACGAAGCTTGGACTATACTACAATTCTCAAGGGCCTATAGCATTCATACCCTCTCCCAAAACTAAGTTGACTGCTCACTCCTCCAGCTCGTCCTTAGGTTCTCTGGGGGGTCCATTCCTTCCATGCCAAGCTATCTGCCCCTTGCTCTTTCCTCTCTATATTCTGAATGCCCCTGGTCTGAATACTCCCCTCTGACTAGGGCGAGTACAGGACGAAAAGACTGTTTCCTAGCTGTGTGACCAATGACCACTACACTGCTTTGGATTGGGGATCTATGAGTAAAAATGACTAACCAGCATGTTTGCACTAGTTGCCTCCCTATCCCCAGACAAGAGTAGGCAGGGTGCCATCAAAAAAAAAAAAAAAAAAAAAAAAAAAAATACTGTTTCAAGAGTGCAGGATCACAAACCTGGAAGTTACACGAGGAAGAATCCTTAAATGTCTGAGTTACGTAGTCTGATGTTCTAATTTTATAGATGAGACCAGGGGTAAGTTCAGAGATGTAACGTAACCTGCCAAAGGCTATGCAGCTATCCAGAAGCAAAAACTTAGAATCATACTCCAAACTCTTTCCTCTATATCCCAACCACAACAAAAACCCAAGATTAAGGTTAAGGAAAATTTATAAGTAAATTAAGTAAAATATATAAGCAGACAGGAAAAGTCTTCGGGATCGCTCCAGATTTTGAGACAGAATAAAGGCAATGTGTACAAGGAGAAACTGTTACTCAGTTCAACAGATGACAAGTAAGTATCAAGGATCTTTATTCTCAGACCTAATGTTCAATCTGTGACTGCAGATAACATGTCACTATTTTGAGAACACCTCCATTCTTTGCAAGTCTTCAGCCACAAGGTTATACCTTATTCTCACCATAACAAGATAAATGAATCAGATTGAAAGAGGATTAAGGAGATACACTGAAGATAAAAGCAAAAGGGAACAAACATTTTACAAGCTTATCATCTGTTACCCCAAAGGTTAAGTTTCAGATTTACAAGAGTAATGACAGAACCGTATGATTTCAGTGAAAATCAACACAAGTTAGGTCTTTAAAAAAAAAAAAAAAAAAAAGAGGGCAGGGGATCAATTCAGAATACTAAGTCAGGCAAGCATGCAAACTTCAGAGTATAAAAAATGCAAGGCCTGGTTGTCCAAACAAACATATCCCTCAGAAGGTGGATTTGAAGATGCTATACAGAACCAAAAGCTGAAAGGGACACTTCTCTGAATTAGCAGACCAATTCCCTCATTTTTTAAGTGAGAAAAGAGGGCAGACAATAATTGGTGAAGCTCACATGGCTAGATTAAGGATGTACATAGATCTAATTCCTGGTGCTATTTGCAACTACATACATCTAAAATACAAGGAGATAAATATCCAGAACACATTAAGCCCACCGATTTAAAACTAAACATTTCAAGACAAATACACAGGGAGGGAGTGAATTAATACAACACAGCAGCACATCTCACATATTTAAGAGATTAAATGGAAAAAAGTAATCTCTCAAAAGATTTTAATGCTCAGTTTTGATAGTTTCCATCCAATTCTTTTATGTAGAGCAAATGTACTAGCTTAAAAAAAAACGTGCATTCTTCAGCTTTCTCCTATACTTTTTCTGCCTATCTTTCAAAACTAAGCACTGAGTAATTTTCAACCTAAGTAATGTGATTTTATATGTACACACTTTAATTGCACGTTTTAGGAATAAAATAAATCCATGATATTTTGTAACTCATAGTGTATTTATAAAATGAAAAGCTTTCTATCAAAATACACTTTTCACTGGGAAAAATAAATAAAACAGATGAATGGATCCACACAAAGTAAAAATTAACTCTGGTAGATTTCAGTGTAGGACAGTCCATAACAAGCCTATTTGCCCCTTTTCCCCCAGAGCTGCTCATCTTCCGACTTAAGATTTTAAAAATATTTTTAATTGAGATTATGTTGACATTTTCTCATTCCACATCATCTTCAGCCAAGCTCTGAGCACTTACAATTCTCTGAAAAAGAAAAAAAAAATTTAATTTTTAAAAGTCCTTTGTAGGAGGCAAGAATATCCAATGGAAAAAGACAGTCTCTTCAATAAATGGTGTTGGGAAAACCGTATAGCTACATGCAAAAGAATGAAAGAGGACCACTTCCTTACACCATGCACAAAAATAAACTCAAACTGGATTAAAGACCTAAACATGAGACCTGACACCATAAAACTAGAAGACATAGGCAGTAATCTTCTTGGACACTGGCCTTAACAACATTTTTCTAGGTATGTCTCCTCAGGCAAGGGAAACAAAAGCAAAAATAAACTATTGGGACTACACCAAAATAGAAAGCTTTTACATGGCAAAGCAAACCAACAAAATGAAAAAGCAACCTAATGAATTGGAGGACATCTGTAAATGATGTATCTAATAAGGGGTTAACATCCAAAATATATAAAGAACTCATACAACTCAACACGAGGAAAAAAACCTAATAATCCAATTAAAAATGGGCAAAGGACCTAAATAGACATTTTCCCAACAGACACATGCGAAGATGCTCAACACCATTAATCATCAAGGAAATGCAAATCAAAGCACAATGAGATAATCGCCTCACACATGTCAGAATGCCCAGAATCATAAAGACAAGAAATAACAAGTGTTGGCGAGGATGTGGCGAAAAACGAACACTCATGCACTGTTGGTGGGAATGCAAACTGGTGCAGCCACTGTGGAAAACAGCAGGAAGGTTCCTCAAAAAATTAAAAAATAGGAATACCGTATGATCCAGTAATTCCACTGCTGGTTATTTACCCAAAGAAAATTGAAAATACGGGGCACCCGCGTGGCTCAGTCGGTTAAAAGTCTGCCTTCAGCTCAGGTCATGATCCCAGGTTCCTGGGATCAAGTCCCATGTCTGTATCACTCCCTGCACGTGCTTTTCCCTCTCTCTTTGCCCCCCAGTCATGCCTGCTCACTCGCTCTCTCTCCCTCTAGTGCTCTCTCTCCAATAAATACAATCTTAAAAAAAAAGAAAAGAAATTCAGAAAGATGTATGCACCTCTAGGTTTACTGCAGCCAAGATATGGAAGCAACATTAGTGTCCATCAATGGATGAACGGATAAAGAAGTGGTAAACATATACAATGGACTATTATTCAGCCATAAAGAATGAGATCTTGCGGGGGCGCCTGGGTGGCTCAGTCGTTAAGTGTCTGCCTTCGGCTCAGGTCATGATCCCAGGGTCCTGGGATCAAGCCCCGCACCAGGCTCCCTGCTCTGCGGAAAGCCTGCTTCTCCCTCTCCCATTCCCCCTGCTTGTGTTCCCTCTCTCACTGTGTCTCTCTCTGTCAAATAAATAAATAAAAATCTTTAAAAAAAAAAAAAAAAAAAAAAGAATGAGATCTTGCTATTTGCAACATGGATGGACCTAGAGGATATTATGATAAGTGTTATTTCACTAAGATAAACACCATCTGATTTCACTTATATGTGGAATCTAAAAACCAACAAATGAACAAACAAAAAAAGGAGAGAGAGACCCATACCACCAAACTGGTGGTTGCCAGAAGGAAGTGGGTGGGGGCAAAATGAGTGAAGGGGAGTGAGAAGTCCAGGCTTCCAGTTATGCAAGGATAAAAAGTTATGGGGATAAAAAGTACAGCATAAGGAATATAGTCAATGATCATGTAGTACCACTGTATGGTCAGACAGATAGTATCAACACTTGTGGTGAGCAGACCATAATGTACAGACTTGTCAAATCAGTAAGTTGTACACCTGAAACTAATATAAAATTGTGTGTCAACATACTTCAATTAAAAAAAATTTTTTAAGGGAAAAAAAATGTCCTTTGTATACAAAGAATCAGATCTTGCTAAAGTTTACCCATTCTGAGATTTCAATATTTAACACTTCTAAACACTGTTATCAAAGAAAATAACGATCACACTACTGTTAGTCGCATTTCAAAATCCAAGGAGAGATACATTATACTGTTTTACATGTTAATCAATTATGTAACTAAAACCAAAAAAATTCAAGGTATCTTTTCACTCCCATATAAACTAAGAATACTGATTAACACTTTACTGGTCATTCTATGCTCCTAACATTTCCCTTTCTGGTTTGAAAATGCTCAGTCATCATACAAGAAGGAATACAGTAATTCCGAAATTAGCATTTGAAAATATTTCCAGATAACATGAGTTAACTGAGTAAAGGAGGCCATTTTTATAAAGTGGAGTTCAGGTTTCATCCTGAGCTCATCCACATTTCAAAAGACCTCACACCCTCAGGTCCATCTTCCAAAAGCACTATGCTATGCTGCCTTTCCAAGAGCATATAATATTAAACAGAAGATTCTGATTTAGATAGACCAGGAACCATATTAGTCTAAGTAAGAAGGATTAAGACCAAATCTTTAGTTTTATCAACTCTTTCCCTTAAATCTTTTGGGGCCTTTATTTTCTCTCCAGTCCCTTTCCAATCTGAGTAAAGATCAGTTTGAAGAATTAACCAATTATAGGGGCGCCTGGGTGGCTCAGTTGGTTAAGCTACTGCCTTCGGCTCAGGTCATGATCCTGGAGTCCTGGGATCCAGTCCCACATCGGGCTCCCTACTTGGTGGGTAGTCTGCTTCTCCCTCTGACCCTCCCCCCTTTTCATGCTCTCTGTCTCTCAAATAAATAAATTTTTAAAAACCTTAAAAAAAAAAAAAGAAATAACCAATTTTAAATCACACCAACTGTGGAAATTAACACACGAATAAACAAACTATTACAAAAAATAGATTCATTTCAGTTCCTTGGAAAAAATTAAAAATGAACAAAATGCACTTTAATGAATTCTTAAGTTATATATATTCTTTTATACAAATGGTGTTGTGTTCAATATAGATTGGAGATGTAGTCAAATAACTCCAAGCTCAAAGCCCACCTTGGCAGAAGCAGAGGCACTGGGGCCTTTAGACAAGTGAGGTCAGAGGGTATCCACAATCCTTTATGATCTAATTTCAGGCTATGACATCTTGGCCCCCTATGCCAGGCCACGTAACTGAATGCATGGGCTCACAAGAGTCGATAGAAAGCTAGTTTCAGAAAGTAGCTGAGAGTGGCCTGAATTTTGGTATTTGAATATCTTATCTTATTCAAATTTGGTATTTGAATACCTGAGATTTCATACTATGAGACGTACGTATCCTGATCCACACGTAGGGCACAATGACTAGATCTTATGCTCACTCACTCCAATATTCTTAGGAAAGAAAAATTTCAAGCACTGCTATCTCCAATTCTACTTTGATTCCAAGGAATGAATGGGTTTCATAATTTCATCATGTTCACTAGACTAATTTTTAAATGTCAATGTCCCTAAAACATTGAATTCTCAGATTCTACTCACTTTTTTAACGTTTCAAATCCTTACCTGACTAATTGTTGGAAGCTTGGTCAGAAGCATCTGGAACACAGGTGGTGGAAGAGTTTGCTGTAACACCTGGAGCAACTGCTGTGGCTGTCCACACACAGCAATTGCATTTGTCAGATGGTCTACACCTTTCTCATATTCACCTGAAAGATTTACGTAAAAATAACATGTGACCTGAAAAGCCTTTGCCTTTGTCAAAAATTCAACTCTAAAGCCTTCACTGTATCTCCAAGCGATACTGACCAAAAACATCACACAAGTAAAAACTTGGAAATAATCTACAGTACATTCATAGAACTGAATATTATGAGAGCATTAATAAAAACGGATTAGATCACAGGTACTGATATGAAAGTGTCTTCAAAACACATACAAAAAGGGAGAAATTAAAGTGCAGAAATGTCCAAGTATATTACTATTTATAAGCTTGGAATATTTCTGAAAGATTATGTAAGAAATTGCTAATAATGGGGTGCTTGGGTGGCTTAATCAATTAAGTGTCTGACTTCCGCTCAGGTCATGATCTCACGGTCCTAAATCAAGTCCCACATAGGGCTCTCTGCTCATCGGGGAGCCTGCTTCTCCCTCTGCCTGCCACTCCCCCTGCTTCTGCTCGCGCACACTCTCATTCTGTGTCAAATATATAAAATCTTAAAAAAAGAAAGAAACTGCTAACTATGGAACACTACTTTTCTGAAAAGAACTGGAAAACTGGGGACTGAGGTGGAAAGGAGGCCCAAATTCACTTTAGATTAATCCCTTATACTATTTTGAATGTTATCACATGCAAATTCAAAAAAAAAAAAAAAATCTTTTTAAGAAAGTGATGCTAGTAGGAAAAAGTCATACTAACGAAGTGGCAAGAAGCAGGTAACAAAATAGCGATTATCTCTGAGTGGTAGGATTTTCTTTTAATTTATCCTACAATGGACAAATCTTCCAACCCTGAATAAGAACGTGACCATATAAGGGACTGAAGAATGGTACATGAAGAAGAGGCATTGCTTGCTGTAACATTTCACTTGAGAAAATCTAAGGACTGAGGTATTCAAACTGAAGAAAGCAGAACTCTACAAAGCATTAAAAATGGAAAATACAAAAGACTTAGTTCTTTCTGCATGGGCTTGGACCTCCATTGGGGGGACACGATGGCTCCAATGACCTGGAAATTAAGATGCCACTTGGCCACTGAATCCTCATACCACTGAATTTACAGGCAATATAAGGGATTACAACACTGTTGCCTGGGGATATTAATTCTGATTATTAAATGGAAACAGAGCTGCTTCTGGATTGTTATGTGTAGAACACAGGATCCCAAGACACCACCTAACATTTCTAAACACACTGGCAACAGTTAATGAACCACCACAGCAACTCAATGCAGTTTCCTCTCTGCACCTGCAGACTTGGGCCCGTTCACATCATCCTGAGATGAGATCTGGCTCAGTTAAAAGAATTATGCTTATGGGGCGCCTGGGTGGCTCAGTTGTTAAGCGTCTGCCTTCGTCTCAGGTCGTGATCACAGAGTCCTGGGATCGAGCCCCGCATCGGGCTTCCTGCTCAGCGGGAAGCCTGCTTCTCCCTCTCCCACTCCTCCTGCTTGTGGTTCCTGCTCTCACTGTGTCTCTCTCTGTCAGATAAATAAATAAAAGAATCTTAAAAAAAAAAAAAAAAAAGAATTATGCTTATGGAAGACCCCCAGATGGAGGAGACCACCAACCAACGAAGTTCACTGCCTAAATCACTCATGCTTTCACATGACTTACTCTGATGTTGACTTTTTCCCTAAATCTAACCACCTCAGGTTCGGTTGGTAGTTTCCACAAGAAAGGCAGCTTGACAGAGTTAAGTAACCCTCTGGACAGTGCTGAGCTAAAGTGTGGAACGTGAGCTTGGGAAAAAGAGTAACTCTTGCCTATCCTTCCCTGACCTTCCTCCCAGCCACGAGTTATTGTCCTTCTCAATCTGGAGCTGACAGCTCAAGTCAACAGATGGCCACAATGCACAGATCTCCAAGACAATCCAAACAGAAGTTATTATGAGTGTACTTTTTTCTAATATGTTCGACTGTGAGTAAAATAATTTAAAATAGTGATTCTTGGGGTGCCTGGGTGGCTCAGTCAGTTAGGCATCTGCCTTCGGCTCAGGTCACGATCCTGGGGTCCTGGGATCAAGCCCCACATCGGGCTCCCTGCTCAGCAAGAAGTCTGCTTCTCCCTCTCCCTATGCCCTGCTCGCTCTCCCTCTCTCCCAAATAAATAAGTAAAATCTTAAAATAAATTAATTAAAAGTGTTTCTATTTTGAAAGAATATTTTGATAGTATCAAATAGACCTCTTTATTTATGAGCATAAACAAAATATTTTGAGAATGTTTGCATGAAATGAAATACTACAACCTATATCTTCGACACATATCCCTATATATGCAGCTTTCTTTTTAAATATTAAAGTAACAGAGTCTCTCAAACGATCGTGGTCTATGAAGATTTAAGTGCTTTACTATTACCCCATGATTAAACCTCAGGTTTCTGGGGCACCTGGGTGGCTCAGTCGTTAAGCGGCTGCCTTCGGCTCAGGTCATGATCCCAGAGTCCTGGGATCGAGCCCCACATCGGGCTCCCTGCTCTGCGGGAAGCCTGCTTCTCCCTCTCCCACTCCCCCTGCTTGTGTTCCCTCTCTTGCTGTGTCTCCGTCAAATAAATAAAATCTTAAAAAAAAAAAAAAAATCATTATAAACCTCAGGTTTCTTATTGTTATGGGGTAAAAAGGCCAAAATTGTTTTCTAGTAAGGCATTTCCATTTTTATTTATAAATATTATCAGCCTACTATGCCATCCAAATAAGATAACTGTTTCCTAAAGAAAAAAGCAAAGCAAGAAATTACTGGGAAGGGGGAGACAAGACAAAAAGTAACATGTCACCACCACCTCAAACCTTTAATCCTTTCCATAAAAACAAATAAAAAACCACAAATGACCTACATCATGTATTTCAATACTATCTAAATCTATGATACAGCAATGAGCATAAGAAAATTTGACACCTAGTATCGTTTTTATTAATGATAGCAAATACTTCAAAGTTACATAAAAATATACTTTTGAAATAAAAGCTAATTTGGGTGGTGCAGTCAGTTAAGCATCAGACTCGACTTCAGCTCTGGTCATGGTCTCAGGGTCCTGGGATGGAGCCTGACGGCTCTGCATTGGGGCGTGGAGCCTGCTTTAAGACTTTTTCTCTCCCTCTCCTTCTGCCCCTTCTCCTACCCCCAGAGTCCCCTGCGCGCACACACTGTCTCAATAAATAAATCTTTTAAAAATAAGTAAAAGCTGGGGCGCCTGGGTGGTTCAGTCCATTGAACGTCTGCCTATGGCATAGGTCATGATCTCAGGGTCCTGGGATTGAGCCCCGCATCAGACTCCTTGCTCGGCGGGGAGCCTGCTTCTCCCTCTCCCTCTGCCCTGATCGCTCCCCCTGCTTGTGTGTTCTATCTCTCTTTCTGTCAAATAAATAAAAATCTTTAAAAATAAATAAAAGCTCATTTGTCACTAAAAATTTATAAATACATTTAAGACTAAATTACTGAATTATAGTTCTCAAATATATCAGTTTCATCATTTTAACTTCATTAATAGTAATGTTTTAAAAAAAGAACCTTAATCCTTAATTGAATATGTAAAGCACAAAGCCTAAACTCTAGATCAGATTCAGATCACTGGCTGGTCCTGAAATCAAGCACCATGAACTCACTGTGTGACCCTGACAGGTAAATTAACCTTCTCTGGGACTTGTATTAGCCATTCCTTCCTATAAATATTAGAAAAGACCTGAAGATTAGATGAAGTAGTAGTATATGCCTAGATCACACTCCTTCAGTTACTATTTACATATTGCAGAGAGAGACCGAGGCAAGGATCCACCTCAGGACCCCGAAGTCATGACCTGAGCCAAAATCAAGAGTCAGATGCTTAACCGACTGAGCCACCCAGGTGCCCCTAGAGCCAGTCTTAAATAAAATAATTTTCCCACTAGTAAATGACTTGTCTTGAAATATTTGGAGTAACTTTTTTAAAAGCTGCTACACTACACCAAAAAAAGCCCCCTATCACCATAAATTTATAGTTACTGTGAAGAATTCTAATTTCCTCATCTTTTAATGACTTACCTTGGGCTAGCAACTCTTCACCAAGCTGTATTTCTTCAAGGAAGAATTTCTGAACAGCTTCAGCATCTTTAAGGTCAGGTAACTGTTTGGAAATACAGTATTTAATAACTGATACCAAAATTATGCTGGGGACATAACCAATACACAGAAGATCATGCCACTAAAAACAAAACAACAAAAAACTAACTCATTATAAAAAATGATAAAAAGAAATCTACTCTTCAATACTTAAAAGCATTAGTTTAGTATCTACATTTAAATGAATATAAGAAAAAAATACTTATTGATCAAACTGATACTAGAACAGTTCTCAGAAGGCTGTACATCAAACCTAAAGTAAAAAATGAAGAATACAATTCTCTATCATAAAATAGGCACTTTACTATTTATACTATTTTGATTACCATTTTTATATTTTTATGTAACTGTAATCAACTTTCTTCTGATCCAGTATATTTTGTATAGATTTTACTGCATCTAAAAGATTATTTTTAAGTGGTAATAGAATATTCCATTGAGAAATAGGATTGCTTAATCATGATCTATTTGTTGTACATGAACTACTTCTAAATTTTTTTGCTATTACAAAGCAGCTTTATTTAAGTAGGTTTGCATTTCTTGTTTTTGTTTCATAGTTTGTTACATATTACCAGACTATGGTAATATATAATGCCATCAGCTATATGACTTATTAAAAAACATAAACCTACTATTAAAAAATCCTATTCTTTTAAAAAACCTAGACTTCTATTAATGGAAGTTTTTGGTTCCTGATTAATATTATATACACTCTCATTACCAACGCAGATGCAAAAATTTAAATTTCTGAAAGTAGAGGCATCTGTCATCAACTATCCCAGCACAGGCAAGAATTTGATTATTCTTGAATCTAAAAATACACACTGATGCATGTCTGTATCTACCTTCCCAGGTCCTTAGAAAAAAAAGGCTACTGAAACACTACGAACATGTATTTCAGAAAGGTAGTTTAGACATAAGAGAACAAAGTGGTTGACTCTTAGTTTCACTATTACTGTGTCCAGTCACTTAGCTGTGTTAATTAATTACCTGATTGTTTCAAAATAACAAAATGTAACATTTTCTGATTTAATTTTTCTTTGCCTCAACTTACTTTAAAAAGAACCAATACTGGGTCACCTGTGGCTCAGATGGTTAAGCGTCTGCCTTCGGCTCGGGTCATGATCTCAGGGTCCTGGGATCGAGCCCCACATCGGGCTCCTGGCTCAGCGGGGAGTCTGCTTCTCCCTCTCCCTCTGCCTCTCTCCCTGCTCATGCTCTCTCTCTCTCTGTATCTCTCTGTCTCAAATGAATAAAAAAAAAAAAAAAAGAACCAATACTGATCCTGTAGTCCAAGTCCTGGGAATCCAGACAATGGAACTAATTTTAATAAAAAAGAAAAGCTATATGTGCAATGATTAACATTTACTTACTTTACTTACACATGTCACAGAACATTTTTTTTATCAAGCAGAAAAACCTATGTAGTCATTAAAAATAATCATGAACACAGGATCTATGAAAAGAAAAAAAAAGATTTTTATCTACCTGTACATATAATATCAAGGTAAAAAATTTGCCATGTGGTAGGATTCTGGATCAGTGGGTATGAATAATCCTATATAACTTTTGAAACAAATAGCATGTGGTTCTTTTAAAAGAAGCTGAAGGAAGGAAAATTAAATTAATGTTTTATTGTATTATTTTGAAGCAGCTGAGTGAGAAAGCTTGAACCGTTTGGCAGAATTGTCTTCTGGAGACTATCAGCTTATTTCCCCTTAAATATTGCTCATGTAATAAGCTGTGTGCTATTTGGGCCAAGAAGGGGGAAATAATGATGGACCAGACAATCTGCAGTTGAACTGAATTAACTATTCCAAAAAAAAAAAAAAAAACCTGTATTTTAAAATAGAAAATCAATGCCTGGTATCAACTAGCTTTCTCAAAACACACTTGAAGTAGGTTTTAAAATCGTTATTTCTGTAACATATATAAATACAATATAAACAAAAAAACAGATTACCTTGCAAAGTCCAGCTCTCTCCTTGGCAAGCTTTTGTTTCTTTCTTCCTGCAAGAAATGGAGTATTTTCATTTTACCATTATTAAAATGGGAATCAAAAGAAGTCAAACTGCTGTGGCAGTCATTCATTCTATTTGTAAAACATCCCAGAGTAGGGCTCTCCTATTCTCTTGTCTCCTTGTGATTTGTCAGGGTCTGAGTTCTGGTCAATGAGCTATGGACAATATGACATTTCTGGGCAAGAGCTTTTTCCTTCCCTCTGGGGCACCAAGATCAGCAATTTTGAAGATGGAGACAATTCTAACAGGTGATTAATTGCCATAAGCACAGCAAGCCCCGCCCCCACCCCCAGCTACACAGGACATGAAACACAAGCAAGAATTAAACCACAGCTGTTAGGAAGTTTTATTACTGAAATATAACAGATTCAATCTTTACTGAAAGTTGAAAGCTATCTGACATTCCTAAATGAGAAAAAAGGGGGTAGGAAGACAGTACTCAGAAATGCACCGCAGGGGCACCTGGGTGGCTCAGTCGTTAAGTGTCTTGCCTTCCGCTCAGGTCATGATCCCAGGGTCCTGGGATGAGCCCCGCGTCCGGCTCCCTGTTCTGTGGGAAGCCTGCTTCTCCCTCTCCCACTCCCCCCTTCTTGTGTTCCCTCTCTCACTGTGTTGTGTCTCTGTCAAATAAACAAAGTCTTTAAAAATTTTTTTTAAAAATTTTTTTAAAAATGCACTGCAAAATTCTTAACTACTGCTGGCTGGTTAAGAAAAAAACCCTCTGGCTACACTCTGTAAACTGTTTAGTTTTTTGTCTTGTTTTTGATTCGAAAAAGCAACACTACATATCTCAAAAGTAAGTGATGTTTAAAATCTTAAAACCCTTAAGCCAAATCAATAAAGGACACTAACAATATTTTAAATTGCTATAGGGGCTCCTGGGTGGCTCAGTTAAGCTTCTGACTCTTGGTTTTGGCTCAGGGCATGATCTCAGGGTCATGGGATGGCCTGCGTTGGGCTCTGCACTCAGTGCAGTCGGTTTGTCCCTTTCCCTCCACCTCCGGCTCCTCCCCCCTCCCACAGGCTGAGCTCTTCTCTTTCTCAAATAAATAAAATCTTTAAAAACTTTTCAAAAAGTAAAAAATAAATTGCTATTTAATGATATACTCCATTTGAAAGGGTGTTAGCACAGGGGAAGCTCAAGCTTGTTTTATATCCCAGCTCTTCTTAGTGTCAGTGTGACCTTGGGCAAGTTAGAGTAACCTGTACCTCACTTTCCTCTTATGTAAAACTGGCCTAAGAATGATACATGCTTCACAGAGCTGTTGTGAAGATTAAATGAGTTAATGCATGTAAAGTATTTTTTAACAGTGTCTGATTTATAATGTACCGTATGAGGAGTTGGTAATGAACTACTTAAGCAAGTATCTGGTATTGAGATAGTTCACTACCAGCAACTCGGCTAAGGAGTTGTGCTATGCTAAATATCTAAAGTTTCCCAAGTCACTAAAACGTACCAGGAACACAGAGACTGTGGCATAGCTAAAAACGTTAAGGCTCTAATACTTATTACCTGGGTGATCTCTGACAAATAAATCTCTTAAGCGCTCTAAAGATAAGGCACGTTTAACCACCACTGTGAGAAACAAAAAGCTTCATAAAACAAGCAAATGTCCTCTGAAAACCTTAAAGTGTTCTACAAACTCAAGTCTCAATCAATGCATGACTAGAGACAGTGACCTGTTTGCCTAACTGCAGTGAGATGGGTTAATTTACTGTGGTCCAGGAAACTTATCTACCCTAACAAACTGGGTTTAACCACACCCATACCTCTTGCCAACTCCAACCCCCAAAACACCTAAAGTGCTACAACTCTAAGGCTTAAATACAATTTTAGCAGTTTCAACCACAAAAAAATACATTAAATAAGCTGATCTTATACATAGACTTGAAGACTGCCTATTTTTCTAACAAACTACCTTTCCTAGGTGTTCATCTTCGGGCAACTAACTGTAGGGAAACAGAACCATAACATTCTACCCTCAATTTGTTTAAGGTTTTCATTTGGCCGTTCTTAGGCAGAAAATAATGAATGCTACCATACTAGGTTAACTAATTACTGAATTTCACTAGTGCCAGAAGGAGACTACTAAGACTCTGGACATGGACGACTTCACAGAAGCAGCAGACATGAAGATAAAGGAACACTGAGATGTTAAGATTAAGCACCCAGTGGGGCGCCTGGGTGGCTCAGTCGCTAAGCATCTGCCTTCGGCTCAGGTCATGGTCCCAGGGTCCTGGAATTGAGCCCCGCATCAGGCTCCCTGCTCTGCGGGAAGCCTGCTTCTCCCTCCCACTCCCCCTCCGTTTGTATTCCCTCTCTCGCGGTCTCTGTCAAACAAATAAATAAAATCTTAAAAAAAAAAAAAAAAAAAGATTAAGCACCCAGTAAGTTTTAGATGCTACGGGGTCAGACACTATTCTAAAGGTTATTAATTTGCTTACTTCATCATCACAGTAACACTAAAACAAGTACTATCATGATCTCCATTTTACAGACGAGAACATTTACCAAGGTCACAACTAATAAGTGGTAGAGGGGCAATTCAAAGCCAAGTAGCCGAATTTCAGAACATGTGCCCTCAAACATAATTCTGTATTGCCACCGCACGCTGTAGAGAAGCTGTAAGAATGTGGACAATACTGACTCTGTCTTTGGCCTTCCACCTTGTTCCTGCGCGCTGCGCTGGATGACCTCTCTTGGGGCTGTATGTTCCAGGTCCCTTGGAGATTCCTGTAAGTATCTTAGAGAGGCCCAAGGCCACGACTGGGGGAGGCTTTCTTTGGCCTCCCATGAATCTGTGAGAGATAACAGTCTCTCTCCTTCCTGATGCACAGGTAGTGCCACAATAGCTAATAAAAGGTTAGCTGTCATTTAGGTGCTTGCGTGCAAATCCTTTGATCCTGCAACAATGCTCTTCTGCTAGTGCCCTCACTCTAGAAATGTGGACCAAGGTCTGGACTTTGTGGAGAGTAACTGTGCAGCTGGATCGTCATCTGCCCACTCCCCCGTCAGTAAATTACGCTATATAAAACTGTAAACTGTATGGAGTCACCTGCTTCATTTTCCAGTCTCAAAGTGCCTTCTCAGTTTGGGAAATACTTCACTATCCCTCTGCTACCTTCTAACAGAAGTGAAGACATTCCCATAAAAATAAAAGGCACCTCAGAAATGAACATGGCAAGTTTGTGGAATAAACAGAGAAATACAGTTTGCTAAACCAGATCTATGGAAAATGACAATAATGATGAAACCCAATAGAGAGAAACTTAGTTTCCATTATTATCCAATCTTAGAGTTTTTTTTTTTAATGTGGTGGGTGGAGAGTGATCATTTTTGAATGTTTGATACAATTACCAAATTTTAAGACTGATTAGTTGCTTTAAATTTCTAGCATAAGATTAAAATTCTAGCTTTAGTTTCATAAGACAATTTACTTGTTACCTTATCAGTATATTATACTATCTCTGTAATAAAGTGAAAGATGGTAACAGACTGAAAAATCATGGAGTTAAACATTCAATGAGCAAAATTAAACCTTGACTCAGTATTTACTAGAAATCAGTCCCAAGTGCTACTGTGTAAACCTAACAAGTTAAAACAGACTTTGTCTACTTTCAAAAATACACATAAAACATGAACTTACAGATTGCAGAATTACTCTGAATACAAATTTTACTTCCTAAAGACAAGGTCAAATAATAATTATATTCATAAATAATCTATAGCATCCATCAATTACCATGTGTCAGGGACTTTATACTAAACTCCCTATGTATTACACCATTTTACAAAAGAGGGAAACGAGGGGCGCCTGGGTGGCTCAATTGTTAAGCGTCTGCCTTTGGCTCAGGTCATGATCCCAGGGTCCTGGGATCGAGCCCCTCATCGGGCTCTCTGCTCCGCGGGAAGCCTGCTTCTCCCTCTCCCACTCCCCCTGCTTGTGTTTCCTCTCTCGCTGTCTCTCTTTCTGTCAAAAATAAATAAAATCTTTAAAAAAAAAAAAAAAGAGGAAAACTAAAGCTTTAAGTCGCTCACCCAGGGTTACTCAGTTCATCATTCAAGCCTGTCGACTGAGATCATGAGGCCACTGCTAACGTTAGAAAAAAATTCATGGACTGAAGATGACGGAAAAGGGATTTTGAAAATAATCTCTCAATTTGTTTAAAATGACAGCTTCTATGATTTCTTCAACCAAAAACTAGTTTTCTCAAGATTTCTAACAATAGATTGCAGTGCTTCCAAAGGAAGAAAGGATTAATCCATTCTTCACTGCGCTCTGTAGCTATGCCACCACCACCACCCCTCCAGCTATTATTGAAACTACCAAAAAATGATCTGAATTTCTAGCTATGCTTACAGCCAGCATTTATGGAGGGGCTAGCTCTCTGTCAGGAATGGTGGTCGGCACTTCAAACAGCTCAGTCTTCATAAAAACAACCAGAGGCAGGCGACATTACCTGATTTTACGAGCTATGAAAATTAAGATTCAGAAAGTCTAAAATTATGCAGCTAATCTGTGACTCACCTGGGCCTGGAAAACTGAGTGTCTGAATCCAAAATAGCATTCTTTCCATTAGTCTATCTAACTGTAAATAAAACAAATTCTCTGTATACCTTCCTTCCTAAAACATAAAATAACTAGAATTACATGTGATATTCTAGATCGTATAAGGTCATCTTATACCTATACCCCCAAGAGGCTAGGTCACTAGCCACGTGGGGCTCCTGAACACTTAAAATTATTTACTACTGCTTCATTAAATACTAAGCATTCATTAAGATAATCACGCCTTCGGAGGCGCCTGGGTGGCTCAGTCGTCAAGCGTCTGCCTTCGGCTCAGGTCATGATCCCAGGGTCCTGGGATCGAGCCCCACATCGGGCTCCCTGCTCGGCGGGAAGCCTGCTTCTCCCTCTCCCACTCCCCCTGCTTGTGTTCCCTCTCTCGCTGTGCCTCTCTCTGTCAAAGAAATAAATAAAATCTTAAAAAAAAAAAAAAAAAAAAAGATAATCACGCCTTTGTAAGGTCCCGGCTTTAATAACTTATGTATCAATTTTAATGCTATTTTTTAAAGATTTCTTTATTCTAAAGAAATTGCACAAGTGGGGAGAGGGGCAAACGGGGGGGGGGGGAAGCAGACTCCCCGCTGAGCAGGGAGCCCCATGCGGGGCTCAAACTCACGACCCTGACATCATGACCTGAGCTGAAACCAAGTCGGATGCTCAACCAAACAAGCCACCCAGGTGCCCCTCAATTTTAATTTTAAACATTATTTTGACTGAGCAATCTAGACAGGTACAAAATTACTTATCTCAACAAATTTACTCTTCCACTGCTGCGAATAAGGCCTCCGAAATTCAAAAACCACAATGGTTTTGGTGACATGATTTCCCTCATGTGAACCTCTCTTAAAAGATGTCGCAGGTATGAAATAAGACTGAGCCACAGGAGAAGCGCAGCCCTTTGGACTCCCCTGCAATTTCTATAGCATTCATTCATATCTTGGAAGCATTTTCAGGGAAGCTACCAAGAGGGTTTAAGAATGCAGCAACGATACCGTTGATTTACGGATCTGGTTTCAAGCACAAATTCGTAAAAGACAAAACACACGACTTCGAGTTAAGAAGAAAGGTTTAAAAAGGTGAACGGCAAAAAGAGCCCCCCCCCCCACACACACACACCGAAATTACAATACAAACGAGAGTGCGTTCAGACGACAAGCGGTTGGGGAAGACAAAATGGGAAAAATCGTCCCTCCAAAATGGAGGGAATCCTGCAGGGCACCAGAGCCGGGAGCGACACCGGGAGCGCGCAGCCGGCGCCGCCGCCTTTTTCTGCCGGGCACCCCCGACTCCCCCCACGGCCCGGCGAGTGGGCAGCGGGGAGCAGGCACGCGGAGGCGGCCGCGGCGCCGAAGGACAGGCGGACGGACGCTGCGGGCCCGGGGCCGAGGGGACCCACTCACGTTCTCGAAGCCTGTTCTTGAAGTTGGGGTCACTCCGTCTCTTGCGGTCGAAGTAAATGCAGTACCCGATGAAAAGAGCCCCGCAGACACCGGCGGCGATGGCGCTGTTCCGGCCCACCATCTTCCCTCGACCGAGGAGCAGGAGCGAGCGCGGCAGCGTCGGGGCCGGCGAAGAAGCAGTTGGCCGTGAACCCTCAGCGCGGACCACGCCACTGCGCCCTGACGCTCGCCGCGAGGGATGCGGAAAGGCCGAGCGCACGCACTTCCGGCCCCAGCAGCGCGAGGTCCTCCGGCACGTCCGCGGCAGTGCCTGAGCAGCGGAGCCCGCGCCGCTTCTGCGCCTGCGCAGGGGGTTAGGCGCGGCCGCCCAGGCGCCTCGGGGTGAGGTGTGCGTTGGTGTCAGGATTTGCGGGGGATCTCGCCCTTCCTCAGAAGCCGCTGAGCGTGACGTAGCGAAGGTGGTGCGTGGCCGTCGTGTACATACTCTAAAGACTTGGTAGCTGACATTCCTGCTGTGTCAAACAGAGATGGAAGGGGCTGACGACAAATGCTTCTTCCTACTCTTGTATAATAAAGGCAACTTGTGCCTTGTTTGAATGGAACTGAGATTGCTCACAATCTGTGCAGCAAGTACCCTAATCTAGTGATTCAGTGTCAAAGAATATTACAATATAGTTTCATGAGGGGTGGAAGAAAATTAAGCTGAGCGAATATTGGAAAAAAAACGGATAAAAGAGATTGAAAAAAACTGAAAACATGAGTTGTCTTACAGTCACTGGAAATGTATGGTAGTTTGAATTTAAAAGACAGGGCCACGTGGGTGGCTCAGTCGGTTAAGCAAGTGGGCCTTCCGCTGGGGTCATGATCCCAGAGTCCTGGGGTGGAGACCAGCATGGGGCTCCCTGCTCAGTGGGGAGTCTGCTTCTCCCTCTGCTGCTTCTCCCCCCTGCTCATGCTTGCGCTCGCTCGCTCTCGCTGAAATAAATAAAATCTTTAAAAAAATAAAAAGACAAAACCTTGGTCAGAAAGCAGACATAAAATAACTTTACAAATTGAGAGGGGTAAGAGAAGGCACATACAAGGATGTGTAATAAAAGTGGCTGCCTCTGTCCCCAGTCTTAGAGAGGGATAGGCGTGACAGCCATGGCTCTTACTCATGGTGAGTCCTGACAGATTATGCTAAGCAGTCCCCTGGTGATGGGGGCTGGCCAGGCCAGAAAGACCAACATTGTGGTTAGAGGGTTGGGACTTTGATCTAGGTGATATCCCTGGGGAGGAAGGGAATTAGAGGGGAGGAGAGCTGGAGATTCACGGCCTACATAATGAAACCCAAATAAAAATTCAGGATGCAGAAGCAGGTGAGCCTCCCAGGTTGGCAATACTCTGTGTAGTGTCTACACCAATGTGCCATGTGCTAGGACGGTGAGGTGTTCTGACTCCACTGGGAGGGGACAACAGAAGCTTCAAGTGTGGGACTCTCCCAGACCTCTCCCTATGTGTCTTTCCCTATGGCTGGTTTGGTTTTTATTTTTTGCTATAATAAAATTGTAATCCTAAGTGTAACATGTTCCTGGGGCACCTGACTGGCTCAGTCAGAGGAACATGCGACTTGATCTCCCAGTGGTGAGTTCCAACCCCATGTTGGGTATAGAGATTACTTAAATAAATAAAACTTAAAAAGATAAGTGTAGGGGCGTCTATGTGGCTCAGTCAGTTAAGTGTCTGCCTTCAGCTCAGGTCACCATCTCGGTCCTGGGATCAAGCCCTGTGTCAGGCTCCCTGCTCAGTGGGGGAGTTTGCTTCTCCCTCTCCCTCTGCCCTTCCCGCCCCCCCCCCCCCACACACCACTGCTTGTGCTCTCTCAAATAAATGAACGCACTTTTTTAAAAAAGTTGTAACATGCTCCTGAATTGTCTTTATAAATTATTGAACGTGAAGGAGTAGTGGGAACCCCCAAACTAATAGCCAGCTGGTTATGAGAGAGTGACCTGGAGCCCCCCCACCCCAAATTTTTATCTGGGGTCTGAAGGCAGTCTTGTAGGAAGCTGTGCTCTCTGTGCTCTTAACCTATGAAGTCTGGCCTAACTCTGGGTAGCTGGTGTCAGAAGTTATTATAAGGGTACTTGCAGAAACCTTTAGCTGGAGGCTCTAACCTAGTCCAGGAGTCCGGGAAAGCCCTTCTGCTTATGTGATGATGAACTTGAGACCCTTTGGAAGACGGGAATTGGACCAAAGGTATGTATGCTTTTGCCTGGACTGGGGTGGAGGAGGGAGAGGAGTGTGGAGATGCATTATGTACCAAAGCAAGTAATTGAGATTTACACAGAATAACACAGAAAACTTCTCCTTATGCACTGCAAACATTCTCATTCTTCTAGTTCCAAAACGTTGCCAGTGAACCTCAGCTGTTAGAAGTATATCCTGAGCCTCAGGTGTGTTGGAACAAAAGAGACTTGTCCAAGGCCACACAGATGACACGGGGCCTAGCACTCCACTCTCTTGAAAACTTGAACAGACTACATGGCCATTAGATTAAGACTCCTTGGGGCACCTGGGTGGCTCAGTTGGTTAAGCATCTGCCTTCGGCATGGGTCATGATCTCAGGATCCTGGGATCAAGCCTCGCATCAGGCTCCCTGTTCAGCAAGGAGCCTGCTTCTCCCTCTGCGCCTCCCCCTGCTCATTCTTTCTCTCCCTCTCTCTCTCTCACCCCCAAATAAATAAAATCTTAAGAAAAAAAAAATAGATTTCGACTCCTGAATGAACAAAGAACTATCCCTGCGTTGTGCACAGTAAACATGAGGTAAATGTTCAGGTCACTCCTATGATATACCAGACAACATGTTTATAGAAAGCACAGTTACAGCAACATTTGCGCCTTTTGATCCCTTGACCACTCTACATTTTAAAACACCTGGGATCGAGCCCCATGTCGGGCTCTCTGCTCACTGGGGAGCCTGCTTCTCCCTCTCCCACTCCCGCTGCTTGTGTTCCCTCTCTCGCTGTGTCTCTCTCTGTCAAATAAATCAATAAAATCTTTAAAAAAAAACAAAACAAAACAAAACAAAAACACCTGTTGTAAAACATAAGCATAGAATCCTGAAATAGGAACAGCCTGGAACCCCCACACTTGTTTGTGAGTCAAATCATGAGTGAGTTGTGGAATACCCTTAGTGGATCATAACCAGTGTTTTTAATAAAATAGAATTTAAAATATCAGAAAGCAGGGCATCTGGCTCTTGGTTTCAGCTCAGGTCACAATCTCAGGGTCCTGGGATCAAGCCCTGCAATCAGGCTCCCCACTCAACAGGGAGAGTGCTTAAGATTCTCTCTCTCTCCCTCTCCCTCTGTCCCTCCCCCTGCTCACGCACTCACCCGTACTCTCTCTCAAATAAATAAATAAATCTTTAAAAATAAACATATACCAGAAAGCAACATGTATAGTAAGGACCAATACATGTCAGTTAAACATATCCATGTTTGTACTGGTCGCAAAGTAAAGTTAAAGCTACTACAACAGATTGTAATAAAAAAAGTATGAGAACACTGCTCTAGTCCATGTCCCTTATTTCACCAATCAAGATATTTAGATAAAGAGGTTGAGAGGCTTGTCCAACGTCATGCACACACACAGCCAGAGCTGGGTCAAGAACAAGATGCCCCTACACTCCAATCCAGGGCTCTTTACACAAACACCTGGAGACCAAAAGGAGCACTCTATGTTAAAGACTAAAGTTATACAAATTTATATATACTGTAAATTATACACAATATAATGGACACTAATATACACACTATAGGATACCCACAAAAAAATTCTATACCATATATACTCTCCATCTACAGTGACAGTGTATACAGGCAAAAGCATCTTTATGTAAGTTTAACTGGGAATATATGCAAAAATGCTCAAGATTATCAAGGAGTAAGTATTTAATAAACTATACTTACGAAAAACTAGATTCTAAGCACCACAGAATATGCTAAACATGAAATATCCAGTCTCTGGATATAGGAGAATAGAGCTCTGATTTCTACAATTTACATTTTAAAGAACCATTAGGTTTTCCTGGTGCTATGCCCAAAAGAAATATTTTTTTAAATAATCAGTAATAGGGGCGCCTGGGTGGCTCAGTCGTTAAGCGTCTGCCTTCGGCTCAGGTCATGATCCCAGCGTCCTGGGATTGAGCCCCGCATCGGGCTGCCTGCTCCGCGGGAAGCCTGCTTCTCCCTCTCCCACTCCCCCTGCTTGTGTTCCCTCTCTCGCTGTCTCTCTCTGTCAAATAAATAAATAAAATCTTTAAAAAAAAAAAAATAAATAAAATAAAATAAAAAATAATAATAAAAAAAAATTAAAAAAAAAATAATAATCAGTAATAACTCACCCAGTCCCCTTATTCACCTCATACACATGGTATCCTAGATTCTGCCTGCCTCAGATCAGCACCCCTGGATTTCTCCCACCCCCTTCCTCCTGGGCACAGATGCAGCTTGCTTAAGATTTGTGAGATGGGCAACAGCCATAGCATGAACTTGAACCCCAGGGGAATGCAATGATATTCTCTCCCCTTATTGAACTTTATACTTTGTGACTTAATTACCATATTTTATCAGAAAATATCCTTTAAATGGGATTTTTTGAAGGACTGTTTCATTCTACTGCATGACACTAATTTAAGAATCACAAGTTTTCCTGGGAGAATATTTTTTCAAATTAAAAAACAGAAATAAAAGTAGAAATCTGCTTGAGACACAGTTTGCCAAGGACTTCAGTAACAAGTTTAATTACTGGTTAAGAAATCAAAGCAACATTTCATATAATATTCTTGGGCTAGTTTATTACTAGGTTGATGAAAGAAAATAAAAACCCAGAACTCCACTTTTCACAAGTTCAAGAGAAAGGGAAAAAAAATTAGTGGCCATTATATAACAGCGCTTAAAACCCTTTCTTCTTAGGGATTGGGATTCGTATTAGATTAGTATTTCGACTCTGTCTAGGTCCAGTCAGTATTAAGGTGTGTGTGTGTATATAGATTTTTAAGTTACTCACTTTAGTCTCATCCCAAGTAATTCTCGAAATAACCATGTGAAGTGTTAATTACATATTTCTAACTTACGCTAATATATAACCACTAACTTACACTAATACATAACCACTAAAATTCTAAGTGTTTACCCTAAGTCTAAAATCTTTAAAACTATATATATATCAGAAAGCAACATGTGTAGTAAGGACCAGTACTGTCACGTGCAACTTTCAGGTCAGTTAAATATATCTGTGTTTCGGGGCGCCTGGGTGGCTCAGTCGTTAAGCGTCTGCCTTCGGCTCAGGTCATGATCCCAGGGTCCTGGGATCGAGCCCCACATCGGGCTCCCTGCTCCGCGGGGAGTCTGCTTCTCCCTCTCCCACTCCCCCTGCTTGTGTTCCCTCTCTCGCTGTGTCTCTCTGTGTCAAATAAATAAATAAAATCTTAAAAAAAAAAAAAATATATATATATATATATATATATATATATATCTGTGTTTGTACTGGTCACAAAGTAAAGTTAAATCTACTACAACAGGGGCGCCTGGGTGGCTCAGTTGGTTGGGCAACTGCCTTCGGCTCAGGTCATGATCCTGGAGTCCAGTCAGGCTCCCTGCTCAGCGGGGAGTCTGCTTCTCCCTCTGACCCTCCCCACTCTCGTGCTCTATCTCATTCTCTCTCTCAAATAAATAAATAAAATCTTAAAAAAAAGAAAGCTACTACAACAGATCGTAATCAAAAGTATGAGAACACTGCTCTAGTCCATCAGCAGAAACGCATAATCATTGGTGACTAATCTGCCTACATCTTAAAACAAAGGCTTCAAAGGTGCTATTACAATGTGAATAAACTGAACAGGTTTCCACGTTTCACACGCACCATCCATAAAAAAACTCTGAAACTCAATTCGTGGGTTTACCATATTTTTATTACCAGTTTTTTATTACCATTACGAAATAATCTTTGGGTGGTTACTTCTGTTTTTTCTGTTTCTTAGCTTGTCCAATTTTCTTTTGTCCTTTCTTTTTCTTCTTAATGATAACAGCTTCTTCTCCAATAAACAAACTTTTAGAAGGTCCTACATTTTTTGAAGCAAAATTAAGTCCCTGCTTAGGTTTAACGACATTCTTCAAACTGGGATTTGAGCTTGGTTTTAATTTTTCTTTATTAACAGAACGCATGACTCTGAGTTTTCTTCCCATCAGTTCAGAATTATTTAATTTCAGAGCAAGATGAACAGCATCTTTATTCTGCAATAAAAATCAATATATTAATTTCCACCAGAAATTCCTCTGCAAAGAAACTAGTAAAATTGTGACCTAAATGGATTAGAGCAATTTTCAAGCTTGCCCATAGACAGAAACCCCTCCCATTTCCACCTCCACGAGATTCAATCCCACGGGTTTCAGCAACCGTGCTTGAAGTATTGTTTTCATCATGCTCCTCAAGAATTCCCACCCTCCCCACCCCCAGCACTCAGCTGCCTGTCACAACCCAACAGGCTTCATTTTTCTCACTGTAAAAGGCAAGTTTCGGCCAATGACATTAGTCACATGCAACCTTTTAAACCAATCAACCTTGCCTCTCCCAGGCTCTTTCTGCAGAAGCCCCACTGTGTTAGTTGAGAGAAGGGAACAGTCTCTGAGACGTTGAACTAGATGCCTTGCAGGCCTCCGTGAAGATCCCAAATTCTATTACTCTTTTATTGCAATATAAAACCACTAAATGCTAACAATCCTGAATATTCATGAGATATTTGTTTTTTTAAATTTTTTTATTGTTATGTTAATCCCCATACATTACATCATTAGTTTTAGATATAGTGTTCCATGATTCATTGTTTGTGCATAACACCCAGTGCTCCATGCAGAACGTGCCCTCCTCAATACCCATCACCAGGCTAACCCATCCTCCCAACCCCCTCCCCTCTAGAACCCTCAGTTTGTTTTTCAGAGTCCATTGTCTCTCATGGTTCTTCCCATGAGATATTTGTTAAGGGACTTCACAAACTTATCAAGTAACAGTAGACAGCAGAGAGACAGTAAGGTAACTCCAATGCAGTCATGATGGAAACAGAAAGCTGTGACCACCTTTTGCAAGAGCTATCTGGTAATAAAACACAGCAAGAGTACTAAACATGGTCATATTTCTTTGATGAGGGAACAGAAGGCAAGCTGAGGACAAAGCACAAGCTGATACTCTGCAACCCAACTCCCAGGTGGGATAAGTGTGACATTCATCAGGCATTCCTGGTTGCCCTTAAACTAAGGGAAGGCAATCCATGGAATGGGAGAAGATATTTGCAAATTACATTTCAGATAAAGGGCTGGTATCCAAGATCTACAAAGAACTTATCAAACTCAACACCCAAAAAACAAATAATCCAGTCACAAAATGGGCAGAAGACATGAACAGACACTTCTCCAAAGAAGACATACAAATGGCTAACAGACACATGAAAAGTTGCTCAACATCTCTTGGCATTAGGGACATACAACCAAAACCACAATGAGATACCACCTCACACCAGTCAATTTTAGCCATTAGTCAGAATGGCTAAAATTAACAAGACAGGAAACGACAGATGTTGGCAAGAATGTAGAGTAAGGGGAACCCTCTTACATTGTTGGGGGGAATGCAAGCTGGTGCAGCCGCTCTGGAAAACAGTATGGAGGTTCCTCAAGACGTTAAAAATAGAGCTACCCTACGATCCAGCAATTGCACTACTAGGTATTTACCCCAAAGATACAGATGTAGTGAAAAGATGGGGCACATGCACCCCAATGTTCATAGTAGCAATGTCCACAATAGCCAAACTGTGGAAGGAGCCAAGAGGCCCTTTAACAGATGAATGGATAAAGAAGACGTGGTTCATATATACAATGGAATATTACTCAGCCGTCAGAAAGGATGAATACCCACCATTTGCATCAACATGGATGGAACTGGAGGGGATTATGCTAAGTGAAATAAGTCAGGCTGAGGGCACCTGGGTGGCTCAGTTGGTTAAGCGGCTGCCTTCGGCTCGGGTCACGATCCTGGAGTCCCTGGATCGAGTCCTGCATCGGGCTCCCTGCTCGACAGGGAGTCTGCTTCTCCCTCTGACCCTCCCGACCCTCCCCCCTCTCATGTGCTCTCTCTGTCTCTCTCTGTCTCTGTCTCTCTCTCTCTCTCTCTCTCGCAAATAAATAAATCTTAAACAAACAAACAAACAAAAAAAGAAATAAGTCAGGCTGAGAAGGGTAATTATCATATGGTTTCACTCTAGCGCGGAGGACCACAGGGGAAGGGAGGGAAAACTGAACGGGAAGAAATCAAAGAGGGAGACAAACCATGAGAGACTCTGGACTCCAGGAAATAAAGTGAGGGTTACAGAGGGTAGGGGGTGGGGAAATGGGGTAACTGGGTGATGGGTATTAAGGAGGGCACATGTTGTGATGAGCACTGGGTGTTATATGCAACTAATGAATCATTGAACACTACATCAAAAACTAATGATGTACTACTATAATGCTGGCTAACTGAACATAATAAAAAAAATTAAAATTTTAAAAAATTTAAAAAAAAACTAAGGGAAGGGAAAAACAAATGGTTAACTGACTGAGATCACAGTCCTGCAGGACATGAGTGTCCATCAGTTTACAAATGTCTCAGTTATTTACAAGATAAAAAGCATTCTTATCAATAGCCTAATTTCCAGAGACCCATGGGCTCAATTTCCCAGAGCCCTAACATCACCCTCCCCTCCACAGTGATGGGAAACAGGCAGAAAGGAATGTAAATAAAATTAAATTTCTTTATAACCTGCAGCCTATTGACAAATACTTGAGATAGGCAAAGTAAAACATTCCTCCAGAATGGACTCCAGGGAACTCTCAACTATCTTTATGTTAATGCCTCACTGGAGGGAAAAACAAACTCCCTTAGCTTAACAACAGCCAGGCCTCCAGGATCCTGGGAGTCTTCTTTAGTGTCCTTTTGGACACCTCCCTTTGTCCTTACCTCCCTTAACTCTCAAGGATATAATCAGCCACCCCTCACACTTACAATGCAGCCCTTTCAGCCTTCCTGTCCCATGCTTTCATACAATCACCTTTCTGCACCAAAGACATCTCAAGAATTCTTTCTTGGTCATCGGCTCCTGACCCCAACACCAACACTCCAAACACTACGTCATTTGGCCGCCAACGTGGGGCTGAATTTTTTCATCTGGACTCCCGAGCTTCAGAGCAAACTTGGTAATTTCTCTTCTCTTCCTTTACTCTCGTTTCAGGGGTTTTAAAGGAGTATGGTCTTACTGGAACACTCTCATGCTGTTTGCTCAGGCTGCAATCCTCTAGTCCGTGGCTACTCTACCGGGAGGAGAAAGCCCTGCCTTTTGGCTAGAAGTTAGTACCCTGGCTGGAATGGTAAGAAGACCCAGAAACCTGATGCCTTCTCTTTATTCCTGTCCTCATAAAAGTCCTCTGTTTTGGGCACGGGACAGCCACCTAAGTGACTAGCACAGCTGCCAATCTTAAGACTCCCAGTGTGAGGTTTCCTCCTCATTGGTCTAATGTGAACCCCTCCACATCTCTGGTCTAGCTACTTCAGGCCAGGAGACCTCCACTGGGAGCCGGCCGAAACCAGTACCCGACTGAATTAAAACCCAACTGGGGACGGGTTTCCTAGAGAAGTTGGCTGTAAAGACTATATGTGTTGGAATGTCACTTAGATCATGATGGATTTCAATCTTTACTGTTTTCTGTCAATGTCCTCTACTAACTACTTAAATCACAAAATTGGGTAATTTCCCCTTGTAAAATTGGTTTTCTAGTGTTTTCCATGGGTTAAAAATGGCGGGTTCCTCATGGCCTTCACAGCGAGGCAAACTCAGTCCATACACGAGGCACCCATCTATAGCCTAGGATGCAGTGGGGAAGCAGGGGGACGCCAGTATCTCCTACAGGGCCTTTTACAGCCGGCCTGCCTTCATGACAAGGCAGGATGGTGATCAACAGCGATTTTCATTTGAGGGATGCCTCTGGTCGCTTTGACACCCAGAACCTCTGACATATCCTGGTGGGCTACCACCTGAGAGTCAGCCGAGGTGGGGGGCTGGGTTTGCAGGGTGTTTGTGCTTTGTCCTCAGCTTGCCTTCTGCTCCCTCATTATCTCAACCTAGTCAGTAATAGCCTGTTGGGAATCTATCCTAAAGAAGTAATCAAAAACTGCAGGCAACTATTTGAAGAAAAAAAAAAAAAACTACTTCAATTTCATTATTCAGGAAAAAAGAACACTGCAAATTTCCAACATTTGGGAAACATTAGGGAAAAGACAGGATAAATTATTCTACATCGTTTGATGGAACATACTTACACGACAGAAAACAACACAAAGCAGGTTGCAAAGTATGTTTATATGTTCACAGACAGAAGTTCAACTATATAAAAGACACAGAAAAAACTGAAAGGAAATGTTTTAATGGGTGCTTGTAGAGGGAAGAAAAACTTAAGTGCCATCAGGTAGTATGTATATTCGAATAGTATGTATGTTCTAAAGCAATAGGCATGAAACATTGGGTAATAGTGAGCCAAATATAACCAATTTTGTACAAACACTAAAATTTTCCTTCTGCTTGCATGAACAGTCAATTCTTTTCTCCATTTCATGTAAGGTGGAAATTCAGAGATTTAATACCTTAAATGTCCAATGTCTAACACATTATTTAATGACATTAATATGGAGAAAAAGGGAACTAGCATGGCTTTTGGTGAGGTGCAATTACAGGAATAATACTCTATTATGGCAGGGTAGTTTAGGTTTCTGAAGATGGAATTTGAAGGTGACGGTGACAATTTTGTCTGAGTGATGAAAGAGCAGTGACAGCCTGTCCAGCACATTTCAGAGGACAGTGACAATGCACTAGTCTCCCATACCTCAAAGAGCACATAGCCGAACCCTCTGCCAATTCCAGTAGCTCGGTCTCTCACAATCCTTACTGCTACAATACTCCCACAATCCAAAAAGTGCTCCTCAACCACAGATTCTTCAACTTCTAAAAACAAATTCAACCAAGGTGCAAGTAAGGACAAGATCGCCTTAGAAAAAGCTGGAGATGTTAAATAATATAGCAAGTTAATATAATATAGTTAATAGAGCAAGCCCCATGAAAATTAGTCAAGTTAACATTCTATGCTTTTTCATGTTAGTCTTAAAGCAAAACATTAAGTTACTACTCAGTTGTTATTTTCCTGTTATTTATTTTTTTTTAAGATTTTATTTTTATTTATTTGACAGAGAGAGCAAGAGAGCACAAGCTGGGGGAACAGTAGGAGGGTGAGGGAGAAGCAGGCTCCCCGCCAAGCAGGGAGCTCGACGCGGGGCACGATCCCAGGACCCTGGGATCATGACCTGAGCCGAAGGCAGACGCTTGACGACTGAGCCACCCAGGCGCCCCTTTCCTGTTATTTTAATGATAAATGGGTACTTTATTCGTTTAAACAAACTTACTGTACGGGAGATTCCCCACAAACACTGATCTCTTGTCCCTCTGAAACATAAAGAGGGTTAATAAAAATCACTGGAGCAGAAAATGGAAGTCATCCTAAAATCCACTCTTTCCGTTACCCCACATATCTGACGGGTCTCCATCTCCTGATCTGACTACACACCAGTCCCCTGTTTGATTGTTTCTTCCGTCTTCCTCCCTGAAAGTGAGTGAGCACCAGAGGAAGTAGTTTTTTGTTCATAGCTAGCTCTTAACACATGGCCGTGCTCAAGAAGGGCATGCTAGATGGGCAAACTCTTTCTGTACCGGGCCAGACAGCAAGTATGTTAGGCTTTGCCGGCCATGTTCTAACTAGCCCCCCTCTGCCCGTCATGGCACATTAACACCTAACCTAATGGGTATGGCTGTGTGCTAATAAGACTTTAAATAACACAGGCAGCAGATAGATCTGGCCCTCAGGATGGGTCAATGATAAAAGCCAGAGAGGTTTACCAGGCCTTGGTCATTTCTCAACTAGGTCACTCTGACACCCAACTCTGATTCTGTGGTGAACTCGTAATTACAACGCAGCCTTCATCCACTGTGAGAGACCTTTGTAAACTGCAAATCTGCATTTAAACCTGTGGGATTGCTCCTGGACAAAATCCAGCCTCCTCAACATGGCAGACCACAGTCTTCATGATTTGGCCTCTCCTATTTCTCCAACAGTAACTCTTAACTGTCGCTCTTCCTCACACTCCACCTGCTCATAATTGTATCAAGCTCTTGCTGTTCCCTAAGCAAATTAAGTTTTGGCCCCCACCACATACACTGTTTAAAATTTCTTCGGCCTAGGTAACACTGACTCATCTTTCAAGTCTGACAGAGCACCTATTCTCCTGGAAGCCCTCCCAAGAAGTCCCTTCTTGCTGGCACATCCCCAAGTCAAGTGTCCCATTCCTAAGCTGACAAAGCATCCTGTGTATTTGTCATAAAATAGTGTCACAACCAGGCTATCTGTCTGTGTTCACCTTTATACCGTGAACCTCTAGAGAACTGAGACTATATATATCTCAGCATTGCATGCCTGACACAGGGTAGGGACTCAAAAACTGTTTAAAGAGCAATTGAACTTTCTCGATCTCAGTATATGAAATAAGGTATTGGCCCTGATGATCTCCAACATCCTTTGCAGGCTACCTCTCTCTGATTACTTGATCTAGGGGCTGGGGTGGGAGAACCATGTTCCCAGAAGCTGTTGACTAAGGTCCTTGTACCACTCTGGGCACCAACACTGACCACACAGGGCAAAAGTGTCTCCTCCTCTGCTTCCCTCACATTCACTGCTGATTCCACTCCTCTCCTAGCAAAAGCTCAGAAGAAAATGTTTCTCTCTCTGAGACTTTAGTTAAGTTCTTTAAACAACTCAAGTACTACTTACAGATGAAGTCTCAGATGCAAGATCAACTCTAATACGAAATCCATCTGCAATTTGGGCACCATTTCTGTATTATAAATACGAAGGGGGAAGATGAAAAATGAGCACCAAATATTAACTGTAAATATTCAGTCTAAAGTCAAACCAAAGAATAAAGCATGTACTCATATATACTTAAATACAATCATTCTGTCCAAATCTCAAATAAGTAAAATTACCTTTTCAATGCTTTTGTAGCAGCGCTCTCGTCCTTAAACACAACATAAGCATTAATATTTTTCTGATCAGGATGAATTTTACGTCTATACAACAACAACAAAAAAAGACAATATAAAATCTGTTAATCTCAAAGTCACTGAAACAATACAGCTTGTTCCCTACTCACTCTCAATCAACACATACGACAAGAATTCCTGGGGGAAGCTTCATCTCTTTTTAATAAACCTTTAGTAACAACTCAAAAAATAACACACAACTTTTTACATGTCGCCTGTGCCGTATTAGTCATCGATCACTATGAAAGAGCAAGCAGGACCTCCGTGCAATGCTACAAGGCTAGAAACGAGAATCTTAGCTGGAGCTCTGTACCTAAACACACATATAAGTAGATGTGACAGGCAACTTGATTTGTCCTTTTTACTGTAAAATAAAAGCTACCCAAACCTGTACAGCTTAGAGAAATATTAAAGACCAATACCCTTGCGGCCATTGCCCACCCCAAAGCCTGTCTGTGCCTCCCCTCCTCCAAAGGTAATCACCACCCCCACTTTTACAGAAACCATTTCCTTGCGTGTCTGCACGGTTTTATCATTCAAATGTGTATTCCTTTTTACTTTATTTTTATTTATTTGAGAGAGAGAGAGAGGAGCAGGAGGAGGGGCAGAGGGAGAGGGAGAGAAGCAGACTCCCTACGGAGTGGGGAGCCCGACATGGGGCTCGATCCCAGGGCCCAGAGATCATGACCTGAGCCAAAACCAGAGTCAGACACTCAACCGACTGAGCCACCTAGGCACCCCTGCAGGATTCTCCTTTTCTCTCTCTACCTTACTGTTCAACCTATCAAATATTCCAAAGCCTGGACTTCGTGGAGTGCAAGCCCACAGTATAGTTCAACGTGTACCTCTGTCCTCCCTATTTTCTTGGCAAATTGGCAGCCAGACCCTAAGGTGTGATAGGACTCAGACTGGACCCCTTTGTCAGGACTGGAGGCAGTGCTGTATTTTCAATAGGAAGCATGCTATGACTGGTTTTCACTCTTTTTTAATGACTGCAGCTATTGCTGCTCAATGCCTACACCCACTAATTCACTAGGTTTGCAAAAATGGTCATGTAATTTAGATGTGAACAATCAGCAAAAAGGGCCTAGTAATGACCATAGATTCTTCTCTGAAGACATGAACCTATTGTCTTTGAAGTAGCAAAAATGCTAATAAACAAATGAGTACCATCAAAAAAGATACTAGGAAACGTCAGGGCATTTCTCATGGCGTTCTATAATTATATGCTACACTATCTGATAGTTTTATATTGATAAAACCAAGTATGGTTTATTGAATGCCTAATATAATACTGGCACCATGTTAGACATTTTATGTATTTTATTTAATCTCACATCTCTGACATGGGTGTTACTTTCCTGATTTTATGGATAAGGAAGCTGAGACTCAGAGAAGTGCCATGATCACAAGGCAAGGAGTGGCCAGCCTAGGACTTAAAACAAGCCTAGTTGACTCGAGAGAGGCCCTCCTCGGGTCCTGCAACACAGAGCTGCTGAAAACATCCTCATCAGCACGTCCTAGGGCAATCCTAGTGTTGTAATGTTTGCATCCTCCCCAAACTCATATGTTGAAATCCATTTAATGCCCAAAGTTACGGTAATAGAAGGTGAGGCCTTTGGGCGTAGCTGAGGTCATGAGGGTGGAGTCCTCATGAACAGGAACAGGGCTCTTAAAAAGACCCCACAGAGCTCCTAGCCCCTTTTTTATCTTACTGTTTAACCTATAAAATGTGAGGGCACAGTGAGAAGGCCCTGGCTATGAGTCAGGAAGCTGACCCTCACCAGAATGCAACCATGCTGGCATCCCATTCTCTGACTTCCCAGCCTCTGAAACTGAGAAATTTCTATTGTTTGTAAAAGCCATCCAGTCTGCGGCATTTTGTCATAGCAACCCACATGGGCTATGACAAACCCCAAGACAAACTAAATGGAAAGTGACTTTAAAAACTCTTAATTGGTGGCACCTGGGTGGCTCAGTTGGTTAAGCGGCTGCCTTTGGCTCAGGTCATGATCCCGGGGTCCTGGGATCGAGCCCCGTGTCGGGCTCCCTGCTCAGCGGGGAGCCTGCTTCTCCCTCTCCCTCCCTCTCTGCCTACCTGTGCGTGCTCTGTCTCTCTCTCTCTGTCAAATAAATAAATAAAATCTTAAAAAAAAAAAAAAAAAGACTCTTAATTGTACTCTGTTACTTGACGATCAAAGACCCTTGCTTGGCACAGGGAATGAAGAGGTCAAGAATGCAGTGCTGCTCCTTTCTTGTGGCAAGAACATGTTTTGTATCAAGCTTGATGGATGATTTAAAAACACTAATGACATCTAGAGTTCTACCTAGAAGGTAGAAAGCCAGGAATAGCATCATTCCCACCCTAAACAGTAAGAAGCCGGACAGCCTACAACACTAACTTTTGCTGAAGCCACCAGAGCTGAAGACGAAGGGAAACCAAGCAGCCTGAAAGCTAAGCAAAGACAGGCCCATTGGAGGAGACAGCAGGCAGCTCTGGCTCACAGGACGGGTGCCAGACAAGCCAGCTGGACCGATTTCAGCTAGGACTTAAAAAATTGCTAAAGCCTAGTGTGGGCTAGGCCTGAAATGCAATCTCTAGAGGCCGCCAACACTGGGGTGCACACCCACTAGGAGGCTCTGCTCCACTGACCTCTGCCGGTGTCCCCGGGAATGACTGAGGTCTGGCATGAGCCCAAAAGCATCCATGGGGGTGTGGGCTGGAGAAGAGAAGGGCCAAGGCCAGTGTGGGAAGGGCACAAAGCCCCACCTGGATTCTTCTCCCTACAGAGAGGGCTAAGCAACTCCTGCATGATGAGTCCATTTACACAAAATTCTAGAAAATGCACACCAACAGAGACAGGGAGCAGGTCAGTGGTTGCTTGGGGACAGGTGGGGGTGATGATACCCAGAGTGATGAAGTATTCAGTATCTTTAAGATTTTATTTATTTATTTGAGAGAGAGAGAGAGCACGAGTAGAGGGGAGGGGCAAAGGAAGAAGCAGACTCCCCACTAAGCAAGGAGCCTGATGCAGGGCTCAATCCCAGGACCCTGGGATCATGACCCAAGCCAAAAGCAGCCACTCAACTGACTGAGCCACCCAGGTCCCCAGTATTCAGTATGTTCATGAGCATGTACATATGCTAAAATCATAAAATTTTACATTTCAAATATATGCAGTTTATTGAACGTAAGTTATACCTTAATAAAGTAGAAACAAGGCTAAAAGAATTGACTATATGAAAAAGCAAAGTAAGTTTTACATGGCAAAATCCTCCAAGCAAAAAAGCAACTGAAAATAAGGAAAAATATTTGCTAACTCAAATCACTAAAGCTAATTTCCTTAACATCCCACAGATCAATGAGAAACAATTCAACAACAAAAAACTGGGCAAATGATAGTAATAATTCAGATAAAAGGAAGCACAAAAGACTCCTGAATATATGAAAAGATGCTCACTCATGAGAGAAATGGAAATTACAAATATCATTTTTCACCTATCATTGAAAAGCTCAAAAACATACATTTGTAAAGGTGTAGGAATACACATAGGCTACCATCTCTGGGATAGCAGTCAAAATTACAAATGCAAATACCCTTTTAACCAAACAATTCCACTACTAGAAGTTTATCCTACAGGCAATTCTCACATGTACAAAATTACACACGAACAAGGTTATTCACTCAAGCATTATTTGTAATGGCCACAAGACTGGAAAAACAGCTCAATATCCATGAGTAGAGAGTTTGTTGACACAAGTTATCGTATACCTTACAGAATACTGAGATGCTCTGAAAAAGAATAGGGAAGCAATTTTTACACTGATAAACAGATCTCCAGTTTATAGTAAGTGGAGAAAAGGAAATGTGGAGTACACATGTTGAATACCACCGCATCAAAAGTTATGTGTGGGGGGAACGTATATATTTGTGTATCAACTTGTAAATGCATAAAATGTCTCTAGGAGGTTATACAAAAAAGTAAAAATAGCAGCTGCCTGGGGCAGGAAATTGGCTGACTAGGGAAAAAGGTCTAGGAGAGAAACTTTCCATTCCATACACTTTTTTTTTTTAAGTAGCCTCCATGCCCAGTGTAGAGCCCAACACAGGGCTCAAACTCACAACCCTGAGATCAAGACCTGAGCTAGGATCAAGAGTTGGACACTTAACTGACTGAGCCACCCAGGCGCCCCCAAAGTATATTATTATATTTTATCTAATATAACTATATCTATATAGAGATGTAATCTCTATACCTATTAATATAACTGTATCTAATATATACACCTGCTTGTAAAATCTATTATTTCATGTCCTAGTTAGAAAAAAAAAACAACATTAGAGATTAATAGGAAACCCTGCATAGAACTGAAAATAAATGAGAAATAAAGGTTGTACACTTTAAACTTACATGTTATATGTCAATTATATTTCAATTTTTAAGATTAATGAGAAATAAAGAAGAGTAAAGAAACATGAATGTCTCATCCTTGGCACCAGTTGGATAGGAGGGTAGGGGAAAATCCCGAGAATATGAACCACAAAGCCACACTACCAGCATGGTCCCCAAACCTTCAGAGAGCTTGAAGTGGTCTTGGGCTGGTAGCACCCCCCAGGTGACTGAAGCAAACTTGAATCCTCTCTGGAAAAACCTGACCAGCCAATAGCAACTATGGGGGGCATCCTGATCTTCAGGTGCATCCTGACATCAAAATGTTAAGATATGGGAAAATGTGTGCCTTAGAATTGATAAAATATGGTATTTAAGATTTACACTAGAATATCTAAGCACAAAACTTTCTTATTCTCTTCCAAACACTATGCTCGATTAAACATCCTTGAAATTTCTCATGGCACATTTTCTACTAAGTTATTTTATGATACTTTCTGTGACTCTACTATTTTTGTTAAGGCTTAAAGACAAACATCTGACAAGTTTACATGCTATTACAAACATAAGAAAATGGTCACATATGATGTCTTACCCAAATATAAAAATCCATGAAAACATGATCTCAACTTTTAACCAAAATGAAATAGAGTTTTAAACTACTCCATTTCTATAATTATAAACTTACTTTATTGCTGCCAACTTTTTGGACAAAGTTCCCTCTGCTGGAATCTTTTAAGAGAAAAAAAAAGGGGTATTAAAGAAAATTCATTATTTGAAATATTACTTCAAATTAATTGTATTTTAATTAATTGAATTCTAAATATCTTATTCTGATGTGATATGATTAAAAACATTCAAGGGAAATGAATGAAATGAAAATGAAACTGAGTCCTGTCCTAACGTTGTATGAATGGGATCTGGTGGCGTAGGACAAAATTTTCCAATGCTATAGGACCATATTCAGATTTCACAGGCATTAACTCTCCATCTAGATGGAAGTAAACATTATGTGCCCTCAAACTGTGTCAGATGACTCAAGGGAGTCTCTGGTCATGAGGGGACACTGATGTTGAAAACACATATGAAGGGGCGCCTGGGTGGCTCAGTTGGTTAAGCGACTGCCTTCGGCTCGGGTCATGATCCTGGAGTCCCGGGATCGAGTCCCACATCGGGCTCCCTGCTCAGCGGGGAGTCTGCTTCTCCCTCTGACCCTCCTCCCTCTCGTGCTCTCTGTCTCTCATTCTCTCTCTTGCAAATAAAATCTTAAAAAAAAAAAAAAAGAAAACACATATGAAAAATATAAGGAAAACTTTTATAAAATAAGCTTGGAAAAAGGCAACATTTCTAAACTAATATTTTATTGTAAATTCTATAGGATTTTAAATATGTTGAATTAAATTGGTAAAAAATGTAAAGACATATTACCCATGTGACATCCATGTCTAAGAGTTGATATATGCCAGCTGGCAAAAACAACAACAACAACATGGTATCTTTAATCAGGCAAATAAGGGAACCCCCTTTACATTCAAGCTCACTTTATTTTCAGTCATATACAGTATTCCTTTAGTACTACTTAAGAGTGAAGGGGGTAGGGAGGGACAATTTTATGGAGGAGATGGAGACTCAAGTCAGCAACTGTGACTGTCAGCGATGTGCCAATCTACTCAGATTGAGAATCTACTGAGAAGACAAAGGTGAAAAGATACAGACCCTGCAAGTTCACCGACCAGGACCACTATGAATGTCAATTTAATTCAGGGCAGTAACTATAAATCTCCTCTGGAAATCTTTCTTAGTTATCCGATATGTAGCAAAATTAGGAAATTCTCAGTTTGTCCTGTTCAGACTGCTAACATACAGTCAACATGGACAGTTTAACAGTACAAGACATGAGAAATGGCCCAATGAATAATCAACCGGTGAATGACAGTCATCAAAACACATTTACTGGGTGCCTTCTAGAGGCCTGCAAACATCTAGATCCTGTTATTGAAGATACAAATGAGTAAGTATAACATAAGGCAATAAGGTACAAGAATAATTTAGAGGGAAAAAGTACCACTTGATGGTATAAAGTATCAGGAAAAACTTGAATAAGTGACTTTTTATTAAATTTTTTATTATTTTTTTAAAAGATTTATTTATTTGAGGTAGCGCACACGTACATGCACGCAGAAGCGGGGGCAGGGGGAGCAGAGGGAGAGGGAGAGAGAATCCCAAGTGGACTCCATGCTGAGCCCAACACAGGGCTCAGTCCCACAACCCTGAGATCATGACCTGAGCCGAAATCAAGAATCGGATGCTTAACCGACTGAGCCACCCAGGCACCCCTTGACATTTTTTTTTTTTAAGATTTTATTTATTTATTTGACAGAGAGAGAGACAGCGAGAGAGGGAACACAAGCAGAGGGAGTGGGAGAGGGAGAAGCAGGCTTCCCGCCGAGCAGGGAGCCCGGTGTGGGTTTCGATCCCAGGACCCTGGGATCATGACCTGAGCCGAAGGCAGTCGCTTAACCAACTGAGCCACCCAGGCGCCCTTGCCCCTTGACATTTTAATTGCCTGCAGAAACACAGATAGTACCTTACTAGGCAAAATGAGACTTCAAGGAGAATTCCCAACAAACAAATGAACTGAGCAAAGGGACAGGAGTGAGAAAGCCCAAGTGCATGATCAGCAATGAGGGAAGCTCTGGGGCTGCAGCAGAGTGACATGTGGAAGCACACAGGGCCTCGGGACCAGGCTGTGACGAGTGTCAGGCTCAGAACCAGGACAGATTTCACTCACAGCAAGAAAAAGGTAAGGGTTTTAGGCAATTCCATATATGTTTGATGTGCACAACGTGCAGGTACTGGTGACCCAGGGATGAGCAAGACAAACAGGGTATTTGCAATCACGGCTTTCAGTCAGGTGGGGCGCACAAACAATGTAGCAATTACGGAACAGAATCATAAGGACTATGATGAAGTACAGGGTGCTGGAGAGTGCACAGCAGGGTCAACACACAGACCAGTAATCCAGGGACAGGGAAGAATCTGGCCAGGCTCCCCAAAGGTAATACCAGGCCGGTGTGTGTGTGTGTGTGTGTGTGTGTGTGTGTACACACACAGACCAGTAATCAGGGACAGGGAAGAATCTGGCCAGGCTCCCCAAAGGTAATACCAGGCCGGTGTGTGTGTGTGTGTGTGTGTGTGTGTGTACACACACAGACCAGTAATCCAGGGACAGGGAAGAATCTGGCCAGGCCGGTGTGTGTGTGTGTGTGTGTGTGTGTACACACAGACCAGTAATCCAGGGACAGGGAAGAATCTGGCCGGGTGTGTGTGTGTGTGTGTGTGTGTGTACAGACCAGTAATCCAGGGACAGGGAAGAATCTGGCCAGGCTCCCCAAAGGTAATACCAGGCCGGTGTGTGTGTGTGTGTGTGTGTGTACACACAGACCAGTAATCCAGGGACAGGGAAGAATCTGGCCGATGTGTGTGTGTGTGTGTGTGTGTGTGTGTGTGTGTGTGTGTGTACACACACAGGCCAGTAATCCAGGGACAGGGAAGAATCTGGCCGGGGTGTGTGTGTGTGTGTGTGTGTGTGTACACACAGACCAGTAATCCAGGGACAAGGAAGAATCTGGCCGGGGTGTGTGTGTGTGTGTGTGTGTGTGTGTGTACAGACCAATAATCCAGGGACAGGGAAGAATCTGGCCAGGCTCCCCAAAGGTAATACCAGGCCAAGGGGTGTGTGTGTGTGTGTGTGTGTGTGCGCGCACACACGTGTGGTGTGGTGTCTATATGTGTAATGATCATGAGTTCCATTAAGAAGAATTTTTAGGAAAATTAAGTTGAGAGTGGGTGTGCTGAACAGAGGTAGACTGAATGTAGGAACCGTAACAAACTTCTGCAACTATTCCGGCAAGAGATAATGAGAACTTTGGTGGAACAATGCAGAAAGAAAGGAAGGACTCCTCTTGGGAAAAAACCACAGCTAAAATATAGGAAGGGATGCAAGCAATAGGCTGGCTGGGCCAAAGAAGGGTCCAAGGCACTGAAGAGGCTTGCAGCCTGGGTGGCACTAACTCATATAGAACATCAGCACACAGCATGGGATGGGGGCCGGGAGAAATGGAGGTGAGCAGAGACATGCTGAAACTGGGGTGCTGAAGATAGCCAAGTGGATGTATCAGGGAACGTTCTGATATGGGGAAATGGGACTCTGAAGGACAGACAAAATATATATGAAAAAAGTGAGTGAGAAACAAATACCATGACAAAAATTATGGCGACCATGCCAAAACCTTGGGAAATGTCTACTTTTAAGATTTTACAGAACGAGAGCTCACACACAGGGGCCAAGTGTACAGGGGTGGGGGGGCCAGAGGGAGAAGGACAGGGAGTCTTAAGCAGACTCTGTGCTGAGTGAGGAGCCCGACTCAGGGCTCGATCTCATGACCCTGAGATCACGACCTGAGGTGAAACCAAGAGAGTCCTACAATTAACCGATCGCACCACCCAGGCGCCCTGGGAAATGTCTACTTTTAGAGAAGTGAGCAGTTTTGCCCTCTGGGAACATTTGGCAATGAATGGAGAAACTTCCAGTGGTTACAGCTGGGGTGGGGAGGGTGCTACCGGCATCTAGTGGGTAGAGGCCAGAGATGCTGCTAAACATCCTTTAATGCACAGAGCAGCCTCCAACAACAAAGAATTACCTGGCACAAAACATCCACAGTATCAAGGCTGAGAAACCCCATTTTAGAGAATCACATGAGAAAGAACAGTTAGAAACAAGGAATAAACATTTCTTATGTTTTAATATGCATTAATTACGTTTAAAAAATATGAATGAGAAAAAAAAGAATGATGCTATTTCATACTTCAAGGAGCATGGCTATAACTGGTCTACAGAGTGCTCAGTGGGTGAAATCAGATACCATCTATTTCTATAAAGGTTTAGCATTAAATTGATTTATTTTTTATTTTATTTATTTATTTTTAAGATTTTATTTATTTGAGAGAGCGTGTGCGCAAACACAAGTAGGGGAAGCAGGCAGAGGGAAAGGGAGAAGCAGACTCCCCAGTGAGCAGGGAGCCCAATACGGGGCTCCATCCCAGGTCCCCGAGATTATGACCTGAGCCAAAGACAGATGCTTAACCAACTGAGCCACTCAGGCGCCCCTTGATTTTTTTTTTTTTTTAAACTTCATCTGCTGGGGCGCCTGAGTGGCTCAGTCAGTTAAGCGTCTGACTCTTGATTAGGACTCAGGTCATGACCTCAGGGTCATGAGATCAAGCCCTGCATCTGGCCCCACGCTCAATAGGAAGTCCTGCTTGGGATTCTCTCTCCCCCTGCCTCTATCCCTCCCCACTCATGTGTGCACAAGCCCTCTCTCTTATAAATAAAATCTTTTAAGCAATTAAAATAAATAAAAACTTTGACTGCCTATGCTCAGAGTGTAAGTACTATTTGCAGTAGTCACACGAACTTCCTGTATCGAATGCCTAGGATTCTAGAAATGCTATTCAACATGTATTAATGTTTGTTTGTTTGTTTTAAAGACTTTATTTATTTGTCAAAGAGAGAGAACACAAGCAGGGGGAGCAGAAGGGAGAGGGAGAAGCAGGCTCCCTGCTGAGCAAGGAGCCCGATGTGGGACTTGATCCAAAGACCCTGGGATCATGACCTGAGCCAAAGGCAGATGCTTAACCGACTGAGCTACCCAGGCATCCCAACATGTATTACTGTTCTGCAAACAAAAGTCACACATCCACCCTCCAACAACGATATCATTTCACTATGTGAACTCATTAAATTATGAACAGAGTCCAAGTGTCAGCACTATATACTAAGAGCACCTCTTCTCTTGGGCTAGATTTGAACCTGTTGATTCAAAAGGTTGTGCTTCTCCATCTCACTAATACCAACATGTTAATAAGTCTGACTTAAATGCAGTACGTTTTAAGATTTGCAATTTCAAGGTGGGGAGAACACATACCAGAGAACGAAATCGTACAGATTCTATTTGTCCATACTCTCTGAAAAATGACTTCAGCTTCTAAAACAAAAAAGTGTATATATACTTTAGTTTACTTTCAGAACATCAAATAAGTGTTATAAAAAGGAATTAAGTACAACTGTCTGATAATCTTTTACTGCCAGGTTTTATTTTAAGAATATTTCAGGAATAGTTGACTATTCAGTTGGAAGACAAAAAAAATTCTACTGAAATTTATACATATTTATGTTCATATAAACACAACTCAAGTTCTTGTTACTACCCATAACGTACACAACATTTTTCTCTTTCAATCTTTTATAATCTTTACTACATATAAATTACAAAAGTAAAGGGCAGATTTCGGGTTTAGGGAACCCCACACAATGGAAGAAAGTTAGGATGTATTCTTTCATTTACACAACATTCACTGAACCTCTTACTACGCGCTAGGCACTATTTTCAGGTTTACATTCTAGTTACGTGTTAACAGAAGAGACAGCTGGAAGGAAGAAAAAACCGGGACAGAAGGCCACCACAATACTTCAAATAAGATTTGCAAAAGCCTGAATTAGGGCAGTGACTATGGGAATGGAAAGAGGAGGGTGTATACTGGAATCAATCTATAGAATGATCAACGTAGTCATTTATAATGAAATTCTATGTTAATAACTTATTAATTATGCACTTATTCAATAAAGGAAGAGTAAACAAAGTTATGAATTATTAACATCTCTGAATCTTTACAACATGCAGGTTACACACTTACCTTCTTGTTACATGTGACAGGCAAATTCCCAACAAACACAGTTCTCTCGTTCTTTAATCTCTCCTCTTCTTGGTTGATTTCAATTTTCTTTCTTTGATTTACAACTGTGTGATCTACATCATCAGGTACTTTTTTATCTGCTACTTTAATACCAGATTGAGAATTACTCCTTTTTTGTCCCTGTTTTTGATGAATTTCTTCTTCTAAATCAGCACTTGCTAGAGCGTTTTCCCTTTACAAGGCCCAAAAAAAAAGAGCAAAAAGAAAAGAAGAAGTAAGAGTCATGGAAGTCAGGTGTAGTATTTGGCAAAGCACAAGGATCAAAAATATTTCCCACCTGGGGCGCCTGGGTGGCTCAGTTAAGCATCGGACCCTTGATTTCTACTCAGGTCATGATCTCAGGGTCTTAGAGTTGTGAGGCTCTGTGCTGAGCATGGAGCCTGCCTAAGATTCTCCCTCTCCCTCTGCGCACACCCCCTCCCCAAGCACACATGATCTCTTAAAAAAAAAATTCCCACCTACTTCTGACTTTCCCAAATATAAATGTATGAGTCACAAATATATCTAAATTTATAAAACAGTATTATCAAAAAGTGACTGGTATCTTTAGAAAACCCAAGATTAGAAAAAATCAAGCTCAATTTTTTGAAAATATGTTAAAACCACCAGGTAACAGCAGAGCAACCAAAGTTCATTTCAACAAAAGTTGGTACATTTAAAGCTCTTGGAGATTTAGTTTACACTCTATGAATGCCTAGTTTCATTCTCGGCTCTAGAACTCTAGGGGAACTGCAGCACTCCCAGGGGTTCTATAAAGGTTAATATGGGCTGCAAAATACTTCATAAAAGTAATCTGGCCAATAGGGAAAACCAGATTTCCTATTTATAATAGTTCTATAATAGCTAAAGGACTGCTTGTCAAAAGTACATTCTGAAATGGTGCACACGGATAAGTGAGATCTGAGCATTGCTCCTAACAGAGAACTGGACCAGGATCTTTTTTTTTTTTTTTAATTTATTTGTTTTTAGTAATCTCTACACCCAGCATGGGGCTCAAAATCACGACCCCAAGATCAAGAGTCACATGCACTTCCAAACAAGCCAGCCAGGTGCCCCTGGACCGGGATGTTAAGGAGGGGAGAGAATGGATAGTACCAGTCATGGGTAGTAAATGATACATTCACTCAGTAAATATTTACTGGGTTTCTACTCAGTTCCAGCCTCTGGGGATAGAAAGATGAAGAGACTATTAAAGGCCTTTCAATAGTCCAGCCTCTGAAGAGATAGGCAAAGTTCACAATAAAATGGGAACATGGTGTAGAAAAATAAAAGAAACACGAAAGGCTTCTCAGAGGAGGAAAGGCAGTGTCTGGCATATAGTGCTCAGTAAATTTTACCATTATTACTCTTCCACTAGACCCTAAGTTCCACTAAGGAGAGGGTTCGTGTCGAGTTTTTTTGTCCACTATGGCATATAAAGTGCTGAGTAGGAGTGAAGGGAACCAAGACAGTATGGTGAGGAAGGAACCAGGTCAAGGACCGTGGCTGTTAATGCAAATGAGCTTACATTGGAACCCACGGAGAATAACGAGCCACTGAAGACTTTAGAGACTGACTAAAACAGATCATTTGGGCAGCAGAGCAGAAGATAATTAGGAAGGGGGCAAAGCTGGATAAGAGAGATCAATAAGGAGAGAGTTATAACTGCATGTATGTGAGAGGACAACAGACCAACTACAGAAAGGGAGGTGTGGAAAGGGAGAGAAAGATTAGAGAGATAATTAAAAGACAGCATCATCAGGACTTGGCAGCTAATTAGATGTGCAGGGAAGAGAGAGTGTAAGGTGACTCCCAAGTCACTGGCTTAGGCAACTGGAAAGCTCGTGGTACCACTCGTGCAGAGGAACAGGTTTGATGAAGATACACAGCTCAGTCTGAGGCATTCTGAACTTGAGGTGCAGCTGACTCTTGAACATGGGTTTGAACTCCACTTACAAGTGCAATTTTTTTTCCGATAAATACGGTACAGTACTATAAATGTATTTTCTCTTCCTTATGATGTTCTCAATAACATTTTTTCTCTAGTTTACTTTATTGTAAGAATATATACTATATATAACATATAAAATATGTGTTTATCGACTGTTCATGGTACTGGTAAGGCTTCCGGTCAACAGCAGGATATCAGTAGTTAAGTTTTGGGGAAGTCAAAGTTATATGTGGATTTTTGACTGTGTGGAGGTCGCTGCCCCTAACCATTCCATTGTTCAAAGGTCAACTGTATATAGAAGATACAGGTGCAAATGCCAGCAGGCAAACAGACTCACAGGTCAGGGGATCAGGAGAGAAATCGGAATGATGCAGCCATGGGAATAAATGTGATTGCTCAGAATGAATGGCAGAAAAAAGGCCAGAGAAGGTGACCAAACAGAATGCTGAGGAAAATCAACATTTACAGAGCAGTCAGAAGAAAAGGTACCCACAATAACAGAGAAGGAACAAAGAGACTCAGAAGAGATTGCTATAAAAAAATCTAACAGCTGCAGAAAGAAAAGCAGCCATGTGAAATGCAAGAGAGGACTCACTAGACAAAGGCTTACTGTCTACTAAATATGGCAACTAGGTCAGGATGGCTCCACTGAGCACTGTTTCAGAAGTTTGGTCAGATCATAGAAAAACAAACACAACAAGCAAACAATCAGACTACAAGTTCATGGAAGATAAAGCAGATCCAGAAAAGGAAGAGAACATAAGTATCACATTTTTCTGAAAGCTTGACTATGAAGGGAAGGACCAAGGGAATGGTAGATAGCAAACAGGGAAGCATGACTATAGACAGGGTTTGGTTTTGTTGGATTTCTCTTTTTAAGATGAGAATCTTGAGCATATTTGTACGGTAGACACAGAAAAGACACAGGAAAGAAAAGAAAATGCATATACCTGATGGCACAATCCCGAAGGAGGCAGAAGAGGTCTGTGGTATACACAGAACAGGTGACTGAATTAATCTTGGACAAAGAGGAAGACATCTTTCTCTAAGAGAAAGGTAAAGAAATTAAGGATGTGCATTAAATACACTAAGTAGGAGGTTGGAAAAGGGAAAAGTGGTGGTTAGTAACTGTTAGCAATTAATAGCTCTCTAAGTAATATCACCTGGGGAGAGAGAAACGCGAAATAAAGGGCTTGAAGAGAGTGGCTTCGCAAACTGAGGAAAGTTACCTGGGAACCTATGATGTTACTTCTAGTTGGATCTTGATCAGATAAACTATAAAGAAAGCTTTTTTATAAGCTAATGGCAGAAATCTGATCTCTGACTTAGGAAGTTTAAGAAAACAAAATTCTTCTTCGTGCTGCAATATTTACAGATAGATTACAGATCTTAGATTTGCTTCCACTTAGTGAGGGAGCTATGAATGGGGTAAAGATGAAACAAGACTGGCCAAGTATGAATAACTGTTGATGCTGGGTATATGAGGTTCTCCTCATCCTTTTCAAATTTTGAATATATATGAAATTTTCCATAATAAAAATTTTTTGGTAAAAATTAGAACTACGAAATGAGAAAAAAAAAGAATATTGCAGGTCCAAAAATCTTAATTTCTTTACCATCTAATTTAACATCAACTTAAGAGAATTCTGCCAACCTGTTTGCCAACTTTTTGTCTGCATCAGAAAGTTTCTTCTTCGCTTTCGCTTTTTTTGAAGGTTCTTGCAAGAGTGGTCTCTGAATTGGGGATGTACTTTCTTCCTCCTCATCCCGTTTCCTTTTTTTGGTGGTCTCCTTTTAAAAATTGGAAGTTATGTTTGAGAACTCATCTTTTTCAATAATTTAGCAGTCTTTCTAAATTTGCAAATTTTCTCTCCCACTGGATGTCCAGTAATGAACGGTTACTTAAAATTAATCCTATCTGCCCCACTCTAGAAACCAAGCCCTGCGAGGTAAAAAGCCGTTCTAACGGGCCATTCGGAATAGAAGCCGGTGACTTACTTTCGGCACACGCAGATACACGGGTTGAGGCTGAGGCTCTAAAGAGCTGAAGAGGGACGCCAGCCGAGCTGTGCTGTCTCTGCAGGGCCGCTTGCCCTGGAACAAGCTGCTGGCGACTTGTCCAACCACATAGTCTCCTGTCAGATTCCCGCGAACGCCGCCGTCTGGGTCGTCTCTAGACACCGACGCCACAAACTCAGCCACGCCACGCCACGCCACGCCACGCCACGCCCCACCCCACCCCACCCCACCCCACCGTTTCGCCGCCCGAGCTCCCGAACGCCCACCTTCGCCCGGGTAGACGTGCCACGCGCCACTCACCTTTCCTCCGCACCTCCCTTTTTCTTCCGTTTGTTCTTCCCTTCCAACGGCATTCTCATTCCCAGCCTTCCTGGACAGCGGCCGGCACGCGCGCTCGCACTTCCGGCTCCCGGCTACCTCCGCCCTCGGGCCACGCCCCTTCCGCTCTGGGCTGCGTGGGAGCCGGAGACATCCGGCGAGTTGGGGAAGGGCTTCCGGCACCGGGTTGGACCTCGGGAGTGAAGGAAGTTTTCGAGAGTACTTGAGGCCTTAAGTATAAGTAAGAATCAGCCAGACTGGGTGTGGGGAGTCAGTCCAGGTGGAGGGAAAACAAGGTCGAAAACCCCTGAATCACTGATGAGGAGGGAGAGAGGTTTATCAAGAAAGGAAGTTATAGGGATGTCGGCTACATAATATTAAACAATTGGTGAATCGGTGTGAAGCGTACGTGGGTATTCTTTGCATTGCTCTGGCAATTTTTCCGAAATTTGACAGTGGAGGCCTCAGCCCTAACCTGCTCTGCCCTATTCTACCAGATCCTTGGCACTCAAAATTCTTGCTATTTCCTCACCCTAACTTCCAGACTCCTCTCCCTCCAAACCCGCACATTCTGGCCTTTTTTATTCCTTGTTATTCCTTTACCTTTTGTTATTCCTTTACCCAAAATTATCCTCCTCTTTACTCATCTCCACCTGCAAAATCATGCCCATCCTTCAAGGTCCAGCTCTGATATCTCACTTACGAAAATTTCCCAGCTATTTGCAATAGATTTTTTCCAGTTCTTCATCAAACTGCATTAGTGTTAATGTACACTCTATCTAGATGTATAAATAGGTGTCTTATTTATCCAATTTCTGTATATTTGTTGTACCTAGTGGATGTCGGTAAATTGATTTTTAGGTAATAAAAGATAAATATCAGAACTTTGGTATAAAATCGGATTGAATTTTGACTCTGAGAATAGATCTTTCTGAAAGCTGCTTAACAGAAGTCATTGAGAATATAGGTGACCTTTCATAGGCCACATCAAAAAATCGAAAAAAAACCAATATTCACCTGCTTGGCCGTGGTTTTGTTTTCTGAGTCTCTTTTTTTTTTTTTAATTTTTTATTGTTATGTTAATCCCCATACATTACATCATTAGTTTTAGACATAGTGTTCCATGATTCATTGTTTGTGCATAACACCCAGTGCTCCATGCAGAACGTGCCCTCCTCAATACCCATCACCAGGCTAACCCATCCTCCCAACCCCCTCCCCTCTAGAACCCTGTTTTCTGAGTCTCTTATTTAGGTTTCCCCTAATTGTGACCTTGCAGTATTTCACAAAAGATGGACAAATCCAATTGTCCCTATTTGCAATTCAGGCATCTCCCTCCATCCTATACAGTCCAATGAAGAAATCCTACATTTTCCTTCAGAATGTCCCAATCCCATTCCCTCCCTACTCTCTCTAGCATTATTCCAAGAATCATTTTCTTATCTGTAACACTGAAACCTCATCACATCTGGCTTTTCCTGACTCTTCCTCTCCATTCTTGCCTACACATTCCACTTCTAGATGAATCTCCCTTGAATGTTACTTCAAGGTTTGCATCTCCTCTGTGTCACCCTCACATCTGTCATCACAATTCCCATATGCTCATTCATCTCCTCCTTTAAACTCTTACGCACTGGTTTTCCCTGACCGTCCAGTTTAGCACAGATTTTATTAGGTCTTACGTATATTACTTCTACAACTAAACCATGAAACTATTCCTCCAGGGTATCACATCTAATATACACAAAAGCCATCAAGATGTTAGCCAGAAATCCCTAAAGAGTAGGTTAAAATTAAAAGAAAGGTGGAGAAATGGACTCAAAGAATGAGAGGCAGCACACATTTCTAGAGGAAAATAGGATTAAAGAAGCTGTGGTTGGAGAGTTAAAAAATGATCCCCACTGCTGTTCAGAACTGGTTTTTAAGTGTTTGGAGATCACTTAACCCCTTTGAAGAGTTTAAAATATAAAGACTCTTTTCAGAGGAAAGTACAGATAAGGGGCGCCTGGGTGTCCCAGTCCATTAAGTGTCCAACTCTTGATTTCAGCTCAGGTCTTGGTTTCAGGGTCGTGAGCTCAAGCCCTACATTGGGCTCCACACTGGGCATAGAGCCTACTTAAAAAAAAAAAAAAAAAAAAAGTTAGTGGTCTTGTGTATGCTGCTTCAGCTTCCCCAGTTTCCCCAGGATAAGAAAATTAACAAGACCTCACTCAGGTTATTTCAGTAGGGAAAAAAAAGTTTTGGAGAACACTGCAGAAAACATATCCTCTTAATTTTACCAGACACTGTAACTAGGTTGATAAAACATAGTTCGGGTGACCAGATGAAAACTTAAGTCAAATTCTGGTAATACCATGAAATTCTCAAACTCTCCAGAGGAGCTGGGAAGAAGGGAGAATGGGCAGGAAGGCAGAGAGGCCCAAGAGTGTAAACCTTGACTACAACAAAGTGTGGAATCATTCTCTGCTAGAGCACGGTTTCTGTAACATAAAAAGTCGGTTGTATTAGTAGTTCCTTGAAAAACAAGGTTTCATGATCAGGCAAGATTGAAAACAGTAGGGTTAAGGAAGTTTAGCCAGGTATCTCTTCACAGGCCTCCTCAGTTTTTAATATGCTAACAATGGAATCTGCAGAAAAAAAGTGCTATATATGGCATATATATTTGACAACTCCCAAAGCATTTCCAGGAACCAGTATTCTAGAACTTCATTTTGGGAAGCACTGTTCTACAGATTTTAAAACTCATCCCTTAGAAGTTAAATAAATTTCTGTAAAAATAAAGGGTCATCCCAAAGGTGCTTTAAAACTATACATTTGAGCTTTTTAGGCCTTAAAAATTACTGTTTTAAGAAAGGATTGTCTCGGGCGCCTGGGTGGCTCAGTTGGTTAAGCGACTGCCTTTGGCTCAGGTCATGATCCCGGAGTCCTGGGATCGAGTCCCACATCGGGCTCCCGGCTCAGCGGGGAGCCTGCTTCTCCCTCTGACCCTATCCCCTCTCATGCTGTTTCTCTCTCTCTCTCAAATAAATAAATAAAATCTTAAAAAAAAAAAAAAAAAAAGAAAGGATTGTCTCTTGGTGGAAAGTTCATTAAGTGGGGCAAAAAACCTAATTACCGATTTTTTAAAATGGGGAGAAAAGCAGTGGTTCTCAACTCAAATGCATATTAAAGTCACTGGAGACCATTAAAACAAGATCGACATCCAAGTTTCATCCTAGACCAATTAAGTACGACTTTTTGGGGGGCAAAAGCTGCCCCACCGCTAGCACCACCACCATGGGCACAGTACAAGTACTGACTATTGTTTTAACAATGCCCAGATGATTCCAATGAGCAATGGGGCAGAGTACACTAAAAGTAAAAGTCCACTGAAATTACAAGACAGGAAAAAATAAAAAAAGCTGCTGGTAATGGTTCCACATGTTAAAGAAAATATTTTTTTTTCTTTAGACAAACCTCCAACTCATAAATATTCACGTTCAGACTCAAGCAAAATAGTCTATAGTGTATATACAAAGATAAAAAATACCTACTAAATCCTGTGTCTGATTAATGAACTTTTTAATTTTTATAGGTATAATATTTCCCTTCTTTGGTATGTCAATTAAACCCCTTCTGATAATACAGGCTGGAGATGTATGTTCCAGTCAGTCATCATATACAGAAATGAACTAAAATTACTTAATCTTTTAGAAACAGAATCAAGGATTCACAAACTATGGCATTTTATTTCAGAGCCTTTGCTTACATTTGTACAATATATTACATAATTCTTCATTGTTTGCAGATCCTAATATATACTTTATAGCTTTTATTCTATAAGCTTTTTCTTCAACGTTTTGCTGTCAACAAATCTTTACAGTCCTGTACAAATTTGAATAACTTGAAACCATTTTCAACAAAATTAGTTACTGTAAGCACACACTACAAGACTGAAAATGCTTTTCTTAGAAAAGTTGAATGTAAAGGATTCTGACACGTTAGCATCTACAACAAAACGCTTCGAAATTCTCACATGTCGTATTGCCAGAAAACAAAACATGCCAGCCCCATCCAAAAAAAGTACACAGAACTACAATTAAAACGGTAAAACAGTCTGTACAGTAAAGTACTGTGTATTAACAGTGCCAGGTATTAAATAGCTTGAATGAACACATCGCAATATACAAATGTCTTACAAAGGTGTAGAATTAAATACAAGTGCCAAACAGAACAGAGATTGGAATCATACAACATAAAGTCAATACAAGTGAAAACAATTTTGCGTTCATTTTGGATTTTATACAAGGCATTTAATTTTATAGGCCTACCACCCCGATTAGCTATTTATACTTAAAATAACAACCATCCTTTTGAGACAGTTCATATCATCAACCTTGAACCACACTAATACAGTTTACTTGTTCCTGAAATCCTCTTGTTGTAGCTCATAATAAAATAAGCAATACAAATGAATTATCTGTATTTAAGGAAAAAGAAACATTTACAAGAAAACACAAAAATATAACTGTTATAATTCATTATGAATAAATATACACTTTGAACTGGCTAAGTACAATCTTTATACATTGTTTAAGATTTAATACAGTTTATTAGCCATTTTCTTTTTTCACACAATGTATTATATCAAAATTAAAAAAAAATACTGATTTATAGAAAAATGGCAAAGTACAGTAGTTCCATTCCAATTTGAAGGGGCATGAAAAGCCACTGCAAGACCTTTTAGCCTAATTCAAACCTGTAAACATATTCAGTCTTTTTTAAAGAGAATCTTTAATATTTGGTTACCAGGATTGATGTCTAATATCCTGTTAACTGCAGGTTTTGAATTTATTACATGTGCTTGACTTATACAATTAAAGCCACCCTAAGGTGACTTGCTTTAAAAAACAATTAGCTCGTACAAATGAAAATAGGTTCATATTTTTTCATAAATAAATGGAAAAATATCAAATGTTCCAGCTTTAACAAAATACAAGGGAATACATATACAGTAAGTTATCTTAACATGTTCTGGCCCACCGAATTAACTATGCTTACTGTATTGTCTCTACAGGCAGTGAAAAGCCTCCATTTGCCACAGTGGAAGGCCTTCAAGTTACCAGACACACAATTCCCAGACAAGTTGGAAACAATTATTGCTTGAGGAAAAGCAGTTCATTGTACTTTTTCTTCATAAAAAAAGTGCACTTAAGTGCCAAGTCAGCTTGTCAAGAAACAATTTTTAAATATAAAATAGTGCTTGTCTGATTTTTTTTTTGTGCCACTGTGCAGTATAAAAAAAGACGTGGCCCTCAACAGCCATTAAGTGCAAAGTGCTTTAGCAAGTCCTGCTGTCACCTGCACTCAACTGACATTCCATTTTGTGATGCGCTGGACATTGACGGTTCAGCTAAAGTTAACATAACAGCAGCTGTTATGGAACTGGATGAAGGGGAAGAAGAGGATGAGGATGTAGCAGCACCTGAAGAAAGGGAAGACCAAACCAAAGGCTTAATAAACGTATATACAACAATAGAAAGAAAGAAAACACCAGTCCTCTCAACTAAAATTCTGTTGTCTAAAATCATTTAGCTGACAACAAGAGTGGTCTGTATGTCACAATACCATAATGTAAAGAGAGGAAAAACTAGTGTATCTCAAGTAGCTAGACCATGCCAAACTACAGAGTTAATGAAAAAGGACAGATCAGGGAATGCTGCTCCTGCATGGATCAATTAGGAAGAAAAAAAATCATGGGCCCAGTCTATTAAGACATGGAAATAAAACTGAGAATCGACTTTCTGTAACAACAGAAACAAATGTCAAAAAGAGCTTTGAATCCAATAGGAAAAATCTGTAATCCACCCAAAACTCCGCTTCCCTCCTCCTAATTCCTGCATCTTCCTGTGTTGGGAGTTTCTTAGGAATTTAAATGGTGATGAGAATGGAGGGCTAACTGATCTGCATTTTCCTGCACTTCATTTACAAAGCAAATGACACATTTCTTATTTTCCTCAGGGAAATTCTCTCCTTGTTATCAATCAGTATTTGAAAAAAAAAAGTTTTAAGGAATACATGCACAAGGTAAAAGAAATTCCTTCAGTACAGGAATATAAGGTGGAAAAGCAAATCTTCTGATCAAAAACCCTCCTAAGTCCTCCAAATAACACTTCCCCATTGTTACCAGTTGCTTCATAGTCTTTAAAACTCTAGAATAGGGGCTGGCAAATTATTGCCCCCAGGCCAAATCTGGCGCACCTGCTTCTGTTAAGAAAAATTTATCGGAACACAGCCATGCCCATGTACTTACATCTTGCCTATGGTAGATTTCACACCTACAATGGCAGGGTCAAGTTGTTCTAAAGAGACCACTTGGCCAACAAAGCCCAAAATATTTATCATCTGCCTCTACAGAAAATGTTTCCAACCCCTGTTCTGGAGGAATGTTATCTCCAAAGCTAGAGATACGATATGCAAATTTAACATGTGTAGCTACAACGCTACTTTAAAAAAACAAGTGGAAGCATCACAGTATAGTGTTTGACTCTTGATTTTTTTTTAACAGTTAATCTATCTTATGAGACTGTTCCATAGCCATACATATACAAATACCTCTTTTCCTTTTCTATTTTCTTTTAAGATTTTATTTATTTGAGAGAGAGAGAAAGAGAAAGAGAGAAACAATCGGTGGGGAGGGGCAGAGGAGGGGAGAGAGAGAGAGAGAGAGAAGCAGACTCCCTGCTGAGCAGGAAGCTGGATGTGGGGCTGGATCCCAGGACCTAGAGATCATGATCTGAGCTGAAGGCAGGCGCTTAACTGACTGAGCCACCCAGGCGCCCCCCCTTTTTCTTTTCAAAGTTGAATAGTATTCCATTATATTATGAATTGTAACTTCTTCAATCCCTAGTCTCTTCCTGTTAACAACAATGTAATGACTATTTTGAGCATTTTAATTTTTTTAAGATTTTACTTATTTATCTGATAGAGAGCGAGCGAGCACAAGTAGGCAGAGTGGCAGGCAGAGGGAGAAGAGAAGCAGCCTCCCCAATAAGCAGAGAGCCTGATGATGCAGGGCTCAATCCCAGGACCCTGGATCATGACCTGAGCCAAAGGCAGACGGCTTAACCAACTGAGCCACCCAGACACCCCAATTTTGAACATTTTAAATAAAATTTTAAATGTCTACTTTTTCTTCAGTGTAATGTATCACAATTTAAATAATTTCTATCTGTTATTATAAATATTACAACAAACTTCTTTATGGTTACTATTTTTCCTTGAGACCTATTCTTAGAACTCGAATAAGCTAGTTCTCCAAATATATAGTCAAACTGTTTTCCAAAATAATTGTGCCAATGCTTCCAGCAATGTATATGAATTTCACTCTATTTTCCTAGCACTGGTTTCAGTTATACATTTTCGGGGGGGCTAGGAACAGTATCATATTTGGCTTTTCTTTGACAACTAGGATAGTCATTTTCCTACTGATATTTTTTTTTTATTTATTTGAGAAAGAGCAAGAGAGAGACAGCATGAGCGTGGGGATGGGAGGGCACAGGGAGAGGGAGAAGCAGGCTCTCCACTGGGCAGGGAGCCCGACGTGGGGTTAGATCTCAGGACCCTGGAATCATAAGCTGAGCTGAAGGCAGACACTTAACTGACTGAGCCACCCAGGTGCCCCTTCCTACTGATACTTCAATAGTATTTAGGAACTGACTTTAATGCTAACTCCCCAGAGAAAGCATCCATTTATCAGAATCACTTGCTATAGAGAATCTGTGGTGACCACATATATGAAACACTGTTTTAGAGGAGCAGTTTCTAGATAGACCTCTTACTACATAAAAAACACTCTAAAAAGGCTTGGATGACTTTAAGAGTAAGGAGCTCTTTAAATAGTATGCTTATTATAATTGATTTTTAATTATTTTTAGATGGTTATATATCAAATAGAACCCTGATCCCCCTCCTTTGACAGAATGTTTCTGTATATACTTTCTATATATTAACATTTAATTTCTTTTCAAAGTACTCCATAACCCAGACTTTCAGCCAGTGCATAAATTAAAAAGCCTAGACAAAAGGTGGAGAGAGTTATAGGACTTATCGCAACAGCAAAAGAGGGAAGGAAGAACATTCCTCTGAAGAAAAAGAAAATGAAAATCAAAGTGCTTCAGAGAATGGGAGCAGTGTCAAAATAGGAAGGCTGGGGAGGCAAAATCATAAGCTTGAAATGACACTGTCCCCTCCCCCCACCCCTAATGTCCGCTTTCTGCATTCACTACAAAACTATAAAACGTGAGATTTTCCTAGGGTTCCCTTTCTCCTAGGGTCACCTTCTCTACCTCCTCTGCTTCCCCACCCCTTCCTCCACTGAATCAGCTTTAATACAGCTTCTCCATCTCCACAGCTCACGTAAATGCTCTTGAAAAGGTCACTTTCATTCTGTTTAAAACTTTCAAATAGCTGTCCATCTCACTTAGAATAAAATCTGAACCCTTCATCCTTCCCTACAAGGCCCCACATGATTTGGCTTCTGCTTACCTAACTTCCGTCTCTATGCTTCTGCTTACCTAACTTCCGTCTCTATCACTTTCACCACAGTGGTTTTCTTTCTGCTCCTGAAAGGCACCAAGTGTATCTCCCCTCCTTGGAGCAGCTGTTCTCAATCTGGGGAGATTTTGCCCCCTAGAGGATATCTGAAAAACGTCTGGAGACATTTTTTGGTTGTCCTGAGGGGGGGGGGGCCGCATCCAGTGGTTGGAGGCCAGGGATGAAGGATGCTGCTAACCCATTCTACAGTGCACAGAACAGCCCCCCACAGCAAAGAATTATCTGGCCTAAAATGTCAATAGTTCCAAGTTTAAGAAACTCTATCTTAGGGAATACGTGCTGTTCTCTATGCCCAGGACTCTTACGGACTGAATTGTGTCTCCCTAAATTTCTCTGTTGGAGCCCTAACTTCCAATGTGACAGTATTTGGAGATAAGCAATATATTTCCTGTTGTTTAAGACTCCAGTCTGGGGTACTTTGTTAATGGCAGCCCTGGCAGACTAAGAGAACTCTTTTCCCTCAGATTTAACTTCCTCTGGTCATTCAGCTCTCAGTGAAAATGTCTTGACCACTGGTAATCTAACACAGCCCATCCAATCCCTGCCTTAACATTATTCTCTTCACAGTGCTGTTCACGATCCGAAATCTCATTTTTTTTTTTTTTTTAAGGCAGATTGTAAACTCCACGGAAGTGAACATTGTGACTTGAGATAATTGTTTTTCTTTAGATAAACTTTTTCCATTTTATAGATGAGGAAAATAAGGCAGAGCAATTAAAGAACTTGCCCGAAGATACATAGACATAAACTCATATGAGTCTAAATGCAGTCATAAACTGCTTTTTAAGTAAGATTAATACTTACTTTCTCTCTCTTTCTTCTTTAAACGCTTTCTCCTCCGATCAATGGAAGCTACTTCAGATTTTAATGACAGATAATGTTTTCTGATTTCCTGAAGTTTTTCTTGAAGAATTGTGATACGTTCAGCACTTGTCATATTTTCCAGGTCCGCTGTGAATTTAAAACTTTCATGAATATGTATTTTTGAACAAAACTGTAGTACATAAAAGAAAGCATATAGTGGGGTTGTAGAAAAAGGTCAAATAAATTAAAACTAAGGCTTGTGGGTATTTGTTTCCCTGAGATTTTTTTTTTCCTAGCCTAGAACATAAAAAGCTATGCCTATATAGGAGCGCCTGGCTGGCTTAGTCAGTTGAGCAAGCTACTCTTGATCTCGGGTAGTAGTTTCAAGCCCCACATTGGGTGTAGAGATTACTTAAAAATCTTAAAAAAAAAAAAAGGAAAGCAAGCAAGCAAAGCAAAGCAAAGCAAAGCTATGCCTATATATGCCTGGTATATATAATACACGTATGGTATCCATTGAATGAATGAATGTGCAGAATTAAAAACCTTAAGACCTAAACACGTATGCTAAAAACTCAACATTCATATACAGTATCACTAAAAATCATACTTAGAAATAAGACTAGAAAGACACCAAGATGTAAAAATCATAATATAGTTTTGAATGTCAGGGCTGTGGATAAATTTTTCTCTTTTGTCCTCTTTTTAGATTTTTATGAGTACGTATAACATTTTTTTTATGTATAACTTTTAAATTGTAGGAAAATTTTAGCTAAATATAAAAAGCAGTTTTCAATTTCCTAAGAATATCTCCATATGTGAGAAACTCTGGGGTAATCTTTTTCAAAAAGTCTTTATTATGGAGACTTCTCATATAAACAAAAGTACACAGAATAATAATGCAGTCCCACATACCATCATCCAGCTTCAGTGATTAGCAATTCATGGCAAATCTTGTCTCAAATGTCTAACATCCTGTCATAAATATCTAGTTAATGTTGGCATTTGCCTGAATTGCCTTGAAATTTTTCTTTTAGGAACTTGTTCATTCAAATCAAGATCCAACTAAGCTCTCTACACTGCAGTTGGTTACGATGTGTCAAGTTTGGTTACAGCCTCTTTTTCAGGGTTATTAGCCTCAAGAGTTACCAGGCTGAAGTTTCTTCCTCTTAACTGTCAGTTTACTAAATGTCACTTACACATCTGAAAACTCCATTTGTAAACTTTGGGTAATCGATTACTGGGTTCCTTGAGATCAGGATCCTTATCTCCATTCTTTCCACATTTTCCTGGGGACTGTGTCCTTGCAGGAGATTTGGTACTGTGAGATTTCATTCCAGTGGAAACTGATTTGACTGGCTGAGTCTTAGTTACACTTTCCCCAGCAGAAAGTTCTTCACTATCACTACTGTTTGCTGAAAGAAAAATAAAAAGAAAAGCATTAGTAAACAGAAAAGTAACAAAAAATTTGTCACCGATTTTAGTAAACAATTTAAAATGAACCGCATGAATTCATTACTAAAGTAAATACCTTGCTTTATAGACCCTGCCTAAAGACCTGGAAAGTCATCATGTACAGATACAGCAGCATCTCAGTCAAGGGAAACAAAAACAAAACCAAAAAATTCTTACCTGAATTGCCAATAATATTTAAAAAAAAAAAAAACATTCAAACTAATCTTCCATTATACCTGGTAGACTGTCAAATGTATCATAATTACATATTTGAATGGCTCTTTATTCTGTTACTATTATACAGCATTTTTTTAAATGACTCATTATAGGAACTTAAATTTAGTATTTTAGGTTGTATACAGATCATGTTCACGTAACACTTTCCCTACTCCTCTGGCCACAAGCAAACAATGATAGATAATCATGAAATTCAATAAAAAATACTTTGGGTTCCCAAACTCTAAACTTCGATGTGTACAATGATTTTCTCCTCAAGTAACTCCTACATCGTAGCTCGTTGACTAAAATAAACCATCAGTTCGACTCTGGTAAATATATTCGGCATGAAGATTTCACAAATCTATGTAAGAACTACGTACATCTGCCTCTGCTGAGTAAAGCCTCAGTCCTTCAATAAAAAGGCTTAACCTTGCCAGTTTACCATGTGAATAGGTGATGGGATTGATATTTCCATGAATTACCGCTTTCTGGATACAAAGTATTATCTGAGATTCCATGAGTTGGTTCCACTTTACTAAATTATTCTCAGAAAATGGTTTCCTCATCTGATTTACCAAGCCTTTAGCCCAATCATTAAAATGGGAGAATACAATTAACTATAACTGCTACAGAACAGTTATAGAATACAATCAAATTTAACTGCTGTACCTCGAAACTGTAGGAATACATTAACTGACTTGTTGAAGATGAGCCCTCTTAGGAAATGTCATTTAAATGGTAAAGTCTTGTAGACAAAAGTAGCACTGTGTAGTAACACTTTCAATATCCTGTCGGTTATTCCAAGTAATTGGTGATCAATTTGGCATGTATTTATTCTTTATTTAACAACAGCTACCCCCCAAAAAAGCACAGTTAGGCTCTCAAAGCCTGAAAAGTATTTAGATAGAAAAGGTACATAGCAACTCCTCCCACTGTGGTGTTTGGAGAATGGAAAAACTCCTTTCCACACATCTTAAACGAATCCCCTCCCAATCCCACCACTGCTGCTCTGGAACCCCTGGCAACTCCTGGCTAAGCCACCCAAGGCTTGGCCCCACTCTGATGCAGTGGTCTGCCTCAGCCTGGCTTTCACGGCCTTGCTGAGCACAGCCGCCCGGGGCCCCGAGGGACGCCATATTCACCGCCTGGAAGTCATATGGGCTCAGCAGAACCTCGGGGAGCTGGCCGCATAACCCTTTTCTGCACTGAAGTGCAGCCAAGCCGGCCGATAGCAAAGGTCAGGCAGTGGAGGTGGCAGGAGTCTCCTGGAAGAGCAGCAGGAGGTCAGTGTGGGGCACCTGAAAAAAAATTCTTTACATATTTTCTGCTTCTTACTTTGTCTACAAAAGAGAGATAAAATGTGCAGCTCTCAGGAGAAATACAGTATATAAATTCCTGTTGGTCAACAAACAGAGCCATTACTAAAGTTAAATCTTTAGTATTGTATATAGCTGCTCTTGGGACACATAGTTTGGGGTACCAAAGATAAAAGTAATAGACTGGAGCTGTTGAAATTACAGCTCTAAAGCTATCTTGATTCTTCTCTTCCAGTCTGATTTGGCCTTGAAGAGTTACAAAGCAATCAATTTCATTGTAATAAAAATAATATATAATTGAAGCATTTTCAATTATATATGGCACATATAAATGACAAGTGGAAAGAACTGTGGGACATAAAACTAACAAAGATGTTGAGCTTATATTATATTGGCTATTAATTTAAAAAGGATTACCTGATCATTCATCAGCAATCAATACCACTGCTGAATATCAACACCAAACTGCTTAATCCTAGAATTTACCTAGGATCAGAAGACTTCTGTGTGACTTTTTTGAGGGCAGAGACAAAATCAAAATAACTATCCCATATCCTGAATACCCTTTTCTTAATGGGGGGGAAAAAAATATCCGCCATTATTTTTATATTTAAATAATGAGAGGTTTCACACTTACTGCCTTTTCCCTTTTTTTTGTTGTTTACCACTGTTGCTTTATGGCTTCGCTTCTGCTTTTTTGATGAACTTCCTCCTCCCTGAGATTCTTTCCCTCTTTTCTGACCTGTACAGGCTACGATGGGAAAGAAATTATTAAGTAACACAAAATAAAATCAAACTTTCCTAGGTATAAATTAATTCCACATTTTAGAAGCATAGAACAATTCCGAAACCATGCATGTTCTTTATGAGATTTATAAATTATCGTAGAAATTACTGTAATTTTTAGAATAAATTATCATTAATACACTGAATTACTGCACGTAATAAAAGTTAGAGTTTTAAAAAAGCAAAGTATGCACATCCTTCTTAGAAAAATCAGATATAAACTAAAAATAGTTCTCAATTTAGTACTGGGAGTTTATGAGTCTAGTAATTCAAAAACAGGTAAATGCTGAAAATAAAAACTGAAATTTGTTAAAATTCAATAAAACCAAAATAAATATTAAGATTTAATTACAGGTAAAAATATTGATATAATGATATTAATATAATTTTAAAATGGTATCATCATATTAACGGGATAAATTTTAGTAGTAATTCACACTTAGTTATTTTATCAATTTATTTATTTCAACAATGACTTCACTGCCAAGGCACTGGTTAATGCATATACCATTTACAAATCCAGCATAGTAATTCTAAGAAACTTTTCATCTTCTTGGTAGGAAATTATTCCGAAACATCATAAATGTCTCCCTTTTCTTCAAAAGACTAGCTTATGTCCTACATCTTCACTAAGACCTTCCTTGATGCCCAGGCTTCATGACTTGACCACTACTTCAAACGGTAGTTTCAGTACATTTTTCTATACTATTAACTTGGTCCTCAGTATCTGCTGTGTTTCTGTGTATTTCTAAATTATATGTGTCATCTACCAGACTTCTTCAGACATTAAGAAAGTCTCATCTCTATTCAATACAATGTCAGATACTATAATGACATGATATAAATATGATAAAAAAAAATTGTCATGTTTCACTAAGAAATATTTCTTAGTCCTGTTACCAATGGTAAAATCAGTCTTGAGCACAGCAGACATGGCTTCCTTGGTCAAAAATGGAATAGGCTATTAACTATTTTGTTTGCAACTTCCTAGATAGTTTTTTAATTACACCTTACTGATCACTTTTCCTAATGCCATTTTAAAATAACAACTTAAATGAAACATAAAGAAGGTGATTAAGATAAGGACTATATTGAAGCACAGAGTCTTAAAAATTGCCAGATTTCTCCCGAAAAGAGTATTAATTCTGAAGCTCTCAGCTGCAAAAAATAAAAAGCTTAATGTAAGCTAATTGGAGAAAAATCCTAAATCTAAATTGTAAAATTTACATTTTTACTTTTGATACAATGTGAATTTTAAGAAATAAAGTTCTTAAAATGAGGCCATATGAAATGAGTGCTTAAGATTTATTTCTAAAGAGAGATCAATTCTAAAAAACTATTGATAAAGCAGATGGCCTCTGTTATCCTAAATTTGGGAGTACTTCTCAAGTTGAATACTTTTTAACCTGGTCAAGATTAAGATTCTAAAGGGCAGTGCTAACTTAGTCTATCAGAAGACAAGCTCTTGCATCTTTTCTTCATGGCACACATACTATAGCTGTATGAACGTGAAAACACAATGAAGATCCCAATTGAATTGCAACTATATTTTTCACTTAATATTTGTTTTTTAAAAAGAAATGTTTTAAGTCAAGATTTGTGTGACAATATTACATCAATTATATCTCAGTAAAGCTGAAAAAAGAAAAAAAGGGAAACTATTTGTATGAGAAAACTTGGAATTAATTCATTTGAACTCTATCACATCTCCTTAAGTTCAGCTAAAAACATCAGGCTAGCATAATAAAAACTGTATGTTATATAAAATACATATCCTATCTTTATAATGGAAAAGTATGTTTCAAAGCCAAGTGTCAGCGTATATTATATTCATTTGAGGACATCTGAATGAAATGGTTTATAAGAAAAATGATGACAGAAGTATAGCTATGGCAAAGTCAAAAGGCACTAATACTTTTGGGAAGTACTAATTTGAATTTCCACTTTAAACAACTGCACGGAAAATCAAAAAAGTATTACTGTAGGTTATTTAACATATACATTGGTCCTTCAATTTGGAAGCTATGCATCTAAGAAAGCATCAAATTCCTTTACAAACTCACACAAGTTAGTCAGGCTTGAAAATCAGTTTGACACGGTTGTCTGAGGAAAGCAGTGCCTGGACAGTTGGTTGCTCCAAACCCCTACATACAGTATTTGGTTAAGGGTGGAGGGGTCTGTCAATAAATCAAAATGTTTGTGAGAAACTGCACATTACAATCGCAAAAACAACGTTACAGAAATATATTCAAGCTGCTCATGCCATACAGTCAACCAGTGTATAATGAATTTTCAAAAAGGTTTGGGTTTGGGCCTGGGTGCATTTCTAGCCTGTGTTCTGATCCACTATGAAGTGTAACAGACAGCTCAAGCAAAGGACATTAAGTCCTCATCAAGCTTTTCAATTCATTCACTATGCATTGCTTAAATTACCCTTCAAATTTCCATTTTTACCATGTTCACACAAGTACTTCACTTAAACACCTCACGTTCTAACGAGAGACACCGTGAAGCCCTTGGAAAGGTAAGAAGGGCAGCGTGTACTTGCTCCTCACCTTTGTCAGGCTGTTCCGGCTCTGGCTGATTACTACTGCTGGAGCTCACACTTGCGTCAAAGCCGGCCGGTGAGCTGTTCCCTTCCGACTGGAGATCTTGGAGCTCCCCCGCGACACTATCCACCTCAATTGTGCTATCCGTTTCGCTCTTGATACTTCGAACCTCCTCTTGGTTTGGAGCCAGCGGTTCTGATACCGTCACAGAGGACTGCTGCCGACCGGCTTCTGTTACAGTGACCGAGGAAGGCGATTCAGGTGTAGTAGGAGGGGTATTGAGCACGGAATTGCTGCCACTACTCGGAAATTCTGCTTTTTTGTCACTGACCTCCACGGGTTTTTCCTCAGCAGGTTTACTATCAGCACTGGCTGGAGGCGGTGTTTCGAGCTCGGCACTGGGTGAGCAGCTCTCCTCCTCGGCCACAGTCTGCAGGGACCCCTCCGCCGGCCCCTCTTCTGGGGCAGGATGGGGCGGGGAGGCTGCCGCCTCCGTGTCAGAGTCTGAAAAAAGCTCCTTCAGTGTTTTTTTAGGCCATTGTCCCTGAATGCTTGACCAGACGTCTTTTCGATCTTTAGCTCTGCTGTTCTGAAGTCTTTCGTCAGAGTTATTTAAAAGTTTTATCCTTTTTTCTGCCACCTCTGAAAATCCTGAATAGAAACCAGTTGTCCGTAGAGATTTTCTCTTTTCCTCCAAACCGTTATATTTCTTAGTTGGCGTCATCTTTGTTTTTGATTTTTCTTCTTCCTCTTCATCTGAAGAGCTGTTGCTACTGTTCTCTATGCAAAGTGATTCTTTGTTCTTGGGCTTATCTTCCTTTTTGCCAGGTGATCCGGTTTTTAAACACTCCTCTGTATTGCAATACCTTCTTTTACCACGTTTTACTTGTGGCTTTGAAGACTTCTCTGTGGTGTCCTTCTTAACATCCTTTCTCTTTTTTGTGATTTCATCTTCTTCTTCATAATCAGTATCTTCAGATAATCCTTCCATATCTTTTCTTAATCTTTCTGGAGATTTTGACACTGGTTTGGATATTGCCAAATCTGCATGGACTTTGTTTTCTTCTAGCAAAGACGAACTGTTCTGTTCCTCTTTTGCAAGAAGATCATTTCTGGTGTGGGTCAAATGATCAATCTTAGAGTCTTCTTTGCCATTGTTATCTATGTCTTGAGCACCGGTCTCATCCTCCTGCTCACTGTCTTCAGCAGAACTTTCAGAAGCTAGAAAATAAGATGAAAAACTGATGAGTATGATAACGACACTAGCAATGTCTTCCCTGTGCAAGGCAGTTTATAGCCCTCTTGGGTTGCTACATTTTATCCACATTTTGCGGGTGAGCAAATGGAGCTTTGGAGAGGAAAGATACACAAAGATGGTAATGTTTTTTTTTTTTTTTTAAAGATTTTATTTATCTGAGAATGAGAGAGAGAACACGAGAGGAGAGAGGGTCAGAAGCAGAAGCAGACTCCCCGCCGAGCAGGGAGCCTGATGCGGGACTCGATCCTGGGACTCCAGGATCATGACCTGAGCCGAAGGCAGTCGCTTAACCAACTGAGCCACCCAGGCGCCCGATGGTAATGTTTTATACTGGGACAGTGGCTGTACTAACACTACTGTATACTTTTGCCAAAACACATCAAACTGTAAGCATGAAAGTTGTGAATTTTATTGTTTGTAAATTATACCTCAATAAAGCTGATTATAAAAAAAAAGTTCTCAAATTTATGAGTGGAATATAACAGCGCAGTCAGGATGCAGTCCCAGGTCCAGGTGATTCTAACTTTAAAGTCTGTATTCCTATGAAATTGTAGGCTTCATTTTCAGTGTAGCAATGATTATTCAAAGATTTGTGAACAATGAATTTCCACGATGTTTAAAGAAAGACACAACTAACTTAAGTAACTGATACCTTATATAAAAATACTTACAGAATTTATTTCTTAAAAATTCATTTTAGTAAATGAATTCAATTAAGTGTAAAAATAATTGCCAGGAGGCCTGGGTGGCTCAGTCAGTTGAGTGTCCGACTCTTGGTTTCGGTTCAGGTCATGATTTCATGGGTCCTGAGATGGAGCCCCGTGTTGTCGGGCTCTGCACTAAGCAGGGAGTCTGCTGGAGACTCTCTCTGTCCCCCTCCCTTTACCCCTCCCCACCACTTGCATGCATTCTCTCAAAATAAATAAATCTTTAGAAATAATGATTGCCTTTGCTATGATTTTAATATAACATTTACTGAGAAAATGCTACATGCCAGATGCTTTGATATGCTTTGTATAGATTGTCTGATTCAGTTTCACAATAACCTGATGAGGGGCATGTTATTATTAACCCCATTTTATAGTTTAGGAGACTGGGATTTAGAGAGGTTAAACTACCCCAAAGAGCTAGTAAAAGTCGAGATGAAATCAAAACCGAAGTCATTTGACTCCTGAATTTTAGAATCGTAATTACAAAACTATGTATGTTCTTTAGCTAAGTTTCTTAAAAGTAAAAAATAATTGACACAATTACAACAGTTAAAAACATTTAAACTTTTCTGTATAACTGAATTTTTTTAAACGGATATCAAAGCAATGTGTATAAGACTACAAATGTAGACTCATAATAGAAAACCAACAGCTCTTTTTCTTTCTCCCTCAGCCTGCAAAGTCTCAATACTATTTCTTCGGATAGTATATTATTAAGAGAGGATAACAGTAACTATTTGTTCACTTAGGAAGTTTAGTCTGCAACGAGCAGTGAGGATGTTTTCTTATTAATACTCCCATCTCCTGCCATACTTTCTATATATAGTTCTCTTTAGTTAATTAAATATGCTATTTGTAATGTACATAAATGTGATTCACTGCAGAAGTAAACAGCACACTTGATAAACTTCCATTCTCATAGAGCTGTTTATTTTTCCAAGTTTCCAAAAGTCCTTCTTTTCTACGTTATGTCTTCCTTTTGTAGGCCTTTCACATTTCTTTCTTTTTTTTTTAAAGATTTTATTTGTTTGGGAGAGAGAGAGAGCACGAGCGGAAGCACTGAGAGAGAGGGAGAAGCAGGCTCCCTGCCGAGCAGGGAGCCCGACGCAGGGCTCAATCCCAGGACCCTGAGTTCATGACCTGAGCCGAAAGCAGACACTCAACCAACTGAGCCACCCAGGTGCCCCTTTTCACATTTATTTCAACTGTTCTGTAAAGTCAAGCACTCCCTCCAGTTCCCTTATTCACCAAATCTCTCTGTCCTAAAGGCCTACTTTCTACTCCATCTAGGTGGTTGCTCTCTGGGTCTGCTCTAACAGCCATCATCCTAGGAATTCCCTTCACTGTTTTCTCTTGACAGAGATCCACTGTTAAGTGAACTGCCCATCTTCCTCCTTCTTGGTTTATTCCCATGGGTTGCAGCACATCATCTAGTACTTTCCTGAAAAAGGTACATAGCAGATATTCTTTGTCTATAGGTCTAAATACATCCTAACCCTCAAACTTCATTGTTTTATGGATAGTTTAACCAGGTACAGAATTCCAAGTTGAAAATTATTTCCCTTCAAAATTTTGAAGGTACTTTTGCTTGTAAGTGTTAAAAACACTACTTTCATTTGTCTTCTCAGTGGTGGTTTTTAATTCCTGGTGTTTTAAAAATTCATAATAATGCACTGGGGCATGGCTCCTTCTTCACTAATTTTTCAGGTGTTTGATAGGTTCTTTCAATATAAAGATTCAATGTCCTGGGGCGCCTGGGTGGCGCAGTTGGTTAAGTGTCTGTCTTCAGCTCAGGCTCAGGTCATGATCCCAGGAATTGAGCCCCACATCTGGCTCCCTGCTCATCAGGGAGTTTGCTTCTCCCTTTCTCCCTCTTCCTCACCACCACCCCCACCCTGCTTGCTGGTGCTCTCACACACACACTGTCTTAAATAAATGAATAAAATCTTTAAAAAAAACATAAAGATTCATTTCTGTCAGTTCTGAAGATTTTTCTTCTTTTAGGGGGTCCTGGGTGGCTCAGTCATTAAGTGTCTGCCTTTGGCTCAGGTCATGATCCCAGGATCCTGGGATCGAGCCCTGTTGTCAGGCTCCTTGCTCAGCGGGAAGCCCGCTTCTCCTTCTCCTACTCCCCCTGCTTGTGTTCCCTCTCTCGCTGTCTCTGTCAAATAAATAAAATCTTAAAAAAAAAAAAAAGATTTTTTCTTCTTTTAGTTACTTGGTAATTTCTCCACCCACCCAAGGATTATTCCAGGATGACCCTAGTGATTGATACGTATATGGGGGTGGGGGGAGGAGAATATACCACTGTATATACAGCGCTCATTAAGGAGAGAACATAAGAACAAGCACTATATATATAATACAGCACTCACTAAGAAATGAGCTACAAATCAATAATATAGTTGTGAGACAGTTCATAAGAAAACCCTAGCTGATTTTTTCTTGTTCAGTTCTTCAAAATCCAATTGCTTTTTATAGTTACACATAACCAGGCATGCTGTTTCCATGGCTTCTTGATTCCTCAGGCTGACCGATTCTAGAAGTAATGCTAGTGTCTCTTTCCCCATTGTAAAAAACAAAGATATAAACATATGAGTATACTCAAACAACAGTGGTATGTGTGGGTTACTTGTTAATTTCTTCCCCTCTAATTTCACTATTCCTAGAATGATACTCCATATCACTCATCTTCTAACATTTCCATCACCGCTTTCTTATATTTTCTGGAAGTCTTCCTCAACTTCAAACTCTGCTTTATTGAATTTTAATTTCAGTTTTTATTTCCAAGTTTTTCTTGTTCTTTGTTCCCTTTTCAGTATATCGTGTTCTTGTTTTACAGATGCTTATAGGTTCTCTGAGATTAATAATAACCAGAGATATTAGTTTATGTTTGTTATCTTCACTATCTCTCTCCTCAAGGGTCATTTCTTCTGTTTGTTTTAGTTTCAATCTTTTATGCTGGAGCTTTCCTTGATTATTCACACTGAAGGATGACCTGCTAAAGCTTGACTGTGTTGTGGTAGGGTTTATTAGCGGATAAGCTTTCCATTTGGTGATTCATCAGGGATCTAGTTTACTTAGGGGATCTCTAGTACTAAAATGTGGAAGATTATTCTCTAGAGACATTTAAAATTTCTCCACAGAATTTTAACCATCACGCACTCTCTTGTTCCGTCCCCAGCCCGTCTCATGCCAAGGGGATAGACTCCTAGCTGTCTGTGTTCTACACTTGTAGGTGGTCTCACATTATTTTTTTTTAAATTTTATTTATTTATTTAAGGGAGAGAGAGAGAGAGAAAGAGAGGGAGGGAGGGAGAGAGCGGGGTGAGGGGCAGAGGGAAAAGCAGACTCCCGGCCGAGGAGGGAGCCCGATGGGGCAGGGTGAGGGGGGTTTCCATCCCAGGACCCCAGGATCATGACCTGAGCCGAAGGCAGACGCTTAAATGACTGAACGACCCAGGTGCCCCTCACATTATTTTCTTTATATATACATGTACATATACACATGCATTCATAGTAACAATCATTTTTTAACTGGAAATAATCTGAAATGTCTTGAACTCAATCTATGGCCAAATCTAAAATAAAATAAAATTTACCACAGAAAAGGGAAAATATGAAGAAGAGAGTATTTGAAATGTTACAAATATGCCAATGTGATGCTCACTGTTGAATTATGCACAATAGGAAAAATAAACGAAGTAACCTAAATATCTTTTTTATCAAGAACTAATTTTTTTAAAGATCTTATTTATTTATTTGAGAGAGAGCAAGCATGAGCAGGGGGGAGGAGCAGAGGGAGAGGGAGAAGCAGACTTCCCGCTGAGCAGGGAGCCTGATGTGGGACTTGAGCCCAGGACCCTGGGATCATGACCTTGGCTGAAGGCAAATGCTTAACTGACTGAGCCACCAAGGCACCCAATCAAGAGCTAATTAAATAAATTATGATACAGCTATTCCATAGTATGAATGTGCTGATATAGAAAGATTTATCAGTTAGACTATACCAAGCCCTGCCCCAAAAGGCGGGGTTTGTAGTGTCAATGATCCCATTTATAAAAATATCATATTGTATATGTGTATATACGTATATATGTGTTATATAGGGATATATATTTATTATAATATATAGTAACATTAATATATTAATAATTATATATTACACACACACACATATTATACATATGGTATGTTAACACTATTTCTGAAATAATATAGCAACAAAAATGGGGACAAATAGAACAGCAACAGAATGTGCAAGCCAGAAAGCAGATGAATGAGAGTCAACAGACCCAAAAAAGACAACCCTTTTCTCAAGTCAGCAGTGAATGGGGCTGAGAATGACACCAGTCTACCAGAGACTCAGGAATAACTGGCTATACCATGTACCTATGAAAATGAAAACTGGAGGAGGCAGCCTAACATAAGGAGCAGTAGGTGAACATTATTTGAAAAGTATTTAAGGGCGCCTGGCTGGCTCAGTCAGGTCTGCCTTTGGCTCATGTCCTGATCTCAGGGTCCTGGGATCGAGTCCCACATCGGGCTCCTTGCTCAGCGGGGAGCCTGCTTCTCTCTCTGCCTCTACCCCTCCCCATGGCTTGTGCTCTTTCTCTCTCTCTCAAATAAATAAAATCTTCAAAAGAAAAAGAAAAGTATTTACATTCCTAGGTCCTCACCCCCACTGCAGTTTGCTAGGTGACCACTCTTCTGGAGGTTTATTCTCTGAAGATGGTAAGACAGGGTTCCTGGCCTAGGCAATGCTAAGAACGACCGAAGGCAGAGGTACAGGTGTGATGCTGAACTCAGTGGGATCAGTGAACTAAAAATGCTAAGGCGCACCTGGGTGGCTCAGTCGGTTAAGTGTCCAACTCTTGATCTTAGCTCAGGTCTTGACCTCAGGGTCATGAGTTCATGCCCTGTGTTGGGCTCCATGCTGGGTGTGGAGTCTACTTAAAAAAAAAAAAATGCTAAGAATTTTCCCTCCTCCCTTTACCATTCCTCAACTGGATCCTAGATCTAGCACTGGAAGCCATTCTCTTACCCTCCAGTCAAGACTAGAAGACTCCTCTCTTTAGAATGCAACTAGTCTAAGAAAAAGACCTAAAGATCTGACAGTAGTCCTCTCCAAAAAACAGCCCACCCAGATTACCCTACAGTGAAACTCAAAGTTGACCTGTCCCAACAATGTGCTCAAGATTCCTAATTTGGAGAAGACAGCCAAGGAAAAAGTCCTTCATAAGGAAGAGATCAAAACAACCAAGCAGGAAAAAGCAAACTGGAAGTAAGTAACCATGCAAAAGAAGAACAAACACTTACAATATTCTTTGGAAAGAGCAAAGACAGAAAGGTAAGACATTGTACCCATCTTAAAAGAACAGAATGGTAGGAGGCCATGTAGAAAATAAAGAGCTCTTGAAAATTAAAGGCATTACAGCTGTCACTAAGCATTATAGCAGTAAATTAATAGTCAATAAAAGGATCAGAAGATAAAGCTGAGAAAATTTCTAAGAAATCAGAGAAAAGGGGCACCTGGGTGGCTCAGTCAGTTAAGTGTCCGACTCTTGACTTCAGCTCAGGTCATGATCTCAGGGTCCTGGGATTGAGCCCCGCATCAGACTCCCCACTCAACAGGGAGTCTACTTGTCTCCCTCTCCCTCTGCCCCTCCTCCTGATCGTGTGCTTGCACACACTCTCTCTCTCAAATAAATATATCTTTTAAAAAAATAATCAAAGAAAAACATAAAAGAATAATAGCCCCACCCCCCAAAAGATAAACATATTAGAATATTAGAATATGCTATAGAAAGTACAATATTGATATAATGACTAGTCAAGAAAAAAACACACACACACACACAAAAACAAAAGAGGCGCCTGGGTGGCTCAGTCGTTAAGCGTCTCCCTTCGGCTCCAGTCGTGGTCCCAGGGTCCTGGGATTGAGCCCCACATCGGGCTCCCTGCTTGGCGGGAAGCCTGCTTCTCCCATTCCCGCTCCCCCTGCTTGTGTTACCTATGTCTCTGTCAAATAAATAAATAAAATCTTAAAAAAAAAAAAAAACACAAAAGAGAACAGTAAAATGCAGAGGAGGAAATAATCAACAAAATAATTCAAGAAAAGAACCTCGAACAGAAAGGCACACGTTTCTAGAATGAAAAGAGCCTACCAAGAACACAAGACAGTGGATAAAAATATATCCACATAAGGCATAATCACTGTGAAATTTTAGGACGTTAAAAACAAAGATTCAAGATTCCAAATATAGGGACAAGCAAAACAACAACAAAACAAACAAACAAAAAACCCATGTATTAAAACAAGTCACAAAGAAAGAATGAGTAATTGGAAGAGCTCTGGACTTCACAGAAACAACATTAGAAGAAAAAAAGACAATTGAACAATACCAATAAAACACCGAGGGAAAAACATTCAACCCAGCTAAACCATGCACAGAATACATTTTCTCAGACATACACAGTCTCTTAAAAACTTAACCTGCCTTCTCACTCACTTGTTCTTAAAAAGTTACTAGAGAATATGTTCCACCACAATGAGAGTATGCTCAAGGAGGGTAAAAAAGACATGAGATGCCAAAACAAAGGAATCCCAAGGAGTACTCTGAACAGTGATCCCTAGAATGGGATCTATCCCCAGGAAGATATCTGTATACCAGATGCAGAAGGACACCAGTCCATACTAGCAGTGTTGTTTCCAAAGAAGGTAATATGAAGACTACTATCACTAAGATGCCTGCTGCCCCCATACAGTCTGAAGGAGTTTAAATAGGTTTAGCTTGTTTTAACAACATGTTGATGAACTTCTAGCTTTCCCCTCCATGTCTGCCAGGTGTTACTCCGATCAGCTGACTACATCACTTTACCCAGCAGAAACGTTTTTCTTTGACCTGCATCTGAAAGCTAGAGGTATATTTGGTAAGCCTAGAATCAGAAAATACAGAGCAGCTTACTACTCTCATATTCCTGTTCATCATCCACTACAACTACATCAGATTTTCTGATCATGGTGAGCACCGATATTTCCCAGAACTCCCTTATGACCTTGCCCCACTGAATTCCCTTAGAGATGCTTTTGCAAACTCTCAGAGAAGCTGAATATGAAATAAGAATATGGCCTACAGACTCTATTCAGGTAACATTCTCAGGCAGCCTTCATCTGAGTGGAAATATTGCCTTTTCTCACACAGCAAGGCTTATGCTTGCTACTCAGTTTAAAAAAAAACTAAACAATATGCTCTTTAGAAATATATATTTATGTTTAATATAAACATATATGTTTAGTTCTAAAGAAAAGTAAAGGAATGATCACACTAAAATCTGGATATTACAGGCACCTGGGTGGCTCAGTCGTTAAGTGTCTGCCTTCGGCTCAGGTCATGACCCTGGGATCGAGCCCTGCATCAGGCAGTCTTGCTTCTCCCTCTCCCTTTGCCTCTCCCCCTGCTTGTGCGCTCTCTATCTCGTGCGCCCACTCGCTTTCTTGCTCAAATAAATAAAATCTTAAAAAAATTTTTTTTAAAAATCAGGATATTACTTACTTCTGGGGCAGAAATGCAAAATTCTTTTAAGTAAATACTGTTTGTTCACCACTATGACAGACACACCAATGTTCATATTCGTATTGTTCTTTATATTATATATATATTTTGATATACTGTCTATGTCTGATACATCAGAAAATTATAAAGACTGAACTTAAGAATATTTACAGCATTATAAAATTAGTTTATGTAAATAACCATCTGAACTAAGAGACATAAAACAATTTGTCACATTCTAAATGAGTAAAAATCCAAACTCTTAAGTAATGAGAAATGTAAAATATTTTTATGAAGATACATACTTCATTTAATAGGTCATATTTCCCCCCTTTCCCTGACAGTCAAATTTATTAAATCCCCTCTCCAGTTTTCCTCATTTTTATTATTTGATAGTTATACTTCATTCTGCCTTAAATATTAAGCAATAATGCCATCATAAAAGAGACCATAATAGATGTAATCGAGAAGCAAAGTTTGGTATTCTTTATGAAAAAAATTCAGTATATAGTCTAATATTGCATAACACAAACCATGTTTTATGTGGCAACAGAAAAGGACAGTACCTGAAAAACCCATAGTACAGTACTGTAGGGTGAATAATAAATCATAACTAAAATTTAATGACACCTTTAGACCTACTAATAATAGAAATATTTCCAATCCTCAATCAATGGCTGATTTTATTTCAAGTAATAGACAACAAAATTATGGTCCAATTAAAAACAGTGAATTGCCAGGGCGCCTGGGTGGCTCAGTCGTTAAGCGTCTGCCTTCGGTTCAGGTCATGATCCCAGGGTCCTGGGATCGAGTCCCGCATCGGGCTCCCTGCTCCGCGGGAAGCCTGCTTCTCCCTCTCCCACTCCCGTTCCCTCTCTCCCTGTCTCTCACTCTCTGTCAAATAAATCTTTAAAAAAAAACAAAACAAAACAGTGAACTGCCTTTACAGAATTTGACTTATAACAACTAAAAACATATAGTTGCATGCAACAGGATATTTGCTATGTTTACCTTGAAGTCCATTAAGGATGGAAGTAATTTCTATGGATTTAATATGAGCTGTATCAGAGTTTTTGGCATCAGTAAGATCCAGTTTGGATACCATTTCAGGAGATGGATTTGTCTGGAAAGGTGGTTTTGACAAGCGCCGAAGTTTACAGTTTTTAGGAGAGTATTTTTCATCTTTGTCTTTTTCTTTGTCTAATTTATTCTAGGTTAAGAAAAAAAAGTATCTCATGTTAACCATAATTTATCATGAGGCATTTATTAGTAACAATGTTAACACACATTTTAAATTCAAAGTTGTATTTTATATTATTAAATAATATGAAAAGAAAGAATATAAGAAGCTCCTCAAAAACAGCCAGAAATGTTTTTCCAAAGTTTTTAACAAATGCTACAGGATAAACACAAAACGTTTTTGTCTAATATTTAAATTTTAATAGCGAAGGTAAATTAGTGATCCCATAAGCAATTCAGACTAACAAACCTCATACTGCTAATAACTGACATCACAAATTCTTCAAAATTAAATCCCAAAAGGCTTAAATATTCATTAAAAAAAAAAATTTCAACCTGGTAGTTTCAAAACTTGTAACATTTTCAATATAAAATGTGGGTTGGGAATGACAAAATTCCAAACATCTTCATTTAGCTGACAACTGGGAATAACTGTAAACAAATGATCTCTTATAATGTGAAGTCGCGAGGCAACCTTCCTGCCTCGTTGATAAAAATTAACGTTTGAGGGGAAAAAACTGTTTACAACTAAAATGAGGAGAAGCTAACTAAAATACTTCCTGGAAACTGCTTTTAACTTTGTTTTGAAAATAATTTATAGGAAAAATCATTTAGACAAGGTTCCTAAATGATGATGTAGAGCATGATGGAGCAGTAAACAACTCTGAAATCCTATTATAGAGACAGACTATAGAATCTCAGTGACTATTTTCACACTTCTCCCAAAGATGGTACATCACTATCATGATTCTGGATTCACAGAAGGTAATTCATTACATATTGCAGATGCTCTGGGGTAATGGTTCTCCAAGTGTGGTCCATGGGCCCGCACCATGAGCATCTTACGGGAATGTGTTAGAAATGCAAACTCCTGGAACCAACCTCACATCTAGTGAATCAGAAATGCTGGGGATGGGACCAAGCCATCAGAGTTCCAACAAGTCCTCCAGATGACTGTGATAGGTGCTCAAGTGGGAGAGCCACTCAGTTAAGACATCTGGGCTTAATTCTCAGAATGGACTGAAAAGCCTGATGTGCAGGTAGATGACCCCAACCTACCAATAATTAGTGCTGCTCCATTTGTCTCCTGTTGCTAGCCTTTTCACTACTTCATTATTTTATTCCAGAGATCATAATGTAACATGTATTCTGAGGGCAGAAAAGGTCCACCCGATTCAAAATTCAAATATGACTTTTAATGGCTATCAGAAGACAGATGAGACAGAGTGAGAGAGGGGTGTGCAATATCAGAATGTTAGGTAGGAAGCTTTTTCAAAATTTACATGCCTCTTCCCTAATGACCAGGAACTGTAATATGCCCTGGGAGGGGCCAAGAACTGAATTGAGAATACATACTGAGGGGAAAAAAACTCCCTAGGGAATATTCTAATGCCGCTTCTCCCATCCCTACCCCCTCCTCTACCTGAGAAATACTCCCTCCTAAAACTTGCTTTGTATACAGAAACTGGCTTTTTTTTAACACCACTCGCACACAACTCTTCCAGTAGCTAAAAATAATGCTAAATATCCTGATTTCCATACTTGCCAATAAAGACCAAAAGTGAAGATGAAAGGGGTTTGAGAAGCCCTAGTTGTAGTTCCCGGGTTGCTACACCAAAACTTGAAGGACAGACCGAATTTTACAGTGCGAAAAGAACAACCACTCTGGGGGAAAGCTTGCACTATTTGGGGCCACCAGCAGGAAAGGAAACAGCTTCTCACTGTGAATACGAAGACTGAATTTCAGAAAAACTACTGAACACCTCACCTACATATATCATTCAAAGTTAAAAAAGCCATTAAAAAGATAAAAAACATTTTAAAACCTAGTTAATGGTCGACTTTCTAATAAAACAATTAAAAGACTTAGAATAAATAAGAGTAATTCTATCATGCACAACAGTAGCATTAATTTCCACACAAGCTCATTAATAGATTCCCCATGGTACCCATCTATGGTGGGGCTAACAGGATCCTGTGAACACATTCTAAGCTCCTGCGAATAGAGTCAGATAAAGAAGAAGAGAAACAGAGGAGGTGCAGAGAGGCTCTCCTCTGCCTTCAGATACCTCCCCTCCTTTTCTTCCTCTGAGTAGTTTACAACCATTACACTAAACCAGGCTCCCAGCCACACTATTTTATGGCTCCTAGCTGGCGAAGAGAGGGGCAAAAAGGACAGGAATAAATAAGTGAAACCTGGCTGGGTGGCCTTACACAATATTGGGACTAAAAAAGCCTCAAAGATCATTTAGTACTGTTTCCAAAAGACCTTTCCATAAGCTGACAATTTTAACTATACCCAAATCTAGCATTTGATAAATTCGCTGTTCTAAGAGTATTGCTATCTCTACTAACACTAAAGCACACACGCTTAATGCATCATTTTAGAGGAAAAGTTCTTTAATTAACAGCTATGATGTAGCAAAATAAGCACTTACCTTTATTTTCTTCCGATGTTTTATCTTTGGCACATTTTTATCAGCAGGTCTTACTATTTTATCTGCTTTAATCCATTCGTCATATCTAAAATGAAAGGAAACTTGTGTAAGTACACAAAACATCACAGAAGTAACTATGCCATACTAAAGAGAAATTCATAAATAGAATCATCACATTTTAGAACAGGAATGGACCTTGGAGACCAGTTAGTTCAACCTCCTGGGTCAATGAATAAAGCTACCAAGACCCAAAAAGAGAGATGAAGTGATCTGCCCAAGGACATAATGTCAGCTACCGGCTGAACCAAGACCAGAAAGATTTCTTGATGTCTAAACTAGCGCTCCTTACTCTGCTACCAAAAAGAAACCAAATTTGTATTGTAAAGAAACCACAATATTTTCTACGTTTTTTTTGTTTTACTACTTTGTTTTGTTTTTAAGCAGTAAGTAGACAGTTTTTGTCCCCCCCAGACATATCAGGAAGCTAAGGTAATATGCTCTAGTTTTTTTAAAGATTTTGTTTATTTGACAGAGAGAGATACACAGCGAGAGAGAGAACACAAGCAGGGGGAGTGGGAGAGGGAGAAGCAGGCTTCCCGCAGAGCAGGGAACCCGAGGGGGGGCTCGATCCCAGGACCCTGGGATCATGACCTGAGCCAAAGGCAGACGCTTAACGACTGAGCCACCCAGGCGCCACCGATATGCTCTAGTTTTAAATGACATTGTGTGATAGAAGAGCATAATATTATAACTTACAGACAATGCAAAATCAATAGAAAAAAAAAACCTTCTCATAAAATAGTAGGAAAGCTTTACTCGGCCAAGTTTTTCAATATTCTGAGACGCTTCCTACAAATACACACAACTAACAGTCAACAGCTCTGATGGCCTTTCCACTCAATGCTGACAATCTGTGTGAGTTTCTTACGGTGCAACTTACTCCTGACTGCAATAAAGCTATTTGTTTAAAGCAAAAAAGAATGGCAGTTTGTAAAAACTCAACTAGAAGGAAGAAACATTAAAAATGAATTAACCTCTTTTTATGTTCAAAGTTATATACATTTATTGTACAAAATGGAAAACTCCCTGACGTTTTCAACTCCAGAACATGAACAACTGAAAATGAGCTTTTAAATTAAAATGTCCTCATTATTAGAGGTACTAAATGAAGTATAAAGGCCCTAAGCCAGGAAGTAAATGACTTGGGTCATTACCTGACTAATAAATGATATTCTTGCTCTAGAGGAGGCCTGGAAAGTACGCCTGTAACAACGCCCAGGCAAAGTGCTACCGGCCAGTACACATTGGCATCAGTAAAGCTGAGGGCACACCCCCAGGCAAGGGATTATGTCTGTATCTGCTGGAAGCTGTTGAGGGCCACAGTGATAATTAGAGAGAATGAGGAAGAATGGAATGAGTTCTAGGAAAGTCTTCACATAATCCCTGCAGGCTAGTTATGTGGCCCTGGTCAAGCCATTCTCAACATCAGACTTAGTGTATTCTGTATCGAATAAGACTATATTTAAAAAAGAAAAATAAAAAGGTAAGACTGCATAGCACATATAGTTTTCAAAAATCAATCATGATAAGAACTTTGAAAAGTTTTAAAACAAAATACTATTATTCTACTCAACACACCCCTTTTGGTACTTTACTGGTACAGTAGCACCTACCTAAATATTTATAGTACTTTTAACTTTCCCATGAATACTGAAAATTGCATTATGCTTGAGATGAAAGCAATTTAGTTCCTTCCAAAATTGGAGTGAAGGTGGAAAACGAACAGAAAATATCCTTGCCCTTCACAAAGTTGAATGAAAACTCCTAGAAGTTGCTCTTACTTGGATATAGTTATGGAAGTCAATGCTGTGTACTTTGTTTAAAAGAAAACAAAACAAGCTTCCTATCTTCTTATGAGATAACTGAAGATAGTTCATGATGGCTATACAGAACATCAATGTAAGCTAAACAAGGATATAGTATTTTTTACCTTTCTTAACTGAAGACTGTTATGTAGTTAGTTCTGTAATATCAGACATCTTTACTAGTCAACTTGGGTTTCTGACATGAATTATATTTCAAACTAGGGCAAAATAGTAGCTTTCAACTTAAGATCATCACCACGATATTCTTATATTTGTCTATCTTACGTGGAACACCAAATACATCAAACAAGCAAAAAAACAGTTATTGCCTCCATAGTTAAGATGTTCACTATGAGGGAGCAAGATTTCTGTATGACTCAGAGAGAATGGATATAACTTAAAAGAAACATACACATCAATAAAATAAAAGCTCCTGCCTTGGTACAGGCTGATGCCCACCGCCTAAGCTCCATCAGTGTACAGATGCTATCTGGTAATCATTTTCTGTAAGAGTCCTATAAGAGGACTGGCTATCAGAAGAACTTAAAGTAGTGACTGTGGATGTGGAAAGAGCGTTGGACCAGGCAGAAAAGAAAAAAAGACAAATTCTGGAATTAGATGAAAGGAACTACACACACTTCTAAAATATTGGAATAGTAGTACTTGAATACTATGGTTTTACTATTTTGGATGACAGTTTTGTTTTAAAATAATGAATATTCTGTATGGTTTTAGGAGACGACTTGGAAAATTCTTTAAATATGTTTCCTATTGAAGTAATAGGTACTTGGTACATGGTAACTTACAGTCCTATAAATATTAGCTAATCTTATTACTCCTTTATTATTTGCCTTTTTCTGTTCTACTTTCTCAGTGTTTTTTGTTTGTTTGGGCATTCCCCTGTTCTGACACTATTCTTTTAGATTTTTTCTTTTCTCTGCCAGATTTATTCTCTATTTTTACAAAATGTAGTAACACAACATTTATATTGTTATTATAATTAATAGCCTTTAGGACTAGAACATGCCTTAAAAGTCTATCAATGAATTTATTTCACAGATTAAGAAAACTCAAACCATGAAAGTAAGTTGACTTTGAGAGCAATAGGCTTGCCAAAAAAGCACCAGGTAGAGAGTTAGAGAAACATGGGAAAGGGACTGCCTCTTAAAACATTCTGGTCAATACCAGAATAATGGTAGAGGGCATGGATGACAGGTCCCATCCAGAGTAAGCACAGAGAAGAGTAATAGATCAGCAGCTGGAAAAGCCACATTAAAAATGCACAACCCGTGATGAGGGAGAACTGAAAACAACGTGAGAATTTTGGTTAAGGGAGAGCTTTCAGGTTACAAATGCCCTTACCAAATAAAAGTTGAGATCGCTGACACAAACATTAACCCAGACAAATATTTCAAAACTTAATGAGGTCCTAAATGGCACTTTAGTTGTCTGATTAATCTTACAAGGAACAAAGATCAGAGAATAAACTGAGAGCTATAACTGATCACTGTATTTTTTTTTTTTTAAAGATTTTTATTTATTTATTTGTCAGAGAGAGAGAGCACAAGCAGGGGGAGCAGCAGAGGGAGAGGGAGAAGCAGGCTCCTCACTGAGCAAGGAGCCTGATGTGGGACTCGATTCCAGGACCCTGGGATCATGACCTGAGCCGAAGGCAGATGCTTAATGACTGAGCCACCCAGGCGTCCCATGATCACTGTATTTTAAAAGTAAGAAACGTTCCTTCCCTTTATGTAAGTACTCAGAGTAACATGCAAGTGTCCCATTTTCTTTACAGAATACTTTCAAAGAACAGAAAGGAGAGATACATAAGTTCATGTGAGAGAAAAACAAAAAAACTGTGCAAAAACAAAACAACAACAAAAAAACCCAACAACCCCACAACATTTCCTACAAACACTAACTTATGTAAGAAAGAGGTAGGCCAATTTAATTTTGACTTTACTAGTGCCAGATACTTAAAAAAAGGAAGCAAAATTAGTGGGTCAAGATCTCTGACTCCCTATCAAATACCAAGAATAAATACTTGAATGAAGGGAATCTAGTTCAGAACTACAAGAAATTGATGCTGTTCATTCTATATAAACTTTGACTTTTAATACAGTATATTTAATATATATTAAAAAGAGACCACACATTTACTATAGGCATAATAAGGAAGTAATCAATGAAGATAGAAAATGAGAAAATTCAGCTCAAATCCAAATATCTTGAATACCATAAAAACTGAAATTACTGGAAGTGGCTAAGAGCAGAAAATTGCAGCTAAGAAACAGAATACCATAAAATAGTTCTCAATTTCTCCTTAGGGTACCATATTAAGATATCCATTCATCCTTCAAAATACATTCTTAAAGAATACAAGAATCTTAATAACTAAATGCAGTATTTTTTTTTAATTTGAAAAGGTTTCTAGTCCTTTTCTCAAACATCCTCAAATACACAGTCATGCTATCCTTCCCTCAGCTACGATAGTCAGGGGCTCTCCAATATTCTCGATTCTGCTTTAAGTACCATGGAGGGCATCAAGAGCACATATTTGGATGGGGTCTCTCCACTTCATAGGAAGAACACTTCTTAACAGATATTTTGGGTTAACAGGACTTCAGACTTCAGAGAAACCACTTTTTCTCATTAAATACCTAGATTTCTCTTCAAGGTTAGCGGGCCTGTTGCTGTCAGTTGTCATGTTTAGTGATCATGTAGTCTGAGAACTAGGAGAGAAATGTAAGCTAAGCAGTGGGCCTACAAACAAAATGACTTGCAGCTTTGGATCCAAGCAATAAAAGAGTTCTATGACAATGTCTGAAGAAAACCAGGTAGTTTGGATTATTGATAAAAACTGTCCTGCCTTTAATTGGACATTACCTTTAGAAATTATGATCACAAGCCAGTAATTGGCCTCTTTGTGACAAAAGGAAATACAGTTTGCCAGGGCACAATGAAAAGATTACTGAATTCTTCTATTTAAAAACAAATACTGAGGGGCGCCTGGGTGGCTCAGTCGGTTGGGCATCTGTCTTTGGCTCAGGTTGTAGTCCTGGGATCCTGGGATAGAGCCCCACATGGGCCTCCCTGCTCAGCAGGGAGCCTGCTTCTCCCTCTCCCACTACTCCCCCTGCTTGTGTGTGTGTGTGCACTCTCTCACTCGCTCACTCTCTCTCAAATAAATAAATAAAATCTTTAAAAATAAATAAATAAAAACAAATATGGAAAAACTGAGAAAAACAAGTATTAAAACAAATACTGAATTAAAAAAAACAAGTACTAAATTAAAAAATTAAGTCTGTTAGTAATTAGACCATACTTTTTCAATGATCAATAAATCCACTGTAATTAATGGATAAAATCTAGACAAGTATCTCATCAGATATTTAACTAAAGTATTAAGGAAAATATTTTCAAAGTATATATATGGCATACCTGAGAATATCTCTATTGAGATCATCTAATATTCAACTAATGGAACAAACATGAAAGAACAGATGCATGAGCAACTCATTTAACTTATAAATGTCTGCTCCCTGACCTATATAAAATGAAGGAGCTGGACCAGATGATCCCTAAAGTAAAAAATTACATGAAACTCCGTGACTAAAAGTATGCATGAGGACTTACTCATTTGATAAATACTTCTTAGGTACTATTTATGTGACAAATTCTGCACTAGGCACTGAGTATTCAGGAATGAAAGCAGCATGGCTCCTTCCCACAAGGAGCTTACCATGTAACAGAGAAGACAACACTAAGCAGTAATTACAAAATTAACAATACAAACCTTCTGAACTTTCTGAAAGAAGCAGCCACATAGATATTTGAATTTTTAAATGTGTTGAGTTAAAATATTCATACAAAGCTAGAAGGAACCATTCAGAGACCGTAACATACTTGCTCTCACCAGAGAAAAACAGAGAAAAACAGCTTTCTGATTTTTGTTTGGATGTGTTGGCAAATCATCTAAGAAATCACTTAGCAATGATAAAAACGGAAAAGAATGTTAGTCAACCAGATAAGAAACCAAAATGGTCCTGTTGCCCACATCAATTCAGATTTTGGTTCTTCTTAAACCCAACCAAACCACTTTCAAAGAAATATTATCAGTGTGCATTAATACATACCCCAAAGACATAACCTTAGAGATTTAAAAAAATAATAATTACATGCAGAATAAAAATATTTAAAAAATAATTTCATAAGCAAAACCAAGTGACATATTAAAAAACTCACTATTTGAAATATGTATACAAATTATAAAAAATATAAAATCTAAAAACCATTAATTTAGATAAAATATTGAAATCATCTGTATTTTGTTTTCTGTAAGGATTAGACTCATTTAATAACAGGTGAACAATATGTACTTTATATCTTGTCTATCTATCTAAAAAGTTAATATGTCATATAACTAACTCAGAATTTAAAAATCTCACATCTAAAGTGGAAATTTAGGCTATCTTAGCAAGGAAAGAAATTTTTCCCCTTCCTTAAAGTAAAAAAATATAGAAAAAAAAAAAAGTATGACACTGTAATAGGAAAAAAGACCAAGTCATATGAAAAGCAGCAACAGTTATTAAATTATAAACTTTATAAACCATTTTATCAATATTTGCCCACTTCATGAATTTTCTATAATAATCTCAATTTACACATATATTTTTAATCTGAGAGAATATCTAAAGCAAAATTTATAAAAGACCCACTGAACATAATTTAATGCCTTCTGTCATGTTCTTGATATAATGAAACAAAAATAAAAGCATTATATTATTGAAAAAATAAAATTCTAAGCATGTCATTAACATTTCATATTTCCACTTCATATAACACTTAATATTAAATCCACATCAAAGACACATGGTGTTCAGCATAATTAAGAATATAACAGAATGACAATAACTTGAATATTATAGCATAATCATATTTAATATTTGACACAAGTAGCCCAAGAGCATGGTATAGTAATTATATCAATTGGTTTTCCCGAAGAGTTTAACTTTGTAAAATGAAACAAAGGTATAGGTCTTTAGGCAGGGGTAATATGTAATGTTAAGAACATATCACAGAGCATTGTACCAGGCTCATTTATAGAGATCACTGCAAATGGTTAACAACTGCGGCATTCACTGTATTTTGTGACGCAGATACTGACTTTTAAAAGTACCTGAAAAGTTTACTTTCTTAATCCTTGATATGTTTAGGGGATTAGTATTTATGCACAGTTAGACAAATATACTGATGGACCTACCCATCTACAAAACCACCAAATGAACAGGTCCACATTTATGTTTTACATTAAATGTACCTGCCAGTCTACAAAAACTACTGAATGGAACAGGCTCAATTTAGTAAACACTCTAAGTAAACACAAAGAAAGAAAGTCCATCTGAGTGCAAAAATACCCGAGTTACTAATCTTTTTTCAGGAAGGAAATATTTATATTCACTTGCACTGAAAAACCAGTCGACTCAAAAGTCGTTTTTTTTTTTTTTTAAGATTTTATTTATTTATTTGACAGAGAGAGAGATAGCGAGAGAGGAACACAAGCAGGGGGAGTGGGAAATGGAGAAGCAGGCTTCCTCCCGAGCAGGGAGCCTGATGGGGGACTCGATCCCAGGACGCTGGGATCATGACCTGAGCCGAAGGCAGACGCTCAACGACTGAGCCACCCAGGCGCCCCTCAAAAGTCGTATTTTTAAAGTACAAATTATTATGTTCACTTTATTCACTACTTTAATTGTCTCTACAGGTAGGACTGCCTGTATTGATACAAAGCATCTTCATACTGCATAAGAATTTTTCACGAGTGGTAACACAGTCCTCTGACTGCCATAGTACTTTTTAATTTAGTATGTTTTCCATCCTAAAAAGTGAATAAGCTGGGAGACTGTGACAGAGGGTTGGGGAAGTTGAGAGTTTTGAAAACATGACAGTGAGGTACGAAGAAAAAATGAATGGGACACAGCAGGAGGAAAAACATGCAAAGGGAATTGAAAGTCTTGGTTAAAAAGACAGGGGCAATGTGTCCTCCCCGCCCTCTAAAACAAGTTTGCAGATATTCAGTTGGAAACCACTGTCAAATGGTCTTCATTTATAGTTCTTTAACTTCCGTACTATAGCAATAAAGCAGAAAAGTTCCTAGAGTACTTTGCTTTTCTTTCTATCATTACCAGAATAATCATTTCAAAGCACAGGAACAGAACAACTCTGTACTCTTTTATCAACATTCCTAAGACCAACAGCTTACACAATGAAAGTATGACAAGGATCAGATTACGTGGAAATAAAAGAAAAAAAAAGTAAGGCCGTAGAACATTCTGCAAACAGAAGGAATAGAGAAATTAGGCTGAAGTGACATAAAAATTCTTTAAGGAACAAAAGGAGACAGAGCCAAAGGAAAGTCACAGAGCAGGAGTATTTCCAGTCAGATTCATTCTAGTCTCTCACCCTCAACCCCATTTTGGTTACTAATTAGGAGATGGGCTCTTCATATGACAAAAAGAGATCATAAAAAAGAACTGACTAGCATATTTACATATAAAAATTAACTCAAAATGGGTCAAAAACTTAGGTATTAGAGCTAACACTATAAAATTCTTATAAGAAAACACGGGGAAATTTTCACAACACTGGATTTGGTGATATTTTCTAGGATACACCACCAAAAGCATGGACAACAAAGAAAAAATAGATGAATTTGGACTTTATCAAAATTTAAAACTATTGTACATCAAGACACTATCAAGAGAGTGAAAGACAATTCTGCGGGTTCACAGAATGGGAGAAACTATCTGCAAATTATATATTTGAGAAAGGATTAATATACAGAACACAGGAAGAACTCCTACCACTCAACAACAAAAACAATTCAAAAATGGGCAAAGGGCTTGAATGGACATTTCCCCAAGGAAGACATACAAATAGCCTATAAGTACACGAAAAGATGCTCAACATCACTAGTCATTAACATGCAATGTTAATGCAACATGCAAATCAAAACCAAATGAGATACCCACTAGGTTAGCTATAATAAACATTTTTTAAAAACAGAAAATAACAAATGTTGGTGAGGGTATGGAGAAACCAGACCCTGATACAATTCTGGCAAGAATGTAAAATGGCCTTTGTGGAAAACAGTTGGACAGTTCCTCAGAGAGTTAAAGAATTACCACATATAAAAGCATCAAGAGGCTCCAGTGAGAGAGCCAGGCCACAGCCGTCCCAATCCCCCATCAGTCTCTATATTCTATATATCTATATTCTATAGGTATCATTTTATAGACCAGTCCCTTTTATTTAGATTTTAACTTCTGTTCTACTTCTATTATGTTGCTGGGAGGTCCAATTTAGTTCAGTATTTGTTTCCTACTTACCATATGCAGGCATGTACTTTTCTAGATGTGGTAAGGGATACTAAAGGAATGAATATGGAATTGGGATTTTTTTCATGTTTTAAAGTTAAATGCACTTTTGTATTGGAAAGTAATGTGGTCCTGATGTAGAAAGCTTGAACAATTAAAAAAAAAAACAAACTGCCCACAGTCCTAGGTGTAAGTTATATTCCAGAAGGTCAAATCCCTTTAGCTCCAAAAAATAATTTGGAAAAATTCAGTATCAGAAAAGTGACTCAAATTAGGACTGGAAAAATAGGAATGGAATGTAAAAAAAGCTAAAATGGGTATCAGAAGGATAAAAGAAGAGCACGACTACACAGAAGAAAACACAAGAAAAAAGAGGATAACTGAGGGATGGTAGAAAAGGAAAATAAACAAGAAAAACAGTTGTTGCTGTCGCAGCTAGAACACAAGTGAAAATTATCATGGAAGGAGCGATCAGCTGGGTCAAATACCACTGACGAGACAAGTAACAAGAGGTCAAGAAGTAAGGATGGAATTCAGCTATGACAGGGAGGTGTCATAGGGGCAAAAGCCTTATTGGAGTGGGTTTACACAAAACAACAGGAGAGAAACTGGGTGACAAGTGTAAACTCATAGTTTTGCTGGATGGAAATGAAGCAAAGAAATGGCACAGTAGGAAAAGCAGGTAAAGCTCAAGTGAGTTTTGAGATGGGAGAAATAACTGCAGGTCCAGACGTGGATGATTCAAAACAGAGCGAGAAACTGACAAAAGAGAGGGTAAAAAGGGAAAATTTCTGGGCCCATGTCTCTGACTTAGGAAAGAAGGCATGACAATTAGAAGAATGCCTTGAGATAGTAGCATGCTTGTTTTCACAGATGACTAAAGAGGAAGAGGCAGAGAATGTGGCAGCAGATGCAGGTAAGAAGGCAGATGTGGAAATCTGCAAAATTCTCCTCTCACTTCAATTTTTCTTTTTTTTTTTTTAAAGATTTTATTTATTTGCGAGAGAAAGAATGAGAGACAGAGAGCATGAGAGGGAGGAGGGTCAGAGGGAGAAGCAGACTCCCCGCCGAGCAGGGAGCCCGATGCGGGACTCGATCCCAGGACTCCAGGATCATGACCTGAGCCGAAGGCAGCCGCTCAACCAACTGAGCCACCCAGGCGCCCTCTCACTTCAATTTTTCAATGAGGTTATAAAGTAAGGTCACCAACTGAAAATGAGGACGGAAAAGAGATGCTGGGCATTTGAGGAGAGGTAAGAAACAGTATGAAACAGTCTTCTGAGAAAGTAGGAGAGTGAATGGAAGAGAGACATATCATGACCACTTGAAGTTCATAGTCATGAATTTAAAAGAAGTCAGCGTGGTTGTTTGCTTTCTCCAGACAGGATCAGCTGCACAGATGCAGGCCAGGAGTAAGAGCGTGAGATTTAAGCAGCGTTCTAGCGGTTTTGTCAAGGAAGGAATACAAAGCAACACAAGAGCGACAGAAAAGCATGTGGGTCAAAAGAAATGATTATAAGGAGTGACTGAAGGTAAGCAACACAAAAGGAGAGCTGAGAGCCTCGGGAGGGAGAGTGTAAATCCTGGTGGGGTAATTCCCTTGCCTGGACAATCAATTCCTTAATAGGGACCACTTCTTTTTATCTTCAGTCCAAGCATAGTATTTTGCACATGATATTGAACTTCTGTATGCCAAATAAAGGAAGAGATGTTTGTTAAAAAGCTGCTAAATGTTAGCACAAAGTGGGTTTGAAGCCATGTGTGAAAGCTTTTGACTAGTTTCCCCTACCCCCATTCCCTCAAAGGAGGAGCCAATTTGCTTCGAGAGGTAAAATATTTTTTAAACATTTTTTTATAAATAAAAAATAAATAAATAAAATAAAATAAAAATATGCATTTTTATTTCAAGTAAAATATTTAAGTATAATTTATCTTATTTTCAGTTTCCTATAACTTATAATATGGAATAGAACTAACTTGTTACTTAGGAGTTTTACAGTTGAAATTTCAGTGTTGCTTTTCCCTTTCTCTTTTACTTGGGGCTATCTTTTTAACGCAGTTGATGAATCTCAATATTAAAAAAATCTCAAATCAAATTCCCAACCCCTTGATTATGGAAAGCCAAACTAGAAATGGAAGAAAAATAAATCAGCCTCAATACATAACAGAATACTGATGTATTTTAAATCCCAAGCCAAGCAGTCTAGATAGCTGTAATACACTTAGCTGTATCACTGAACGGGGGATAAACACAACACGTGCAACAGAGATTATAGCAGTTGAATTTCAAAGTGTAACTTTATTTTCAAAAATCACTCCCACGTTTATGGCATGACTTAGAAACTTGAGAATGAAAGGGATCAATTAGCTAATGGTACTAAAAACTTCTATAAAATATTAACATCACTAAGAGAAAACAAACAGAAAGGCTACTATTAAAAATTACTAAAGTATGATTATAATTTTTAAAAACATATGAGCTATGTTTTTTAAAAGACTGAAAGAGAACATACTACAATATTAATAGTTGTCTTTCTACTTTTATATATTTTGCCATTTTTCTAGATTGAATGTTATTTTTAGGAGAGTTAAAAACAATTTATAAAAAAAGCACTGACTTTTCTCCAAGCACGTGACAATCTAGCCAAGTTTACTTGTATCGGACAATAGTTTGATATACGACCACCTCATCTGAAAAATTCTGTAGCAGCATTATACCATTTATAAGCCAGTATGTGGTTTAAGATCCAGAGTTCTGGCTATTTTCCATAAAACTGGATGTAAGCCTTTTTTTTCTGTTGTGGTAGTAAAAAACAAATTGGCCCAAACACTATCCTCTATGTAGTAAAAATTAACATTTTCAATTGTGAAATAGGGGTACAAATAAAAATATCAATATAAAGGTTTACACAGCACTTTAGAAAAAAGGAAAAATGTAGAAATTACCAGAAAAACAGTATTTTTTAAACTAAGACAGATATTCTTATTTTCTTTAAGAAAAATTTCTTCACTGGAAAGTGACCTTTCAGGATCAAACAAAACTCACATAATAGCTTCATATAAAATTTCCTAAATTGCTATAGTAATGAATGACTTCTACTGAAGATAAAACTATTTTCATGAACTTTCGTGCATAAATCTTCATTTCTAATTTCACGTCTCTTAAGTGTAAATTCAAAGATCAAGCTGAAGATCACCGGAATAATAGGAAACTTGTTGTAGAACTGGTGAGCATTTGTTGCAGTCCCCATTAGATTAGCTTCAGAGAGAAATAGGAGCACTGTTCTACTGACTCAAAGAAAATTAACTGCTAATCTACAGAAGTACAGTCCTCTCTATGATGCTGGAGTGTGGAGAGATCCACTCTACAGGTCTTCATCAAGTTGGTTAGTTTTCTTCTTTTGAAAGTTCAGACCATACAAACGCTTGAGGTGTGAGGAGTAGATGGCATCCTTCTCAGCAACATAGGCTTGTCTTGTTGAACTAGGTTTCATTTTCTTTTCTCTATTATTAAAAACTTGAAGGCCTCCATTCGAAGTCTTCCCTTACCCTACCCAACCCCCTAGCAGTTTCAAAGCTAAAATACCGACATTCTCTTTCTACCCTCTAAAATCCAAGTGTTCCTAGGATAACTCTCGCCTTTAATCCATCTTTTCTTAACAAACAGAATGTTGTATATCTTCCTTGCAGAATAATTTCATGAGTGTCTCAATTCTTTCACCTACTAGGCCTCCTCTCTGTTTAATGAGATAATAGAAAATAATCAAGCCCCGATAATACTGCAAGTTGGAGAACACCTAAATTCTACCAGTCACACAATTTAAAGCATTTAATAAAGGCCACTAGAAAAACTGCCTCATTATATAAACCAGCAGAATAACTAGGACTGAAGAACTCAAGGAGAGGTAAAAGATGATGTGGCTCTTATCTATCCCTGTGGGTGTTACTCAGTAATTATTAATTTTTCCTGATTCAATTTTTTTCCTTCCTAATTTTAAGCTAACATATTCAACATTTACAGTTACATCCTAGGCATAAATGGAATTCCTTCTACATTTATATTAATAAGATCATTTAGTAAGATCAAAATGATTAAATATCAAAGACTGGGCAAAATATTCTTAGAGCAGCTATATCTGGTATCTTCCTTTGAACATGATCAGTAACAGCCAGCCCTTCAGGTGAGGAAAATCATGCACACAGAGGTAGCATAAGAGCCAACAAACAAAAGGGTAAATTACACATGATGTTGAAACTGATTCTCTGGAAAAGCTTATGTTTCAGGACAACACTTAGGATAACAGCATTCTTAAAATCCAAAACTTTATCTTGCTGGTCAGAAATAATAAAGAACGGGTCCCAAACAAAACTTCTGAACATTTCCTTATGACTTAAATTGTTATTTTCTTCCAAGCTTCAGAATGGATCAGAATTGTACTTTTTTCTAAATAAGAAAGGTAATCAGATTAGCCATGCTTCCTAGAGCTTCCTAATGCCACAACAGGACGACACAAAATGGACTTTTAAGAAACAGAGACTACAGTTTTTTTTTTAAGAAACAGCATTTGAGATGATGTTTTAATAACTTTCCAAATCACAGAATACAATTTAAATAAAAAGCATGGTAACTATATTCCTCCTTGAAGACACTACGTACACCTTGAAACCACCACTTAAAACTTCTATGGTGAACTTTTCAAGGGCAACAACCCTATCATTGGCTGTATTTCAAATATAATATCAAATATTCCAAAATGAACTAAGTTTTTCTTAAAAGATCCTCTAAATGACCAGATCCTAAAACAGGCTTGCCAATTTTGGATAAAATTCAAATACAAAATCTCTGGATAAACCAAAGAACTCTTGTGTTAGAAAAGAACTTAAGTCATTGAACACAACCTAAAACCAAACCTTAGTCTTCCCTTTCATCCCCCTAGGGTTAGCAGCAGTCAGAAAGTGCACTCTATTTTAGTCAAGCAGACTTGCTTACACTTCCACCATATTGTCTCAAATAGACAAATTTCTGAGGCTTCTGAAGAAGGCTGTAACGCAAGAGCTGTTAATGAGGAAATAAAGGCCCTCTTAAAATGGCTAAAGCTTAAGAAATCACAACTTTAAAATCCCTGCCTACTGGATGACTTAAGATTACAAAGAAGAGGTTATTGTGGCAATGTAGTTGAAAATGCAAGAGAGCAAGAAGCCTAGTAGTAACCTGCAGACATCAAGAAGCTCAAAACTCTTTTAACTTTAAAAAAGATTTTTCTGTAATTTCACCAATGTTGCCTCTGTTAATCTACATGTATAACACAAAAATCAACTGGATAGATTTCAGTTTTCTAGACACTAAGGATATCTTGTAAGTATTAAAAACAGTAAGTAGGAAGTCACTACGTGAGGCATTTACATGCTAAAATCTACATTTTTTTTACTATGACCTCAATTAGAATACTGACAAGTCTGTAATTCGTTAATTCAATTTTAAAATAGAAAATTATTTTATAAGTGTTTTTAGGTAGTAATCACTAGCTAAAACTCAAGTTACCTCACATTCCATCCGCAGTAATGCACCAAGTAAAGGACCTCTCCACCTTCGACATCAGAATCTTTAATACTAGCTTCATACATTTTTTGATTTTTCCCTCGTCCATACCGCACTTGGACTTTCATGCCTGGTGGATAGCATTCAAACTCCTCTTCCTCATTGTTGTCATCATCCTCTTCATCCTCTTCCTCCTCCTCCTCCTCCTCTTCTGCTTCTTCATCATCTTCATCTTCCTCTTTATTCGTTTCATCTCTTGAAAGGTTTAAAAAATTGCAGTTAATAAAAGACACCTCATAAGCTTTTCAGTTCCAAACCACATAAAATGATAAAAATCGTGGCTGTGACTGCTCCGGGAACAGCAGGTTCCATGTGTATGAAATTCTGAGTTTCAACGTAACGTTAAAAACTAAAACTGTATAAGATGACCATGGTTACAGAAAGATAAATTTAGAGAAAATGAAGATTGAAAAATGCATTAAAAGAAAATTTCCAGCAGCCAGAACAGAAGTTGTATAAGAAACTAGTAAGGTCGACTGTAACAACTTTTTCATGTTTTATTATAAAAATGTTTTATACAAAAGTGTTGACAAAAACAAAAATCATTACACCTGAGAGCCATTTTCAGACTAAAAGTTATTTTTATTCAAATATTTCCAGCCTCATGTTGTTTAAAACAAAACTTTTACTAGCCAACAGCTAGTCTTACTGAGTTCAAAAGGTGCTCCAACCAAAATTTCAAAAGTTATGCTAACTGAAATATTATTTTACCTTTCATAGGAATATCTGATTAATTTCACATCAATATCACATCAAGTTTTTTCTTTCTATTCTTCTAAACTTTGCTACAATTTCTGCTTTCTTTACCGTATATTTACTGAAAGTCTTCTACCAATTCTCTCAACTTTGAAGTTCCAATGAAATATGTATATAAGGCCAAGTCCAAGTAATATCAAACTAAAAGTCAAATCATTCTAGAAGCAGCACTGTGACCATTTCAATCTTCTCAATATTGTGCACTTTTTAAAATTGAGCATTCGCATTCATTTTATATTAGCCACAAATCTGTATTAAACAAGTTGGAGAAAATCTTAAATTATAAATCTTTCCAAACACTAGATTTATTTTTAAAAAACTTCAAAATGAAATTCAACTATATTTAGTTCTAAGTTTTTATCTGCTGTACAGTATAAAAACTATGTCTATACTTTTTACAATTTTTCTCTCAAAAAGAATCCATCACTTTAGAGCTGACAAAGACCATAAAACAGAACCACAAGATAGCTAAGTAATTACGTTTTAAAAGTTGATTAATATAATATTTATATAAAATGCTTTCTCCACTGATAATTGGTTTTATATTCTTCTATGCAAACTTTTTAGCAATAACATACTTTATTATCATTCCTAATTATGCAGTTGTGTAAGCAACAAAAATAATCTATAGTAACATAAGCAACACTATAATGATTTTTTATTCTTCTATGCCTTTGCTTCTACATAGTGAACCAGGAGGGATGAAAGGAAACCTAATAGTCTTGTGAAATTAAGTCTAAGTTTACAGAAGTAACAAATGCATCAGTTTTCTCTGAAATACATCACAAAGTCTACAGAATCTCAAGAATTATTTCTATTTTTAAAGACTCATTTATATTCAAATGAATAGGTACTTAAAAATTAAGACCTAAACAAAACCAGCTATAATCTGAGGTAAAAATAGGAACTCTATTATTAAAAATACATTAACATGTCTATAATGAAGAAATAATTATTAGCAAGGCTAAAATATCTAGAAAATTACCAGAAAGGGTATTATGGATGATAAACTATTATTAACAATTTTAAATAAATAAATGTTTATATATATATAAATTAAAATGCTTAAGACATTTTTTGGGGGAAGAATATTACTTGTTTAAATCATAAACTTATAGCTCTGCATATCAGGGAGAAAACGAAGTGTATTTTAGTGGCCACAACAAAAGAAGCAATTTACTATGCACTGAGGAGATTTATCATGTACCTCAGAATCATCATATATTGGGAAAAGAGAGATATAGAATAAAACGTCTAAGATATTTTTAAATGAAAACAAACTCTAAACTAGGTCTTACATTATACAGTGCACTGACCACAACTGGTAAATGCCAATAATAGCAAGCACAATCCTACTTTAAGTAGCAGCCAGGGCAATCTTTAATCTGGAATAAAACCCTAATACTCTGTAATAATAAAGCAATCAAAAATTAAAAATAAAATTTTGCATTGAATATCAACCTCAGACACAAACCAAATGAAGAGCACTTAAATAATATACTAAAGTATAAAAAAGCAAACAACACAATTACTATCAGCCAAATAAAATATTCTACTCTTTCCTCTAGTAATTCAGTGGCAAAAATCAGAGGTAGATGCACTAAACAAGATAGAACACAGAACAAAGATACCCTTTGAAAGTATAAAAAGTAACCAGCATACAGATTTTAAAAATTAAATTTATATATATAACTCACTCACACCCACGTGCATGCTGCACCTGCGCACGTGCATGAGCGTGCGCACACACACACACACACACACACTGTTACTTATCGTTTAAAGAACTGTATTTTGAGAAACCAAATGTATCAGTATTTTTCATCTGAATTCACAAAGAAATACCAAATTTTCCCATTTTGATGTCACACTCCTTACAATGGAACAAATTTTTTTAAACCTGTAATTTATTAATACCTACTATGAGCCAGGCACTGAACCTGGCATTTTACCTGAATTAACTTATTTAATCTCCTATACCTAGACTATAAGAGAAGGACACGGAAAGTTCTTGGTAGCAGCTAATTACTTAGAGAAAGTTTACATGCTAGAGAAATACATATGATTCTTTATAATTGTAAAATTTTCTATTGCACTTATCTAATAAAATTCAGAAATCAATCTTGGACATTCCCAACACACAACACTTCTGAAGAACATCTACCAAATTAGGGCAGTCACAGCAGGAAAATTTCAGTTTGTGGTATGAAACATTTATAAATATATATAGTAAATTAAAAAGCTATAGAGTTAAGGAATTTTTTAAAACCTACAATATATAGTTTACACTATAAAATCAGCGGAAACACCAACTTGAAAAATTAATTATTAGTAACAAAAAGAAAATACAGGCTTATCACAGTGCCTCCCACACAGTAGATATTCCAGAAATACATGCAGATATGAAAATCAGATTTTTAGGCAAAAAGCTGAATCCTTACTAAGTTTCTTAAGAGTTGAAATAGTCTCCAGTAGCAGATATGAGTACTTCAAATATACACGTGCACACAGGACTACAACACCAAGTATAATGAGAAAACACTTATACTATATTTATCTAAACCCAGGTTTTCCTTCCATGTTTATCTGCATGCTACAGCCAAAATTTCAGAGGACACTAAAATGATCAAGAGATTTTAGGCAAAAAGCTAAGTACTTACTAAGTTTCTTAATAGCTGAGATAATCTCCAATAGCAGTAAGGAGTACTCGATATACACATTTGTACAAAGATATATAACAAAGTATACTAAACAAACACCTTTCACTATATTCAGGAAGCATATTTTGCTTCCCTTCCCTGCTTGTCTGCATGCTGTGGCCAAATTTCAGAAAAATACTAAAATGATCAAAAACATTTGGTTGTACTTATTTAAATGGACCATTAACAATGGAGATGTTTAGGTTGTTTAAATCTCAGAAATAAGACCAGATGCCAAAAATCACCTACAAAATCCAGGGGTTCACTGGCAGTGCATAAATTACATTGCTAAATAAATAAGTTCATCATTCCAAACTGACCAAAACAAGAAATTGCTACTGTCACATTAAACACAATATAACAATTTTGGCCTTTTGAAAACTAATTATTAGCACTTTTCCATTCTTATTTTTTGCTTAAGAAATTAGTACAACTCTTAAAATCTAGAGCCAACATTCCATCTACAAAACATTACAGAAAGCCATCTTCCCAAATTTATATTATCTGGTTATTCAGAATAGCTTAATGTAGTAAGAAGGACTTTTTCTCTAGCTCAAAATTTCATAAATTTCCATGATGAGAGCAAGAAGAATGGATCAAAAATATGACCTTTTGCTACAAAGTAGCATTTAGCAGGGTCTCTGAAGGAGGCAAATGGTACTTACATAATAAATGCAAACCACTCAATAATCCTGTATTTTGTCAAATTTAGATTCAAACATGCACACACAAACAAAAAGCAAATTACTAGAATTCATTCAGCCAAAATGCATCTTAACCAAAAACAAATTTCTTACCCAGATTTTGCTTTTTCTTCTTCAGCTTCTACCTTTATGCTGAGGGATTCATCTACCCCAGTTGTCTCTTCGTCTTTATCCTCCAGATTTTCATTTTCTTCTGTTTTTTTCACGTTAACTTCTTTTTCCTGATCAGACTGTGTAGGTATAGAGTCTAATAAATTCTTTTTACTTCCCTAGAAAAAGATCAGAGGAACTAAACCAACAAAAGTATACACTGTCAACCTAATTTCATGATCTAATTGTTAGCAAAAGGAAGTGCCAACCAATACTAATATTGAGAAAGGTAGTAGTTATTTTAAGAAACTCCTGCCATTCCTAAAACACTAAGAAAAAATCGCTAACAACTAATTTTAAATACAAAAATAGCACTTAATGAAGAAAACGCACAAAAAATAAAGTATAACATTTTACAATAAATAAGCTATGAAAACTTTACAGACTAGGTAGAAAATATACCAAAGAAGGCATACACTATTAACAGTATCTGATTTACCAGAGAGGGTTTAATATTTTCCTTTCTTTCAGTATCATCATCAGTAGGTTTTTCTTCTTTTGGTATTATGTTCTCCTCCTCTTCAATCTTTATTTCTTTGATTTCTGGTTCAATTTCTTCCTTAACTTTTATTTCTTTTACATTTTCACACTCTTTACATGGCTTGTTAACAACTTTCTCTGGCAATGCCATCTGAAATTCAATATTGGCCGACCTACAGTACTCCTCAAAACCATATAAGTATCTGGAAACACGAAGAGAAATTACATTTGGGAAAACATTTCAAAATATTGCTGTAGAGTTATGGTTTTTAAAATGTGTTCTTTTAAGTTCTCAGATACTCTCGTTTATTCTAGTTCAGTTCTTCCCAATCTCTTTAACCCAAATAGAAACATTTTTCAAAGAAAAAAAGTCATTAAAAAAACTACACTAGGGGCGCCTGGGTAGTGCCGTCAGTTGAGCATCCAACTCGGTTTTGGCACAGGTCTTGTTCTCAGGGTCCTGAGATCAAGCCCTGTGTTGGGCTCCATGCTCAGCAGTCTTCCTAAGACTTTCTCTTCCTCTCCCTCTGCCCAGCCCCCTCCCTCTCTCTCAAATAAATCTTTTTTTTTTTTTTTAAAGATTTTATTTAATTATTTGACAGAGACACAGCAAGAGAGGGAACACAAGCAGGGGGGAGTGGGAGAGGGATAAGCAGGCTTCCCACTGAGCAGGGAGCCCGATGTGGGGCTCCATGCCAGGACCCCGGGACCACGACCCGAGCCGAAGGCAGACGCTTAATGACTGAGCCACCCAGGCGCCCCTCAAATAAATAAATCTTTAAAAAAAAACTACACTAAAAGTGAAAAGATAGTCAGAATGTTAAATAGAGTAATGTAACAACAGTAGTTATTAAAGGTATTAGTAGAGTATCAATCTGTTGAGCACTTCTTACATGCCATGCACTAGGCCTCTTCATTCACATGAAATCTCATTTAATCATCAGAGTAATCCAACGAGGCAAGGACTAACATCCCATCTTACAAACGAGGAAACTGAAGCTTAGGAGAATAAAGAAATGGTCCTGGAGGCACAAAAGCTAATAACTGGCAGAACCAGGATTCAACCCTTGACTTTTTAACACTTTGGCATTTTAACTTCTACACAGTACTTTCCAAATTTACTTGGCCACAAAAACTTTCTTCATAGAATATCTCCTTGATCTAGTATTCGTAGAATACACTGTAGAAAATGCTATTATAGAGTGATTAGTCTAGTAAAAATTTCTGATTTCTTCTTAGAAGAAATAATTAGCCTCAGTTATACAGTAAATTCTAACCTGCTTTCTAGATAAAGTAATGAATGTAGGTATATCAAGTACACTGACTTACTTTTTATAAGCACATTTAACGTTGTATCCTGCAGCTGAATTTAAGACGGGGATTCCAAGATCTTGGTAGACTTGTTTCCAAACAGCTCCACTTTCAATCTAACAGACAAAGTAAAATGAAAACTCCCAAAGTAAAAGGTGGGAATATAATAAAATTTTGATTAATGCAGCATATATATGTTTATATGTGTTGGTTCTGGTCTCAAAGGAATGAAAAATAACTAGCTTAATAAATTCTAAATAAAAAATTTGGTATACAACAATATTTTAAAGTAAGTTTTAGTATTCTAACAAATCTCAGAATTACAAATGTTGAAATATTAGGCCATTTGATTTTTAAATTAGCTCTAGCGTAGTACCTAAGAAAATATTCAGGTTTCTAAATCAAAATTTGTAATGAAGAGACACATATAAAATTCTTTAAGTAATGTATTAGTTCCCATAAAACCTGTAAGCTTAATAAATCAAAGCAGTTCTAAGGATCTTAGTAAAACATTTTATCTACAGAATACTTTTTCCCCCCAGAATAATCTTAATTGAATGGACACCATACATCATGGCGACCTTAAGTTAATTTCTTCAGTTCAACGATGATTTTTCTGCATGTTTCTACATATACATATGTGCATGTACGTGTGTGTGTGTGTGTGTGTGTGTCAGACACAATGGAAGAGATAAAGGATATAAAGAAGATTAACTCTCAAGGACCTTACAGTCTAGTGGAAAAGAAACATAGAAGGAACTTCTACCAATATGGTTGTGCGGTGACTCAGACATACACAGGTGGTTTATGAAAGTTTGACAAACTTAACAGTAAATCAGAAAGTTCATTTGAAAAAATCCTTAATTGAATTTAAATTTGGTCTAAGGAAGCTACCTGTTTCTAACCTGTGCTTTCCATTTTCTTTTCCTTCTACTCTTAAGTTTTTATTAGTATACAATTCTAGGTAATTTTTAGATAAGAAAACATGTATGAAAAAACATGTTTCATTTCTAACTGTAATACTTACATTATCAAATCCTCCAAGCTTGTGTACAAGTCTGAATAACTTAAAGAGATTCAAATTTCGATATCCAAGTACGGGCCGTTTGTTAATAGGTGTGCCTATTAAAGAAAATACAAAATATATTATAACCATGCTACATTTTTTATTTAAAATTACAAAAGATTCAGATATCACCACTGAATATCTGACTATATATAGTGCAAGCTGTATATATATGAGAAAACAAATCCCTTGTTAATCAAAAACATGATGTCTACTACTTAAGCCCATTTCATTTTTAAAAATTTCTCCTACCAGATTTTCAAAACCTTATATGATTTCACTCAATTTTCATTTCCCTAATGAGCAAAAGAGTAAATAGCCGATAAACCAAAATAAAATACCAACAGAACAAAATTTTTTAAATCAAGGAAACAAGGTTTAGTAGAACTGAAGAAAGGGCTAAGATAATTAATGGGCAACTGCTTCACAATGAGAGTGATTTTCATGATACTTTCTTTGTATGTTATTAACTGGTGACTAGTCTAAACAATGATTCCAGGGTAAGACTATATGGTTTTGTTTCTTTCTAAAGGTATTTATTTATTTGAAAGAGTGCGCGGGGGGGGTCATCAGGGGCAGAGGGAGAGAGAGAATCCCAAGCACACTCCCCGCTGAGCACAGAGCCCAACATGGGGCTGCATTTCATGACTCATGAGATCATGACCTGAGCCAAAACCAAGAGTCAGACACTCAATCGACTGAGCCACCCAGGCACCCCTAGTTTTGTTTCTTTCTAATGTGGACCATGCAAGGCAAGGACACTAAAACTACCAAACCATCAGAAAGTGGTAGAGGAAATAATGGGATGGAGATGCAACTGTGGCTCTTTCAAAACAACCTATGACTGGCACGGTCATATTTTATCACTCTTTCTAATATTAGCTTTTTAAATTTTCTTTTTTATTTATCTTATATAAAAGCCTAAGAAATTGCTTACCTTCTTAGGCGAAGCCTCCTTTCACACAAAGAAATAAGTCAGAAAGCAAAGACATTTCATATCAAACAATAAAAAGATACCTACATTACAGTAGCCGCTATCACTTATGAGAGCAAAAGACAAACCGAGCCACCTTCTACTTAATCAGCAATACAAATGAGGATTTAAAAAATATTAATTCCCATCCCACAAGAAAATTAATTCCCAGGGTACAGAGTGGTACTTCCAAATATTATTCATTCATTTTGTCCTTCTCCTCAAGCTAAAAAGCTTTCTGCCTCTCCCCTCTCCCTTTCTAGCATCTTCCCAGGAAAGGAGATACTATACTCTCCTTGAAGAGCAGATAAGCAACAGAGTAACAGGGCCATAGTTACTAGAGGACTAGGTCACTACCGTAAATTAAAGGTTAGCACCCATATCCCTTTCCCTCAATCCTTGCATTTCTTTAACAACATTAGGCAGATTCAAACAGCTAAGCCAAGGCTTACCTTGAGACTGTCACCTTTCTCTACGTCTAACTCTCTTTGGATGGTTTAATTCTCTGCTTAGTTCTGTGTGGCTGGGTCACAAGAAGACTTATGGCATCTTAGAGTATGAGGTCTCTCTCCCTCCCTCCCTCTCTCACTCACATGTACACATAACACAGACACACACACACACACACACACACACACACAGACACATCCTAGGTATATCAAACAGTGATTCTGGAGAGGGAGGCTTATAACATAAAAGCACCCATGTAGGTGCAAATAAAATGGTACTATGATTCTCATTCTGCTACTGCTCCCTAGTATTAAGCGCTCTTTGGGGACCCATGGATGGGTGGCCAGACCAGGACAGAAATCAGGCCATATGGGTCCATAGCCATAATATCCATCAGAATACTGTCAAAGTCCTCATTCCATTTACTATATGACAGGTATGATGCTAGGTGCTGGTGACGCTGGCAATCAAGAAGAGGGCCACGATTACTACATGACATGAAGCTTAATGAACAGAATTCTTAAAGTATTAATTAACTATATGATACATTATAATACTAATCATGAATAAAAAAAACTCACCTCTATCCTCCATAAATTTGTATAACTGCTGAAGAAAATTCTCCCTTTCTTCTGGAAATGGTTCTATTTCTTCCTAATTTTGGTCACAGAAGAAGAGAGTATTATTTTCCTCAAGGAAGCATTTTAATAATGTAAGATTTCCTACCAACAGCAGAGACTAATACTCACTAAAATATTTCAAAGGCTTGTTTTACCAAGTAAAAATTATTTCTTAACACTAAGCTGTTCAAAACCAGGCAAGTCTAGACATTTTATGCTTTCCAAAGGAATATGTCCTAAAAGGTATCTCAATAGTGACAATTCCAAATGTAAATTCTCATCTAAGAAATGAGACTTAGCAAGATGGCTCATGAGCTTTTTACCATATCAGATATCTATTCTTTAAATCAGGGCCACAGGCTCAAGAAGACCTACTCTCACTTATATTAAATTGGGTCAGGGTTTAACACCAAAACTGACTCTCTTGTTGCTCCTCCAGAACTATACAAAGTGTGGGTCCCCTTAGCTCTAACTACAAGTATCCTTCATTATATACAGCCCCACTGTATAGCACTTCAAGCTTAGAAAATCAGTAAAGTGGGGAACAAACTTGATCTACAATACCTGAAGATTCAGACTTAGGGAAATCTTCAAGTAATAAAATAGTTCCCCGATTTATCAATTACAAGGGAGGGACTAGCTTCTTGCTGCTGTGGCCAGGGGCTGTGGCAGTAGGGAGCTGGTCCTGAAGCAACCTGCAAGGAGCAGGGTAGTAGGTGAGATGGAGGAACTCATCAATTCAGTGACTATCATCCATTCAACAAACCACTTAATGAGCACCAGTAAGTGTAGGCACTATGCTAGGTGCTGAATCAAATAAAAGAAAAATAAGCGATGGAGCCTTTCATTAGAGAACATGATCAGGAGTAACTGCAGAGAAAGTGATACAAAATCCACATCTTAAAGTTACTCTGGCTGAAACAAATGTATCTCTGATGGTAAAACTTAAGAGCATGCTTTTCAATTGATAGTCTAAATAACTCTATCATTTTAATTTTAAAAATCCTCTGTCTAATGCCACTGTTTTGACATTTACCCCTTTATTTCAAAAGCTGGCAGAGCAAAGGCAGGCAAGTTAAAAACCAGAAACAAAATCCATGTTGATAAACCTTTAGGTCTGCTGGTTGAGCAGAGAAGAATAAATGACAATTATTAATTTGTTTATTAAAAAAAAACAACACTGCACTTCTCAATTTAAACATGGTCCACAGAGCTAGGCTTTGGTAAAGTAATCAGATATAAATCTAAGATATTATCTTAAATGCCCCGATACAATATTTGACTTTCATAAACTGCCAAATGTATTCCTGTCACAAAAATCTTTCAGTGAGGTTTGTATTTAACTTAAGAAAATGTTTAAACTAGAAATCAGATTTGCTTTTACAAAAACATTTATAGAACACAAATCTAAGCAACAAAAATTTTAGTAACTAATATTTATTGACCCTCATTTATTTACATGTTATACCTTCTGACAGACACTATCAAGTTAACACAGGGTCCTTTACCCTTGAGGAGCTTATAGGGGAGAAAACAGACAGTAAGTGTGGGTGGGGGGAGGGGTTTTAAATGACAAAAAAATGCACAAGGAATGATATCAGGTTAGATTAGCAAATGGAGTGATTGACTTTCCTTGGGTGAAGGAGGTGATACTTCACAGATGGCTTCCCTTTACAGAGGTGACATGTTAGTAGGGTTCTGAAAACTGAACAGGAGTTTGCCAGGCTAAGTGGGGGAGAACAGGGAAGGGCACTGTAGGTAAAGGTACTGGTATGTGTACAGGTTGAGCAGAAACAAGGTATGTAATTTAATATGGCTACAGCATCAAGTTCAAAGTGGCAAGGGATGCCAAGAGAAGCGATATGAAGGTGGGGCCGGACTGTAAAGGAGGTTCTATAAGTGAAACTTGACTTTTAGGGTGATAAGAAGCTATTGGGGAGGTTTTAAGCAAAGGATTGCTTGTTCATTTTGGCATTTTAAACAGAAAGCAGTGGGGACGACTGAAGCTGAGAAACTTTTACACTACACACTGTCATCATAAAGCACTATGTCATAAAACATAAACTCTAGAACAATCCTATTTCATCAATAGTTGTTCATTACAGTTAGATGGCAGAATTTAATAACTTACCTAAAATACTACATATTGACATTAACTTATTAGTTTCCTGAAAACATTCAGTCCAATTTGCTTGATGGTCAAATATACAGCCTTCACTATCTGCACCATTCACCAATAACTTCTAGGAAGTATCATTAACAAGTACAGTGGTGCAATGTCACTAGTAATATCATGGACATCTTTTTTTGGTACTTATCATTGCTAGACCTAAAGTACCATTTACAGTAATCTAAAACTTTATCTCCTTGATCCATATAAACTCATAGATGCTTTATTTATGATCTAATTAGAACTATCCACCCATTTGTATTAGATATAATTATTTAAGATTCTCTAAATCAAAGAGATATTAATCCTTTTTTGCTGATTATTCTTTTAATAATACTAGATAGAAGATATATTTTATACTTCTCTAGGTATTTCAATAAAATATGCAGATAAAAACACTGTAGGAGGTGACGGCTGGCCACACAATGATGAAAAGCATCACTTTGATGAAAGCAGTGCTGAAAGCAGCACTTTGCTATATTAGGTGGGTATTTCCCTTATTATCTGATAAACCAAAAGCACGGCAAGATTAAGAAACATTTCTGAGGTTACTGAAATAACTATACTTAATATTTTTAATTTCCCAAGACCATATTTCTATTTTAAATAAGCAAGCAAACTACTTGGTTATGATGGATAGCACAAGCACATATTTATTACGAAATATTTCTAATACTAAAAACACTGAAGTGATTGATGACTTTGTGCCAAATCCTAACTCACAGAGGAAACCCAACTGTTACTCTGAATTTTAAGACATCAACTGTTTGTCCTTACCTCTTCTTCACTGCTATTATCCTCCTTTTCTTTTTCATCATCTTCCTCCTCCTCTTCTTCCTCCGCCTCACTGCTAGAACTATCTTCCTTCAGTTCAGTCTTCCAGTTAGCAGGAATAGTTCTACTTTTATGAAACTCAAGGGCCTGATCGAAGGCTGCAGAGAGGACCAAAAACTATGTGAACTGGAGAAATTAAGACAACTGATTTGTCTAATTAAACAAGATAAAAAATTAACCGCTGTGCTAAAAGCACGGACATTTGTTTGCTGTGTGCCAGGCACTGTTCTGTAGCGACTCATTTAAAACCCAGCAGTCCTAAGCATCGGGACCCAATTTATAGATGGCAAACTACTGCTATTAGAAGATGACTTAGGTTCAAACAAATACAAACGAAAAGAGCAGTTTTCTTCTTTTAAACAAAAATTAAACATGCCTAGTATAAACAACTTTAACATAGGTAAATTTCTGATCATTGGTCCAACAAATGACTATTAAACAGCATTATATATCAAGCACAGAGCCATTGTATTGAACACACAATAGCTGAAAATGTACTATAGATATGTTATCCTCATTCCTAATAAAACATGAATTAAAATTATATTAATAATTAGCTTAAACCAAAATTGGTGAGACACAATTATTTTTGTTTTACAATACATGGACATGAACTCTAAGCCACAAATTCTTGGTGATTTTTAACTAGTCTACATAGCATATTATCAGATTTGATGAACTGGGCAATAAGAAAGTTGTCTACAATGCCAAAAATCAAGTAAGAAAGGCAATTACGGCATATTCCTCAATAAAATATAACTATTGTTATACTATGAGAAATGCCAAATCAAAATTACTTTTGATTCCTGTTTCTACCATCCTCAGGAACTAAATATTCTATTTACTAGGCAAAGCAAGTCTATGGTAATTGGCTGATGATCTAGTTCCTTCCCAATCTTAGATTACTGCCCCTGATTATAAGCTAAAAAAGAAAAAGCAGCCCTATAATAGCAAAAGACACACAGATTTACAAAAGTGTAATTCACACAGAACCAAATGGAACTTCAAAGACAGAACTTCAAAAATATGTATTTTTTTAAAAAGCAAAAGAAAGTCTGATCTTCAAAAACACTTCAGCAGTTTTTAAATTAACCATAAATTATTCCAAGATTATCCTTACCTTGTTTTAATATAGCATCAGGCTTTGGTGCAGTGTCACTAGTAATTTCATGGACATCCTTTCTTGGCACTGAAGTACTACATTATTTTTTTTTTTTATTTTAAAGAAAAAAAAAGCCACAAAAACACAACAGAGATTAAGAGTCCAATTACACACCACAGAAAGATACTGAAAATATGGAAACATTAACATTTACAATGAAAGTGACTGCAGAGTGTTGCAATTCCCAAATGAAATGCTAGGCAGGATATTAAAATATGTAATCATCTACAGAACGACCCCTCCTTGAGAGATGTTTTACGAGGTATTCTCAAATATCAAAGAGTCCCTGGCTAAATGCAATAAGGAAAATATTGATCCTGCTATCCAAAATAATAATAAATGAAAATATTTGGAGAGCAGGATCAATCCAATAAAAAAGAAGTCAAATTGTAAGAATTTGCCATTATCTTGGGATAATCACAAGAGATTACTAAATTTAAGACTGGAAGAAAATGTACTTGTTTATAATATAAATGTTCTTCTAATAACTGTTTTTAAACTGGATTCTAGGCTCACAAGCAAACTTCTAATATATAATTTAAGATCCTTCATGGAACTCTCCAACCATAGGGAGGGGGTCAGATGCAAGCAACTGGGAGAGTTTCTATCATATATATCACACATACCTCCTATTTTACAATAATAAATCATTGTTCTACATCATTCAGCTCTTCTGCATTTGGCTTACATCAATCAATCTACAAAAGCCTGAAAACTATTCCAAATACATTTTTCAACCTGCCTATTTTTTTAACTTTTTATTTTAAAAATTTCAAATACATACAAAAGGAAATAGAATAGCGCAATGAACCACCACATACCCATTACCCAACTACAATAATCATGAACTCATAGTCACTGTTTCATTTATATCCCTATACTTCCCTCGTGGATTATTTTACAGCAAATCCCAGATACTATATAATTTGATTTATAATATACTTCATTATGAAGGTTTGAAAGAAGTCTTTTTAAAAATCATAACAAATACCATTACTACACGTTTAAAAATTAACAGTAATTTCTTACTATCATCAAACCAGTATTCAATTTCAGTGTTCAAATTTCTGATTATCTCAGTTTTGTTAAAGTGGATTTCATAGATTGTTTTTAAAAATCACTTTTCAGAACCTGAAAACCCAAACACCAATCTTAAAACATGATGATCATTTTAAGGTATAGACACGGAATAAGGCAAAGTATAAAATATATGACTTTTCTAGTCGCACAATTCTAAAAAACAAAACAAAACAAAAAAAACCCATAGAAATCCGTAACTCAGTTCCAAAAAAGTTCTATAGGAAAAATCACTTGAACACTTAACATACATTTATAGTAATCCATTTTAACCCTTAGAACTGCAGAAGTCAAATGTTATACAACAGGTATCAGTATAACCATTGGACAGAACTAAAAATATTAGAGCCCAATTAAACATTCCAGAATAATAAACACATCAATAAATACAGCAATCAAGTATTATAGTAGATAGATCTAAATTTGCCTCAACAAATCACCAGCTACTATACAGGCAAATACTGATAAACTAGGTAATACTGAGGGTCTAGAAACTCTGGGAGTTTTAAAAAAAAAACCAAAATGAACAAGGAAAGCAGACTATAAGATCACTTAAATGATAATATGAAAAAGATCATACTTTGTTTAAAACATTCTGTATGATGAAAAGTAAAAGCATAAGTCATTAGAAAAAACTAATTTATCATTTATCTTCCTAACATGGAAAAACAGCATACTTTTCATCCCTAGTGAATCATACTTACAATTTGCCATCTTTGAAAGATCGAACAAGAATATTGTCTTTTTTCACAGCAATTTCATCACTACAATCAGGACAAACCACCTTTAAAAAAAAGTGTAAAACCATTAGAGCTAAAAGCAAAATTTACAGATATTTACATAAATATCAACTATTTAAATCCTTTCAAAAAACAGTTTCAGCTTAAAGTTTAAAAACTAATTTTAGTTTGTAGGGTAAACAGCTACACACATGTGGGAATACACACAAGTAATTTTAATTTTACATCCTCTATCCTTCCAGCTCTCTGGATTCCCCACACGGTTTTTGGCACAGGCTCGTGTTGAAAGCAGAAGCACGGCCATGCCCAGACTGACGCTGTGGACCAAGTTCTCGTCAGAAATAGAACACCGGCATGAAAGTGGAGGCTGGGGTGGAAAACGGAGGTAAAGCCCGAGCCTTAACAGAGGGTGTGCAGCACGGCTAGGAAAACAGCGGGAACCAAAACGGGAGCCAGTATCAGAACCTCAATCAGAGCAGTCTCGATCTTAAAAAAGATACAGATGAGGTTCTACTTATTATTTACATTTAAATATGTATAACAGGCACCAAAATTTCTTCATAATACTACCCACTCTAAAAAGTAAACATTTTTAAAAAGACATGCAGGCTGTGTAGGACTGATCACTCCCCAAGAGAGGACTTAGCTGGAGCTGCCTCAGCTGCTATTTAAAGTGAGGTCAAAGTGGGCCTTCCCAAAGGCTAATGCAAGACACCTATAAATTTTTAGTATTTCAATTCCAAGACAGCCCACTCTGTACACCAAGAACAAGTTAAAAGAATAGTTATATTTCTAAATGAAAAATGAGCTAAGTAAGTATGACAGGTTTGTCCTAAGGATGGGCTTATCGGCTCTGAAAAATGACACAACAGTACATAAAGGCACATACTCTCACCACAGGTCAGAAAGGAGCTAGAAACAGGTTAGTTCTAATTCAGTCTTTAAGAAGTTAGTTAACATTTTCCATAACTGCAACTGCATTGCACTAAGCATTCTTTAAATGTTGATGGCATTCTGAATGAACTCCCTGATGAAAGTCTTTTATACATTATTAGCATCGAGGGAAACTTCCCTGTCATGCCAAAAAAAGTCTGAAGTAAATACTAAGCATTTGCTCATATACTCATCTTGTGACTCTACAGATACTGACTGCCACCTCGAGGTACTGTACTAGATGCCGGAGAAAAAGAGACCAAGTCAGTCACTGCTCCTCCCCACATGGAGCTTGCACCCTATAGAAGACAAGCACTAAACAAGTAAGTGCACGTGTATTTAACTGCTACTACGTTAAGTCCTTATCTAGGTAATCAGGGACCACTTTCCTGAAGACCCAACATTTAAGCTCAGCTTTTAAGACTGAGTAGAAGGGGCACCTGGGTGGCTCAGTCGGTTAAGTGTCTGCCTTCGGCTCAGGTCATGATCCCAGGGTCCTGGGATCGAGCCCCACATCGGGCTCCTTGCTCGGCAGGAAGCCTGCTTCTCCCTCTCCCGCTGCCCCTGCTTGTGTTCCCTCTCTGTCAAATAAATAAATAAAAATCTTAAAAAAAAAAAAAAAAAAAGACTGAGTAGGAAATGGCCTGACAAACAATGTGCCTAGATGCACGTGTGTGTCGTATAAGGGGTGCGCTGCAAGCAATGGAAACAAATAACGGGAAGGGCCAGAGACAGCAAGCACTGGAACCTGCCCCAGAGAGCAAAAGAAGGTCAGTCTGGCTAACTTTCTGCCTGGACTGATTAAGAGAGATAAGAAGGGTTCAGGTTTTTCCAGTCTTTTAGGTCATGTTAATTCTTAGGGATAAAATCTAAAATCTTTAAGGAAAGGCTCTGAAGCAGGGTAATGTTATACTAGATTTGCCTTTTAAAAATTACTTTGAGGGGCACCTGGGTGGCTCAGTCGTTAAGCATCCGCCTTCAGCTCAGGTCATGATCCCAGGGTCCTGGGATCCAGCCCCGCCTCGGTTTCCCTGCTCCGCGGGAAGCCTGCTTCTCCCTCTCCCACTCCCCCTGCTCGTGTTCCTGCTCTCGCTATGTCTCTCTCTGTCAAATAAATAAATAAAATCTTTTTTAAAAAATTAAATTAAAATTACTTTGAAAAAATGAAAATAAAAAAATTAAAATTACTTTGGTGATGCCTGGCTGGCTCAGTCAGAAGAGCATATGACCCTTGACCTTAGGGTCTTGAATTCAAGCCCCACATGGGGGGTAGAGATTTTAAATAAATAAAACTTAAAAAAAAAAAAAGAATAAAATAAAATTACTTCGGCTGTTTTTAAGAAAATGGGCTAGAGAAGGGCAAGAGTTGAAAGAGATGAAGCCACCACAATCACCCAGGTGAGAGAGGTGGTGGTGACTCGGATGGAGAGTGGTGGCAATGGCATATTAAAGGAAAGAGAATATTAGAGGTAATTAGGGAAGTGAAGAGATGAGTGAGCAGAGGATGCTCAGGTTTTTGTCTTGTGCAAATGATGTCATTCACTGTGAGATGAAACACTGGAGGAGGGCCAAGTTTGGGAAGGAGGGAGGAAAGAATACATTTAGTTTTAAACTTATTAAGTGTTGAGATGGCTGAAGGACAGCCAAATGGAGATACTAAACAGATACCCAAGTCCGGAGCTCAATGGAAGTCTGAACTGTTAAGATATAAACTTGGGAGTCAACAGCCTAAATACCAGGGGCTTAAACTTGGGTCTAAAACTGTGAACAAAATCTACCTTTTTCTTTTTTTCTCATGGGTTTGGCAGTCCTCCACTCTACCACTGAGCTATCGAAGGACTCACACTTTCTCATGGGTTTCAAAAACTACACATATGGTAGCTTTGGCCAGTGCTGCTGCTGGTGTGTTAAGTGGTTCGCTTTCCATTCTGCCACAGGAATGATAATCCATATTTCATCCTGTTCACTCATGTGTGTGATTTTCTTGGTCCCTAAGGCATTTCAGTTTGTTAACTCTGCAACTGATGCTATAAAAGGGGATGAGATCACCCTAAAGAGAATACAGAGTGATATATTCTGAACCTTGCACGGCAACATTTAAAGGCTGGTTAGAGGAGAAACAGTGAAGGAAAATGAAAAGGAAGACTGCGTGAGTCATGGAAGCTAAGATTTCCTTCTGTTAAAATGGGGTGAATACCCCGTATTTTTCAGTCTCAGGATTCAATGCGACTACTTATGTGACCAGCTTCATACAGTGCCTGGACATGGTAGGTGCTCAACACATGGGGGCTACTTACAGGTCCTAGGAGTACAACTGTTTCCTAACACAGTGATGTTACTAAACACTTGTAAAATTTACTCAATTTATAAAAACTAATTTTAAAAATTGAAACCCAAATACTATTTATGTGATTATGTTGACTGTTCGATCGAGAACACAAGTTCACACTCTAATTGACAAAAATTATTCATAACTGTCCAAAAGATCTCAATTTGGGGGGGGGGAGGATCTCTAAGATTCTTTAAATAATACTGTGATGGTTCCTACACCAATTACTGACAATTCAACATCATAAATCCTTAAATATTTTCCTTATCATCAAGGAAACTATTTAGAAACTATGGGCGAGAGAATCTTAATACTGAATATACTAACAGTGAAAAATTAATATTCCTGTTATTTTAGAAAAAGACACACAAAACTGTTTTTTAAAACATGTTTTCAAAAGAAATTCTTACAAAGAATCTTAGTGCTTTAGGAAAAAAGAAATGATCATATACACTGACATTTGTTTTCAGCTCACCATTAACCAAGTTACTTAACCTTTCCAATAATCAGTCTCCTGATCTCTAAGTGAGGATAAATAATATTACCTGCCTCACAGTCCTTGTAAAGGTCTTAACAGTCCTTGCAGATAGCAGGCATCCAATAACTATTAGGCTGGATAGATGGGTATATGCAGAGGTATGAAGGTATCATAAAGTATTTATATTTATTAAAACAAATAATTGCCCTCTTTAGTTTTAATTGTAAGATACAATATAAGTTTTAATTATAAGAGCTAGCCATTTATTGGGCAATTACTTGGTGCAAAACACTGAACTGATAAGTATTCAGGATAAAGAACACAAATCATGTTCACTGAAAAGAACGATAAATAGACATCATTTGCAGACAACAGTAGAAAAAGATTCTCTTCTTCTGCAGTCTTTTGCATGATGAATTTAGAAGTTTTAAAAGTTTGCATTATGAATCTTCTACCCAAAATAGAGAGAGCAGTATAATGAACTCCCACATACCTACCCTCTAAAATTACCATAATTTTGCCTTTCTTGGATGACTTAAAAGAATTCTTGGTACTCAAAGACAATTTTGAAAGTAATCTTTGTGTAAACTAAATGACACTAAAACCATTTCCCTACTCTGTACCTATGAAAAACACTAGTAAGATTATCAATTGTTTTCTTCATGAACCTAAATAGTTGAATTTTAAACTCCTTTATACTGAAGTTACTCACCAATGCAGGAAACCATAGTGCTTTCTTTTTATCCAAACTAACGTAATCTACACATACAACTTTTCCTAGTAGTTCATCGATCTGTTTCCTATCATCCTCATCTTCATCACTGGAGGATGAAGACGACTCTTCCTCTGGTCTAGGGAAAGAAAAAAATAAGATATTTCCATTTATCTTCACAAAGAATGAGCATACCAAGTTGATAAATATAGGTAGTCTAGAAATCTTACCTCATTTTCTAAAACCTACAGAATGGCAAATTTAAATTTTTAAACAATTTTCTAAATTTCTAAAGAATAACAAAAAGGGTTATCATTAGAAGGAAGCACATCATTTTCCTAAACATCCTTTGCGTTTATTTAGTGCTACTCTAAAAGGTTAAGGGGGGAGAACAGAACAGAGTAACAATGGTCCCCAAATTCTCAAAAAGCTGAAGGCCCCATACGAAACATCCCAGTACTACACTAAAATGTATTAGATCCAACTCTCAGATTAAGGAAGTTCTAAAGATAGTAATTTTATACTCCCAGTACAAAGCTAATTTTAAAAAGGGGAAGAAAGGTCTTTATTTATTGGGGCTTAGGGTGGGAGAGAAGACAATCTGATAAGAGATCACCAATGCTATCCTTAATATCAAATATACACAAACCAGGAATTGATAAAATGTACAATACTGTTATTTTGTATTATGTTAGAAATTCCTTTCAGTTTACATTGTATATTGGACTAATAAATTAGAAAGAAGTTCACTGTCAGCAGAAAAAGGAACTATCTAAAACCATCCATTTGTTAGACAAAAGCACAGCAAAAAGTAAAACTAAAAAGGAAAAAAAAAAACATAAAACAAACAAAAATACAGCTCTGAATCTGGTTCCAAGAAAGCCCACAATCAGTGTTAAAGAAAGATTCTAACAAGTGAGTGCTCAAAACGCACAGAGTAAGCAAAGACACTAAGAAATGAATAGACTACAATGTACGTTCTTTTTTACAAATTAAATAGAAGAATGGTTAGTATTAATTACCTATAGGGATGAAAACATTTTTGAGATAGTTGGCAATGACCAAGTTCACTGACAAAAAATGTAAACTGACAGATTATTTTAAAACCTTAAACATGATTTAACTATTTGGTTGACTGGGACAAATCTAATATACTCTAAAATTTGTCTTGATGCCTTTCCAAAGGGATGGCAACATAATGTCACTCCTTTATATATTTCAACATAATTATAAAAAAAGCAAAAACTACTATAATAATACTAAACATTTTAGAGTGATATGGGAAATATCACTATTTGATTTCAATGATCAAGGGACTTAAAAATTGTCCCCTGGTAAAAACAAAGCAAATTTTCAAGTTTGCTGCTGAGAACTACTGTATTTCAAATGGCACTTAAAGCAATTTAAAGTAGGGACATGGAAAGTAAGTAGGAGGTAGGAAAAACAAATATACCTTCATATTAGCAAAGCATAAAACCTTAAAAATAGGCACACAGCTTGGGACAGTAATGAAAGACCTCCCAAGTCTGAGTTCTAATTGATTAGAAGTGTTTCTCAAGGGCAATGACTTTTATCTCTTCACTTTCTAATGACTATGGAAGACATCCAACCTTAAAACCATAATTACTGCTTTTCTAAAGCAGCCATAAAAAACTTATTCAGCTAGGATTTAATGGACACTCTTCATGTCATTATCATTAGCAAGATAGAAAGTCCCAATATCACGGATAACATGTATCAAATCTGTAAAACAGAGAGAGAGAAAACTGGGCTTTATTTGCCTAACAAAGTCATCTGCATCTTTATGAAGATTCTCATTTCTTTCTTAAGACTTAACAAGTGTGAAGACTTCAGACATCAGAAAGTGACATATAAAAAAAAAGTGACTGCCTACATAAAACACCTATCCACCTTTCATATTAAATGTCCAAGTTCCACTCTAAAACCATTGCCCATTTACAGACTAGATTTCCTGTCCACCCCCAACCCCGACCTTGGCAACTGAAGACTTTGTTCCAAGAGCACTCATTTCTCCTGTATCAATTTTTCTGCCTCTACTACATTGAGTCCCATCAGCATACTGTTATTTCCATCAATATGCTATTATTTCTCCCACTTAAAAAAAGAATCCCTTGACCTCACCTTCTCCACCAGCTACTGCCACCTCGTTTCTCTACTCCCCTTTGCAGCCAAACAGCTTGGAATGTTCTACTCCTCGACATCTGGAAACGTTTTGACTCCTCTAAGTCTCTGTTCAAATGTCATTTCAGTTAGGTGACCCTGACCATCTCATTCAAATTTACAACCTGCCTGCCCCAATCTCTCCTCACTTTTATTCTTTACCCACAGCATTTACAAATCCATCATACTATATAATCTACTTAGTTCTTTCTTACGTTTTCTCTTTATTGCCCATCTCCCCTATATGAGAGAATATAAGCTCTAAGGGCAGAGATTTTATCAATGCCTGTTTTATTCACTGATATATCCCAAGTACCTGAACAGTGCTTGGCACAAGCACAGATATTCAATAAATATTTGTTGAGTAAATAAATGAACTGAATAGATTTATTTCTTTCTACGATGGTTATTTTAAATTTTATTTTTCCTGAAATCACAAAATGTATACAAGCAGTATAAAGTACACAACCAGTTAAAACCACACCACTATATATACCTAAGGCTCCTTTAACTTTTCCTCTTGGAGGAGTTTAGCCAAGAAATAATTTATACAAGACACTCAATAAACTGGTGAACTAAAATAAATGAGCATCAAAAATATTTTAAGGGGTGCCTGTGTGGCTCAGTCGGTGAAGCATCTGCCTTCGGCTCAGGTCATGATCCCGGGGTCTTGGGATCGAGCCCCACTTTGGGCTCCCTGCTCAGCAGGGGAATCTGCTTCTCCTTCTCCCTCTGCCCTTCCCCCTGCTGTGTGTTCACGCACTTTCTCTCAAATAAATAAAAATAAAATGTAAAAATAATAAACAATAATTTTAAAAAATATTTTAAGGGAGCAAATACAGAGCAAGCAGAGAACCTACTTGGTTTTATTCCCCTCTGACAGCGTTGCTGCTTCAGTGGTAAGGTGGTATTTGTTTACAGAGCCAGAACAAAATAATGCACTGTTTGTGACATAACATCTGATGCTGCCACTGGAAACAAAGCTAACTACTCGGGAATGTTTACCACCACAGACTAATAGCTAATTATTTAAGGGGACTGCACATCACTATTAATTGTAAATTAATTGTAAATTAAGTAGGAAGAACTTTAGACAAGACGTGTGCCAAAGAACAGCAAATGACAAGATGCAAACAGGAAACTGACTTCAATCATCCTTATAATTTCAGGCAAGTAACTCAGTTTCAAATTTTGTACACTAAATTAAAAAACCTGTATTAGTAAGTATGAGAAAGTCTAACAAGGTACAGCTCCTTAGAAATATGGACATGTATATACTTACCAATAAAAGGGTTTTATTTTTTCCCCAATTTTTAATCAAGAAGGAAACTAGAATCAAATTCTCATCTCAAAATAAAACAGCAAACAATAAAAAAAAATCTTCTAGAATTAGTGGTACTGGTTACATAATCTGTGAATACACTAAAAACACTGCAAACTATACACTTTCAAAGGGTGAATTTTGTTATGTTAATTATATCTCAATGAAAAAAAATTTTTTAAAGATCTGCAGACCTATAAACGCCAGGTACACATCACTACTCTACTGGGTAAACTTAGTACTGTCAATAGGTAAAATCCCTCCCCACAAATAATCACTATCAAGAACCATTATAAGCTTTCTTATGCTTTATTCTTTTTCTGAAGGAGAAAAAAAATAACAGCAAGCAGACTGATTTCTACTGTAGCAGCTGCATATACACTTTTGCCAGGTTATTGGAAAACACTTTTGAGAGGTGAGGGTACACAAATGTTTCTATAATTTCAGGTATTCTATTCTTTAGGCAGAATCAAACAAAACATCTGTATATGATGGTTAAATTATAAGGGCAAAATTCAATCAACTTATACACTGAATGATCAGTAACTTTCTTTAAAAAATTAAAAGAGAATGATAATCTTAAGAAAATAACTTCAACATATTAGAATTAACTAATTAAAGGTAGAATATAAATAAAACTCAATTGAAGGAAGGTGTCAAAAATAATTTTTGAATAGCTGGAGGCAGATTAACTGGTATGTGGATTAACAGTTGTTAAAAGAAAATAAAAGTAGTGATATACTCATTAACAATAGAGTCTGGGGAATCCTGGGAAGAGATAACCTTATTTATCTCTGTACAAAATTAAATTTTAAATGACAATCAGAGAATCAAAATGAAGACTTTTTTAGTTGAGTAATGGAAGAGGAAATGAAGGTCAGATAAATGACCTTAAGGTCCAGGTCCAAGACTTTGTTGTAGAAAATCACTCAGAAAGGGGTGAAAGAACTTTGAGGAATTGTAATTAAGGAGAAGGGAATTTCCAACTGTGGTACTTGCCTGTGGTGTCTACATACTATGATGTTAAGATCTCTTGGCAATGAGAATGACCACCATAGTGAGGGGGAAGGAAGAGCAAGTAAAACAAGATTACAGATGAGAGGGGCTTCGTTTCCTACAATAGTTAATTCTCAACCTCTGATCTGCCTTCTTACTTTGCACATATGCTATACAATCCCAACAGCAAATCTTTCATTATACAGAGATTCTCAACAGGAAAATCACTAACTTAGAATGTTTGCGGGAGTCTTTAGAAAGCAAAGATCAACTTGCTCAGTGACAAATGCATGCTTTAGTCTCATCTAAAAGGGAGACCTCAACTTACAGATTTTTTAATACATCATAATTCTGGGTCATTTTTGAAGATCACTCTAGGTGATAATCTATAAATTATCTTACTTTAAATTTATTTTTACACGTGTAGATGACAGTTGAAGAAAGATAAAACATGTCTAAATGTTAGATGCAGTATTTTTAAAAAGAATTTTTGGTAGACACAAAAACTTTTTCCTACAATATGCATATAACATAATATGGAAATGTTCTAAAAAATTCAAATAATATAGCCCAAAACAGTTCCACTTATCAGACATAAACACTGTAAGCAGAATTTTTATATACTCACATATAAACACATTTTTATGAATGAAGTCACGTCACATACTGGTATTTCATGAAAATTTTTGCATTCAATATATGATGTTTGATATCTAGTATTTACACAGTGTTTCCTATATAAATACTTTAAGGATATGAATTCATTTAATCTTCGCAACAACTCTGAGAGATAGGTTATACTATTATCTCAATTTTACAGATGAGAAAATTGAGGCATGAAAACTAAGTAATCTGCCCAGGGTTATATAGCAAGGAAGTGGCAGAGAGAGTTATTCACACCCAGGCCACCTGGCTCCACAGTTCACACTCTTAACAATCAAGCCACACTGCCACTCTCGAAAGCTAGAGAAGCAGAAATCTTCACTAATGAAATAATTTTACATTAAATACACCCCACCTCACTATTCTGACATCACCAATCATAATTAGAAGTTGACTACAGAACTATGGAAGACTCTAATGAGCAATGGTAGGTAAAATTTTAATACATAATTGAAATCATTAATTTTCAAAGAGACAGCAAAAGGTTTATCTTGTAAGTGCTTCAGTGAATATTCTACGGCAAGAAAATATCCCTCTGGAAAAACTGGTAACATTATTAGATCACAGTAGCATCAAATAATCACAACACGATTCCTTCATATGAATAATGCTATCATACATTTTTCATTTATTTTTCTTTCTGGATAGAACAAGTCATATGCAGAAGAGTAAATAATTGTTATACCCTGAATACCCTAAAGATAATCAAGTCATCAGCAAGCTAAATGACAAGTGAGAGAAATTATTCACTTAGTAATTAACTGAAAAACATCTTCTAAAAATTTCAGAGAGTTAAAAAAAAAAATGCATGGTCTGAATCACAAGTATAGTAGGAAAATATTAATATGAAATATTTTTTCAATGCAAGGATTAGTCTTTTAATTTCCTCCCTCAAAGGAGTCATTATTTATTTACTGTTAGAACTAATTTAGGAAGTAACTGAAGTACTACTCTATCTAAATAAGAGTCAATCAGTTGAATGGGAAAAGGCCCATAGAGCATGGGTGAGTTCAAGTCCTTGTCCTTTCCTTCCTGTGTTCCTTGGATTACTTACTGTCCCTGAGCCCAATTCCCCCAGTTTTTAGTATGGGTAAAAATAATACCTATCTTCATGAGTTTGCTCTAAGGCTAAAAGTAAGCAATATGAGAGATAGCGCTTACCCAATTTCTATCTTCAAAGCTCAGCCACAATTAGATTTAATATGTGATTCTAAATACTGAATGAAAGCATTCACTTACACTAAAGATTTCAATAATTCAACTCAACATTTATTTTTAACAGCCATTCTGACAATATTTGGGCTTAGACATGTTAAAATTTTTTCAATTTTATCCAAGTGAAATGTTCAAAATTGTTTTTAAAATAACCTCCAATGGAATACATTAAAATCCCACCCCTTCCCATTTTCTTTGCCTCCTATGGAGGCAACTATGTTTTTAACTGTTTCAGCTATTTCTTTGATAGTTACTACCTTATCTCTAAATAAAAGTCTTATACTAATTTATACATTGTATACATTATTCTGTTGAATTCCTATTGTTACTAGGACTTAATTTTATATTTAAGCCACCTCCTCTCCCTCCATCTTACTAAGTTTTCCTTTCTGATGTAATTTTCAGGGTGAGTTACTTAATGCCTTTGCTATTTTTTCTCTATTTGTTATCATATTATCTTTAATTTCCCCCCAATGTTCCATTATATTAGGTAACTGAGTCCACCTTTTTAATAGAGACTTTCATTCTTCCACTCTGCATTCTATTGGCTACCATTATCTAGTATTACAATGGAGAAGTCTGATGCTATTCTGCTCCCCAGTCCTTCGCAATAAATTATTTTTCTTTCTGTAACTGAAAATTGTTTCTTTATCTCTGATGACCCTATGATCCTGTGATCCTTTTTAATTTAGAGCCTTCTGGAGCCTAAGCATGGCCCATTAAAAGTAATTTGTTAAATAGGTAGAATATATGTCACAACTGTAGGACATGAAAATAAGGAAGACGGTTTCTGTCAAGGAGATTATTAGGAAGAGAAAACAAATACTACAATGACAATAACAGGTGAAATACTGTTTTTGACATTAGATAAATGCAAAGAATTTAGAGGGGTTCAGAGGAAAGAAAACAGGTCTGTTTTCAAGGGAAGAGTAAGGAGACAAAACAGTTCACATAAAGGTGGGAGCATTTCTGTTGGTGATTGAATGAGTGGGACAATGACATGTATGGGTGGATTTGAGAAAGAAAAAAAAGAGCATGAATAAAAGCATGGTATCAGGAAAACAAAGGATGTATTCAGCGAACGCTGACTGGTTCCATTCTGACTACAGCATCAAGATACATGCAGGGAGAAATGGGAGGTAGATATACAACTGTTAAGGTTGGCTGAGCATGGAGTATCTCAAGCACCCGTGCTAAGGAGTCTGAAATTACTATGAGATCCAGTTAGCATTTTGCAAAGTACAATTTCAAATTAGTTAACTCTTAAAACAATACTAGAAGGAGAAATGAATTCAGGTTCAACTAACAGTTATGAAAATGGACTTACATATGATTAGATCTTCTTCCTCTATTTGTTTTCTTCCCTATGACAGGAGTGCCAAAATGTTCAGGGTTGGTGAGTGGGAGCTGGTCTAATGTCTGTGGGTAAGAACATAAACCCATCAAAGTTACGACGTAGCAAGTTCTTTTTCCCTTTTAAACCAAATCAGTTTAAGAATATGCTTAGATTTGAAGATTAAAAACTGCCCCAAGGAAGACTAAAATACAACTTTCCTAAAGAGAGACAACTGTCATTTCAAAGATATTAGAATAAAGATGAATGAACCCATTATTGGGGGGGGGAGTGAAAAGAAATTCAGTTGTTCTTTCTTCATGGTTTCATTATCTATTTGAAGGCTGAAAGACTTCTAAGAATGATTAAAATACAAAACAAAACACAGCTCAGTAGAAAATAGACTGGAGAGATACGAAATTTATATGTAAGGACCTAGCACCTGCATTGGAGCCAACTGCAAATAAAATTTCTCTTTGTTCAAAGGGAATCATAATCCATAATATAAAATTCTTAGTAACAAACAAAATTATCCAAAAAAAAGCATCAACTGTTTGAAAAAAGGCTTTAGGTAGGATATATTATTACTCTGCAAACATTTTCTGCAATCAACTTTTTTTAAAAAATATGTAAATATTGACTTTTCTAAATTTAATTTTCCCTTCCTTTTTAATCTGCAGCATCCAATACGGTGCTTGGTATGAAAATAATGATCGGTAAATAAACATGTCTTGTTGTCAACTGACAGTTCATGTCAAACCCTTTGTCCCTCACCCCATCCTAAAATAATGATTTCCAGGTGAGGAATTGGTTGTTGGTTAAAAGCAGAATGAAGAAAAAAGGGATCCTGGAATGATTCCCTTCATTTCTCAATATCAGATACTTCTTAGATTTTTCTTGTCATTATTTCCTGAAAAGATTTATATAACTAAAAAGTTAAGGTCTCAATCTGAAGACGCTATCCCAACTAACTGAATTCTCTGAATATCAATTTTGATAATCCTACTTTTTCTGCCTTTTTAAGATCTTCCACACAGTTGCTATTCCTTTCATCCAACAGAACCTCTGCTATTACAGATAATTTCATGAATACCAGGGGAACTAAAGACCCCACAAAAACTGTCAGGATGGGAGTGAGGGTGAGAAACTACTTCGGATAAAGACTTCTCAAAGTTACAAACCAGGGTGTTATATGAAAGGGTATATATCAATTTGGATTTTAAAAAAAAAATCAGACTACCTAAATATAAACTGTTAATATTTAAAACTTTTATTTTTAAAACAGATAATTTTGTTGAAACAATGATGAACTAAAATGTGAAAGGGGAAGCATATTAATAATCTTGCATAACTTATTAGATTGCATAACTTCTGAGAATATATGTAAATGTACCTGAGGTACACAGATCTATGTATCCAACAACAAAGAATACTGATATAGGTAAAAGGTACTACCCATAAAACATAAAGATCAATTCCTTCAGAAGACAAAATATATTAACTTTTTATAGGGCATACAATCTAATCTTTCAAATCTAGCTTAAGTCAGGCATTTAAAAGATATTTAGAGGGGCATCTAAGTAGCTCAGTCACTTAAGCATCTGACTCCTGATTTCAGCTCAGGTCATGACCTCGAGGTCCTGGGATCGAGCCCCGTGTCCAGCTCCACACTCTGCGGGGAGTCTACTTGAGGATTCTTTCTCTCCCCCACCCTCTGTTCCCTCACTCTCTCTCTCAAATAAATAAAATTTTAATAAATAAATAAATAATAAAAAAATCTGGAGGCAAAAGTTGGTCCAAATATAGTAATATACCAAACAAAACCTCTTTAGAAGTCACTTGTCAGGGGTGCCTGGGTGGCTCAGTCGGTTGTGTCTGCCTTCGGCTCAGGTCACGATCCTGGGGTTCTGGAATCGAGCCCCGCATTGGGCTCCCTGCTCAGCGGGGAGTCTATTTGTCCCTCTCCCTCTCTGCTTCTCACCCCTGCTCGTGCGCTCTCTCTCTCTCTCACTCTGCTCTCTCTCTCAAACAAATAAGTAGAATCTTTAAAAAAAAGTCACTTATCATTAACTCCTAATTATGCTTCCCAAGAGCAAAAAATTTCAAAGTACTATATTTGGTAAACAGAGAAAATAAATTAATCTAGATTCACTTTCGGTCAAGCTAACAGAAGGATTAAACGCCCTGCCTCACTCCCCTAAAATTAAGATTGCTCTTGTGAAAGCAGAGACTTCTATTAAGTACTGTAATTTCTATTTTAAGCATCTGGTATTCACCAGTTACAGGAAAGAAAATATCCAGGATTTCTGATTTCTCTCCCTCTGTAATAAAGAGTTAGAACAGTAAGAAGCCGTATCTCTGTCCCTGGCCTTAAACCATGTCCAGGAAGGTAGGAGCACCTTTATTTCAAGTGAGAGAAAAGACTGCGGGGAGGGTAGAATGTGTTGCGTCAAAACCTAAAGAGCAAAAAGCAGAGACTCCTAGCTATACTGAAGCTAAAAGAAAATTCCATAGGCCTAGGGGAAACATGCCTATGTCCCTGTTTCTTAAATGGGCTATAGGAAATATGGAGCTGAGATTTTACCCAACTTTTCTTTAGAGTTTTCAACTGCACGTAGTAAATGCACAGCAAATAACAGCTGATGAAACTACTTCTGAATTATATGCTCTGCAGAAATGCCCCAACCCCCGGGCAGTGGCAACACTCTCACTAAGCCGGTTAGGGCTAGAATCAGTGATGTTAGTGCTGGAATTCAGACTGACGGAAGTGCTGTTGTGATCTCTTATTACGAAATCTTTTAAATTTAAGTCTTTAAGTATGTAGCTTATTAATGGAATTAGTGACCCCAAACACTGCCAGTGGCTTTTTGCTCAAAGACCAAAGTTATTACTGATAATAACAATGCTCTGAATAATTTTTCAACAAATTAAAAATGTTTTTTGAAAATATGAAAAATATCAAATAAAGGGAAGGAATACACAGATGGCAGATTAAATACACTCCTGGCCATGCTATCACAGAACTCAGTACATTTATAATCTTAAAATATTTGATTGTTTGATTAATGCTTTTTCTCCTCCAACAGATGGTAAGTTACTCGAGGATAAATTCCATGTCTACTTGGCCTATCCTTGTGTCTCCAGTACCTAACATAACACCTGGCTTATGAGAATGGGATATGGAACAATACACCAGTATTCTAAGTACCCTCTAGCAAAACACAGAATCTAACACATATAGACACACACAGTAAAAGTGGTCCACCTTGAAGATGAGAAGGATACACTGAACTACTTGCTCATATTGCTTCAGCCTTTACACTACAAATGTCTTATGAACTACACAATTCTCCTAAAAAAAAAAAAGTATTTTAGATATTTTAGATATTTCTCTGGATTAAATAAATAAGGCACATGCCTTCACTAAGCATATGAAAAATCAAGTCTTCAAAGCCCCCATATTCACTCACTGACCTACTATAACTGTACACATATTCTAAGGGAAATGAAATTATTTTTAAGAATTATATAAACTTAGGGGCGCCTGGCTGGCTTAGTCGGAAAAGCATGCAACTCTTGCTCTCAGGGCTATGATTTTGAGCCCCACACTGGGTGTAGAGATTAAATAAATAAACATAAACAAAATTACATAACTTATAAAGAATTGTTACTTTATCACTGCAAAAAGCCAAATTCACTGCAAATTCTAAAGCTGTATTTCCTATATTTAAACCTTCACAATTAATTCAACAAATATTTACTGAAGGCTTTCGTATAGAAAACACTGCTGGGAAAAGAAGAGCCTATCAAAATGACAAAAAGATGGCTATTACCCCCAAAACAGCTTAAAATCTTACAGGGAAAATAAGAAAAGTAATAAAAAAAGACCATCAAATAAGAATAAGAGAAGTGCCAAAGGATCAAAGGATAAGGGATCAAATCTGGTTAGAAAGCTCATGAAAGACCTCATGGAGGAACATTAAGAGGAGCAGTACTCAGCAGAAACCAAGACAAGAATATGAATCATAATCTGAAAATACGAAGTAGTCTTATAAGACAGAAGTACAGGAAAATGGGGCACCTGGCTGGCTCAGTCAGAAGAGCATGTGACTCTTGATAGTGGGTTGTGAGTTCAAGCTCCACACTGGGCATAGAGATTACTTAAATAAAAACTTAAAAAAAAAAAAGGGGGAAAGAAAAAATAAGTCCAAGGAAATGTTACAATATGAGACTGAAAAAATAGGCTGGTATCATAATACACAGAACCTGTCCCAAATTCTGAACTGGATTAGGAATTCAATTATTTAAGGGAAAGGAAAAAAAAAATATATATATATATATATTTTTAAGATTTTATTTATTTATTTGACAGAGAGAGACACAGTGAGAGAGGGAACACAAGCAGGGGGAGTGGGAGAGGGAGAAGCAGGCTTCCCGCGGAGCAGGGAGCCGGATGCGGGGCTTGATCCCAGGACCCTGGGATCCGGACCTGAGCTGAAGGCAGATGCTTAATGACTGAGCCACCCAGGTGCCCCAAGGAAAGTATTTTCAAAACAAGAAAATATAAAATAAAGTTTAATAGTTTAATAAATAATATAAAAACATCCCCCAAAGAAACACTGTTCTAAATAGTGACAAGAAGAAAAGTAATCATGGTTTGGCCACACTGTGCATTAATTAATATTTATAGGCTGGATTATAGAATATAACACTTTAACAATACGTCCATTTTTAAAATTCTGGATTGCAAGCTACTGATTTACAAAACTTTGTGAACCCTCCCTCCATTCTTACTAACTTAACACCTTTCAATTCTAGAGCATGGCTTTGGTACTAGAAAATCCTGGTTTCAGAACCAGCTCTGACCATCAGTTTCACCACTTGTAAATTGAAGATAATAATGCTATCTACTTCATAGTGTTATGAATGTGATGATGTAGGTAAAGCAGTGAGCAAAGTCCCTGGCAAATATAAGCACTTCATTTATTCATCTGACTACCATTTATTCAGCTCCTACTCTATGCCAGGCACTGTCCAAGGAACTGGGAATGAGTGGTGAAGAAAACATATAAAATCCCCACCCTTGTGACACATTCTAGGGAGGGAGGCAGACAAATAACTAAGCACATACATATCCTGATGTCAGAGAATGACACAAGCTTTGAAGAAACCTCGGTCAACCTAGAAGGATTAAAAGGATGGCAGGAACTAGTGTAGAAAGGGCAGTCAGGCAAGGCATCTTTGAGGAGGGGCTATAATAATGTCAGCCAGCAGCAGCAGAAGCAGTAGTAGCAGTAGTAGTTAGGGACTGCTTACAGTAGCTACAGATCCTTTCATGATGAGGGGGTTCAAGTGGATTATAAATGGAACATCTCTTTTCTACAATTATTTAAAATTAGAGTCTACATAAAAGTTGCCTGAAGATAACAGTTAAGCAAGATCATTGAATTTTCATTGTGGACAAATGCTAAAATATTCTTTTTTTTTTTTTTTTTAAGATTTTATTTATTTATTTGACAGAGAGAGACACAGCGAGAGAGGGAACACAAGCAGGGGGAGCGGGAGAGGGAGAAGCAGGCCTCCTGCCAAGCAGGGAGCCCGATGTGGGGCTTGATCCCAGGACCCTGGGATCATGACCTGAGCCGAAGGCAGACGCTTAACGACTGAGCCACCCAGGCGCCCCAATGCTAAAATATTCTTAGAAAAAAAAAAGGATATATCACCTGGTACTCAAACACAAGGCCTTAAAAACAGGATTCACAGATTACATGATAATGGTATTAATGAATTTTCCTGATTAACAAGTAAGTTGCTTGAGTTGAGAAAGAAAAATATGCTCCCCCTAATACAAAATATGAAGACACAGTCATTCATTAAATGATTACTTACTTCACTTTCAGCAAAATGCCTCTCTCCTTTCAGGCACAGTGAAGATCGTCTCAGTGTCTTCTCATCTCCATCATCAAAAACTAGGAGAGGAGGTAAAATTGGAAACTACTGAAGGATTTTTCAAAGATTAACACGATGATATAAATTATCATTTAATTTTCTGAGTGCAAACAGAACCAGTGTTTCAGAAGATTACATTTGAAATTCAGTTCACATTTTATGTTTTCTAACTGACAACTTCAAATACAGAATATGCTTTCCAATTTCTAGCAATAAGGAAATAATATACCTGAAATGAAAACATCTTCCCTGACCCAGAAAACACCAAAAAAAAAAAGAAGTTAGCATTTTAGGAAGAAATAATTTAAATGCTAATTAACCCTTCTCAACATGGTAAAGGAAAAGCAAGTTTTCCAACTGGTAAATACTGACAGATTTACCGAGAAAACAAAAAGAATACAAATGTATTTATTCAGACTGCCCCTAAAAAATTACTCTGCTTTTACTATTTAAAGCAGGGTTTCTAAACCTGAGCACTACTAGCATTTTGGGGCAGATTATTCTCTGTCGCGAAGGGCTATCCCGAACACGACAGGACAGTCCGCAGCTTCCCTGGCTGCTAGCCACCGGATGCCACTAGTGGCTCCGCATTCGCGACAACCAGAATGTCTATGGACATTGCCAAGTGCTCCCCACTGAAAACTACTTATTTAAAGTACTAAAATGTTCCAGCAAATTTACTGTAAGTTTATGCGTACACAGAATATATGTATATTTTATACTGTAATTTTATAGCATATACTTACATTCCTCACAAATCATGGGGAAAAAATACATCTATTCTAAATAAAGTTACCAGGCTTTGATTTTAGAAATAGCAGTTTTTACCTAAGTAACAAAATTAGGTTCTTATATATTAAGTGAAATTTCATGTGAGACTGGATAAATAACTTTTAGTACAATGTTTTAATGTTGTAACTAAAATATTCAACGAAAAAAATGCCACATTTATGAGACTGACTACCATACATAATTACCATCTAGACTTACTGCACAGAACATGCTCACAGTCTTGTCACCTACATAAAGTCAAATTTTCCTGTCTCAAATTAAAATTTCCCCTCTTCACCAAGCTTTTCCTCACCCCACAAAAATATAGAGAAAACTCATCTATACTATTTCAAAGGTCCATCAAATTTTGACAACATCAAAGACATTTTAACTAGGTGTTTACTCTCACCCATGAGGTCATTAAAGAGTAAGAATTATTCCCATTCAATAAATAATACCAGGATAATTGGCTATTAATTGGGGGAAAAAATATGACACTTCAGAATGTCCAAAAAATAAAAAATAAACTGTAGATGAAATAAACAGCTATTTGCAAAACAAAAATAAAACTATAAACTGAAGAATACAATGGAAAATAAATTTATAACACTGATGGAAGGAAGCCCCTTAAAACAAGATTCAAAACTAAAACTACAAAGGAAAAGGTGACCACAGGAAAAACTGACAATATGAAAATTGATAGTGAAAATAAAAGTAAATAGGAGAAAAATACTTGCAACTAAGGTAGCCAGGGGTTAATATTCAGAATATACAAAGATCTCATGTCCTAAAAATAAGAAAATGTAACCATCCCAACAGGACAAGGGGGAGACTGGTAAGACACTATAAGATGGAATTCAAAAGGGGCGCCTCGGTGGCTCAGTCAGTTAAGCCTCCAACTCCTGGTTTCAGCTCAGGTCATGATCTCATGGATCTTAAGATCAAGCCCCATGCCAGGCTCTGCACTCACCAGGGAGTCTGCTTTAAAATTCTCTCCTTCTGCCCCTCCCCCCACTCACGCATGTGAGCCCTTTCTCTCTCTAAAACAAGTAAGTAAGTCTTTAAAAAATAAAAAAGATGGAGGGGCGCCTGGGGGGCTCAGTTGGCTAAGTGTCTGCCTTCAGCTCAGGATGGAGCCCCACATCGGGCTTCCTACTCAGCAGAGAGTCGGCTTTTCTCTCTCTCTCTCTCCCCTCCTCCCTCTGCCCCTCCCCACTGCTCGTTCTCTCTCTCAAATAAATAAATCTTAAAAATAAATAAATAAATAATAAAAAGATGGTAATTTGAAAGAGAGAAAATACAAATGAAATGATGTTCCTTTCAATAAACATATGAAAAAAATGTTCAATCTCACTTAATCACAGGAGGGGAGTATTAAAACAAAACTGAGATACTACTTTGTATCCAGATGGGCAAATATTTTTACAGATTACTAAAATCAACTTTTACCTGGGCTGGGAAAATGAGTGCACTCACACACTGTCCATTGAAGTGTAAATGAATACCCTCTTCTAGAAAGGCAGTTTTCACTACCTAAGTTTTAAAGTACATTTCACTTCACTATGCCTGGTCCTCAGTGTACACATACACCAGGAAAATACAAGAATAATGTACATGTACAAGACATTCAATCCAGCATTTATTGTAATGGCAAGAAAATTGGCAACACCATCAGTAAAAGAAAATAAATTATGGTACAACAAATATGAAACATACTACTATAATTAAAAGAAATTTCTCTGTTGCACAACATGAATACACTTAACACCACTGAAATGTACATCTAAAAATAGTTAAGATAGAAAAAATTTCTTTAAGATATATTTTGAAGTGAAAAAAGCTACAAATTCAACTGTATAATATATACACTAATTTCAAATTATACTTTATGTACATACTTATGAAATAAAAATTTTTAAGACCTGGAAAGATTAAAAAAACATTAACAGCAAAACAAAAACAAAATATATTAACAGTAATAATATCTATGGCATTAGGGGAGGAACTGAATCAAGGAAATTTTGATTTGTATTTTTTGAAAATACATTTTTAAAAGATTTATTCCCTTACCTACAGTGTACCAACTTGCATCTGTTAACTTATTGATAACAGCTTCCTGATATGCACCATCAAGATTCTTCACTTCCACAATAGCTCCGACCTAAAGTATTTTTAAAAAGTTAGAAAAACTTTTAGAAGGTAAATGAATAAAACAAAAACTAGCTCTTTTTTTTTTTTTTAACTGAGTGCACGGTGGCGAAGAATAAAGAAACTACTGATTTGATCTGTCTTAAGGCGCCAGCAGTTTTACCTACCACTGTTTTTGTACCATCAGTGAAAATGTCAACACAGTAAAAAAGGTAAATAATATCTAAGTATTGTTATGAAAATAGTTTTGCCCTTACAACCTCCCTGAAAGGGGTCCTGGGAGCCCCCAGAGGTCCTCGGACCATACTTTAAGAACCATGATCTCTGAAGTTGACTATCCTTGCCTTATATTAGCACTCATCCTTCAAAGAGGCCGAGGAAAGGTAGAAACAAGAAAGAGCTTTGACATTTCCTTAAGAGTTATAATGTTCCACTAATGACAATCATTTAAAATATTTTCCATCTAATCAAGAAAATGCCGATAATTACATTTATATGGTCTTTGTAACTACCTCAAACTAAGAAGTTTCTGCACAGTGGAGGATATCATCAACAAAATGAAAAGGGAACCTACTGAGTGGGAGAAAATATTTTCAAATATTTTATCTGATAAGGGGTTAATTATCCAATATATAGAGAACTCATATAACTCAATAGCAGAAAACCAAACAATCCCATTAGAAAATGGGTAGAAGATCTGAACAGACACTTTTCCAAAGACACACATGTGGCCAACAGGTACATATAAAGATGCTCAACATCACTCATCATCAGGGAAATGAAATCAAAACCACAATGAGGTATCACCTCACACCTATCAGAATGGCTATTATCAAAAAGACAACAAAAAGCAAGTGTTAGCAAAGATATGGAAAAAAGGGAACCTTTGTGCACTGTTGGTGGGAATATAAAATAAATTGGTGTACAGCCACTACAGTAAACAGTATGGAGGTATTTAAATTAAAAATAGAACTATGACCCAGCAATTCCACTACTGGGCACCTATCCAAAGAAAATGAAAACATTAATTCAAAAAGGTATCAGCACCCCCATGTTCACTGCAGCATTATTTACAACAGCCAAGATATGGAAACAATCTAAGTATCCACTGGTGGATGCATGGATACAGGAAAAAATATACAGATAATGGAATACTATTCAACCATAAAAAGGAAGGAAATCTTGCCATTTGCAACAACATGGATGGACTCTGAGGACATTATGCTAAGTGCAATAAGTCAGATAGAGAAAGACAAGTATCATATGATATCACTTATATGTGGAATCTAAAAAATAAAATAAACAAACAAACGACCAGAAGCTCATAGACACAGAGAACAAACTGGTCATTGCCAGTGGGTGGGAAGGGAGTGGGGAGTAGGCAAAATGGGTAAAAGTGGTCAAAAGGTACAAACTTCCGGTTATAAAATAAATTAAGTCCTAGGGATATAAGGTACAGACAGCATGGTTACCCTAGTCAATAGTACCATATTGCATATTTGAAAGTTGCCAGGAGAGTAAATCTTAAAAGTCTCCATCATAAGCAAAAAAAAAAAAAAAAATTAAACTATGTATAGTAATGGATATAACCAGACTTACTGTATTGATGAAACATTGAATCAGTATGTTGTACACCCAAAACTAATAAGATATTATATGTCAATCATACCCCAATAAAAATAAAATACAAGTATATGTCTTTATGATGATAACAAAAAATAAACTTGTTCAGAGAGAGACTGTTAGCCCCACACAATGCCCAAAATGGGGAAGGAAACTGGAGAATTAATAGAGCTCTTATTAAATGACTACAGTCAATAAATACATGATTTAATAAGTGGTCTAGGTATTACATTTCATGTGAACTCATTAGAAAATATATTGAGATCAAATGACCATCACTTTTGGTAGGTTTATTTCCTCTAAGAGAAACATTTATCCAAATGCTGACAGTTTCTATCAGGTAACAGAAAGCTATGAAGTATATTAGGGAACAATTTAAACTCTATACACACGCAAAAAAAAAAAAAAATAGACCAAAAAAAAAAAAACTTTAACAATCTTGAGACCAAAATTTAATATACCTGCCTATGTCAAAATCAAAATTGGTCCTTAGCCCTAATCACAAAGAACAATTCAATACAGTAAGAAAAGCCAAACAAGTAAAATAAACCAACTGTGCCATAAAGAGGTGGGAGCAGAAGGAGAAAAAGAGGGCCTGAGGATACAAAGTGGTTGCCTTTTCTATCTCTTCACAACACTGAGCATATTTTGTAGCTGGCAGGAGCTGGCCCAAGCCAATGCAAACAGGGCACCTATCAGTGAGAGCTATGCTGGTGTGCTTCTGAGGCAAAAACACAAATAAGGCACAGAAGTGTATGTGTTCTGAAAATTCAGAGGGCACATGCTTCAATGACAAGGGGGTGACCCTATCAGAATTCTAGCTCTGTCATTACTGGCTGTCATGGCCAGATTATTTTATGTCCCTTTAGTGTCTTATGTAAAGAGCTGTTAGGATTATATAAGATAGTATGTGCAAAAGACTTATCAGCATAGCACTAGCACATACTAAGTGCTAAACAAATGGTGACAAGCATCATAAGTATACATGTTTTGTCTTTTTTGTCCCTGAAAATGATGAACATGTACATGTAACATTAAAAATGGCACCTACAAAACAGAAACGGTGGAAAATAATTTTTCTAAGGCAAGATTTTTTTTTTTAAATTACAAGCTTTAGCTCTCTATAGTGCCTACTAATGCTCTGGGGATCCAATTAAAAGTCTTAAAAAAAAAAAAAAAAAAAGGGCGCCTGGGTGGCTCAGTTGGTTAAGCGACTGCCTTCAGCTCAGGTCATGATCCTGGAGTCCCGGGATCGAGTCCCGCATCAGGTTCCCTGCTTGGCAGGGAGTCTGCTTCTCCCTCTGATCCTCCCCCCTCTCATGCTCTCTGTCTCTCACTCTCTCTCTCTCTCAAATAAATAAATAAAATCTTTAAAAAAAAAAGGCTTTAAGTCAACCACAAACAAACCACTGGCAGATACACATATCTAATTCCCCCCAAAAGTACAGCTGTGTCAGTAAAGGATTTTTCTTGTATCTATAAATGTTTCTTCAATTTTGTTAGCATTTCTTAAAACTCACCCAGGCAGGCCACTGTCCAATTTTCAGACATTCAAAAGGGCCAAAGAGCACACCGTGGCTACCCACACATTCCCTTTAGCTTGCTCACTAGTAGAAAGAGCGGTACTCATTTCACCCACCAGGGAGGAGAAATGAAAGCAAATAAATAAAACTATCTGTATGTAACCTGCTTATCAATTTAATTGCCTGATAACCCTTAAAAAATTTCATTTGCCTGTAGTTGCTTCAACAAATTAGCACTCTAAAAGCTCTTTGTGGCTCAGTCGGTTAAGTGTCTGCCTTCGGCTCAGATCATGATCTCAGGGTCCTAGGATCAAGCCCCCTGTCGGGTTCCCTACTCAGCAGGGAATCTGCTTCTCTCTCTCCCTCTGCCCCTCCCTGCGCTTGTGTGAACACACACACACACTCTCTCTCTCTCAAATAAATAAAATCTTAAAATAAATGAATAAGGGGCGCCTGAGTGGCTCAGTTGTTAGGCGCCTGCCTTCGGCTCAGGTCATGATCCCGGGGTCCCGTGATCGAGCCCCACATCGGGCTCCCTGATCAGCGGGAAGCCTGATTCTCCCTCTCCCACTCCCCCTGCTTGTGCTCCCTCTCTTGCTGTGTCTCTCTGTCAAATAAATAAATAAAATCTTTTAAAAATAAATAAATGAATGAATGAATGAATAAATAAATAAAAGCTCTGAGGTTCTTAACGTGTTGGGGTTTTTCCCTCACTTTTCACATCATCACAGAACCTCTGTCACTTAATCCCTAATTCATCACCTATTAATTCTGGAAGTGCAACATGGTGAAAAGTAAACATGTGAGTAAATAAAAAGCAGTCAATGCTTCCTTGATCATTTCTGACCACAGGTTTTCCTATCACATCAAGTTTCACCGAACATTCTATTGTTTTCTACTGGTCTAGTTAGAGAGAATTATGTTTATCAACTCAGTAACAGCCAATGATTAAAAAGAAATGACCAAGTATAATTTTTAATGTCTCCCATTGAAGCATCAGAATTAATAATGAATAAATAAATGAATTACCTTTAGTGGGCCCTTTATGTGGTCATCCTGAACTTCCACTGTTGAAGAATCATGCCTAAATGTTACCTAGAGATCACAAATTTAATTAGCAACAAGCCCACACACAAAAAAAATCAAGTGACACAAGCTCACCAACGCATGAATTCGTTCTCCTTACAAGTAATCTAACACAGCTATCTAGTATATATAAAATCTCAATCCCTAAGCAGATTAACTGAAAAATTTATTATTTAAACAGACAAATTCCCAGACTAAATCAGTTGGTGTTTCATGGATTAGACTTTATTCAATACTATTAGCTATTACTTTAGTAGTATAATTTCTTTTCCTAAAAAATGGGGGGGGGGGGGAAACAGGTAGAGACCTTAGGCTATTAGATCCTCTATCATTCTGTAAAGGCCTAGTTTAATAATAAGCAGTAGCAACAAACATTTATTGAGAGCTAAGCATCAGGCTCAAGCACTAAACATATAATCTTTACAACAACCTTATTAATAGGTAGGTATGATTGTTCCCACTTTGTTGATAAGAAAACTGAGGAGCAGAAAGTATAAGTAACCAGTCCAAGATCACAGAACTGGTACATGGTAGAGCTGAGATTCAAACTCGGGCAGTCAAGCTCCAGAAGTTTACTGTACTCTGTATCAGTACAGAAATCAGAGAATGGGAAACCAGATGTGAGGAGATTAAGTTAAAATAAGGGTTCAGGTTTAAATATTTCACATTAGTTGGTGAAAAATAAGACAGCTTCCAGTATTCAATGTAGAAAAAGTTGTTTTCCCTATACAAAGCAAGAGTTCTTACAGGGATTGAACCATCAACATGGTCTTATCAGATGTCTATGGTAATCAATCTACGTAATATGCTCACAAACAAGTTATGAAAAGAGATGTCCTATACTCACAGCATCCCAGGCATTTGTCTCACACAAAAGCATTACCATGCTTTATTTAAATTATGTGTTTAATTATCTCTGTCACTCACTCAGACTGTAAGCCACTTTATGACAGAGATCAGATTTTAACACTAGAGTTTCAATACCTAATATAGTACTTAGCACACAGTAAATGTTTAATAAATGAAAATTGATGAGGAATAAGTATATCAACAAATTGTTGGAAATGCATTAACTTTGTCTGAATTATAAACAAACCAGAAATATACCACTATATCTGTTGAGAAAATAATTAACTTTGAATTATAAACAGATTTTTAGAGCAGCCAAAAAAATTAACAAGTTTTAGCTATCCGTTATTTACAAGGCACAAGGTACTTGTACTCTGTGCTATCAACAGAAGCAGTAAAGACTAACAGTTCTCTTCCCTTGATTAATAGCAAGAAATGGCAGGAGTGATACATGCCATTTAGCTGGTTCATTCATTACACAGCAACACCCAGCTGAGACTGCAAGTCAGGGCTAAAATTCAGCCTGTGCTCTGCAAACCAAAGCATGGGTCCTGGAGTAAAACTGCTCCTGTCCTAAGGGAGGACCTTTTTCTACCTAACACAGAAGTCTTATCTGTAGGCCAAGCTCCCCTAAAGAAGCTATCTACCAAGAGGGAGGGCTTTTGTCTAATTCACAGTAAGATATTCCATGTGTTAGTAGGAGCCCTGTCTGGAAGAATGAGGAAACTAATAAAAAGCTTTCTCTTCATTTCCAAGATGGTAGTGGCAAAAAAATGAGTGCTCAGGGAACACCAGTGTGTGAAATCAGAACAGGGAATGCCGCTATCAGAACACTATAAGAGTACCCACAAAAATCAAATCACGGAAGAGCTCACAGATACCACACATGTGAAAACTAAAGGCATGGTGTGGCCAAGACTAGACTCCTACAGATTTACAGTTAATTTAAAGGTCTTATCACAGTGGATCTTAACTAGGAGTGTAAATCAGAATCACAAGAAGCTTTTTTCAACACATCCATGCATAAGGAAAGAACCTAGGATATAGGCATGGAAAAAGCTCCAGAAGAAAACCTGAAACTCTCTACTGGACATACACCTCTGTGGCCTTTTGACTTGGTGATATTCAAACCAATGTTTTACAGGGTATCTGCTAATCTGCACCATAAATCCCCTGAGGACAAAGATCAGGCCATCCTCATATCCCCAACCTCCTTCCACCTAACAGAGTACCCTGCACAGTTTACCACTCAGTAAATAATTGACAAATGAATAAATATCTACCTTCAAATATTTCACCTGTCCTATATTTTTCAACACTGATAAATTTACTAAAATGTAAACAATTACATTTCTTTTTCTGCACTGAGACAAAACACAAGTATTTAAGAAAGGTTTTTTTAAAGAAAGAAGATAAGGAAATCAACAACTAGATCTACCTTATTTTACTGTTATTTAAAACACCATCAAATTATAAATCACATCTCAACTTAATGGCTAAAATGGTGGGGGGTCTAAAATTAAGAATTAAACTACATGACTTCTAAGGTCCTTTCCAGCCTTTTAGAAAAGGCTAAAAACACAAACAGTACCAAGTCTGTCAATATTGAAAGGGCATTCAAAATATCAATTTGTAAGAACCTAACTTCATTCTAATTAGAATACTTTAAAATCCCAAATAATGTTTTGTTTTCAGGTATTTGACAACCCTTATATAGAAACTAAACTCATCTTGCAGGAAAAAAAAAAGTCTTAAATACACCCACCAAGTACTAGTTTAAATATCAAATACTGAACATATAATTTATAAGATCTACATATACTTACCTTGACTTTGACAAGTCTTTTTGCTGTCTTGATCTTAGCTTCACAAAAGGCTCCTCTGTATTTAGCACTCACATCAGTGCCCACTGTCAAATAGGGAGGCTCATCAAGGGCCTAAAAATGCAAACAAATATAATTAGATTTAAAAGTCTTTAATTCTTTAGCACAATTAGACTTCAGGCTGGCAGATCTAATAATCTCACTATAGCTAAAAAAAAAGTTGTAATAATTGAATGTATTTGTTAACAAAAACCATCCACAAAATACTATAACTTAAAAATGAGTAAAATCTATGTATCAAAAAATCTATTTAAATGTACATCATATAAAATAAAAATGCATCTTTTTTTCTCTATATAAAATACATATAGCCCATGATATGAATCAGCTTAATCACAAATTTATCATTCTATCCACCCTTCCATCTACCCATTCATTCAAATATTTACTATATGACCACCTAAAGAGAAGGCAGATCCTTAAAAGCCTCAAAAATTTTGGCTACATCTTAGAAGCCACCCAAATTCAGAATAGCTTTGTCATATCCCTACCTAGACAATTCTAAGGTAGAATAATAGCACAGAAGGGGTGGGAAGAATTACATGTATTTCAAACAACTGGAGAAAACTATAAGAAATCCAATCTGGGAAATCTTATATGCTCTGGCATGAGTTCACTGTTTATTTACCCTTATATGTTAAATATTTTAAGTTTCCTCACTTGTGATTTTTTTTATTGTGTGTGTGTGTGAGATTTAGTTTTTAACAGTCCTAATCTAGCCGCTCTGACTCCATAATCAGGTACACTTCTGTATAAGATCTATAATTTTAAGGAGTTCTGCTTATATTAATCATTGCATAATCAAGGAAAGATTATGTAGGTAACTTTGCACAAAGTATTTTACAAGAAATACTAATATCCTGAGATGTTCCACCAAAAAGAAGAGGAGAAAGTTTGGGAACATCAAACCCCTACTCTGCCTCATCATCCAAATAAACCTTTTTTCTATTAACATCTATTAACATCTTGCAGAAATTCTATAGAACATAAGGTGGAAAAATGCTGTTAATATAGCAGTGAATGATGAAAATATAAATTTCATTTGGATCTTAAAATAAATTCATCCCAATAGTTGTGGATAATACACACTGGGAGTGATCAAAAAAAAAAAAAAAAGATATATTTTCTAATGCTATACCAAAAGTATTATAATCAAATAATTGTAACTTTTTTTAAAGGTGGGAGGTAGCACATAAACCAAAACAAAGGTACTACAACTAAAAATACCACGGTGAACTCCTTAATAGCCATTTGTTTCACATTCTATTTATTTCATGAAAAGTATTTTTATTTTTATTTTTATTTTTTTTAAAGATTTTATTTATTTATTTGACAGAGAGAGAGACAGCTAGAGAGGGAACACAAGCAAGGGTAGCGGGAGAGGGAGAAGCAGGCTTCCCGCGGAGCAGGGAGCCCAGTGCGGGGCTTGATCCCAGGACCCCAGGATCACGACCTGAGCCGAAGGCAGACGCTCAACGACTGAGCCACCCAGGCGCCCTCATGAAAAGTATGTTTAAAAAGAACACAAAATATATCAAGTATATGGTTTTTAAAATCTACATGGCGGGGGGCTGGCTGGCTCAGCCAGTAAAGCATGCGACTCTTGATCCTGGGGCTTTGAGTTCAAGTCCCATGTTGCACGTAGTTACTTTTAAAAAAAAAAGTTAAAAAAAAAAAAATCTACCTAGGAAAATGCCCATATTTCAATTCATTTATGCCATAACAGAAGTATACCCTCACAGAAAGACAATAATTTCTGAATTACTACTACTTAAATTTGTTATCATTGACTACAACTTTGGTAACTTTGTACTGCTCTTGCACCTAAAGTTAATAAATGTATTTTTCTACTTTACCTACTTGCCTTAACCCTCTTAAAATACCATTTTCTTTGGTCAAATTCTTGGTTAAATTCCAGACAAGCTAGTGGCTTTATTATAGCAAGTATATGAAATGGACACATAGCATTTCACCCAGAAATTTTAAGAAAATTTCAGGAAGACATCAATTCACTTTGTGGTTCAATTGGTATTGTGTGTTACTGCTACAAAAGCAAATGGTGGGGCTATCTTCATGACCACAGACATTAATCTCCACAACTTGCAAACCTCTCCCATTAACACATCCTGCCTTATTAGCCAGTAAATTTTATTTTCATAGACAAATAGTATAGTTAAAATAAATGAATACTGATGAGGAACGAGAAACTGTGAAATGTAGAAAAAAACAAGAAAACTAAAAGTTGCACATTTATGCCTACTCAGAAACAAATGTTTAAGAAGTGAGAAGTTTTTAAGATATTTTTATTATAGAGAATTGTGAACAAAAAAGGGAACAGAATAGTAATATATTTAGACTACTTATATACAGAAACCCATATACATATTCTTTTCATTAATATTCATACCAAACCCTGGCAACATGCCAATGATAGCAAGCTATCAATATGTTTATTGAGCAGATTCATTCAACTTAAATTTGAATGAGATTTTTCCCCAAAACCAAGCCTATCTCACATCCTTACCAACATAAAAATCCATGCTTACCAACATAAAAATCCATGCTAACAGAAAAGAGTAATAATTACCTTAAATATTGTGGAGGCAAATTATTATTATGAAGGGTAATATTTCCCTTCCTTCAAGATAGAACACATGAAAAGGAATTAGCAAAACACATAAAGAAAATGTCTACTACAAAAATACTTGAGAAGGGAAACCGAAGTCTAATAAACACCTGCTAAACTGAAATGCATTGTTAGAACAGTGTTAATCTGTTAAAGGCAACACATGAAAAGCAAAGATCTATGGTCTGATCTTACTTCTGCCTCTACTGTTTTGTTTTGCATCATCTTAGGTAAGTTACTTTTCTGTTCCCGAATTCTCATCATTAGATGAACATAAGAATTTGAATTCTGTATACCTCTATTAAGTGTTTCTCAAAGCAGGGTTACAGAGATGGCCAAAATGGGACACTGAGACACATAATCATCTAGAAGTGAAACTATGCTAACCAAAATATGAATGAGAATTTCTACAGAAAAACAAATGAAATCCATAACCTACCTACACGGTCAGATTTGTATACATAATTTTATCAGAGCATAAATTATCATTCTATCATTAGTATAATATAAGGTAATAAAGCAGACTCATAGCACAGGCAGAAAAGACAAGGTCCTTACCCCAGCTCTATTCCTTACACTAACTAGATGAGTTTTTGTAGGCTACTAAACCTCTCTAAGCTTCAGTTTCCACATCAGGAAAACATGGTCAGTATTAAAAAGCACTCGGGGCGCCTGGGTGGCTCAGTCGTTAAGCGTCTGCCTTCAGCTCAGGTCGTGATCCCGGGGTCCTGGGATGGAGCCCCGCATCGGGCTCCCTGCTCCGCGGGAAGCCTGCTTCTCCCTCTCCCACTCCCCCTGCTTGTGTTCCCTCTCTTACTGTGTCTCTCTCTGTCAAATAAATAAAATCTTTAAAAAAAAAAAGCACTCAATTATGATGCTTCAAGCATTTAGCTATTAACAATTACTATTACTATTATGAAACACTCAAGGTAGGCAAACAAGTCATTAAACTGATGTAAATTCAGATTTGGCACCCCCCCTTTTTTTTTAAGATTTTATTTATTTATTTGAGAGAGAGAGAGAGAACGGTGCGCACACGGGGAAATGGGCCGAGGGAGAGAGAGTATCTCAAGCAGATTTCAAAGTGAGAGCGGAGCCTGACACAGGACTCGATCCCATGACCCTGCGATCACGACCTGAGCTGAAATCAAGAATCCTTTGCTTAACCAACTGAGCTATCCAGGCGCCCCAATGAGCAATCATTTAAAATGAGGTTTTGCCTCTAGCATTTTAAAAAGAAAAAAAGGAGGCACCTGGTGGTTCTGTCAGTTAAGCTTTTTCTAGAAATGCAAAAATAATCAGATATATTTATGTTATTTTATACATATGTAAAAATATACATAATAAAGATAGGAATAACTGCTTTTAAAAAGGGATTAACCTATGGGAAAGGGAATGGAATGGAGGGGTATGGGTATAAAAATATTTCATTCAAAGTAAGTCTTCCTGTTCTTTTTTATTTTTGAGAGAGCCCACGCGCATGGGTGGCGGGGGGGGGGGGCGCAGGGATTTTAAGTAGGCTCCATGCTCGGCGCAGAGTCTGATGCGGGGCTCAATCTCAAGACTCTGAGATCATGACCTGGGCCAAAATCAGGAGGTGGACTGCAACTGAGCCACCCAGGCGCCCCAGTCTTCCAGTCTTTAAAAAAAAAAAAAAAAAAAAAAAAGGTTTCTTTGTTACAAGTGGCATGTATTCTTTGCTTTTTAAAATGTATACTAAGAGGCGGGGGGGGGGGGGGGGGGGGGCCTGGGTGTCTCAGTCTGCCTTTGGCTCAGGTCATGATCCCAGAGTGCTGGGATGGAGCCCCACGTCAGGCTCCCTCCTCAGCGGAGGCCTGCTTCTCCCTCTCCCTCTGCTTGTGCTCTCTCACTCTCTCTCGCTCTCTCTCTCTCAAATAAATAAAATCTTTAAAAAAAAAAAGATTCTCCCACTCCCTCTGCTCCCCGCCCCGCCCCCATGTACATGCGCTCTAAGAAAATAAAAATGAATAAAAATAAAACGTATACTTCAAAACATATACAAAAGAAGATGGGACTGTATAATAAATCCCCCATATACTCATAATCTGGATCCCACAATTATCAATGCAATTTTGTCTCATCTATACTCCCACCCACCCCTCCTATACAATGATTATTTTGAAAGAAACCCAGATACTACATCACTTCATGAGAACAGTAAAGAGTATTATAATCTAAAGGGGGGAAAAAAAAGTATTCTAATCTGCAGTGATTGGGATTATGGGTTATTTTTATTTTTCTTATTAATACTTTCCTGTACTCTTCAATGTACTTAGAATGAGTATATTAATAAGAGTCAGTACAATATAGTAAATTAAGAGCACAGGCTCTTGAATTAGATGCTTAGGTTCAAATCTACCACTTAGCAGCTAGATGACCTTGGGCTAGAACCTCGCTACTTCAGGATAAAAGAGTGACTATCTCACAGGGATGAGACGTGAAATGCTACATGTAAAGTGCTTGGAACGTGGCTAGGCATACAGTGCTAAATAAAGACTGTTATTATTACTTAATAATTTGGGGGGAAAATGTGAGTTAAAAAAATTCTTTAAGTCCTATACAAAAGATATTCCACACAAACAGAAGAGATGCCAGTATAATTGTGTATAATACGGAGGAGGTTGGGAGGAGGTGTTTAAATATTATCCCCCCTCATTCAATTCAGAAATAAAGTAATCCTGTTGATTCTAGTAGCAACAGAGGTTAAAGTGTTTGTGGTGTTGCTCCATTATGAAGTACATCACAACCCTTTAGTATAGTAGAAAGACAACCAAGACTATATACCTATTCTAGGGCTCCTGGCCTTCGGTGCAACAGAGATATACAAAGAATTATTCAGCTGGTTAATTAAATTACCTGCACCAACACTGACCCTGTTAGATAAACATGTCTTTAAACCAGAAAAAACTCTTCTCTTTTTGCTTTGATTCTCTGATTTTGGTCAATAATACAGACCAATTCAGAGGCTAAAATAAAATGTTATTATGCAGCACCTCCATGCCAAAAAGGAAATTAAACTACTAAATTACCATCCCTTTGTTTAGCAAACAGAACCGTTTCTAGTTGTCAAGGCAACGGCTACCTCACAGTTATCCAGCATTGCTTAAACAATTATTTTTCTAGTCAATCTACCAAATGCCCTAAGTGGCACCTAAAAACCATTGAATTCCATGGGAACACTAAAAAGCATAAGCGATTTTTAAATTAGCTATTGGTGGATAATAACCATTTAAGAAGCCAAAATGCCAGTGAAACATACAAGTGCCCAAAGGAATCAACAGTAATTTCTAATGTGCCTTGGGCTGCAGTACACCAAATGTTTGAAGTAAGCTTCAAAAAGACAATAGTTGAATCAATTTTCCAAATGGCTGACTAATGTTGACACTGCCTAGGAAATATTCAGTTATTCAAGATCTATTTTTTTTAAAAAGTAAAACATGCCTGACGCCATTTTATTGAGGTAGTTTCTTCAGAAGGGTAAGCATTCAAACTGGCTGTGGCAGTGCCGATGCAGCCAGGAGAAACAGAGATTTGATGCTACAACCATCAGTAAAGAAATGTACTTAAACAACATAGTGTAACAATAAATCTAGGAAAACGACCTTTTGTATATGACAATCTCAAAGAGGCATTAAAACAATAGCAGAGATAATTCTAACAGATGAATGAATGAAAAATACACCTATACGCCAAAGGGTATGTCATTTAAAAACAAAAATGCACAATTTTTTAGAACATAAAAAAAACTAAGTACATTGAAGAAATAAAGAAAACCGTGTAATCTAACTTTAAAATCTTCTCTGGGACCATTTCCTCTCTTCCTTTTCATGTGGTACTAAGGACATGGGGTAGTGAGGGGTAAAGTTTGGGGAGGCACAGAGGGACAGGACAGACGCTGAGTGTACAAGGTAACGAGGAGGTGGCTGTGGGAGTCACATGCAAGCACAGGCTGACCCTGTGGCTAAGGACATGGTGGGAGCTGAGCAGAGACAGGAAATGAGCAGCATAATTAAATTTGTTACACTCACCAAATAAGTAAACTGACTGATCAAATAAGTAAATATACCGAGGATAGTAGGGCCATGTTTCTCACTGCCAGAGAAATGTAAAAGGAGGGAAGGAAAAAGGCTATAAAGAAGTCTAAGGTGGGGTGCCTGGGTGGTGCAGTCGGTTAAGTGTCCAACTCTTGGTTTCAGCTCAGGCTGTGATCTCAGGGTCGTGAGATCCATCCAGTCCTGCATCGGACTCTGCGCTGACGGGGAGCCTGCTTAAGATTCGCTGTCTCTGGGCGGCGCCTGGGTAGCTCAGTCGGTTAAACATCTGCCTTCATCTCAGGTCATGATCCCAGGGTCCTGGGATGGAGTCCAACATCAAGCTCCCTGCTCAGTGGGGAGTCTGCTCCTCCCTCTCCCTCCGCCCCTCCCCCGGCTTGTGCACGCTCTCTCTCTCTCAAATAAATAAAATCTTAAAAAAAAAAAGAAATATGAATTCATGGTTGCATAATACACACATATAGAAAAATGAATAGTTACAGATATGTGTGTATATTATATATATATACACACATATATTTGTGTGTATGTGTGTGCACATATATATGTACATATATTTTCCTAACTCTGTCCACCTAGAAGGCGCAATAGCAACCGATAGGCCAGCAACAAAAACATACCAATGGCCCATCTCTTGATTTCTAAATCCCATCCTACATTAAAAGAAACCAAAGATCTTTGGAGAAATGGCTGACTTCAAAGTTGGACAGGAAAACTACAAGAAGAATCTGAAACCTCTTGAGCCAGAAAGTAAGGAAATGTTCAACAAATGATGGGAGACATTTCAAAGAGAGACACAGGAGCCAATTGAAGGGGCTCCTACTGGCCAAATGGGGGAAACCAAAATAAATTTGGTTATCCTTGACAGGCATGTCTATGTATGTCAAAACTGACTTAAGATGTATATATTCCACTGTAAGTAAATTGTACCTCAGTTTAAAAACTTAATAACAAATTACAACCCACTCATTAAAACTGGCATCCATGATCCATACTGACAAGTGAATGAATGATGAATAAATAAGTAAATGCAGAAAAGGGAAAGTTCTTCCTTACAGTAAAATGTTCATAAATGTATCAGGAATGATGGAAACAGAGGATCATCTTTTGGCAGCCATCTTAAAGGTGATAGATTCATAGTGTTGTCTACAGATGCTAAACTGATGAGTGGAGGTCTGATGAACAGCGTATTAATATAATTCTGGAATATTACTCAACTGTCAGTGGTGCAATGATGGAATATACTGAAAACAAAAGAGCAACTTTCTGTGTGGCACTTGACAATGAGAAAAACTAGAACCAGGTTGAAGAAGTTATCCTACAGAATTCCTTATTCCTGTATTCCTTAAAACTCAAAAGAATATGAAATATAGGGAAAACTAGGAAACAGTTTTAGATTGAAGTAGTCTGAAGAAGTAGGACAGTCAAATGCAACATGAATTCCTGGATAAAGCATGGACCAGAAAGGAAAAAGAGACATTCTTAGGAGAGTTGGTAAAATTTAAAAGGGATCTGTGGATAGGATGGCAATATTATACCCATGCTGACTTCCTGATTTAGAGGGCTGAAGGCAGGATAGGTACAAGAGTGGCCTTTTTATTGGGAATTACACAGTGGAATATTTAGCAGTGACAGGACATCATGTCTGCAGCTTGCTCTCAAGAAATATGAAGATAAAGATAAAGGTACAGGGCGCCTGGGTGGCTCAGTCGTTAAGCGTCTGCCTTCGGCTCAGGTCATGGTCCCAGGGTCCTGGGATCGAGCCCCACATCGGGCTCCCTGCTCAGCGGGAAGCCTGCTTCTCCCTCTCCCACTCCCCCTGCTTCTGTTCCCTCTCTCGCTGTGTCTCTCTCTGTCAAATAAATACATAAAATCTTAAAAAAAAAAAGATAAAGGTACATACATATGTATACATATATAGGTTATATTAATTATTTGTACTACAAATTCAAAATTCTTTGAAAGTAAACTTTTTTTAGGTAGTATATATGTTTATTGGGCATCTGTATATCTTTTCCTGAGTTGCTCATTTGTGTTCTTTATCCATCTTTTTGAGTTACTTTTTTTTTAACTGGATGTAAAAGTTCTTGCATATGTTTTTTAAGTTCTTGCATATTAAAAAATAATCAGGGGTGCCTGGGTGGCGCAGTCAGTTAAGCGTTCGACTCCTGGTTTTGGCTCAGATCCTGATCTCAGGGTTGTGAGATGGAGCCCGACACTGGGCTCCACACTCAGCACAGACTCTGCTTGAGGCTCTCGCTCTCTCTCAAACAAACAAACAAAACTTTCTCTCTCTCAAACAAACAAACACAAAAATCTTCTCTGGATGCCACTTTTTTTCCTAATATTTTCCTAAAATTTAAGTTACTTTATACGATGGAACCACAAATTACTTGTAAGTAAATTTTACTCCCACATCTACTAACCGAAATTTACTCGTATCTACTAGCCAGAGAGATACCTGCACATTCACAGAGGCATATTCCTGGAAATTTTAAAAGCTCAAAATAGACATTCTAACTAGACTATTCATCATCAGCAAAGAAGTAAGAGAGAAATATAGGAAGGATATTTATTAAGTGCCTACTGTATATTTAAGACATTATTCTATAAGCAAAAAAAGCACAGGCACTTTCCTCATATAACACAGAGGTAGCCAATTTATTTTGCCCTCAGAAGAGGTTAGTCTTATTTGGTATCTTGCTGGTGAGGTTAAAACTTTATTCAAACTAAATGAAACTGCTTCAGAATAACGTCACTCTCAGAACATACCATGCTCATTTATAATATTTAAACTTTAATGATCTGCAATTTAGAGGAGCCTGGTGGTGCAGCCAATTCAAAAAATCAGAATTTATAAAGAGAAACCATAAACTGGCATTGTTACAGTTTATGTCTATCTGGGCATGTTAGTAATATCTACTTTGGCATGAACTGAAAGGCAGTAAGTAGAACATTTTGAAATGTCACAAGATAAGTCACTAAGGATGCATCTAGAGAATATTTTCTAAGAGTCTGCTTGATTACCAAAAATAATAATCCTTGAAAGTCCCCATTAATCAAGTTTTTTTTTAGATGACCTGAAAACAACAATATTACATTTTTGTTTTATTACCAATAAAAATTACAGTAGAAAACTAAGGAGAAAAATCAGATTAGCAGATGCGTCTGTCTTCTCAGAGATGACTATCATTATACTATTCCAGATATTTTCCCCTAGCAAAATAACCAGAGAGAGAGATGACAGTTTGATCAACTGCTCTCACTTCATTGTAAACTTTTGTTTTTCACTTAGTAGAGCCTGAATGTTCTTCCATATCTTAAATGTGATTCTATAAAGTGACTGCTAATCATTACATAGTCTTATCTGTGCTGCACCAACTTTTATGTACTGATTTCTTCATGACTGCAGAGAGAGAGATAGAAGCAGGGAGGGAGTGGAAGGAGGATGGATGAAATAGAGAATGACAAGGAGATAAATGGTAGAGGCCAGAAGCAGAGAAAACAAGGAGGAAGCAAATCCTATGGATATAGGGTTTGGTACTTGGTTCACTAGCTCTCCTGATGAAAACCATCTCCTATTTGTTGTCTGATTTCAGAGTGGCTGTACAACTTAATGTACTGATTAAGACCCTAGCAAATCTGAAGAATCTCTGGCTTTTGAGCTAGAGAGACTGCTATTCACTAAGTAACTTTCTATCTTGAAGTATGTCACCTCCACCATTTTAATCTTTGGTTTCCTCTCTATAGACTGGAGATTTATCTTGTAGGGTGCTTGCGAAAGTTTTAAGTTAAAATTAGGTAGTGTATTTAGACTCTTTAGGAGACTGACAAGCACTCAGCAAATATCAGATTAAACCATATGAAAGTGCTATTTTTATAGATCAAAAAGGTCAAATATGGGCAATTTATATAGCTCAATCTAATGTTGGTTTTGTCCTTTTCTTTTAAACAGGTGGGAAACCAGAGACCAACACCTCAGACACCTAACAGTACAGTGCCATTCCACAATCTGCTCAGACCCTGCTCCTACTCCATTGCCCAAGAGCAAGACTACTCACCTCTCTCAGTCCCACAGTACTCCACTTATGTATATTTCCTTTAGATGACTGAGCCCTGGATCCTGGGCAACCTGCATCTGACCCTTATACCACTAACAGGGGTATAACAATTTGTTCCCACTTGATGGTTGTCTGGCCCACCAACCAAGCTTTTATCCTGTTTTATAGCCTCAAGAATATAACCTTGAAAGAAGCCATCAAAAGGGAACTAATCAGGCGCCTGGGTGGCTCAGTTGGTTAAGCGACTGCCTTCGGCTCAGATCATGATCCTGGAGTCCCTGGATCGAGTCCGCATCAGGCTCCCTGCTCAGCAGGGAGTCTGCTTCTCCCTCTGACCCTCCCCCCTCTCATGTGCGCTCTCTCTCTCAAGTAAATAAATAAAATATTTTTAAAAGGGGGGGGGGACTAATCTGGGGCACCTGGGTGGCTCAGTCAGTTAAGCGTCCAACTCTTGATTTTGGCTCAGGTCATGACCGCGAAGTCGTGAGGTCGAGCTCCATCTTGGGCATGGAGCTGTTTAAAGATTCTCTCCCCACCCCCACGCTCTCTTTCTAATTAAAAAAAAGGAAACTAACCTTTGATTGCTCAAAAACCTGTCCATTACTTGTCTAATGACCAAAACAAACTGACCCACATAATATGTAATAAGCACTCTAAGCCCTAGAATTCATTCTAATTTCAGATCACTGAATATTAACTCCTTTGGTAACCAATATTACAATACTCACTGTTACACTATATACTGGCTTTGCTTGTCCCAAACAGATACAAACGTTCTGTAAAGGTGAACATTTCACACTGTATTTTAATGAATTGTGTCTGTTCTCTCTCCTAGATTGAGCAACTTCAGGCAGAAATAGCCCCTTACTCACCTCTGGATGCCCTGGTCCTAGAATTGCACCTACATATAGGAGGAATTCAGGAAACATTTACTGAACCAAAGAAGTCAGACATTAATTAAGCCTGGCTAAATGAGAGTTCTCTTAAGCTAAATATTTATATTTCAAAACACCTTATAATGAGAATCATCTTACAGTGAGAGGTCAAAAGCATGAGCTCTGGAATCAGAGTACCTGGTTCAAACTCTAGGTCTATGACTTACTAGGTATGTGACCTTTGAGGCAGATTATTTAACTTCTCTGAGCCTAGCTTCACATGTGTAAAGTGGGACTGATAAATAATAATATAATAAGCATATAATAAAAATAATAATATAATAAGCATATAATATGTATTTATATATAAGTAAAATATAAAGTTGTGATCTGTTACATAGAAAATTATATCATGTGCTGATAAATCTAAAACAGTTTATAACTTATCAGTTAACCAAACTGTTTAAAGATTTATTTATTTGAGAGAGAGAGGGAGAGTGCGCACATGAGGGGAGGGGTAGAGGGAGAAGGAGAGAAGCAGACTTTGCTAAGCGTGGAGCCCGACTCGGGGCTCAATCCCACGAAGCTGAGATCATGACCTAAGCTGAAATCAAAAGTCAGATGCTTAACAGACTGAGCCACCCAGGTGTCCCTCAGATAACCAAATTTTTACACTAAAAAAAGACCATATAGTTTCATAAAGAATAAGCTGGTAACGTGACAAGCATCATTATTAGATAATTTCTCCTAACAAAGAGATATGTTCTGGCAATATATTTTGCCAACAAATTGATTAGACTGGTAGCCAGACACCTGGTCCAAACTGGGCAGACCAAGTTCTCTCTCCTAGGAATTTAATGCTGAAATGCTAATCAACTTGTTGGTAGAGCAAAATAATATAGCCTGTAGCCATTTTCTGACATGTGTAGGGAGAAAAAGAGAGAAAACTGGTCCGCAAAGAAAGAGTAAGAAATAAAGAAGGACAAAACAGACATACAGAGGAAAAAGGGACACATAAGAGACTGTGTGTCCTCTGAGTGCCTAAGGGAATAGCTAGTTCCTGCTAGCTCTCCAACTCCCAACTCACTTCAATCCCTCCTAAAATTTGACTGGATTTTCTGCTCTTGGATACTATGTATCCTTAAAATAAATTCCCTTTTCTGATTTTGATAAGCTGAGATGGTTTCTATTACCAATAATCAAAATAGTCTTAATTAAAGCCCATCAGAAACTTATCAAAGTAGAAATAATATAAAATTTAATTACAATTCTATAAACATTTATTGAGCATCCATAATGCCCTAGGATACTGAGGACTTAGATCACATCTATACAAACATTACACCAATTTCAGTTTAAAATTTTAGGCTAAATTGTCACAATATAGGTCTATGACACTGAGAAGACCAGCTGGACACATTTAATGCTGTACACTCCAGCTAGCGCGATTGGGACTGAAAGGAGGCACTGCCAAAGCCTTCAGACCAAAATCTCAGGAAACTTAAAAGTACTTTGGTCCATGGTTTTGAAAGATTACACTGAAAATAAGATTTCAACCTTCTATGAAAAAATAAGGTCCAAGTCTATTAACCTATTAACTATTCTTTTCTCACTTTCTCTAGAAAAACATTAATTCTGAAGAATAAAATCACTTACAAATATATGGTCCTTGCCTCCTATGGAGTCTCAATTTGTATTAAAACTCTCACTAAAACTGGAAAGAACTTTCTGATACATCTGATCCAAGGCTATCTATCAGTCTACAAATACAGAATAAACAGTAATATTAAAGACAATAATGTGAGACTTTTTTAATGCCTTATTTTCTTATGTGCATATTTTAGGGTTTTTGTTGTTGTTGTTGTTGTTGTTTTGCTTTGGGGTTTGGTTTGTTTTTTCCCCTGATCGCCATCCTGGTATCTTTCAAGTTTTTAATGGTAGCACCAAATGACTTTTATTTGGCCATTCCTACCATACTACATCACACTAAATGGGGATTCTGTTAGTTGTTGAGGAGATCTCTTCACTTAGAACCAAGAGAAATTATTTCAGGACAGGTGTAGAGAAACATACTTATATCAAAACTATCTCCTGGCTCTGCATATGCACCTCATCTTATTGCTAGGTCACACTGGTTGTCCTCTGGATCACCAGAAATTACTGTTACATCAGAGTCAGTATCAAACAGTTCCAGCCATATTTAAAGAACTCTTTACCCTTCCCTACTGCACAGTTATTTAAATAAATGAACACAAGATATCACTAATGAAAGCAGGTAGAAAGGGCCACACTATATACAGGGATCTGTAACAGGCCCTCCAGGGTACTTGAGCTTGCCTTCTTTCAATGGGCTCTGAGAACAAAGCAGACAATCCTCAAGGCACTCTAACACCATAGCTTACATCAGACTGCTCATCACCAGACCTGGACTTTTAAAAATGTATACCAGCCAAACGGGTGACTTATCAACCTAGGATCCCATGTGGATCAGAACATTTTCAGAATTTCATTACTAAGCCTGCCCTGCCACCTATTGTGATGACCATGCCCACACCCTGCCACCAGCTAAACTCTGCCTCCTTGGGATTCTCTGACCTCAATGAGGTCATGAAAAATTTTCAGTGAGATCCCCTTTCATAAGCATTCCTAGCTGGAAAGAAAAACCAATATTTTTTCCAAGAAAATGTTGAAGAAATAATCCACTAGGTCTGATTACTCAGGTGAGATGAGAAATTGCAAGTAGTGTGGGGACAATTCACTGAACATATAAAAAATATGGAATCTTTTATTTATTTATCTTAAAAACAGATTAGAAAGTAAGCTTTTTATTTTTTTAAGAGTTTATTTTTATTTATTTAGGAGAGAGAGAGAAAGAGAGCATGCACACTCATGCAAGAGAGAGCACAGAACAGGGGGTTGAGGCAGAGGGAGAGGGAGCCCGATGCGGGACTTGATCCCAGGACCCTGGGATCATGACCTGAGCCAAAGGCAGACGTTTAACCAACTGAGCCACCCAGGCACCCAGAAAGTAAGCTTTTTAAATACATATCTAAGTTGATCCACCTGAGCCATGTGTCCCATGAACAGATATGTCCTGAGTGAAAAGTGGCAGTTAAGGAACACAGAGGGGTTGAAAATGGTCCATTCACTTTCAGCATCTTTAATCTGTGTTCAGTATGCCTGTAGATGTATATTTGGCAGATGACAAATCTGGTTTTCATGGGAGTTGTGGATTATATTACAGATTAGGAAAGAGGTTCTCAGGTGTGCTCCCAGGACCAACTGTGTCAAGCATCACCTCCAAACTTGTTAGAAATGCAAATTCTCAGGCTCTACTCTGGACATCCTGAATTAGAAGCTCTGGGGAAAGGAATCAGCAATCAGTGTTTTAACAAGTCTTTCCAGGGAACTCTGACACACCTACTGTTTGAAAACTTAGAGGTTATTTCTGTAGGTCTTCACTAGAACTTGTAATAGATAGACTGAACAACTAACAGAATCTCTATTTGGTTTCCTGACCCATGTATTATGAGATACTATGGTGGGAATGGCCAAAGAAAAAGCCATGAAAGATATCAGGATGGTGATAATGAAAAAAATATTTAACATACACACAGAATGAAATAAGGCAATAAAAGCAGACTCATTTAAAACAATATACAAATGTGGCTTAAGATTCTAGCAAAGAAATCAGAAACTGAGATAAAACTATTAATGCAAAAAGTAAAAACTCTAAGAAAAATGAAAACTAATACTTCTCTGCATAAGAGTTAAATACAACAGGCCTGACTGCTATTGTTGGCCTGCCTGCCAGGCAGGCCCTGAGATGGCATCTGGGAACTTATGGGAACCTGGATTTCAGAAGCATTCCCACAATTCACTGATAAGAATGGCTCACTGTGCCTAAACTGTATTACAAACAATACAGTTTATGCTAAACACCTGTTTTCATTCTCAGAGTTGGGCATTTGGATATGTGCCAAGCATGGGGTGCCTATGTAACTAGCCACTGTAAAAATCCTGGGTGCTCAGTCTCTAACAAGCTTTCCTGTTGGCAACATTTCAGATATACTGTCACAATTCATTGTTAGGGGAATTGAGGGCCTCCTGTGTGACTCTACTGGGAGAAGATTCTGGAAGCTTGCACCTGGCTTCCCCCAGACTTCACCCCAAGCATCTTTTCCTTTTGCTGATTATGTATCCTTTTGTTTTAATAAATTACAGCCTAAACATAACTATACACTGAGTGCTGTGAGTTCTCTCCATGAATTACCAAACCTGAGAGTGATCTTGAGAACTCCCAACACATTCTCTTCTATTATGAGCTCTTTGACAGTCACATAACAGGGTTAAAAACACTGACAATACCATCAAATCTGACATGTTTGTATTATTTTTACTTGATGCATTAATAAAATAAAACATTTTAATAGTATTTTATTTCCATTTTCTTACTTTTTAAAAATATATCCAAAAAGTCTAATCTGAATCACACGCTCAGTCCTTGGCCAGTCAAGGACAGGGCACCTACACTGACAGTCCCTTCAGGGAATCCAGCATGCTGTTATCAAATGAAGGGAGAATACATGCTGGGCAGGCCCACATAGGAGAGGACCACTAAAATCAGGCTATTGGACAAATCCAAAATTTACTTCAAAGAAATTGGGGCAGCATCTCAAAGAAGACAGTCATGGTCTCCCACAGTTCAAACTAAGTTATAAAGAGTCCTGAGTAACTTCTCATAGTAAGACATAAAAATAAAAAATAAAGTGGCTTCAAATGCAAACTCAAAATAAAAAGTCGCAGACTGCACAGACCGCACAGTGATGACTTGCCATCAGACTGCTTCTGACCAGGGCAATTCTATAGCGTATGCCCCAAAGTGAGCAGGAGTTAGTAATCTAACAGCAGTTAGCAATTCTAAGGCAGCTGGGTAATAGCTAATAAAAATTTATTGTTTATACCATTGAAAAGACCAAGGAGAGATGTTAGAAATGTTAGAGATACATAATGAAAAGAAAGTAATATATTACTAATCGTATTACATATCAATATTATCAATAATGGAATAATTTTCAGGCACAAAATGGTCCTTAAACTTTCCTATTTGAGGTAAAATATGGGCCTAGGGACATATACCACAGTTTAGGAGACGAGGGATCAGGTATGAAATAAAGAGAAACACTGAAATAGTAGAATTCAGTGGTATATTTGAAGGTATTAAAATCATCAAAAACACAATCACTATGTAAGCATAATGGTGCCTAACAATGGTCTCTAGTGGGTCCTAGTTAACCCAGTATTTACTTGGTTTGCCCTTAACACTATGATATTGCATGAAAACTGTTTATAGCCCTGATTGCTTACTTATATCCTCAAGAGCCTAAGTTTTTACATGCTCCACTAAACTCAAGATCCTCCTTTAGCCCTCACTGCTGCCTCTAACTCACAGAAGGTAATATTCTGCTCCAGATTACTTCATAGGATACAATCAGCTACAGGCAACCTCTGTTTGGTAGACTTTGGGATAACAGTATGTAAATTTAGTTAATGCAAAAATTAGTTTCAAGTACAAGTAGGTAAGCACAAATATGTAAGCACAAGTTGGTAAACCTGGAAGCACAAGTAGGTAAACCAAGGTGCTGTGGACAATGGATGCAGACTACTGTATACATAGGAGCAGTTAACCTGGAAGCCATAAAAGTGTTTCTGTAGGTCTCTGACAACCCTACAGTTACAGACAGAATTTTTCAGAGATTTTATATATGTATAATAAATATATTTTTTCATTAACACTTTTCATTAAGGTTACCCAATTAAAATGCAAGAAAGGGAGAGAACAAGAATACTTTGAAGCACATTAATCAGATTTAACCAGAGATGGAAATATTTACTACTCTAGATAGTATTTAACATTATAACAAAATAATAAAACTGATTAACACATTCCTTTCTATAAAAACAAACAAACTCTGTCGGTGAATAGGAAAAGGACCATTACTCACGGACATAAAAAAGCAAACAAAGGCAGAACTTTAAGTGATTTTAAGGACACAACCAATTAGAGATAGGAAAAGGGCATACACCCAAATTTCTACTCAGTTACTGCATGCTGCCTTGTAACACCAGCCTTGATCATCCTTTAAAACTCTGTGGGCGCCTGGGTGGCTGTCAGTTGAACAACTGACTCTTGATTTCGGCTCAGGTCATGATCTTGGCGTTGTGGGAATGAGCCCCCTGCTGGGTTCCACACTCAGGGTGGAGTCTGCTTGGGATTCTCGCTCTCTCTCCCTCTGCCCCTTCCCCCCTTCTCATGCACATGCACTCCCTCTCTAAATAAATAAATTTAAAAATAAATAAATAAAACTCCATCTGTAACTAATATTTAAACTGATCTTCCCATTTAGGAGACAATATTAAAAAATATTAAAAAGAAGAAAAGTTATTACTACAAATTCTGTTTAAAAAACGTGTATATGGGGCGCCTGGGTGGCTCAGTTGGTTAAGGGACTGCCTTCGGCTCAGGTCATGATCCCAGAGTCCGGGATCAAGTCCCGCATCGGGCTCCCTTGCTGAGCAGGGAGTCTGCTTCTCCCTCTGATCTTCCCCACTCTCATGCTCTCTCACTCTCATTCTCTCTCTCTCTCAAATGGACAAATAAAATCTTTAAAAAAAAAAAAGTGTATATGTAAAGACTTGGAAGGATATACTAAAATGTTAACAGTAGTTATCTCTGCAATGTCTTCAGCTGGTGATCTTTATCCTGTCTAGTTTTCTAGATTTTCCATATTTTTATGAGTTTTTAATAATCTTTATAATAACCAGAAACTGTTTAAATCAAATCTTTTTTATTATAGAATTATTAATATTAAACACTAGTATTTAGTATTTACTTAAGAGCAGTCAATTATGAGACTTCTTGTCAACACTGTTCTTTTCTTTTTCTTTTTTTTTTTTTTAAGATTTTATTTATTTGCGAGAGAGAGAATGAGACAGAGAGCATGAGAGGGAGGAGGGTCAGAGGGAGAAGCAGACTCCCTGCTGAGCAGGGAGCCCGATGTGGGACTCGATCCCGGGACTCCAGGATCATGACCTGAGCCGAAGGCAGTCGCTTAACCAACTGAGCCACCCAGGCGCCCTGTTCTTTTCTTTTTAGAAGTTAACTTGGACTCCTTCATAAAAGAAATAAAATTCATCCTGTATTTTAAGTGGATCTCCATTAATTCTGTGAAGTCTAACATCACCTGTTTTCCAAGCATACTGTAAAATTATCTTAAGATGAAATGTGATAAATTGATCAGATAGAGAAATTTAATTACATTTACTTCACAGGCTTTCATTTGTTTGTACCTACATATAACAAGTGTGTCTTTAAAAATATAATGTGACCATGGCATATTATTTCAACTAAAAATTAAGTGATTGAATTCTAAATGACATGTTTTCACTGCAACTTAGTTTTTATTTTAGCTTTGCAAACATGTCACTATTTTCTGCATAATTGGCCCTTTTGTCATTTCCATGGTTATCAAAAAGAAGTGATTATACTTCTTCCACACAGATTAAAATACTGTATTTGGTTAACCAGAGAACACAACATATCATCTAACATATTACTCTTACACCTCATTTTTACATGGGTGCTAAAGTTTATCAATAATACAGTCACTATCATCAAGAAAAGGGTTAAATTAAGAGGAAACTGAGGCAAAAGCCAGAGGACTCCCTGCATTGAAGCAACAGAGGTAAGAGTCTAAGGAAACCAAGGTGGCTAGAAGTCCTAAAACAGACTATCAGAGAGGAGAAGGCTACCCAGAAAGAGAACCCTGGAGATCTGTAAAAGGTTCTCCTCAAGTCTTCAACAGAGGACCTAGTAACATATGTATGTGAGGAAACTACACAGGACCATGGAAGAAACGATTACAGGGAATGCTGCCCGGTGTTCACACAGGTCCAAAAAAGTGCTTGTTCTTGCCAGCTAGATTGGAAAGACTCATAACTTATGGGTAGAGTACCCAGGAAAGTCTTGTCTTATCTCAGTAGTGGAGAATAACTACCCCTTGTCTGTGTACTGCTCCTGGCCTGCCTAACAAATTTTAAAAGCAAGACCCAAAAAGACCACACTGTTTCCAAATAACTTACCTACTTCCTAAGAAAAACTTTAATAAGATTTACAGGACTACAGAAATATCCAGTACACACAGGGCAAAATTCACAATGTCTGCCATCCACTCACAAATTATCAGGCATGCAAAGAGGGAGGAAAATATGAACCACAAGAATAACCAATCACTCAAAACTGATCCGTATCTGTCACAGATATTAGAATTTGCATCTAAAGACATCAAATTCCATATGTTCAAAAAGTCAAATAGAGACATGGAAAAAAAATTTTAAAGACTCAAATCAAACTTCTAGATATGAAAACTATGATGTCTGAAGGGTGCCTGGGTCGCTCAGTAGATTAAGCATCTGCCTTCAGCTCAGGTCATGATCCTGGGGTCCTGGGATTGAGCCCTATGTCAGGCTCCCTGCTCAGTGGGGAATCTGCTCTCCCTCTGCCCCTCCTCCACGCATGTGCGCATGCACGTGATCTTTCTCTCTCTCTCCCTCTCCCAAATAAATAAATAAAATCTTAAAAAAAAAAAACTATGATGTCTGAGATGAAAAATACGTTAGATGAGGAAAAGATTCATGAACTTGGAGACAAATAGAAAAAATTCAAAATAAAACAAAGAAAAAAGAAAACCCCACCTGTAAAAAATGGAAAGAGCATCAGGGAGCTGTGGCACAACTTCCAATAGCGTAATATATATGTAACTGGAATCCCCAAAGAATGAGAAAGGGGATAAACAAAAAATTCTTTTGAAGAAATATGGCCAAACTAAATTGTTTCTAAACTAGATAAAAACTATAAACCTAGAGATCCAGGAAATTCAAAACTCCCAAACACAAGCAAATAATGCAATCAACCAAGTTGACCTAATTTACATGTATAGCACTCTACCCAACAAGAACAGAACATTCTTCTCAATTGCACACACAACATTTATCAAGACAGAACATATTCTGGGCCATAAATCAAGTCTCAATAAATGGGAAAGCACTTAAGTTATACAAAATATGACTACAATGGAGTTAGAGATCAATGACAGAAAGATCTCTGGAAAGTCCACAAATATTTGGGAACCAAGTGGCACATGTCAAAATAACCCATGGGTCAAAGAAGAAATCATAAGGAAAATTAGAAAGTATTTCAAACAGAATAGAAATAAAAATAGAACACATCAGAAAGTGTGTGATGTTGCTGAAGGAGTATTTAGGCATGAGTCTATAGCACTAAACACCTGTATCAAAAAGAAGAAAGGTCTCAGATCAATGACCTCAACTTCCACCTTAAGAAAGTAGGTAAAGGTAGGAAAAGGGAGCGCCAGGGTGGCTCAGTTGGTTCGGAGTCTGCCTTCAGCTCAGGTCATGATCCCGGGCTCCTGGGATTGAGCCCCATGTTGGGCTCCCAGCTCAGCAGGGGAATCTGCTTCTCCCTCTCTCTCTCTGCCCCTCCCCCTGCTCGTGCTGTCTCTCTCTCTCTCAAATAAATAAAATCTTAAAAAAAAAAAGTAGGAAAAGAAGAGCAAATTAAAACCTGAAGTAGAGGGCGCCTGGGTGGCTCAGTTGGTTAAGCAACTGCCTTCGGCTTAGGTCATGATCCTGGAGTCCCTGGATCGAGTCCCGCATCGGGCTCCCTGCTCAGCGGGGGGTCTGCTTCTCCCTCTGACCCTCCCCCCCTCTCATGTGCTCTCTCTCATTCTCTCTCTCTCAAATAAATAAATAAAATCTTAAAAAAAAATTAAAAATAAAAATAAAACCTGAAGTAGAAAACAAAAAATAAATCAATATAGGGGCGCCTGGGTGGCTCAGTTGTTAGGCGTCTGCCTTCGGCTCAGGTCATGATCCCAGGATCCTGGGATCGGGCCCCACGTCAGGCTCCCTGCTCAGTGGGGATTCTGCTCCTCCGTTTCCCTCTGCCTTCTGCTTGTGTTCCCTCTCTTGCTGTGTCTCTCTCTGTCAAACAAATAAATAAAATCTTAAAAAAAAAAAAAATTAAATAAATAAATCAATAAATCAATATAACTATCAGTGAAATAGAAAACAGGAAAATAGAGAAAATCAATGAAAACAAAATCTGACTTGTATTGAGATCAATAAAATTGCTAATCTAGCCAAAAGCATGTGGGAAAAAGGGAGAAGATACAAGTTACCATTATCAGGAATGAGGGAGGTGACATCACTACAGATTCTATAAACATTAAAAGGATAATAAGGGAGCATTATGAACAATTCCATGCCAGTGAGTTCAGTAACTCATAAAATGGACAAATCTCTTGACAGATACAAATTATAAAAACACATTCAACAAGAAATAATAACTGGAATAGACCTCTACCTATTTTAAAAATTTAATAGTGGAGTAGTGGAGTGCCTAGGTGGCTCAGTTGGTTAAGCATCCAACTCTTGGTTTTGGCTCAGGTCATGATCTCAATGTGTGAGATCGAGCCCCACGTGTAGCTCCATGCTCAACACAGAGTCCTCCCTCTCCCTCCCTCCACTCCTGCGTGTGTGCGCGCACTCACGAGCTCTTTCTCAAATAAATAAATAAATAAATAAAATCTTAAAAAAAAAGTAACTGAATCTGTAGTTAAAAACCTTCCCACAAAGAAAACTTGAGGTCCAAATAGCTTCAGTGGTAAATTCTATGAAACATTTAAAGAAGAAATATCAACTCAACACAAACTCTTCGAGAAAATTGAAGAGGATAAAATCTTCCCCAGCTCATTCTATAAGGCCAGGTTTTTCCTTATATACAATGACATTATGAGAAAAGAAAACCACAGACTATTATCTCTGATTAGCATAAATGTAAAAATTCTAAAATTTTTAGCAATCAGAATCCAACAATACACTAAAAATACATCAAGTGATGTTTATTCTAGAAATGGAGGATGGTTTAAAATTCAGAAATCACTCAATGTAATTCAGCATATCAACAAATTTTTAAAAGAAAAAGCATATGATCATCTCAATAGACACAGAAAATGTATTTGACAAAAAATCCAAAATGCATTCCTGATAAAATTTCTCAGCAAACTAGGAACAAAAGGAAATTTCCTCAACACAGAGGCAACCATGAAAAACCTGAAACTAACATCATACTTAATGGTGAAAGAATGAATGCTTTCCCCTAAGATTAAGAACAAGACAAGGGCCCCTGGCTGGCTCTGCCAGTAGAGCCTGCAACTCTTGATCTCAGAGTTTTAAGTTCAAGCCCCACATTAGATGTACAGATTACTTAAAAATAAAATCTTGAAAGGAAGGAAGGAAGGAAGGAAGGAAGGAAGGAAGGAAGGAAGGAAGGAAAGGAAGGAAGGAAAGAAAGAAAAAGAAAGAAAGGAGAAAGAAAGAAAAAGAGAAAGAAAGAATGAAAGAAAAAGAAAGAAAGAAAGAAAGAAAGAAAGAAAGAAAGAAAGAAAGAAAAAAAGAAAGAAAAAGAAAGAAAGAAAGAAAGAAAAAGAGAGAGAGAGGGAGGGAGGGAACGAACAAGACAGAGAGGTCCACCAGTTCTATTCAGCATTGTCCTAGAGAGGGGCACCTGGGTGGCTCAGTCAGTTAAGCGTCTGACTTTGGTTCAGGTCATGATCTCAGGGTCTTGGGACAGAGCCCTGCCATCGGGCTCCGCACTTGGTGGGGAGTCTGCTTGTCCCTTTGCCCCTTCCCCTGCTCATGCTCACACACTCTCCCCTCCTTCTCTCTCTTTCAAATAAATAAATAAAATCTTAAAAAACAAAAAACAAAAAAAAAATTGTCCTGGAGATTCCAGCCAATGTAACCAAGAAAGAAAAACAAAAGGCATTTGGATTGGAAGAAGAAAAACTCTACTGGCAGGTGACATGATCAGCTAGCTATACAGTAAATCCAAAGTAATCTACAAAAAAAGCTACCGGAACAAGTAAGTGGTTTTATCAAGATCACGGGATACACAATCAATACAGGTAAATTAATTTCATTCCTATAAACAAAAACAATCAGAAATTAAAATGATCAAATGTGGAAATTTTACAACAGAATAAAAAATTACTAAATAATTAAGGATAAATCCAGCAGAAGATGATAGTTAATCATTCTGAGAGTACTAACTGGTACATGGGAATTCCCTCAGTGTTTTTCAAACTAAGGTATGATCGATTAATGGACTGTGAATATAGTTTGGTGGGTCCTGACCAGCATTTCAAAAAATGAGGTAGAAAAGAATAGAAAGTATCAGAGTGAAATGAACATGGAAGAATTATTATTTTGTGGAATTTCTGTGTCCAGTGTCTATGTGTACATGTATTGTGTTGCTATACAAAATATGCTCAAAGAAAGTTTGAAAGAGACTTAAAGAGAGCTATTTTTTACTTGATGAAAAACCCAAAAGATATATGGCCGAAGATTATGTCCAAAAACAAAAGCTCCAACTCCAAGTCTTGGCTTTGAAAGAGAGATATGGGTACTTAAAGTGTTATGCTAATATAATATTCGGAGGTAAGAGCTAGGCAGGCATAGGTTTTGTGTTCCAGCCATGTTAGGCTTTTCAACACTTCAAATTCTCCCAGCCTATTGGATCTTTGGCCACAATGCTATCTGTCCTTGAAGCATCCCTCCCCCTACTCTCCATCTAGAACACTATTCATTCTCCAAAGTTCTGCTTAGACATAAAGACTTCTCTGAATTTTCTAGACAATGTCTCTGTATTCTTCCAACCTTTCGTGTATCCTCAGGTCAGAACACACAGATTCTACCATTCACATGTTACTCTACGTAATTTATGATATACCTTTCTACCATCCTTCTATCTGTGAATCATTTATATTTAAAGTAAATGGCAAAAAATTAATAATAATAAAGTAAATGGCAGAAGACTTCCTGGTTCTGTTCTGGCCTGTAAGGAGACTGGAAGTTACCACTCCCATCCCCAGAAGAGAAAAGCTGAACAAACTGAAAATCAAGGACTCTTCTTTCTCTATTAGGGAAATGACACCACAGCTCCCAAAACTGAAGAAATGAACAGGCAAATACAGAGAATTACAACTTAACCAGAGAAGTAATGCAGGAGTAGAAATCTGTGCTGGAGGTAGTAAGGCATAGGAAAACCTAAATTGTTATTGAAGAATTGCTAAAGGCTCAGTATGGACAGCCTGAGCTGTCCCATACTTTCATTTTTTTTTTTTAAGATTTTATTTATTTGAGAGGGGACGTGAGCGCGTGTGCACCAGTGGGGCAAGGGGCAGAGGGAGAGGGAGAAGCAGACTCCCCACTGAGCAGGGAGCCGGATGCAGGGCTTGATTCTAGTACCCTGGGATCATGACCTGAGTCGAAGGCAGACGCTTAACCGACTGAGCCACCCAGGCGTCCCTATCCCATACTTTCATGAATGACCTACCAGATTCTCACAGACATCAGAGAAAAATCCCCTCGTGCTTCTGGCAGGGGGTTAGGAAAAATTTTCACCACTTTGAAATACACCCAGGGCATTGTTTTTCTTTACAAGGCTGGCCCTCAAAAGAAACTATTCTATCAGAGCCTAACCAACCTGGGGGAAGGAAAATACCCAAAACCAGCCCCCTCAAACCTTTCAGTCTCATCCCAGGAGAAGGGCCTGAGAAACACTTGTGAAGATCACAACCCAGGGACACTAGCTCACTAAAAGAATAAGACCTGATTGTAAGACTACAGAATGCTTCCTTCTCCTTCCCCCACACCTTTCCATCATATGAACAGAACTCCTTACAGTAACGGAGGATTACAAGTGAAAGAACTGCATGTATAAGACCTTATGTAAGAAAGTCTCTTAGAAGGGGCACCTGGCTGGCTCAGTCAGTAGAGCATGCAACTCTTGATCTCGGGATCATGAGTTTCAGCCCCACATTGGGCACAGAATTTACTTAAAGAAAACCTGAAGTCAAAAACAAAGACACCAGGGAAGATTTTAGCTTCTGACACCCACAGCCACAGCAAACAGTATATATAGCCTAAAACCTAGCCAATAAACATAAAACCTTACATTAAAGGCCCATATACTTCAGTTCCTTTTACCCAGTACATCATTACAAGTAAAAATTAGCATAAAAATTTACAGTAAAAAATTACAGGGCATACTAACACATTTTGAAGAAAGAGACTGGATCAGAGCCAGACTCAGATATGGCAGAGATGTTGGAATTATCAGATAATTTAATTTTTAAAATATACTTTATCCCAGTTGCATTTATTAGTTTTCTAATAACAACACTTAATTTTTGTTTATCCTGTCAATTTCTTGTACAATTTAAAATTTGTGTACAGTCAGATCAATGTTTTTTGGTTTATTTTTAAGTAAACTCTATGCTGAACGTGGGGCCTGAACCCACAACCCTGACACCAAGAGTCACATGCTCTATCAACTGAGCCAGCCAGATGTAAGAATTTAAAGTAAATGGCAGGGGGCACCTGGATGGCTCAGTTGTTGAGCATCTGCCTTTGGCTCAGGTCAGGATCCCAGGGTTCTGGGATCGAGCCCTACATCGGGCTCCCTGCTCTGCGGGAAGCCTGCTTCTCCCTCTCCCACTCCCCCTGTTTGTGTTCCCTCTCTCGCTGTGTCTCTCTCTGTCAAATAAATAAACAAAATCTTTTAATAAATAAATAAATAAATAAAGTAAATGGCAGATGTCAGAGGAACTTTCCCCTAAATACTTCAGAATACATATTGCCTTTTTAGTTTTTAAACTAAAAATTATATCCCTTGCCTAGAAATCTGAAAATAGCAAACGTCCATTCTTTGTAATAAAAATAATAAATTCTTGTATTCTTTCTTGGCAGGGTAGGGGGGGAATTAAGCATGGAATATTAAGAACCCAGCACACAAACTTTCCTCCTATTCTTCAGTTTGCTTTTTCTTTTACCCTACCCCATTTTTTCCACTAGGTGGGGAAAGAACAAGAGAAAAGAAAGGTAAGAGAGTAAAATTGCTGAAAGTTAAGATTACATAAGATTAACTATTCATTGACTCATATTTTACCTAAAGCCTATAATATACCAGGCACTAGTTAGGAACCAAGGAGACAATCTAAGACTTAGTCTTTGTTTCCAAGGAGTCCAGTGGAGGAGTCAGTTAAACAAGTGAGCAATTACAATACAAAGACAACTACTGCAATCAGGCTCAAGGGGAGCACAAAGAGCAATGTAAATCAGTCTTAGAATAGCAGACAAGGATACCTGAAGGATGACTAGAAGTCTAGGAAAAAGAATCAAGATGTGTAATGACCTGGGGGCACCTAGGTGGCTCAGTCAGTCAAGAGTCTGACTCTTGATTTTGGCTCAGGTCATGATCTCAGGGTCAAGCCCCATGAAGACTCCATGCTGGGTGTGGAGCCTGCTTAAGATTCTCTCTCCCCACTCTCCCTTTGCCCCACCCCCCAAGCACACATGCACTTGCTCTCTCGCTCTCTCTCTCAAAAAAAAAAGGAAAAAAAGATGTGTAATGACCTGAAATGAGAAATATAGAGTCTGGAAAACCGTAATGCAAGGGGAAAGGTAGTTATATAAGAGTCTACAATTATTAATGACCATACTGAGAAGCATTTTGATAGTCAAGGGAGAAGCATGGCCTGAGAGCAACAGGAGAACCATCACAAAATTTTATGCAGAGTAATATGATCTGATGTATGTCTCCTATCACAGTGGCTGCCATGTGGAAAATGGACTCCAAAAATATAAGACAGAATCAGAGAGAGACAAGTTAGGAATCTCTTGTAAGCTAGAATAAGATATAAGGTAGGGATAGAGAGAGAAGGACTGACTAAAGACATCTTCACAGGGAGGCAAACCATAAGAGACTCTTAAAAATAAAAAACAAACTGAGGGTTGCTGGAGGGGAGGTGGGTGGGGGGATGGGCTAAATGGGTGATGGGCATTAAGGAGGGCGCTTGTTGGGATGAGCACTGGGTGTTATATGTAAGCGATGAATCACTAAATTCTACTCCTGAAACCAATACTACACTATATGTTAACTAATTTGAATTAAAAAAAAAACAAATCTTCATATTCAGTGACCAACTGAATAAAGGAATAATGAAGAATTGTATCTTTTTTCCTCTCACTGCTGATTCCCATTTCATTAAAACTGGACTAGTGAACTAGGGTAACTGAACTAGAGAGATATCCAGAGAGCGGGAGAGGTTGTAAAAGCACGGGGGAAGACAAGAGACAATTCCAGATGAGGCTACAGGAAGAACAGGCTCTATGTTTACTATCTTGAATGTATTACAAGCTAGAAGTATTCATGACGATATATGGGAAAGGGTCTGCATATTTTCATTCTTGTATTTGCCCTAAAGTGATGAGCATGCATCATATCAAGCAAATTAATGCCCTAATTATAATCAAATTAGTAAACTTTGCCTTTATTCTCTACCTAGTGATTCAACTGGCAGCTACTATTTTCATTAAGAACAGTTAAATGAGCCTGACAAAATGAGATCATATTCTCATATGAATTCCTGGTCCCAAAGAACCTAGTCTTTTTTTTCATCATACAAGTTAATACATGAATTCATCTGCTTTATAAAAATATATAGATGTATACAGAAAGTAAATGCTGTCTCCCTTCACTTTCTCCTCTTCTCACATCCCTCATACTAATTCCTTTTGCCTCTTTCGGGTCTCCTTCAAGTCTCCTTTCTCTGCATCTACAGGGATCTATGCACAAAACGACATACTTTTATTGCCAACAAATGTTTAAAATTAGCTTTTATTTACACAGCCTATGAATATACTATCCTTGTACAAATAAAACATTACCATATCCAGTCCCAAACCTTCCCATTGGTAACCACTTTTATCATTTTGGCATATGTCCTTCCAGATCTCTTCCAGACTTTTCCATTTATATACTCGTATATGTACCCATATACAATATTTCTGTGAATATATTTTTACATAATTGGTACTAAATTGAATACACTCTCTTTCAACTTCTGTTTTTCACTCAAAAAATGTTTGAGAGATCTTTCCAATCAGTAAACACTGATGATCAAATTATCTTTTTGGTATTTAATGATATTAAATGGCTTCCAGCTTTTCACTATTACAAACAAGGCTTCAATAAACATATTCATACACGCTTCCTTGTGTACCTACCTATACCAGTGTTGCTCTAGGACAGATGTCAAGAGGGAGCACAGAATATGCACATTTTTATTTTAAGAGGTAATGCAAATGCTCCAAGAATTTCTAAAATATAATTCTGGTGCCTTGAAGACCAATACATAATGAAAAAAGAAGATTCTCAGTGTTCTACAACTAAGTGTTCTACTTTCAACAAAAGCTTTCCTAGTACTGGAGGAGTTTAATGATCTGGCATCTTGAACACAAATCACCACTTATTTCTTCACCAGTTATTAGCAATGAAGTATTTTAACAGTCTTAAAAGATACATGTATTCAATTTGAATTTGATGACAATTATCAATATTAAAAACACATATATCCCTAGCCCTAAGAATGTACACCAGAATTCATCCAAAGATACATTTGTACATGTGTGAGACAATGTATGTTCAAAGGTATTCATCACAAATACAAGTCAATAAATCTGGCTAATTTAATTCAAAGTGATAATGAATTATGACCTTGGAAGGGTATTCAACTTATGCCTTACTTTAAAGAGTAAATTAACTCGAAGTTCAAAAGCTATAAAAGAAAACATTGATAAATTTAACCATTAAAAAAGAAAACCTCAGGGGTGCCTGGGTGGTTCAGTCAGTTAAGCATCTGCCTTCAGCTCAGGTCATGATCCCAGGGTCCTGGATTGAGCCCTGCTTCAGGCTCCCTGCTCAGCAGGGAGTCTGCTTCTCCCTTAGTCCCTGCCCCCCCCCCCCGCATGTGCAAGCTTGCTCACTCTCTCTCTCAAATAAATAAAATTTAAAAAACACCCTCTGGGGGCGCCTGGGTGGCTCAGTCGTTAAGCGTCTGCCTTCAGCTCAGGTCCTGATCCCAGGGCCCTGGGATCGAGCCCCGCATCAGGCTCCCTGCTCGGCCGGAAGCCTGCTTCTCCCTCTCCCACTCCCCCTGCTTGTGTTCCTTCTCTCGCTGTGTCTCTGTCAAATAAATAAATAAAATCTTTAAAAAAAAAAAAAAAACCACCCTCTGCATGGCAAAAAATAAAACTATACAAAGCAAGCAAATATAAATAAAAATAGCAAACTCTTTAAAAAGATTTGTAATCCATATCACTAACAAAAAACTAATCTATGGACACCTAAAAATTAATTTTTAAAAAAGACTAACCATTCGAAAGAAAAGTGGGCATATTATAGGAAGAAGTAATTGACATAAAAAGAAATGCAAGTAGCTCCTGGGGCGCATGGGTGGCTCAGTAGGTTGAGCACCTGACTCTTGGTTTCAGCTCAGATCATGATCTCGGGGTCCTGGCATCCGGCCTGGCGTTGGGTTCCACACTCAGCACTGAGTCGCCTTGCTCCTCTACCTCTGCTCCTCCCCTCAATGGCACTCTCTCCCTCTCTCATAAATAAATAAACAAAATCTTAAAAAAAAAAAAAGAAAAAGAAACTCAAGTGGCTCCTAAACACATGAAAAGATGTTTAAACTCATTCATAAGAGAAATACAAATAAAAACTACTCCAAGATAGTATTTTCTACTTTCAGATCAGCAAAAGTTCAGAAGACTGATAACATGATTGGCTGGTAAGGTTTGGAAAAACAAGCAATCCTATTGCTGGGGAGAATGTAAATCTATTTAACCTATATGGAGAAAATACCAAAATAAAAAATATATATACCCTTTAACCAGTAACCCTACTTTTGGGATTTATCCTACAGATACTCTTGCACATGTATAGAATAACATACGTACAAAATTACCTCATCTCAGAACTATTTATAAAAGCAAAAGGTCACAACAACAACCCAAACTCCAAAAATGGAGGAGTGGTTAAATAAGTGATATTACATCCATAAAACTGGCTAACACAGAGCTGAACAAATAAGTGAGGAGATTTGGGCTTGTCTAGGGCAGAAGATGAGAGTGAGGACTGACTACAGATGGACAGGAGGAACTTTTTAAGGAAGATAAAAATGTTCTAAAACTGGATTGTGATAATGGATGCATAACCTCATACATTTATTTAAAAATCATTGATTTTTACATTCATTATGGTTTAATATGTTGGTGTAAAAATTATACCTCAATAAAGTTGTTTAAAAAAAACTCCACAAACGAGGGCATTCACTGTTCACCTTCATATGAAAACATCTCCCAGATGTGCCAAGCAACAAAGCTGAAAAGTGCAGAACGGAATGTACGATTTAAAAATCCAAGGTAGGGGCACCTGGGTGACTCAGTTGGTTAAGCGTCCGACTCGATTTCAGCTCAGGTCATGATCTCAGGGTCGTGAGATCGAGCACAGACTCCCTCAGAGGGGAGTCTGCTTGAGATTCTCTCTCTCGTCCTCTGCCCCTCCCCCAACTCTCTCTAGAAATAAATAAAATCTTTTAAAAAATAAATAAACAAACAAAAATTGAAGATAAATGGGGCGCCTGGCTGGCTCAGTCAGAAGAGCATGCAACTCTTGATCTCCAGGTTATGAGTTTGAGCCCCACGAGGGGTACAGAAATTACTAAAAAAATATAAATTTATAAATAACTAAATAAACTTTTAAAAATTGAACATAAAAAAGAGAGAAATAAGGCAAATTTGTGTCTGCTTTTCTATGCATAAGCAACACTGGAATGATACACAAGAAACAACAGTGGATACCTGTGTGGAAAGAAGGGAAACTCAAAGAGTGGAAAGAAAAAGTGAACGAAAGGTTTTTTTACTATATTCCTTTACATGTTTTTAACTTTTCAGCCATGTAAGTATTCTAACCACTTGAAAAATTAAGTTAAAAAAAGACATTTGGGGGCACCTGAGTGGCTCAGTCAGTTAAGCATCTGCCTTCGGCTCAGGTCATGATCCCAGAGTCCTGGGATCGAGTCCCCCATCGGGCTCCTTGCTCAGCAGGGAGTCTGCTTCTCCCTCTGCTCTTCACCCCACTCATGCTCTCTCTCGCTCGCTCTCTCATTCTCAAATAAATAAAATCTTTAAAAAAAAGACAGACAGGGGCGCCTGGGTGGCTCAGTCGTTAAGCGGCTGCCTTCGGCTCAGGTCATGATCCCAGGGTCCTGGGATCGAGCCCCACATCGGGCTCCCTGCTCAGCGGGAAGCCTGCTTCTCCCTCTCCCACTCCCCCTGCTGTGTTCCCACTCCCCCTGTTGTGTTCCCGCTCTCGCTGTCTCTGTCTCTGTCAAATAAATAAATAAAATCTTTAAAAAAAAAATAAAAAAAAAATAAAAAAATTAAAAAAAGACAGACATTTGGACTTCAACAATATGAATATATCCTCTAACGTAACTTGTCTGCTTTCACTTTTCATTATATATTATGTTTGATATAAGTTTGCAATCATCCTAACATTAACAATTAATGCATCTCAGTAAAAATGTTTTTTAAAAAGACCATCTATATACCAGTCTATACCCCTTAACTAAATTAAACCAGTAAGAACTGACAAAAACAAAATCAGTAATCTCTGAGGTAAAACATCTGACTTACCTAGATAGTACAAACCTAAGCGAACCACTGCCTAAACCTAATTAAGTACACTGGGGTTTTATCACACAGCGTATTCTAAAAAGCACAGATACTGAAAGAAAAGAGAAAAAGAGAAAGGATGAAAGAAGATAGAGCCAAATAAAGTCTAGCAACCCAACATAGCAGTATAGCAAGTTTATCACCACCTACTACTCAAGAGCTGATTTTAACATTTCCGTGGTAGACTGGCATTAAGCAAGACTATACCTACAACAGATCTCCTCCAGTAGAAAAGGGCCTACTCTGGCAAATTTGAGCCATATAATCTCTGAAGTCTGGCTCTCTGTCATAATTTCAATATATTAGCCTGCAAAACTAAGAAAGAAAACGAGAGAGCAAGCAGGGGGAGGAGCAGAGGGAGAGGGAGAAGCAGACTCCACACTGAGCAAGAGCCTGACACAGGGCTCAATCCCAGGACCCTGAGATCGTGATCTGAGCTGAAATCAAAGGTCTGCCGCTTAACTGACCGAGCTACCCAGGCATCCCCTGCAAAACATCTTTATACAGTTATTAACTGATGGGAGAATGGAATTACAGGAAATATTTATTGTTTATCTGCAGATATCACAACCACAACTTTTAAGCAATGATAGTTCCATCTGCCTTCTAATGACATGTGATATGTTCAAAACCAAGTAAAATATTTGAAATTAAAAAGCAATATATAGGGGCACCTGGATGGCTCAGTCAGTTAAGCATCGGACTTGATTTCCACTCAGGTCATGATCTCAGACTGGTGAGCTCGAGCTCTGTGTGGGGTTCCGTACTCAGTGGGAGTCTGCTTGAGATTCTTTCTCTCTCTCTCTCTCTCCCTCTCTCCCTCTGCCTCGCCTCCATGTACTCTCCCTTAAATAAATCTTTAAAATAAAAAAATAAAAAGCAATATAAACAAGAACTATTTACTGCCATCTAGCAAACATTTGATGACTTGAAAAATTTATACTGGACTTTTAAATTTGAACCTTAAAGAAGTCATGCAAGCATAAATTAGATTTTAAATAAAAAATTACTGTATAGTAAAAATTTAAAAATCAAAATAAATATAGTAAACATTTAGAAATATAATTAATTATATATTTATATAACTATATAATTTGTACAGTAATTATATTAACATAATAGTATAATTAATTATACAATTAACAGAATTAATATTAATGTATTTAACACAGTAAAATACAAATATAATAAAAAATAAAGTTTACTGTACAGTAAAATACTTCCTTTCTTTAGTGACAGAATATGAGAATAATGATACGCCAACCACCAGCATCTTTTTAGAAATGCCCCAACATTTGAAAACATGTAAATATTTACATCAAAAAAAAAATAAAAAGGAGGGGCACCTGGCTGGCTCATATGATATAGCATGAGACTCTTAATTTCAAGGTCATGAATACAAGCCCCATGTTGGGCATAGAGCCTACTTAAAAAAAAAAAAAATTAAAAAGAAAAAAATATAGTAATCTCGAAAAATCAAAAACAAACTGAAATGAACTGTTTATCAAGGTGGTAGGATAAGCACATAGAAACAATGATTTCAAGTCACTTTAAAATAAGTATTCTGGGGGCACCTGAGTGGCTCAGTCAATTGAGCATCTGCCTTCGCTCAGGTTGTGATCCCGGGGTCATGGGATCGAGTCCCGTATTGGGCTCCCTGCTCCACGGGGAGCCTGCTTCTCCCTCTGCCTCTGCCACTCTGTCTCTCATGAATAAATAAATAAAATCTTTAAATATAAATAAATAAGATAAAATAAAATAGGTATTCTGGGGCGCCTGGCTGGTTCAGTCAGAAGACCATTAGACTCTTGATTTCGGGGTTGTGAGTTCAAACCCCATGTTGGGCACAGAGTTTACTTAAAAAGAAAAAAACTACAAAGTAAAATAAAGTAAGTCTTCTGTTCTTATATTCCTCAGTGGAATATAGCCTAAGGACAAAAAAAAAACCCACAAAGGAATCTTTTTTTCTTTTTATTTATTTATTTATTTTTATTTTTTGGAGAGAGAGAGAGCACGCACAGGCAGGGGGAAGGGGCAGAGAAAGAGAATCTCAAGCAGGCTCCACGCCCAGCACGGAGTCCAACATGGGGATCGATCCCACAACCTGGTGATCATGACCTGAGTCAAAATCAAGAGTCCGATGCTTATCCAACTAGCCTCCCAGTTGCCCCCACAAAGGAATCTTAAATTGCATTAGTCTTAGTATTACTAATAAGACTGATATTGTTATTTCAAAACATATGTATGTTATATGTAATATATGTTAACGTTATTAGGAACAAAGATTTTTAGCATAAAATTAAAAAAATACAAATGTAAGTTAAATCAAAACTCTGTAATTGTTCATGGGAATTGGAAATATCGGCATAACAAGCAAACAAGGGCACCTGGCTGGATCAGTCAGTAGAGCATGCAACTCTTGATCTCAGGGTTGTAAGTTCAAGTCCCACGTTGGGTGTAGAAATGGCTCAAAAATAAAATTAAAAAAAAAAAAAAGCAAACAAACCAAAACAAAAACAAAAAACCTTATTTTCTGGGTATAAACACTAAAAAAGCCTAGAAGCAATAAAAGGACCAGTAGCAGTGAACACACCTAACACCCTGATTGTGATCTCTAAAAACCATTTCCCACTTGAGGAAACCAGGGCTCCTCCAGGAAAAATCTGATTTCAGACCTGGAGCAGGCAATGTACATGACAAGCCCAAGATCCCCTGTGCCAGCGAGTAAGGAAGTTATCAAAAACTAACAGGATCATATTCAAAAGAACACAGAAACCATTTGAAAGAACTCCAACTGCCACTGAAATGTCAAACAGCAACCACAGTGAATTAAAACACATAGAAAACATTTAAAAAAACCCTAAAACAAAAACCAAAAAGCTTCATTGGTCATTTTAGAAGGGCACCTACTAATTATTCTAAAAACCAGCAAAGTGAAGGGAAAATAGTCATTTAGCCTGTATTTTTTTTTTTTTTTATTTGATAGAGAGAGAGAGAGCACAAGCAGGCAGAGGCAGGCAAGGGGGAGAGGGAGAAGCAGACTCTCCACTGAGCAGGGAGCCCGACGCGGGGCTCCATCCCAGCACCCTGGGATCATGACCTGAGCCGAAGGCAGCCGCTTAACCGACTGAGCCACCCAGGCGTCCCAATTTAGTCTGTATTTTTGTATTTTAGAGTCACTACATAGAATTTCAAGTAACAAATGCAGTAACAGTGATATAATTATAAAATCATTTTGCAATCCTTGTACAATGGACAGGCAACAATCATTAGTGGCTGCTAAAACCACTGAGTGAAAGTTAACATGAACTTTGTAACAAATAGGTAAGGCTTACAACACCTAAAACCACTGACCAATCTTAGTAATACTAAAAAAAAAAAAAAAAAAAAGTGAATCAACCTAACATTATGTGCCTCCTGATGATACATAATAGAAATACAACACCTCTTAGGAAGTATGCTCATCAAAAAAAGTCCCTAGAATTACCAGTTTACAAGAAATAAAGGGGTTAAACAAAACCACACAGACATAAATGAGCTATACTCTGAATTTAGGAAATTCTACAGGTTAAATAATATGGTTCCTTCATCAAATAAATGGCATGAAAAGAGAGGAGACTTTATAGAATAAGAGACTAGGCTTAAGAGACGTATCTTTCAATTGCAATGTGAGGACCTTATTTGGATCCTAATGTAAGGAATCCAATTGTAAAAGACATATGTGAGACAATCAGAGAAATCTGAACATGTTCTAACTATAGGATGGCATTAGGAATTATTGTTAACATTATTAGTTGTGACAATGGCATTGTGATTATGCTTTGGAAAAAGAGACGAGTGAAATGATGGGTGAAATGATACCTGAGATTTGCTTTAAAATGCTACACGGTGAGGGGGAGGGGAGAGAAGGAGCAGTAAAGTGAAACAGATAAAACTAGAATGACAAAATGTGAACAATGCTGAAGCTAGGTGATAAGTATGTGAAAATTCACTGAACCTCAATTTTGTATGTTTTAAATTTCCATAATAAATTTTTAAAGCTGTTATCACCAGCATATTCGTCATACTAAAGTGTACTCATCTCTAATCATCTATTTTCATCACTTGAGGTCTCCAGAATTTGAGTGTCATGGAATTTTCTAAAATTAAAAAAATTATAATGTTTCAAATAATACAAACCAATTACCATATATTAAATCTATACAAAAATTACTACTTGCATTATTAACAGTCACTGTACCTATCCACAGACTGGTTAAATATTTATTTAGCAGACTGGTCCTTACGTAGTATATGGCTTCATTTCACTTCAGTTTTACTTGAGATCTTCACTGTGCTTAACTAGGACCCTACATTTGTTTTATCAACACTTAATCACAGCTAAAACTGCAATCAGGACAATGTAAGTTATAACTTCAGTGGTGTGGAGATGGGGAACTAAACCACTATTAATGTTTGCCATAAAAGCTGGCTTGATCCACACACAGAGGCATTTCATTCATTAAAAACTGCAGTCCTACCTGGCTGGCTCGGTCAGTGGAGCGGTTTAACTCTTGATCTCAGAGTCGTGAGTTCAAGCCCCACATTGGGTGCAGAGCTTGCTTTAAAAAACAAAACAAAAAAACCCTGCAGACTTGTAAGTTTCTCATTGTACATTCCAGAGTCACCTTAAAGTTTGAACCTAATCCAAGTTCATATTCATTAAATACTTGTTAGTGTTTTTCGAGGGGACAAACTATGTTTTTGAAATTATCCAAATGTTTAATGTGCTAACAACAACTAACAACTGCTGAGAGTTCAGCCTAGTCAAAAATTAACACCAGACACTAATTCATCAAGGAAATAATTACTCATAGAAATGCTTCTTGCCCATCACTGTGGACACTGGTTTGGCACTGGTTTAGAAGTAGATGGACCTGTTCTCTGGAATACAATGGAATATAATGGAATACAATGGAAAGGAACACTGGTTTATAAGTCAAGAGATCAAATGAGGAGGCTGGTCTACACCAGTTTGAATTCCTAATTCTTACCCATCTGAGATAGCTGCCTAAAGCACTATCATGGGAAGGAATTCTAAGGTTTCATTCATGACCAGCAGAAAGTCTTTATATCATACATTTAAAAACTGTCAGGGACTCTAAAGAATCTGGGAGTAGAAAAAAAATGTGCCTTTATTAGGTATCTTTTTATTGTCCCAGAAGAATTTAAATATTTAGTCCTATTCTTTTTTTTTTTTTTTAAAGATTTTATTTATTTATTTTGACAGAGAGAGACACAGCGAGAGAGGGAACACAAGCAGGGGGAGCGGGAGAGGGAGAAGCAGGCTTCCCACTGAGCAGGGAGCCCAATGCGGGGCTCGATCCCAGGACACTGGGATCATGACCTGAGCTGAAGGCAGATGCTTAACGACTGAGCCACCCAGGCACCCCAGTCCTATTCTTAAAAACCCAAATGAATGGTTAAATACAGTGCTCCCCCTCCCTCCACATCACTCCACTCCAGCTCCCCCATTAGAGAATCCCAGAAAAACTACTAAGGGGGAAAAAAATACTCTTTCCTTTGCTTTTTCACTCTATCCAGAAACTAATAAGGAGGTCGTGTGGTTGCTAAGAAGGCAAGATCTGGAGCTGGGTGAAGTTCAAATCCACGCTCTACTATTTTCTCCTTATCTGTAAATAGGAAATAAAAGTATCTATCTCACAGTGTTGTGTGAAGATTAAATGAGATATCTGTGTTTAGAAGAAGACATAATACACATAAAATACTCAGTAAACAACGGCTGTCATTTTTTATTACTGCTTCTGTTACTATAGTTTGTTCTTTAAAAAAAAAAAAAGATTTATTTATTTATTTGCACACGAACACAAGCATGGGGAGGGGCAGAGAGAGAGGGAAAGAATCTCAAGCTGACTCCAGAGCTCAGGGATCTATCGATACCATGTCCCCAAGACCACCACCCGAGCCAAAATCAAGTGTCAGGATCCCAAGTGAATGAGCCACTCAGGCACCCCACTATAGTTTGTTCTACATTAAAGATGCCTTTCTGGAGAAAAAAAGAAATAGCCACAATACATTTTAAATAAGTGTTTTCCTTCAGTGATAGAAGTTCTTTTCCTTCCCTTCATATCATTATTTTAAATATTTTTAAAGGTATTTTTAATCTCTAGTGCTTCCTTTACACAGGAGTTTCATCTACAGAATCTTCTTAAAAGTGTATAGGCTATCTGTGTTAACTTTTGGAATTCAAATAAAAACTTAAAAACTTAAAAAGAAAAAAGTGTATAGGCTATCTAGAGTATACTGTGGTCTCTAAGTTTTTGTTTCAATTTAAATACAAATATTAAACAAGGAAATAAATCCTGAAAACTTAAATCGCTAAAATGTTAAGTTTCCCTTTAAAAAGTATCCCCCGGGGCGCCTGGGTGGCTCAGTTGGTTAAGTGACTGCCCTCAGCTCACATCATGATCCAAGGATGGGCTCCCTGCTCAGCGGGGAGCCTGCTTCTCCCTCTCCCTCTGCCACTACCCCTGCTTGTGCTTGCTCTTGCTCTCTCTGTGAAATAAATAAAATCTTTAAAAATAAATAAATAAATAAAATAAAATGTATTCCCCCAAAAGATCCTGGTGTAAAATCAAATTATGTATTAACAATAAAATCAATGCATTTACATTACATGTAAATGTACAAAGTTTAGTATCTAAATGTAATTTTAACAACCAAAAAAGTACCTGGCACATGACAGATAGTATCTACAGACTATTTAAATGTATTTTAACGAGAGTATTTTTAAACAAAAAAAGCTTTTAATGTAATCACCATAACATAATTCTGAGAAGAGCCATGGAGAACACAGGCACACAGGGACATCCTGTGACATCAGATGAGGAGCCACCAGCCACAGGTGTACCTGAAATGTGGCTACAAAGGAACTGAATTTTTAACTTTATTTAATTTTAACTTAAAAACTATGTTCAATTCAGTTATGAGAAAACTTTTGTGTATGTTTAGAACAACCTGGATATATGAATCTACTTTTTCAACTGTAAATTTTATGAGCTGCAGTTATAGATCAAGTATCTCCAATGAAAATTTAGTGTCCAAATTAAGATGTGCTGTAGGTGTGAAATACACACCAAATTTCAAAGACATAGTGTGGGGGGAAAAAAGGTAAAAATCTCATTAGTAATTTTCTATCGATTACATGTTAAAATAACAATATTTTGGGCGTCTGGGTGGCTCAGTCATTAAGCATCTGCCTTCAGCTCAGGTCATGATCCCAGGGTCCTGGGATCCAGCCCCGCCTTGGGCTCCCTGCTCAGCAGTAAGCCTGCTTCTCCCTCTCCCACTCCCCCTGCTTGTGTTCCCTCTCTCGCTGTGTCTCTGTCAAATAAATAAATAAATAATAACAATATTTTGGATGTGCCAGGTTAAATATTAAAATGAATTTTACCTGTTTTTTTTAATGCCACTACCAGAAAACTTAAAATTTCACATAGCTCCCATTATATTCCTGCTGATAATGCTGTTCCAAACAATACACTCTAACATCTGAATACTTGCCCACTATTTATCCCTTCTATTTATCATTATTAATAGTAGTAATTAACAGCTGTTGTTCAGTAATATTAGATACCATGCTAAATGCTTTACATGGAGTATGTCACTCAATTTCTCCAAAGTAGGAGGTCGGTTTTTTCTTTATCCTCATTTCAGAAATTTTAAATTAAGAATCAGAGAAGCTTAAGTCATTTGCCCAAGGTGAGAGGATTAGAGAAAGTATCCACCAGGGGCGCCTGAGTAGCTCAGTTGGTTAGGTGACCGCCCTCAGCTCAGGTCATGATCCAAGGATGGGCTCCCTGTTCAGCGGGGAGCCTGCTTCTCCCTCTCCCTCTGCCACTACCCCATAAAATACATTTAAATAGTCTATAGATATTATCTGTCATGTGCCAGAGTACACTTTTGGTTGTTAAAATTACATTGAGATACTAAACTTTGTACATTTACCTTTTATCTCATTTGACTTAAAGAATGTGTTGATTTTATTATTGATACGTAATTTAATTTTACACCAGGATCTTTTGGGGGATACTTTTTATTTTGTTTATTTATTTTAAAAGATTTTATTTATTTACTTGACAGAGAGAGCAAGAGCAAGCACAATCACCATTTGCCAATGGTGAGAGGATTACAATTCAGTCTCAGTCTGGTGTGAAGGGTTATATTCTTAACCACCAAGGCTCTTCTATCTCCAACCCTAAGCTTATATTCCTGAATTTTACATCATTAAAGACACTGCCCCCGAGGTGCACAGTCACTTCCACCCTCTACTCCACTCTCCAACCTTGCCGCACAGCACCTCAGTTTTGAACACTGAAAGACTTTAAGTCAGCAAAGTAAAAAGGTGGCTCTAAGAAAAATTAACAAATGAAACATTAAAAACTGAAATCCTCCAAGATTACTTGGGATATTCAAACAAGAATAACAACTAGGCACACACAAAATAATCATATGCAATAGTGATTTGAAACTGCCTACTACTCAAAATTCCCCCACCCCTTTTTTTTAAGATTTATTTGAGAGAGAGAGAGAAAAAGAGTGCTAGAAAGAGTGTGAGCACAAGCGGCGGGGAAGGGCAGAGGGTGAGGGAGCAGCAGGCTCTCTGCTCAGGGGCTCCATCCCAGGGGTGGGGCTCGATCCCAGGACCCCGGGATCATGACCTGAGCCAAAAGCAGACGTTTAACCAACTGAGCCACCCAGGTGTCCCTCAAAGCCCTCCTTAATTACTGTCATACCAGTCCTTTGAAAAATCATAGTAAGTGGAAAAGCCTACTGCTTAAAAAATGTTATCTTTTAGACTAAAACAGACTCAAATCATAAAAAGATGAGAGTTAAGGGCCCCCGGCTGGCTCAGTCGGAGGACTGTGTGACTCTTGATCTCTGGGTCATTAGTTTGAGTCCCATGTTGGGTGTAGAGATTATTTAAGTAAATAAAACTTTTTTAAAAAATCAGAGTTAAGCATTCATCTATTTTTTCAACACTGGGCTATAAATCTTCACCGTCCTCAACAAACAAAGGTCTGGAAAGGTCAAATTCTAAAACAAAAAGTCACGTAAGAGTCAAATTAAAAGGAAACAACAGGGGTGCCTGGCTGGCTCAGTTGGTTAAACATCTGTCCGACTCTTGATCTCAGCTCAGGTCTTGATCTGAGGGTTGTGAGTTCAAGCCCCGAGTTGGACTCCACACTGGGCGTGGAGCCTACTTAAAAAAAAAAAAAAAAAAAAGTAAACAACAGCAGTGAAGCTTCACTCTCTGGGAAGTGTCTTGAGTCACTGACATTTTGTTCTGTTTCTAGAGGCCAAACTTAACTCTAGTATTCAGACCAGAGTTTACCAAGCCCACTGGTTACCTATCCCCAAGCATCTACCCAACAGAAACGGTAAAAATCAACCAGTAAACATCTGTTAATAATTCTGAATGTATTCTATGCATGATCTGTCTGTACTGGCAGAGAATTCCCATTTTCATGAAATTCCTTTGTGGTAAACAATAAATACAAATCTCATTTTATAGAAAAGCCTAAAAGGCTAAAGGATTGTGCTAAACTCACGAGCCCCTGGTAGGCAGAATAATGGCCTCCCCAGAGATGTTTGTATCCTAATCCCCAGAATCTGTGAAAATGTTGCTAAATAGCAAGGAAGAATTAAGGTTGCAGATGGAATTAAGGTTGCTAATCAACTGACCCTGAAATGGGAAGATTATCCTGGATTATTTGGACCGGCCCAACGAAATCACAAGGGTCTTAAAAAAGTGAAAGAGGAAGGCAGAAGAGTAGGGTCAGTCAGAAATTTGAAGATAGAGGATAGGTCAGGAGCAAAGGAATGTATGTGTACAGCCTCCAAAGGCCGGAGACAGCAAAGAAACATTTCCCATCCAGCCTGCAGATGGAATGCAGTCCAGCAACACCCATTTCTGCCTTCTGACCTCCAGAACTGCAAAATAATAAGCTTGTGTTGTTCTAAGCCACAAATCTGTGGCAACTTGTTACAGCAGCAATAGGAAAGAAATACGGAACCTAAATCTGTCACTGCTCTGCAAGAATTTACTAGTTTTATAAAGAACCTAAATAGTAACATTTAGTAATGATTTGCTATAAAAACCCCTGTTGCATTTAATCCCTCAAAATTCAACTTGTATACTCTTACATAAAAGTTTCTTGATTCTTAAAGAAAAGTAGTGATTAATCCTGAATTTTAAAATACACTTTAAAAATGTAACAGCAACTTATTTGCCCAGTACCAAGGAAGAATGAAGTATTCCACAGAAGTTAATTTTTTTATTTTTTATTTTTTTAAAGAAGATTTTATTTCTTTATTTAATTGACAGAGAGAGACAGCGAGAGAGGGAACACAAGCAGGGGGAGTGGGAGAGGGAGAAGCAGGCTTCCCGCGGAGCAGGGAGCCCGATGCGGGACTCGATCCCAGGACCCTGGGATCATGACCTGAGCCAAAGGCAGATGCTTAACCAACTGAGCCACCCAGGCGCCCCAGAAGTTAATTTTTTTAATAAGTGAAATTTATACTTTCCAGAATACAACCCTATTTTTTATGAAAATTTAATGGACCTTTCTAAATTCTTGTGCTTCCCTTGTTCCATAAAGAGAAGGAACAGGGGTGTCTGGCTGGCTCAGGTGGCAGAGCGTGCAACTCTTGATCTCAGGGTTGTGGGTTTGAGCCCCATGTTGGCTGTAGAGATTACTTAAAAATAAAAACTTAAAAAAGAAATGGAACTTATTAAAACCTGACAGTTTAAGGTCCACATGTGAAAACAGAAAGGATTACTGAACGAGAATACATTCATGTATCTTAGTTTTTAAAGTATCTCCCTTTTCTCTTCCTTCAGTAATCCCAGAGCTCACTGTGCCCATTTCAAAATCCCTCGCCCAAGGGTGCCTAAGTGGCTCAGTCGTTGGGCGTCTGCCTTCGGCTCAGGTCATGATCCCAGAGTCCTGGGATGGAGCCCCGCGTCGGGCTCCCTGCTCCGCGGGAAGCCTGCTTCTCCCTCTCCCACTCCCCCTGCTTGTGTTCCCTCTTGCTATATCTCTCTCTGTCAAATAAATAAATAAAATCTTAAAAAAAAAAAATCCCTCGCCCAAGACCCTTATATGTACATATAAACATAAACACACACACAGACACTCACAACTTATAAAGAACTGGATACTTCTAAATCACCTGTGGACTAAGCAAACTAGACATCTAAGGAAAGACATGTATGTTAAATGAGAGGCAGAACAGTGTAAGTATTGGTAAGAGCTCTGACTTGGGAGTAGCTTAGGTTTAAAACCTAGCTCTACCACTTAACTAGTGGCATGAATTTACTTAGGTCAATTACATAATCTCCTCAGCCTTACTTTTTTCATCTGCAAAACAGGGATATTCATATGTACCTCTCAGCATTTTTTTGAGAATTACATTTTAAAATGTAGAAAATGTCTGACACATATTAAACACTAAATAAGTAGTAGCAAAATTACCATGATAATAATAATAATGATGAATTTGATGATGTCATGAAGAACATGATAAGGGCAGAGGTTGTGTGATAAATATTTTAATACTATTTCAAAACAAGATAAAATTGATGACAGCTTGACTGGGATAAATGGGATATGTCTATAGCAGTAAAAAATGTATTTAGAAATTGCATGTTTATTAAAATACAGGATTGCTAATTACCAGAGTACATAAGGATTAACCATTACTTATTATCACAGACTTGTAACTCATGTCAAAGCATCTGTCTTAACACTCCAAAAGTGAATATATAATTTTCTGGCTCTCTATGATCCCTTCAATTAAATCTCTTTACAATAGTTGCCTATTATTTGAAAATTTCCCCACGATCTCCCTCTATCAACACAAGATTACAGTTAGAATTCTTTTCAACTGGAGGGGTGCCTGGGTGGCTCGGGTTGTTAAGCGTCTGCCTTCAGCTCAGGTCATGATCCCAGGGTCCTGGGATCAAGCCCCACGTCGGGCTCCCTGCCCCGCAGGAAGCCGGCTTCTCCCTCTCCCACTCCCCTTGCTTGTGTTCCCATTCTCACTGTCTATGTCAACTAAATAAATAAATAAGTAAAAATCTTAAAAAAAAAAATTATTTTCAACTGGAAAGAAAAAAGGCTGCATATAAGAAAAAATAGTAATTATTATTATACTGGGGGAGAGGGAATGGAAAAATAGAATCAAGTCCAAACAAGTAAACAGAGAATGTTTCCAATGGACAAGAAAACTTAGAACTTAAGGGATGCCGCCCAGACTGTAGTTTTTTAGTCTAAGTAACCCAGTTTGTCACTTGCTACAATAGTTGGGGTCTAAATGCACAGAGCCAAACGATCTTTGAAAGTCCCTTCTAGCTCTATAGGCCACAGTTGTTTCCACTCAAAATTACTTGGCAATATAACCTGAGGATTCATTTTTCTCCTACTATAAAATATTAACTCTTCAAAGCCTTGTACCATTTTCCTCTAATTTACAATACTAATTTTCAAGCCAGTAAAGGTTCTCCCAGAAGAACTAAGTCCACTGTAGTTCATTTTAATATGTTTTCCTATGATTTTTTCTATTTTTAAAAGAATAGGATAAATTTACATAAAATATTTAATACTATGATACAGGTAAATTCTAGCTTTATAAGGATTTTCTTTCAATAAAGAAAGTAGGTAAAAGGTTTCTAAACTACATTCACTATTCCATAAAGCCATCAAAAGGTCACTAAATGGAAACAACTTTATTACTCATTTATAACTAGCAGAGAGGCAGCATGGTTCAGTTTACTAACAAGAGAACAGATTCTGCCATCAGTTTAATGTGTGCCTGTGGGCAAATCACTCAGCATCTTTGCATCTGCTTCTCCGACCATAAAAAAGGAAAAATGCTGCTGACCTACCTCAAAGGGATATTATAAGAAATAACTTAACGACTATGAAACTTTAAAAACATAATGTGCCATTTAAAAACATTATAACGCGGGGCGCCTGGGTGGCTCAGTCGGTTAAGCGTCTGCCTTCGGCTCAGGTCGTGATCCCAGGGTCCTGGGATTGAGCCCCGCATCGGGCTCCCTGCTCAGTGGGAAGCCTGCTTCTTCCTCTCCCACTCTCCCTGCTTGCGTTCCCTCTCTCACTGTGTCTCTCTCTGTCAAATAAATAAATAAAATCTTTAAAATAAATAAATAAATAAATAAATAAATAAATAAAAACATTATAACGCTAGTGTTAAAAAGTCCTTTCTAAACCACATACTCTGACCCGAAGCATCTGTGGGGGTCAATGCCTACAGTAGTCTGTCCTAAAATTAACCTTTCTAATAAATGCTACTAGGGATCCCAAGAATAGCCTTAGCTTCTCTAGCAGCAGCCATATAGCACAGGGATGCTCCCTCACTAACTTCCCAGCTTACCTTTTTTTTTTTTTTTAAAGATTTTATTTTATTTATTTGAAACAGAGAGAGAGAGAGAGAGAGAGCGCACACAAGAGGGGGTAGGGTGAGAGGGAGAAGCAGACTCCCCGCTGAGCAGGGAGCCCGATGCGGGACTCGATCCCAGGACTCCGGGATCATGACCTGAGCCGAAGGCAGACACTTAACCAGCTGAGCCACCCAGGCACCCCCCAGCTTACCTTTTAATAGCAATCTCATGCAATACGATTTCATTATTAGTTAGTAGCTGTAATAATAATCCATAGGGCCACGAGGGGCTGTCATAAATGCTACAGACGACTGGGACTATTCACCACCTAGCAGTACTACATATTCAAATAAATTAACAATACTTACTGATTACTTACTGAATGCTAAATACTGCTCTAAAGGAGGTTTCTACACACTTGCCAAAACTTAAGGCTGAAGAAACATAGTGGTGCCCTATACGAATCATTTGGTGGTAGAGAAAAGAGCATATCGAATGCAAATAAAATCTTGCTAAAAGCCATCAAAAAAGAGTGACAAAGCTCTGTTATGTACTAATGCACAAGGACAGTTTAAAAGTCACAGAACGATACTTATAGTATGAGCCCATTTTTGAAAAACCAAGCATAACAAAATAAATCCTCTTTTGTAAATGTATATGTGCAAAGAAAAAGGTATGGAAGAATATATTCCCTACTGTTAGCTCAAGTTGTCCACAGGAAGCGAGACTGGGGAACATAATGACTTTTACTATTCACTGTACGATTTCTGTAATTTTTAATGTTTATAGCAAATGTTACAAGCAAACCTGTATTGCTTTTATAATAAAAACTTATTAATTTATTTTTTATTAAAATATTTTATTTATTTGAGAGAGTGAGCGAGAGAGAGAGATTGAGCATGAGCAAGGGGAAAGGCAGAGGGAGAAGCAGACTCCCTTCTAAGCAGGGAGCCCAATATGGGGCTCGATCCTAGGACCCTGGGATCATGATCCAACTCAAAAGCAGATGCTTAACCAACTAAGCCACCCAGGCGCCCTAAAAACTTATTAATTTAATTTTGCTAGGAATAGAACTAGTTTAGAAAAATAGGTCTCCAAATTCAGGTAAAGCAAAATTAGGTGACTAAGTGTCAAAAGCCCTCAGACATGAAACAACTTTTCTTAAAAATCACTGGACAACTTTCAGGAAGGATATTCAGATAAAAAATAGAGATGGGTCCTTTGGTGAGATACCCTTATCAAGATAAAATTGAAAAAATGGAAAGCTACATTATTTTAAAACTCCCAAACAGGCATAAGACAAGCTGCCTCATTTAAACTTTGACAGCAATAGTAGCTCCTTTGTCTTCAAGCCTGTTCAGCTTTCCTTTTACTCCTCTCTAGAGTCCAGACAGGCTTGGCAGGGCCCCATCACTCATCTGCCCCACCCCCACAGGCTCCCGATGCCAGACCAGCTTCAGGTGACTAACTGCCACATCAGAACAGTGATCGGATCAAGAGAAGAAAAAAATGTTTGCCCTACATAAGCAACGCTAGAGGCGGATGCTTATCCAGAAAATATATATCTCCAGTGGTTCACCTAATCCAATAACAACCCTCTAGGCTTGGAAGTAAAATTTACTTTTCCCTTGAAAAAAATCCCATCTGGACAAACCAGCTGCAAATTAGAAGAGAGGACAAGTATTATATTTACTAAGAGAAGCTTCTGCATCAGGAAGGGAGGGCTGGGATAAAATAAAAGTTTGAAATGGGAGCAAAGAGTTCTTAGAATAAAGAAATCTGGTTTTCCCCTTCCATGAAATAGTCTCTTTTTTTTTTAAGATTTTATTTATTTATTTATTTGACAGAGAGAAAGAGAGCGAGCGAGCGCACAAGCAGGGGAACGGCATACAGAGGGAGAAGCAGACTCCTCACTGAGCAGAGCTTGTTCCCAGGACCCCCGGGATCATGACCTGAGCCGAAGGCAGATACTTAACTGACTGAGCCACCCAGCTGCTCCTAAATTTTGTTTTTAAGGAATTCATAAAGACAAAAATAACAGGTTTTAACCTTAATCACAAAATTACAACTTTTCCACCAAACTTCCAAATCAACTTTTAAATTAAAAAAGATTAGTGACTGTATCACCCTGAAAGCCTACTTTAAACTCACAAGAGTTTGCACATTCTTTCCACAGAACTAATAATAATAGCTACAATTTATTGAGAATTTACTATGTAATAGATCCTGTTTATTACATTTAGGCATCCCCCCATAACCCCATGAGGTAAATACTACAAACGTTCCTCATTTTAGGCAAGGGCACCAGCCTTCTTAGAAGGTTTAAGAAAACTGCCCACAACCCGGATAAGTAGGAGAGTCCCAATTCAATCCCAAGGAGTCTTGATTAAAAAGAATCCTCACTCTATCAGTTTACAAAAGACATGACAGGCTTTTATGGGAATAATAAAGCTACCACATACTGACTGCTCAGAACTATGCCAAGTGCAGTATAAAGCATTTTAAATGATATTTCATTTGGTACTTACACAACTTTGTAAGGCAACTATTATTATCCCCATTTTGCAAAAAAAAGAAAGAAAAAAAAAGAAACTGATGTTTCCTTTCATTGCAAAAATAAATAACTCTGCCCAAACTTCAACAGCCAAGTAAAGAACAGAGTGAGACAGTACTGGGAACAAGACCTCTCTTTCCAAGCCATATGCTCTTAATCATTTACACTGTTTATTGGGCACTTTAACTAAACAAAGATGGTTTTTATAGTCATATTCAAGTAGAGCTTTTTACTATTGGTATAAAGTGAATCTTTTCTTTAAATGCCACTTGCTCAAAGTTTTGTAGTTTATAATCTTCATTTCTGCTATTAAAGTAAATGATTAAAAAATGAGTGATTTTCAAAAAAACGTATTAAACAGGTATCTAGGATTATGCTCTCATAAATGATTATGCCCAGCAAAATTATCAAATTAGGAGACAGCAACCTGTTCCTTGGCAAAGCCTTGACACAGGACTTCAGATATCCTAGAGCTAAGTCATACTGCCAAAAATTTATCTATAAATTAGAAGAAAATGGCTTAAATAAGTCTACATAAAGTATCCATACCACCACCCAAGATACACTACATATAATCTGACATACTTTAATAGCATAAAGCTATTACAGAATTATTATTCTCTTAATTATAGCTAAATTTATCATTTGATATAGGAGCACCTGGGTGGCTCAGTCGGTTCAGAGTCTGCCTTCGGCTCAGGTCATGATCCCAGGGTCCTGGGATCAAGTCCTGCATTGAGTCCTGCATCGGGCTCCCTGCTCAGCAGAGAGTCTGCTTCTCCCTCTCCCATTGCCCCTCCCCCCCCAGCTCATGCTCTCTCACTCACTCTCAAATAAATAAAATCTTTAAAAAAAAGTGATATACACTATTTTCTGTAAGATTTTCTTCTGTATAAATCATAATGGTCCAGAGAATCAGCTTCTGTACCACGTGACTGCCAACATCAATGTTAAGCTGGAAAGACACTCACACCAGCAAGAGTAATATAATCTCTAACTGTATCCTAAAGCTAAGTATATCTGGATATTCAGTTAGACATTATCCTTGCTCTGGATGACCCCATTTGGCAAATAAGTGAATGCGGAAAAAGTAATAACAAACATACATTAACTTTTATAATAAATAGTTTCATAAGTAAAGCCAGCATGCTAAAAACTACACTTCCAGATTTTCAGAGCAACCTTTTACAATTATTTTATGAAATGTTTCCATGAATCAAAGGCTATTTATTTATAATTGAAAAATTCAAATTCGTTCCAGAAATTCAAAAACTCAAATATTGTAAGCTATATATGCATTTCATATAAATGCTAACATTTCAAAAATAAAAACTCTTTTCTGATTGTACAGTGATCTAAACAAAAAAAAAAAGAAAAGAAACTAAGTAGTAACCACTTGATTACCTGCTTGTTTAAGGATAAGATCAGAAGGACATACAAACAACTATTCCTATTAAAATGATTACCAGCATATCAGCAAACAGGTGATACCACAGAGTTGTGTTTCTTAATATCTGTATTACAGGTTCCACTGAGAAGCTGATGAAAGCTATGGTTCATCTTCCCAAGAAAGCATATGGGTATATGAAATTTTGCACATAACTCTGGGGAGAGGAGAGATTCACAGCAATCTTGAAGCCCATACTTGGACCTTCCCAATAGAGTATGAGCAAATATTGATTAAGGAATACTGGGAACGGGGCGCCTGGGTGGCTCAGTCGTTAAGAGTCTGCCTTCAGCTCAAGTCATGGTCCCAGCGTCCTGGGATGGAGCCCCGCATGGGGCTCCCTGCTCAGCGGGAAGCCTGCTTCTCTCTCTCACACTCCCCCTGCTTCTGTTCCCTCTCTCACTGTCTCTCTCTCTCTGTCAAATAAATAAACAAAATCTTAAAAAAAAAAAAAAAAAAGGAATACTGGGAACTATACTCAAAGTAAAACACGTGTCATTTTAAACTTTCCCTTTTTCTTGTCTTTTATTTTGTCCCTTGCTTCTATTAACCAGCCAAAATATGACCATTAGCACAGAAAGTTAAACATGAAGTTTGGTTTCTCTGTCTCTGTAAACTGATCCCCGTAGATCTGCCTTTTATTTTCTAGTAAACTGTTCATATACTTTCATAACCTCCGAACCTGAATGCTATCTCGAATCTTAGTATGAAAATGATCAGATTTCTAGAAACACATCATCTTCCATAGAAAACCTGAATGTCAGAATTTCCAGTACTTCTGAAAGCAGAAATGTAACAATTTTTATACAAAAGTTCTCATTTAAAATTAAGTTAAACATACCGATTAGAAGTTTAAGAGATAACAAATATGCATACAGTCTTATTTTGATGTAAAGTAATTATATGAAAATATTTCAATTATCTTGGAAACAAAAGCTAGTTATATAGCTTGTTTTGTTCAATGTCCATTAGGTGTAAAGGAGGCCCAACTGAAAAGAAAAAAGACTGACATACTTTCTTTAGAGGCCTTATCAAATTCATACCTTCTATAATCTACATTTAAATATCAAAAGGATGAACAGGACTATGGGTTCCACCGCTTACTGTTAGTGTCATATAGAATACTAGATCATAATTTTCATGAGTGTAGAAACATCTTTGTTCTGTGACACCAAAAGGAAGGCAGAAGGAGTCTTATTTTTAAACAATTCATCAAGAACAAAAGTTTGTAGGGGCGCCTGGGTGGCTCAGTCGTTAAGCATCTGCCGTCAGCTCAGGTCATGATCCCAGGGTCCTGGGATGGAGCCCCTCATGGGGCTCCCTGCTCAGCAGGAAGCCTGCTTCTCCCTCTCCCACTCCCCCTGCTTGTGTTCCCTTTCTAGCTGTGTCTCTCTCTGTCAAATAAATAAATAAATAAATAAATAAAACTTTAAAAAAAAAGAACGAAAGTTTTAACTGTTTTAAATTATCTATTAACAAAAATTTAACATAGCATACCTGTATCTTTTTTACAGCCATATTTCACAGAGCAATACACCACTTAGCATTTTTCACAAATATAAAATATAATGCTATTTCCAAAAATTACACAGCCCTAACTTCATCCTCAACGCCAGTTTTTCATTATTCAGCCAAAAAATCTTGGTGTTCTCCTCAACTCTCCTTCCTCTACAATCAATCTGACCAGAACTCCTGTTGGATCTACCTTCAAAAGAGATCTAGACTTTGACCACTCCTCACTTCCCTGTGGTAGCCAATATCCCATCCCACCATCATCATCATTACAGCTATTATTAAAATAGCTTCCTAACTATATCCCACCATCATCATCATTACAGCTATTATTAAAATAGCTTCCTAACTGGTCAGCTTCTATTCTATCTTCAACTTGCCTTCAGCCTGTTTTTAACACAGCAGTCAGTGATCCCTTAAAAATATAATGAAACTCTGTCACTCTGTAATGAGACTGCATAACTCCTCTGCTCAAAACTCACAGTTTCTATCAGAGTAAAACTCTAATTCTTTCAGAGTAAAAACCACAATCCTTAACAAAGGCTGTCAAGGTCCTAGGTGATCTGATCTGCTCTGCCCCGAACCTTCATCCCCTTTATCTGTCTGACCCATCCCCTCCCGTTCTCTTCTTTCCTTACTCTACTCCAGCCACTTTGGCCTCTGTGCAGTTCACTGAACATGTTGAGCTGCCTTTAAAGCCACATGACTAACTCTTTCACATCCTTCAGTCAAGTATTTGCACAAATGTCTTTTCAGTATGCTTACCTGACCACCTTATTTAACACTATAACCTGTCCCACCCCCCCGGCATTCCCTACCCTCCTTACCCAGCTCCCCTCTTATTTCCATACTATTTGCCACCTAACAAACTAGATTATTTATTATGTTTATTCCTCTTTGTCTGTCCCCCCACCTTAAAATGTAAGATCCACAGGGCCTGGACTTTCTGTTTTGTACACTGATATATCCTAAATGGCTAGAACAGAGACCAATACATAAGTGTTCAATAAATGTTGGATAAATTTTTTAATGTCCAAATCTTCGGTGGCCATGTGATACAATGGCACAAAGTATCTGAAGCTAAACACTCAGCTCTCAACAGGGTTATCAAAGATAGTATTACTACCCTGTAAACAGAAAGATCCACTCCTAGGACCCAAGAAAACTGAAAACATGTTCATACAAAAGCTTACATACAAAAGTTCACAGCAGCATTTATTCATAATAGGCAAAAAGCGGAAATTATCCACATGTCCAACAGCTAATAAGTGGATTAGCCAAATGTGGTACATCCATTAGATGAAATATTATTCACCAATAAAAAGGAATAAAGTACTGCTACAAAATGAACCTTGAAAATATTATACTAAGTGAGGGTGCCTGGATGGCTCAGTTGGTTAAGCGTCTGCCTTCAGCTCAGGTCATGATCCCATAAGGTCCTGGGATTGAGTCCCACATCAGGCTCCCTGCTCAGTGGAGAGTCTGCTTCTCCCTCTGCCCCTCCTCCCTGTGTGTGCGCGCACGTGCTCTCTCTCTCTCTCGCAAAAATAAATAAAATCTTAAAAAAAAAAATATTATGCTAAGTGAATGAAGTCAGGTACAAAGGCCACATATTGTATGATTCCACTGATAGGAAATGTCCAGAACAGGCAATCCCCTAGAGACCGAAAGTAGATTAGTGACTGCCTGGGGTGAGACAGAGGAGGAGAACAAGGAGTGACATCTAATAGGTACAGGTTTCTTGTTGGGAAGACAAAAATGTTCTGCAGTTAAACAGTAGTGAACAGATGCACAATCTTGTGAAAATACTAAGTACTGACCTGTACACTTTATTTTTTTTTTAAGATTTATTTATTTGAGGGCGCCTGGGTGGCTCAGATGGTTAAGCGTCTGCCTTCGGCTCAGGTCATGATCCCGGGGTCCCGGGATCGAGTCCCGCATCGGGCTCCCTGCTAGGCGGGGAGCCTGCTTCTCCCTCTGCCTCTGCCTCTCTCTCTCTCTCTCTGACTCTCATGAATAAATAAATTAAAAAAAAACATTAAAAAAAAAAAAAAAAAAGATTTATTTATTTGAGAGACAGCACGTGAGCGAGAGTACTTGAGTGTGTGCGGGTATGGGGAGGAGCAGAGGGAGAAAGAATCTTAAGCAGACTTCTTTGCTGAGCATGGAGCCTGATGCCGGGCTCGATTCCACGACCCTGAGATCATGATCTGAGCCAAAATCAAGAATCGGACACAACCGACTGAGCACCCAAGCACCTCCGCACTGTAGACTTTGAAAGGGTGACTTTTATCTCATTTCCTAAAATTTAAAAACAAAACAAAACAAAAAGATGGAAAGGACTGTTCATTGTTCATGGCTCAATGTTCATGGCTCCCTAATAAGGGAAGGCTAAGAGTTGGGAATGCCTTCTTGGCTGTATTCAATCCTAAGAATCCATTCCACCAATTAATCACAGAAGACATATTTTAAAAGGGGAAGGGGAGAGACTAGTCAACCATAAGTAGCAGCAAGAAGCAGAACTTTTCCTTCACATCCAATCCATTCAAATCCTATCATCCCCATCTGCAACACACCCACCTTCCCACCTGGTCCACCACCATCTCTCACCAGAACTAACTTGGCAGCCTTGCCATTGGTGCCCCTCCTTCTACTCTTGCTCCCCCACAGTCTAGCCTCTGACCAGCAGTTACCGCTTAAAAATGTAAATCAGATCACTTTACTCTCTTGCTCAAGACCCTTCAGTAACTTCCAATACACTCAGGTTTTACTCCAAGTCCTTCCCAAGACCTACAAGGCCCTACACTGAACTGGTCCTTGTGATCTCTCTAGCCTCATATCCTACCACTCCAGCTCTAAAGGCCTTCCTGTTCCCTAAGGTATGCCACGGTCAAACAGGCCAAATACATTCCTCCCCAGGACCCTAGCCCTTGTATTTTCTGCATAGACCACTCTTCCTCCAGATAACTGAATGGCTCACTGTATCACTTGTTTCACATGATGCTTACATGTCATCTCCAAAAACAGGCCATTTATTACACTTCACCTAAAGTTTACACCTTCTGTCACTGTAACCTCTTATCCTGATTTTGCTTTACTTCACAGCACTTATCACTTTTTTTTTTTGCTTGGTGTCTGTGTGTCCTAGTTTAAAGTAAACTCCATGAGGGGAAGAACTCTTGTTTTGTTTACTGCTGTATCCTCAATACCTAGAAGCATGTCTGGTACATGGAGGGTACACAATTATTTCTTCAGTGACTGAATTCACAGACTGAAGTAGCAGGAACACATTCTTTAGTGAAATATGTACTCAACCAACATGCTTTTTTAAAAAATTACAAGAGACAATTAGCAATTTAGACAGAACACAAGTCAGTATTTTACAAAATTACCTGTTCATCAAGAAGACCACAAATTCATAGGACAAAATACATACGCCACATTATAGATGTAAATCCTCTCAAATATTACAGTTAAAAGTTAATTCACACTGAATTAACCATGCCTCTGATTTCTCTTCATCCTACCTGCTCTCTTAATCTTACATTTTAACTAGAGGATGTGGACATCCTACAGGTCCCTTCAATACTCAAAACCCTGTACAACATCTTTATTTCAATTCCAACAATACTTCAGGTGACAATAATATCAATCTCATGCCCCACGACAGAAACTTCTTCCCACCCTAGGGCAAGTTACTAGGTCCTGAATTCTGTTTCCTAGATATCTCAGATCTACCCCCACTGCATTAGTTCAAGCCCCTACTCACTTCTCAGTTGGACTTCTCACCTGGAATCTCCAGATCTTCCATTCAGATCTCCCATTTCGCGTATTCACTACGATACTACCAAAGTGACCTCTCCAGAATATAAATCCACCAACTTTACTCCTTTCAAACAACCTTCAGTGGTTCTATGTACCGTTCAAGAAAATTTTCCACTGCCTAACTTAGCCTTCTCCCATCCTTGCCCTCCTATTTCCATCCCAAACACATCATGCTTTAAGTTAGGCACAGCGAACAGTTTCCAAATACACTATCTTGATTTTTTTCATTTTCCAACATGTAGTCCCCTATCTGTCTCACTGTTTTTTTACCCTTCTTTGCCCAATGAAAGCTTTAACACTCAGCTTAGATGTCAATTCTACCAGAGAACTTTCCATGACTCTGATTTAGATGTCCTTTTCTGTCCTCCCACAGCACTTACCACAATTATTGTATACTGTGGTCAATACTCTTATAATTCAATATGTGCTGTTCTGCTTTGTTTTTCTGTGTCTTCTACTAAATTGTGAGCTCCTTGAGAGCAGATCTGATAGCTTATTCACCTTCATTCCACACTGCCTGATGCATGGGGTTGTTGTTAAATGAATGATTTATGAAAGAGGGTAGAGGGAAGAGGAAGAAAGAAGGGGAAAAGAAGGGGGTAGAGAGAGTGACGGGAGAGGGAAGAAGCAAGTGAAGAAAAAGAAGGAAGAAGGGGAAAAAAGGAAGGGAAGAAAAGAGGGAAAGGAGAAGCCAGGGAAAGGAAAGGGGGAAGGAAGGTGGGAGGAAAGGGGAAGGGGGTGAGAACATGCACACAAGCAAAGGGCATTTGTAATCAATCCATTTTTTTTTTTTTAAAGATTTTATTTATTTATTCGACAGAGAGAGAGACAGCGAGAGAGGGAACACAAGCAGGGGGAGTGGGAGAGGGAGAAGCAGGCTTCCCGCCGAGCAGGGAGCCCGATGCGGGGCTTGATCCCAGGACCCTGGGATCATGACCTGAGCCGAAGGCAGATGCTTAACGACTGAGCCACCCAGGTGCCCCATCAATCCATTATTTTTGTGTGTTCTAAAGCCAGTGATTACTGAAGATAATGGTAGATCTGAAAAAGCCCACTCTCCCAAGATTCTAAGCACAACCATCTAAATCACTCATCCCATAAAGATTCTGAAATCTCCAGCCTCTCCAGCTTCTCCCACTTCACTTGAAAATTTACTGCAATGTAATGAGAGATGTTAATAATGTGCACGATGTATAAGCAGGAAAACAGTTTTAGTTAGAAAAAAGTAGAAAATGAATCAGATATAATTAAGTCTTAGAATCATTTACAAACTTTCAATAATCTAGGATTTCCTGAAAATGTGCTATCACTGACATTGAAAGACCTATAAAAACTATAAAAAATCCGATGTAACCCCAATATCATGACCTATGTTAAGAACAAAAACGGCTTTTGTGTTACAGTGCTATTTCTCAAAAACACACTGGGCAAAAATATTACAAGACAGAATATACTAGTGAGTGAAGGGGCTTTATTTAAATAAACTCTTGAAGTAAGTACTACAGTAAAATTGTTTCTAAAATACTTAACATTTAAAATGATATATACATTTTTCTTTATTTTGGGACTTTAAAGCAACAACCAGAAAAGTATTACTAAACATTCTTTCAATGACATCAATACACTGCCACTTAATAAAATTTAAAAATTTCTTGTGACTAACAAAACAGACAATAAAAACTTAAAAGCTTGCCTCAAAGTACTAGTATGTTTGGAAAGATCTGATAAATAGCATAAATCCTTCTATAGCTCAGTTGTCATTACAATTTAGAAACTGGGAACACACACAAAAAAGAGAAAATGTGAGCCCAATATAATCACTACTAAATACTTTTTGAATTACAACTTTGTTACAGCAAAATACCAATCATGGGCAACCTCTCAATGTTCACCATGTAAGAAATTACGTTATAAGAAATACGCTAAGTTTGTAGTACTGCTGATTATCAGTAGATTCCCAATGAGAAGACTTACTATACATACAATAACAGGAAGTTCTTCTTGTATAAAATTAGAAATTTAATAACTCTTCCTTTGAACATTAGTAGTACCCCTTTTTAAAAAGGCAATGTTAATGGAAATGCTAAGCACTTAAAATTAGTAGTTCTAAAATGATACCAAAAATTTGCATTTGCCTAATACTATGACACTTCTAAGGCTAAAGTTTCCAGTGTAGTTTCATTTTTTAAACACACAAGTTAAAAAAAAAAGGGGGGGGGGAAATGAAAGGAAGAAAACGAAAGAAAAGAAAAGTTAAATCTTAAGGACCTTCAACTTACTACATTTCTTTTAATCAAACGTTAACAGAGTACCCAAGATGTGCCAGGCAGTACACTGGGAACTATGACAGATTGCAGTATCTATCACAAACTAAATCCTGTATTAGTCAGCTTCTGAATTTATTATATGTTATTCAACCCAACACTTTTCTTAAGAAATTCTCACCCAACACCAAGGAAGATATACGGTTTTTCCTAACAAATTCACTTGTCACTGTTTTACACAGGTCCCAGGAGTTATAGGTAGCATCTGTGACTAACAAAAGGGATCTGTTTCTGAAACATAACTGATTATTTTTTTCATTTACATGAAGATGAGACAGGAATTCAACAGATATAAACTGTTTCAGGTAGTTTATAGCACCCCAAACTCAAGAAGAAAAAAAACTAAAAAAAAAGAAAAACTAGACTAAACTTAATTACTTTGTATAGCTGATACATATTTAAGTAGTCACAGCTTTTACTTTCTTCCATAAACACAAGCATTACGAATTTTCATTTAGATGCAGTACTATAAAAGCAGTTGATCCTGAACAGAAGAAAACTTGTTTTCAAATAATTCAAAGGAACTATCAAAAGTAGACAACATTTACATTTTCACATACTATTCTATGCATTTCTATACTTGTGAACACACCCTACCCTTTCAAGCACTTCCGAATTTGTCATGGATGAAAAATATCTCTAGTTTCTGAGTTCCACCAGTTGAATCTCGAAAGGCCAGATATCTAAGGCTTTTTATTCTCCAGTGTATTAAAAAATGACAGCATTCAATTACATAGTCTCTAAAAAAAACAACCTATACTTTCACTGCCATGATCTCTTCCACCAATTAAGTAAATTCTACTTTTTACACACTATCCTCCATTCAGTTAACATGTTTACATTTAAGAGTAACCTGGCCATGGGTTTTCCACATCAATCCACATTGGTTTTATCACAACATCTAACAATTTACAGACTAAATGGATCAACAAAGAAAAATAAACCATATAATCCTAAATCCCAGGAAATACAAGGAAAAACTGCTATCTCTGAGTTGTGTAAAGATCACAAAGATTCTCTTTAAAAATCTTTCAATTCAGATTATTTTCATGGCTAACCGAATAGGTCTTCTGCTAAAAATTCACAGTACCGTTCACACAATAAACGAGATTTTCTTTCATCAGTGTAATCGCTAGAACCACCATACAGTTCAGTTTCTAGAGTCAGATTACTTGACCTGCTTTTTCTGTTTTACCTTTTAAAACACTTTATTTCATGCAGTTACTCCTGCCTTACCCTGCAAAAAGAGACGTTCTATATGGGAGAATTATGCTCAGTGCGACATCCTATAAGTGGCCCCAACTCCACAGCTAAACCGACAGAGAGCCACACCAGCTGAACCCCATCGTCTCCCGGGAAAGGGGCTCGGGCTCCAAGCTACCAAACACACCTTCCTCTGCAAAACTGGGAGGCCCCACACACGACCTCGATCAACCCCCCCCCCCCACTTCCCCAATTCTACAACCCCAGAGGTCATTTTCTGTAAGCAATCTTACCTTCATGATGATTCCGGGACCGCGATCCCCTCGAAAACACCAGATTCACCTGCACCTGGAGGGGAAACAAAAGACACCCGGTCAACACCACAGGCACCCCTCTGCACTGGCGGAGGCGGTGGGAACCGAGCGAAGCCTAAACCCCGAAGCAAGAGCCGTAGCGGACGTCAGCCTCCGAAACACGAAACGCCGATGAGGGGCTCCCTGTGGCCTCGCCAGCCCCGCAAACCCAGCCACCTACACAGCTCGGCAGCTTCCCGTCCCCATTGTCGGGACCCGACGGAGTTTCCCGTCTCCGACAATGACGCCATTTCTGTCAGAGAAGAAACTCACAACAAGCCCGGGGGCCGGCGCGGGGCCGGCTGTCCTCCCGGAGGGCCTCCGGGCCAGGCCGAGCGGGTCGGCGCCCCAGAGGGTCGCGCAGCCCCGCGTCCGAGCCGGAGCAGGCCCGGGCCCAAGGGGCCCCGGATGGGGGCGGCGGAGAGGCCAGGCGGGCCGGAGGGCCGCGGGCAGGACCGACCCACCGCACAACCGCTGCCCACGTCCCGTTCCGAGGCGGAGACCAGACAAGTGCGAGGGGGATCCCCGGCTGCCGGACCGCGGAGACCGCCAGAGGACCGAGGGGCCGGGAAGCGGCACAGCCCCCCGCGCCGGCCCGGGCCCCCCATCGCGGCCCGGAGCCGGTAAAGCGCTGAGTGTGCGGCCGCCAGGCTGGGGGGCGACTCGGGCTCGGCAACTGCACGGGGGCGGGGGCTCCCGGGAGGCCGAAGCCCCGAATCCGGGCGCCCGGCGAGACCCCCGAGTGATCGTCCCCTGCTCCTCGGCTGGGCCCGGTGACTCCCGAAAAGACCCCCTTACGAGACGGTGAAAGCCTCAGAAAATGCCCCTACCTTCCGCGGAGGCGAGCTCTGACCCTGGCACGTCCAGAGTTCCCTCCCCTACTCCCCCCCAAAACCAGTAGGCCCGGGGGAGAGATGGGGGAAGAAGGGCGGCGGGTCCAGCGGTTGCTGAGGCTGAAGCTCCGGCTCCTCCTCCTCCCGCGGCGGCGACTGGTACCTTTGTTTGGCGGCCGCTCGGGCTCCCTCGCTGGGGGGAGGGGGGGACGACGAAAAATCCCTCCCGGACTGAAGGTCCGGGCACCGAATCGCGCTGCCCTCCAGAGGACGGCGGCGCCAGACCCTCTGCGGCTCCCTCCGGGCAAAGGTCCAGGCGGTGGCCGTGGCGGCGGCAAGCTTAAGCTCAAGAGTCTCCCTCCGCTCCGGCGCCCGAGCTCCTCACTCCGGACTCGACTGACGGGCAAACATCGCTTCCCCCCCCAACCCCAAGTGTCCCCCCTCCCTTCTTTCTCCCCTCCCCTAGATATTTTCCCCTCCCCTACCTCTTTCCCGGAGGGCCTCTTAGACGACCTCGGATTGGTTAACATTCTTTAGAACCCGCCTATACCCTATTCTTATTGGTCCCCGGGATACAAACAACGACGCCATTTTCCCACCACTTCTATGGAAACAGAAAGTTACGCCTCAAAGCTTCCCGGGAAATGTAGTCCAACCTCCAGGGCCAATGCGCAAGCCCTTGCCCAGGAGAACTGCAAGATCCGCAATGCTCCGCGTCTGCATGAGACGAGAAGTGGGGGGGGGGAGGGGCGGAGCGACAAAGCAGTGGGGAGGCGGCAACGACGCCTGCGCAGTGTGACCGGGATGGCGCATTTTCTTGCACCGAGTAATGCGGTGTCGCTGGCGGCTGAGGAGGGTGGAGAGTTCTGTGGTGAAGTAGGGGGAGGGATCCATGTAGGCGTCAGGCGGCGTCTTGGTGTGAACTATAAAGTGGGAAGTTGATGCTGGGTACTACTACTCCCGGACCGGCAGCGCGAAAGTTGTGATATCACCGTTGAACCGTGAGCGGCTGTGGTGGCGGCCGGGGGAAACCCGGATGGGAATGAGGGCGGGGGAGGCTGGAAGGCGGGGTCGAAAGGAAAGAAAGAAAGGAGGGTGAGGACCCGGATGCTGAACCGGATTGTGTATGAATTTTCCATCCTTGCTAGAGAAGGGGAGGAGCTGTAGGTGACCGAGTAGGGCGGAAGGAGGCATCTGAGCGGAGAGGAAGCAGGAACCTCACCGACCCTGCAGGCTCTGGACTAGCAGAGTACCCCCTTGAAGCCCTTTTGCCAAGTCTGTTAAAAATCGGCCTTGAAGTTATTTAAATCCACTGCCTGTATCTCGGGCAATTTTCTTCAGGTTTATCATCTCCCAAAGTTTGAGTGGAAGGATTCATTCGGCGTTTCACAGCTACACTTATTTTGTATGTCAGTATTTAGCGATTTTGAAACCAGATCATTCCCTTAAAAAAAAAAAAACTTGCACGGTATTTTAACTTTTTATATTGCAAGGGTGCGCCCTGATTTCGTCCTCTAGCGCGTTAGAAGGCAATTTCTGTTCATTCAATCCTTCACATATCTATTGAACACCTACCATATAGAAAATCCGTACAGACAGATATGAAGTAAAATGGACACACGAGTGTGAAACTGGTAACAGTGGTGACTGCTACAAAGGAGAGTTACGTGATGATTTAAAATAGGGAATTTTGCTTAAGGGAAGTAGAGTGAGGATCGAGCTGAGAGTGGGTTAGCAGGAGTTAACTAAGGAAAGAACATTCCAGGCAGAAAAAATATGTTGGAAAGCCTTGTATCTAGAGGGAGCTTTTAAAGTGTGAAGAACTAACATAATAACAAAAATAATAATGAGATAAAGTATGAAGAACTGAAGTTGGGGGTGGGGGAGGCGGGAGAGTAGTCCAATCTTAGTTTGTTAAGGAGTTTTGTTTTTACCTTAAGAGCAAAGGGATGTCTTTGAAGGGTTCTCAGTTGGTTGGGAAATAGGGCGAGATCTGAATTTTGCAAAGATGGCTGAAGAGTAGAGGTCTAGATTGAGGGGCAAATGCAGGGAGCCCAACTAGGAGATTATTTCAGTACTAGTCCACACACAGGGGATAATCTATTTTTATATTAATATTCATCCATCAATTGTAGGAACAAATTAAAGGCACTTTTCCAGTTTTGAAAGTGAGTAGTTTCAGACTCTCTCACAGAGGCATTCTGTAGTTATTCAATCTAAAAACAAGTTAGTAGATTTCATGTAACACTAATGCCTCAATATATTTGAGTCTAGTACCTGATGGCTGAAATTTCTAGCCATAATAGGAGTCCTTTGTGTTTAAAAAAAAAAAAAAAAAGGGAAAAAAAATCAGATAGGGTATAGGCCACAGTGTGTAGAACCCCTGAGACTTAAGAAGACACAAAACAGATTACTTTTCAATACCTAGAAAAATTGAGGTTCCTGTGTTTTCCTGCTACTGAGAATACTTGTGTATAAACATCCTCTAGGAAAGGAACATTAATTCACGTAATAATTAGTATTTTTGTATTTTAATGGCATCAACCAAAGCCTTAAGAATTGGAATAAAGATTAGTTAGCTCTGACGTCTGGGCAAAGTATACTTGTCTCCAGATAGAGACAAAAGAGTTCTTGAAAGGTGGACACATAACTCGTAAGTTAAATGTGTTCTGGAGGTTGTGAAAAAAGATAAACATGATTATTGCTCTCAACCTAGTTGTGAAGAGATGGCTACCAACTGTTTTAAATGCAGAAGTGTATAAAAGATGCCCTTTTTTGTTTATCCTACCCCTAATTCTTTCTGTTCAGTAATCTTTTATGTAAGTGATTATTCTTCCTGCTTGTCACCTTTTTTTTTTTTTTTTTTAAAGATTTTAATTTATTTGACAGAGAGAGACACAGCAAGACAGGGAACACAAGCAGGGGGAGTGCGAGAGGGAGAAACAGGCTTCCCGCCAAGCAGGGAGCCCGATGCAGGGCTCGATCCCAGGACCCTGGAACCATGACCTGAGCCGAAGGCAGACGCTTAACGACTGAGCCACCCAGGCGCCCTGCTTGTCATCTTTCTTTTTTTAATTTCTTAAGAATGGGGTAACATGTCAAAGTTAAACAGTATAGATAAGAGGGGTGCCTGGGTGGCTCAGTCGGTTAAGCGTCTGCCTTCGGCTCAGGTCATGATCCCAGGGTCCTGGGATCAAGTCCCGCATCAGCTCCCTGCTCAGCGGGGAGCCTGCTTCTCCCTCTGTCTTGGGCTGCAGCCCAACCTGCTTGTGTTCTCTCTCTTGATCTCTCTCTGTCAAATAAATAAAATCTTTAAAAATAAATAAATAAAATAATAAACAGTATAGATAAGAGATTACTAATTTTTAGATAATTTCAAAATATTTTCTGAACTTTTTTTTCCGCTGTGACATACTGGGTATTAATTGTCAGTCAAGGCAGGTGTGAAACTTTTCTACATGGAGTGTTTGTCTTTTAGGTCATACTGCTAAGATGATTTCCTTTGCTGGAATGCTCAGTTCTTAAGATTGTTTCACCTAGTTACTCAAGAGGAGATTACTAAAAACTCACTTTTCAATCCTTTTGGTTCATGATCCTGAATACCAAATCATTGTTATAGAAGCAAAAGAAAGCAGATAAAGGTGAGAAACCACCTAAAATGTGCCCAAGATGTCAGAGCAATGAGAAAAGAAGATTCCTAAGATAAGGAGAAATAAAAATTGCAAAAGATACTTACAAAGAAACCAAGTGGGGATTGGATTCAACAGTAAAGAAGTATTGTAGAAGACCATGAGGGGTATTTCAGAAAATATTGAAGTGAATGTAAAACTCAGATAATAAATCACTACAAGGGAATAGTGTGTGTGTGTGTGTGTGTGTGTGTGTGTGTGTGTGTGTTTGTAGGTACAGGCTAATATTTTTGATAATTGCATTCAAGTTAATGCACGTCTTAAATTAGAATCTCTGAAATGGATTGGTTGTAAAGAAAGTACAAGAGAGAAGTTTTCCCCTTAAAGTATATAAAATTTATTCATCTTAATGCTCATTGAAAAAAGTATGCTTACTAATTTATGTAATAAATCAAATATAGAAGTAACTAATTCTGTGGATTTGTTTTGACATTGATTTGATGTCAACAATTTAAGCCTTTATGGTTGAGTAAAATAAGAAAGGCTTAGTATAAGTTTTTTAACTAAGGCTGACCAATGAATCACTTGAAGATTTCCTTTTTTTTTTCCTTATGAGAGATAATTTACATATATAGTTCACCCGTTTAAAGTTTAAATTTCAGTATATATACAGGGTTGTGCAACCGTCACCACAATCTAATTTTAGAATATTTTAATCCCTACAGAAAGAAGCTTCATACTCCCTGTTCTTGCTACCCCAACTCTAGGCAATCATCAGTCTACTTTCTGTCTTTATAGATTTGTTCTGAAGACTGGCTCCTTTCACTTAGCATGTTTCAAGATTTCATATATGTAGAATTTTCTTATACAACAGAACTGAAAGTCTGCCAGTACAAAAACACCTTGAGATACAAATTCCTTTGCATTTGAAACTCAAAATTAATTTAGTTATTAAGATTATATTTCTCCTTTTTCACAGATCAGCTTTGAAATTTAAAAACAATGGAGAAGACTCAAGAAACAGCCCAAAGAATTCTTCTAGAACCCTATAAATATTTACTTCAGTTACCAGGTAACTGTTTAGTTATGGTCCTTATAGGGTCTTGTGATAGAGTAGTGGTCATTCAAATGCTAGCATACAGAAAAGGTTAGACTTACCAGCTCTTAAGATTTCCTATTTAATAAGGTGATACATATGAGGAAAATGACAAATAGAACTTTTTAGTTTTTTGTTCTTTTTTTTTTTTTTTTTAAAGATTTTATTTATTTATTTGACAGAGAGATAGTACAAGTAGGCAGAGAGGCAGGCAGAGGGAGAGGGAGAAGCAGACTCCCCGCTGAGCAGGGAGCCCGACGTGGGGCTCGATCCCAGGACCCTGGGATCATGACCTGAGCCGAAGGCAGGCGCTTAACAACTGAGCCACCCAGGCGCCCCTAGTTTTTTGTTCTTAAAAGAGATATTTTGGGGATGCCTGGGTGGCTCATTCGGTTAAGCGTCTGCCTTTCACTCGGGGTTGAGTCCTGCATCGGGTTCCCTGCTCAGTGGGGAGCCTGCGTCTCCTCTGCCTGCTACTCCCCCTGCTTGTGCGCGCTCTCTGACAAATAAATAAAATCTTTTTAAAAAAGGATATTTTTGAAGCTCCCTTTTAAAAATGTCCAATTATACAACATAACAAAAAAAAAATACTGAAAACATTTGAGTACGTCATTGGAGGTTTTATTCTTTAGGGATGCCACACATTCCTATTCCCCACTATTTAGATATCAGGGGTTTTTATGCCAATTTGTGTAACAATAAAAAGCTTTACTCTACTTTCCATGTTCATGTTTTCTACTACCACGCATACACTGCATTTCTTACGCTACTAGTTCCTTTAAGAGCCAAATAGTAATGCATCTCTAAGTCACATAACTTGGAAACATAGCCCACATTATTCCTATATAAAGATAGGTCACCTGAACATAGCTTCTTAACAGTAACACCTGCCTAATCATGTATATGCATGTTTTATTTTGCTATTTTTTTAACTTGGTCTGGAAAATGGTAATAACAAGTTAAAACTCATATATATAATAAGTGTGGGTTCTTGAATAAAATGAATAAAAATTCATTCACAAACCAGTTACTTGAAACTTGGAATGCTCTTTCTTGTAGAAATTATGTGAAAGATGATAAGTTAGTTGACAACCATAAAAACCTATTTAGCCCGTAAGATAGCTAACCTATAGACCCAGTGATGTTCTCAACTCAATCACAATAAACACTTTTTCATTTCTGTTCTAAAGTGCACACCTTTCTTTATGGGCACACCTCAGTGGTATTATGTGTGTTTCTATTCTTCCTAAGCCTGGAGAGGATAAATATGGTTATCTAAAGCAGAAGAGTGGTAGTTCCCCAGCTACATCTTGAAAGCCATCATGATTAGTGTCATTTCTATTCTGGCAGACCTAAATGGAGACGTACCTGCTAATGTCAATGCTTCGAAGGAATGGAGGGAACCATCTACTCCCCAACTCAAATTATACCCAGCCATACTGTCTGATATAACTCACCAAAGCTTATTAAATGAAATTTAATTGACAGCATAAAGATACTCCATAGTACTATAGAAGCAATATGAAAGGATCCTAAGTTTTTTGGATATAAATTACCTTCCACCATGATGATTCCAGAGACAAAAAAAAATAAAATCCTCATAAGTTAAAATCCAAACGTTTTAAAGATGAAATCCTCAAGATCCAAAGGACAAAGAAGATACACACTTTTTTAAAAACTAGTCAGTCTGTTACTATTTTTATATTCATTACAGATAGTGCACCTCTTTATTGCCTACACCCAGGGCAGACAACGTCGACTGCTTGCCCTTGGCTTGGTGCTGCTTTTTATTGATATATAACTGCATAAACAATGATCGTAAGTACACTCAAAAAGTTAACCAGGGGGTTACCTGGGTGGGTCAGTCAGTTGAGCATCTAACTTCAGCTCAGGTCATGATCTCAGGGTCCTGGGATCAAGCCCCATGTTGGGGCTCTCACTCAGCAGGGAGTCCGCTTCTCTTCCTATCCTTCTGCCCCTCCCCTCATCGCACACGCACGCGCGTTCTCTCTCAAATTAAAAAAAAAAAAAAACGAATCAAAGAAAAAACACAAAAGAAGAATAATGAAAAGGAAAAGTTGCCTGCTATTTAAGAAAAAGCCAAGGGGTGTCTGGGTGGCTTAGTCAGTTAAGCATCTTGACTCTTGATTTCAGCTCAGGTCATGATCTCAGGGTGGTGAGATCAGATTCTGTCTCCCTCTGCCCCACCCACACCCCCCCCACACCCCCCCCCCCAGAAAAAGAAAAAGCCAAGAGACCCCTTTTGAGCGATATTTATTCAGCAGCTAGTAACTACACTTATTTCAGAGTCTCCTGCTGAGAAACATGATGTTACTCCTGCACTCTACTGTTGGACTTATTTTGTAACAAGTTTGCAAACACTGGCTAGAACTGGGCTATGGTAAAACATGCCAGTTATCAGTGCTGTAAAGAGTCTTAAAGAGCGTCTCCTGTTCTGCTACTGTACAAAGCAAGGACTGTCTGTAGCTACATTTTAGCAATACTGTTTACCTGTGTAATGAACTTCTGTAACATTTTTTTTAAATCATTATCTTGAAGTAGTATTTTAAGCCATTAGATAACAATTAAACCTCTTGTTATGTCTCTCATTTTTTTTTAATTTAATATAATCTTGCATCTATTATAGAATATAACCTCAGATGATTTTCCTAAAGAAATAGAAAATTATGAAGCACCTAGCTGACTCAGTGGAGCATGTGACTCTTGACCTTGGGATTGTAAATTTAAGCTCCACAGTGGGTGTAGAGAATACTTAAAAAAATAAAAATCTTCATGTTGCCTGGGTGGCTCAGTCAGTTAAGCGTCTGCCTTTGGCTCAGGTCATGATCTTGGGGTCCTGGGATCAAGCCCCACGTCGGGCTCCCCACTAGTGGGGAGTCTGCTTCTCCCTCTCCCTCTGCCCCTCCCCCCGACTTGTGCTCTCTCCCTCTCTATCTGAAATGAATAAATAGAATCTTTAAAAAGTAAATTACAAAACAAATAAAAATAAAGATCTTTAAAAAGAAATAGGGAAAAAAATAGGGAGTAGGGGATTGGGTGATGGGGGTTAAGGAGGACACTTGATGTAATGAGCATTGGGTGTTATATGCAACTGATAAAATCAGTAAATTCTACCCCACAAACTAATAATACAGTATAATGTTAACTAAATTGAATTTAAATTAAAAAAATTTTTTTTAATGGGGGGTGCCTGGGTGGTTCAGTTTGTTAAGCGCCCATCTCATGATTTCAGCTCAGGTCATGGTCTCAGGGTCATGAGATTGATCCCTCATTGGGTTCCATGAGGAGTCTGCTTGAGATTCTCTCCCTCTTCTTCTGCCACTTTGCGTGTACATCTGATCTCCTCCCCTCCCCCCAAATTAATTAATTAATTAATTAATTAAATCTTTAAAAAAAATAGGAAATTGCGTTATGGATAATAAACCTATTTTTCACAGAGAACTTCGGAGTTCCTAAAGTGACTTAAAGGTGGTCCAGGCCATTTATTCTGTTGGAAAGTTACTCTTGCTAATAAAAGATTATAATAATTAACAATTATTAATATTAGGATTTTCTGAAATTTGTGAAATCAAATGACTTTTATTTATTTGTCCTAGTGTAGGTGCCCAGGCCAGGAGTTAGTAACATTAAGGTCTTTTAAAGAGGAAAGCTAATTGGGGGCACCTGGGTGGCTCAGTTGAGCATTAGACTCTTAACTTCTGCTCAGGTCATGATCTTGGGTTCATGGGATCAAGCCCTAGCTTCGGGTTCCGCACTCAGCACCGAGTCTGCTTGTCCCTCTCCCTCCCTCTCTGCCCCTACCCCCAATCACACACTCTCTCTCCTTCTAAAATAAATCTTTTTAAAAAATAAAGAGGAAAGATAATTATCATTTGTTTCTTTTAATTTTGAGGGATCTCTATGACTAGTACCTGTTAGAAACTATTTGGGGCCTTAAAAATATCAATCCAGACCCCAGAATCTGGTTAAAGGAAAAAAATATTAAAACACAACTGCATTACCTATAAGTTAAGCCATTTATTGTGCTGTTTTCTAAGTACATTCTAAAGCAAAAGGGAAAATGTGGCTCTACATTGATTCTTTGTGTTCTACATCTTCTGAACTTGTTTTTTAGGCAGTATGGGTTACTTTGCACAGATGTGCTTTGTAAGTATAGCTCAGATTGGCCTTTGTTAAACTGGAAAGTAAATCAAAAGTATAAAGTATATAGCTGCTACCCAGACTGTGCTCACCTTAAAGGTTAGTAGACAGAAAATACTGCTTCTTGAACCTTAAGAGATCCTTCCCTTTTAGACTTCTCACAAAAAGTGCAACTTTCTTTCATTTGGATATGTGATGAGAGTTTATGTATTCATTTGCTTGGGTGACTGGTGCAGAGAAAACAGATAGGTTTTTGTTCACACACACAAAAAATAACTGTTTTTGTTCACTGAAACTTTTTATGTAACTTTTTCTGAAACCTCATCTGAAATTAGGATGTTACTGTGCATTCCCTCTAGCAGGAAGCTCATAGAACTTTTTTTTTTTTTTTTAAGATTTTATTTATTTATTTGACAGAGAGATAGCAAGAGCAGGAACACGAGCAGGGGGAGTGGGAGAGGGAGAAGCAGGCTTCCTGCCGAGCAGGGAGCCCAATGTGGGACTCGATCCCAGGACCCTGGGATCATGACCTGAGCCGAAGGCAGACGCTTAACGACTGAGCCACCCAGGCGCCCCTCTCATAGAACATTATTAAAAGATCTTGTTGGGGTTTTTATCTACCATTCCTTTATATTTGGGCGAAAATGACTTCTATTGATAACTACTACCCAAAAACCTCTTGAGCTTTCCATGTAAGAAAATGATAATATTGGAAAACTAATGGCCCTAGTCAAAATAAAGAGATTAACTTTTGACCAAACTGGGATGCTAAAAAGGAATACTTCAGGGAATTGTCATCTCATTTTTTGATAGGAAAGAAGCAGAGTTGTACAATCTCTAAAACCTTAATTTAAAGGAATGGTAGATAATTTTAAGAGGTAATTTTATGAGATTTTATTGAATTCAATAGCAAAGTACATTTCATTAGAAATACCTATAGTTCTTGGGTGCCTGGGTGGCTCAGTCGTTAAGCGTCTGCCTTCAGCTCAGGTCATGGTCCCAGGGTCCTGGGATCGAGCCCCACATCAGGCTCCCTGCTTGGCGGGAAGCCTGCTTCTCTCTCTCCCACTCCCCCTGCTTGTGTTCCCTCTCTCGCTGTGTCTCTGTCAAATAAATAAAAAATCTTAAAAAAAAAAAAAGAAAAGAAATACCTATAGTTCTCTGAAACAGACATTGCTAATTAACTGCCACTGACTAGACCGACTTATTTTTCAAAAAAGGAATGAATTAGATCATAGTTCGTAAAATGCCCATTTCATTCCAAAATTGTTGATACAAGTTAAGATGAAAGGAGTGGGCTTACTAGTGGGCCATTTGAATACTTTAGAATCTCTTTGCATGTCCTAATTTCAAAAGGCTGTGAGCTTTTAGAATGTGAATTTTGGTAGAGGGGGCAGTAGGGGCCCAGCAGTGATGGGGCTGGATTCAAGTTTGAACAGTTTTCAAGGAGGTTTCTGAATGTATTTTTAATAACTGAAATATTAATTTTATTTCCAAATTTTATTCTTTAATTTCAGGTAAACAAGTGAGAACCAAACTTTCACAGGCATTTAATCATTGGCTAAAAGTTCCAGAAGACAAGCTACAGGTATTTAGGCAATTCTAACCTCATTCTTTTTTTTTTTTTTTTTTTTAAAGATTTTATTTATTTATTTGAGAGAGAGAGAATGAGAGACAGAGAGCATGAGAGGGAGGAGGGTCAGAGGGAGAAGCAGACTCCCCGCTGAGCAGGGAGCCCGATGCGGGGCTCGATCCAGGGACTCCAGGATCATGACCTGAGCTGAAGGCAGTCGCTTAACCAACTGAGCCACCCAGGTGCCCCTAACCTCATTCTTAATCCCTAATAAATTAATAGATGTCACATAAAATACCTCTTGCTCATAATTGAGTTTAATGTGCATACTTGTATTGTTTTATATTGAGGTTGCTAAATAATTATCCATTGCAAAAACTAGGAAATCTGAGACTCTCATAATCTGTTAAGTGTTTATAAGCTGTTTTGAATAGCTCAAATAAAATGAAATTATCACTTGTCTTTTTTGTTAGATTATCATTGAAGTGACAGAAATGTTGCATAATGCCAGTTTGCTCATCGATGATATTGAAGACAACTCAAAACTCCGACGTGGCTTTCCAGTGGCACACAGCATCTATGGAATTCCATCTGTCATCAATTCTGCCAATTATGTATATTTTCTTGGCCTAGAGAAAGTCTTAACCCTTGATCACCCAGATGCAGTGAAGCTTTTTACCCACCAGCTTTTGGAACTCCATCAGGGACAAGGTCTAGATATTTATTGGAGGGATAATTACACTTGTCCCACTGAAGAAGAATATAAAGCGATGGTGCTGCAAAAGACAGGTGGACTATTTGGATTAGCAGTAGGTCTCATGCAGTTGTTCTCTGATTACAAAGAAGATCTAAAGCCACTACTTAATACACTTGGGCTCTTTTTCCAAATTAGGGATGATTATGCTAATCTACACTCCAAAGAATACAGTGAAAACAAAAGCTTTTGTGAAGATCTAACAGAGGGAAAGTTTTCATTCCCTACTATTCACGCTATTTGGTCAAGGCCTGAAAGTACCCAGGTGCAGAATATCTTGCGCCAGAGAACCGAAAATGTAGATATTAAAAAATACTGTGTACATTATCTTGAGAATGTAGGTTCTTTTGAATACACTCGGAGTACTCTTAAAGAGCTTGAATCTAAAGCCTATAAACAAATTGATGCACGTGGTGGGAACCCTGAGCTTGTAGCTCTAATAAAGCACTTAAGCAAAATGTTCAAAGAAGAGGATGAATAATATTAAGCCATTCTTGATTAAGCCTGGTAGCTTATTGCAGTTGACTATTTTTTTTTGTCTTTTAGCCTATCACTTTTTAAAAAATTTGGACCAAGCTGTCACTCTCCACAAACTGAGTGAATAGGGGTGATGTGAATGAGGTTGTTTCCATTTAGAACCCCTTTGTACAGATAATCATCATATACAAAGTTGAAGGAATCAAAAGGAGCCACATTTAAATAGGTCTAATTTGAATGTCAGAATGTGCTATGTTTGGACCTTATGGACAACTGCCACAAATGTTCTGTTGATTCTGTCAATAAAGAAGACTTCAGCTTCCAGGAATTTTTATCCAGATACTTCCTAACTGTACCGTATGGGCAATTCCCCATTCGTCTACCCCAGTTTCAAGCCAGTGACTCCTTGGGACCAGTTTCTGTAGCGAGCTGGCCCAGAGACCACTGGACCTCCTCTTTCTTCCTAAATGTTGCTACTTAGAATATCTCAGTCTCTTCTTGGAAACTCCCTCACTGAAGTCTTCCATGAAAGAGCTGACCGTGATACTCAGTAAGTGCACTGGTCTTTCTTCTTACCCCCTTCCTTTTTTTCTTCTTCCTGCCCAGCAAATTCTGCTCTTTAACCAAGGAGTCTCCACCTAATGAAATTTATATGTTAGCCCAAATTCATTCATTTTTCCTTGTAATTTGTGATCCAAAAACTGATTAATATCTGGATACAGCAATGGCTTTCCATTTGTGAAGAAACAAGGGTATATGGAAAAAGTATTTTAGGAAGGAGCCTTAATTTAAGCCTTTTTATATTTTCCTATTGGTTAGTAGTAAAAATCATAAAAGAGCTGTTTGCTCACCTTAAGTACAAAAGCAGGGGGAAATGTTCTTTTCCTTGCCACCCAGGTCACTACTTCCCCTTGAAGGCAATTGGTGCTTGAATAGAAAGGGAAGTAGGTATCTTTAATCTCTGTGATTAAAGGAACGAGAAGTGTTAACCTGAGAGCTAGTGCCTGGCTGAAAAGTAGTCAAAGGCTATGCTATCAGGCACTAATTAGCTTTATAGTGCTTTAACCCTGACTCTCTATCCCTTTTGTGTACTTTCCACCACCAAGCCCCTGGAGCCATCTGGCAACAAGAGGTAGGAGAAAAGAAAAGAAAAACCCTGATTCCTTCATTTACAAGTGTTGCTGACCTCCCAAAATGAAACTGTGTTTTTCAGAAACATTGCATTTTGCTTGTTTAGTTCCATTATAATATGTTATATCAGATTTAATCACTATGTACTTATATGAGAAAATCTCACTGAAGCCTTCAGCTGAAGTCGTTGAAGAGTTGGGTACTACATTTACTAGCTTTTAAAATAGTTTGAATCTTCCATTTTAATTGACATAAGGGAAACTTAAAATCATGGGTATTTATGCTGCATTATGGAAACTTGAACTCTGTGTTTATGACTCCATTACTTAAAAACGTAAAGATTATTCAAAAAAGATCTGATGCTAACTATATAGACAAAATATTTACCTTTAAGATGAAGACTGTTTAAATTGATTATTCCTTACCTAATCAAATTAATCTTGGCCTGGTGCTATTCATGATTCTTTTGTCATTTGTATCTGGTCTTTGTCAATGACAGAAATGCTTGACCTTGAATTGGGGACTTAAAAAAGAGTCATTTTATCCATTAAGTAATCAAAAATCTATTCTTTTCACTTGAATTATAATCACAGTTGTCAATACAGAAGAAAAACAATGTAAGAGTAGTTTAAATCTAATAAAATATATTCATTTATCTACTTAGGTTTAAACTACGGTATTTTTTTTTTCTGCTTAAAGGAATGTCTTGGAACCAAAGTAAGTTGGATTTTGTCATGTAGAAGACCTGTAATTTTAAAACATTTGCACATTTTCTAGTCTGTGGAGGTTCAAAAAATAAATTGATTTTTTTCCTTGCCAAAGCCAAAAGAATGAAGGCTAAATTATGTTGCCATAAATCACTTTCGGCAAGATTTTAAATCCACCAGCTCTTCTCTATTCTACTCTATTCCACTCTGTTAACTTCTAACTTGACTTCCTTCCTTTCCTGACCTATGCCCTACAGTCATTCACTAAAGGCGGCCTTTCAAGAGCTTTCTCAGATCACTTTCCTCAGGCCTTTCTCATCCTGCCAGCTCCCAATCCTGGATGCTTCCAACCACCCCCATCTTTGTTCTCCCAACTTGCTCAGTGCTGCCGGGGAGCGTTTCCAGAACTGCTGTTAGAACCATTGCAGGTTAACATGTTAAGGCCTCAATAAGCCCTTTATCTAATCCTGATGGAGTTTTCACATTTGTCAATCTAATGTCCCCTGCTTCTTTTCCACTCTTTTCCCAGTTAGTGGAAACTCTGCAAACTTTCCTCCTGCCTACTTCTTAGGTCTGTCTTCAAATTGTCTGCCTTTCATCTCAAGAAAAGTTGTTTGTCCTCATGCCATTAGGCCAAGGAAGCCCTCCTGCTCTTGTTTCCCTCCCTTTCTGCCTCTTGAGGGCCTATATCAGTCCCCTGCCATATATCTTCAAGTTTTATCCATTGGCTCTTTTTTTAATCAGTGTATTCAGAGGAAGGAAAAGGGGAAGGAAATGTACATAGATGAAGTACCTGTTGGGTACCAGATGATTTGTTTTTTTCTTCAAGCGTTTGCTGAGCAGAGCCAGGAACTTGAATACAGGTCAGAGCACGTTGTTCTGTACAGCCAGCCTCCCATTCTATGTGCACACTTAAATGTGTTCAAAAGTTTGGAAAGCACTTGTCTATTATAGTAACATACATTCCAACCAAAGTCGTCTTTCCAAAGCATAAATCTGATTGTCATTCCCGTGTCTTACATTCTCTTTGGTTTGTTTGGCCTTTTTGGATTTTTTAAATCTATTTTAGAGAGAGAGCACATGAGCAGGGAGGAGCAAAGGAGGAGTGAAGGGGAGAAAGAATCTGAAGCCGACTCCATGCTGTGCTCTGACAGAGCCCGATGCTGGGTTAATTCCACTCCCTCTGAAATCATGACCTAAACTGGAACCAAGAGCCAGTTATCAGCTGAGCTGCCCAGGCACCCCTCTGACATTCTCTTTGGATCCTCAGTACTGCCACCTATAAATCCCTTGGCATCACATATAAGGCTTTCCAAAATCTGATCTCCAACCCACCATAACTAACGATATTTCCTAACACTTCACTCTCCCCACACAGCTTATGCTCTGCCATAAAATAGTACTCATCATTGCTGAGACTGTCTATTTTCATTTAATTTTTTTAGAATACTTCCTGAATGCCTATGTGCTAGATCTACGCTAGGCTTTGGAGATGTAAGAGTGATAAAGACACTATTCCTTCCTGTAATGGAGACTAGTAAGTAAATAGCCAGTTATTAAATAGCATTTTTAGTGCTGGAATTGGGGCCCCTAATTACTTTTTTACTTGTCTCCCATTGCATTGGAAACTCATTAAGGGCAAGGACTGTGACTTATTCACCCTTGTATTCCCAGAAGCACTTAATAAATATTTATAATGAATAAATCTACTTGAAACTAATCTCCCACCTCTCAAGGTTTCCATTAAAAAAAGTGTGTGAAAAGATAACATAAACTTCACATGTTAACTTTTGTGTTAATGTGGTTCTACCTCTAACTTTCTCAAATGATTCTTACTCAATGTTCTGTTCACTTCTGAAAGGATTCTTAGACTGCTTACTGTTTTGTCTGTGATTACTATTTTATCCAAAGCCTGACCTCAAATTCAGGTCCTGTTACTGCCTACTCATTTAAGCTTTCCATCATCACCTTGAAATAACGTAATTAAAACCAACCTATACTTCCCTTCGATCCCTCTACCAATCCAAACAATGGAATGAAACCACTTCAACCCCTGCCTTTTCTATCACCGTCTTTATGCTTCAAGTGATCCAGGAGTAATTTATTTACCCTCATCACCTCTATCCAGTCGTCCCAAGTCCTATAGGTTCATCCTTTTTTTTTTTTTTTTTTAAGATTTTCCTGTCAGAGAGAAAGCACAAGCAGGGAGAGCTGCAGGCAGAGGGAGAAGCACGTTCCCCACTGAGCAAGGAGCCCAGTGCGGGACTCGGTCCCAGGGCCCTGGGATCATGACCTGAGCCAAAGGCAGATGCTTAACTGACTGAACCACCCAGGCATTGCGATCGTCCTTTCTTTTTTTAAAGATTTTATTTGAGATAGAGCGAGAGTGAGAGAGCACAAGCAGGGGGAGGGGGAGAAGGAGAGGGAGAAGGAGTCTCTCCACTGAGCCAGGGAGCCTGACGTGGGACTCAATCCCAGGGCTCGGGGATCATGACCTGAGCTGAAGGCAGATGTTTAATCAACTGAGCCACCCAGGCACCCGGATTTGTCCTTTGAGATGTCTCTTATCTGACCCTTACTTTGCATTTTCCCTGTCATTAGAACAGGTTTTGTTGGGCGCCTGGGTGGCTCAGTTGGTTAAGCGACTGCCTTCGGCTCAGGTCATGATCCTGGAGTCCCTGGATCGAGTCCCGCATCGGGCTCCCTGCTCGGCAGGGAGCCTGCTTCTCCCTATGACCCTCACCCCTCTCATGTGCTCTCTCTCTCTCATTCTCTCTGTCTCAAATAAATAAATAAAATTTAAAAAAAAAAAAAAAAAAAAAAAAAAAAAGAACAGGTTTTGTTGCCATACATATAAGGCTGATATTTGGTGGTTAGAATACAGAAAAAGACTCATTATAAAGGACTCCACAATAATGTGAATTCAGATATAACGCAATTGGCGTTCAGCTCCTCAAACCGTCCCCACCTCCAGCTGGCTACTACAGACTTCCTCTGGTTATTCCATTAATCTTGTAGTAATGCAACCTCACATTTTATGTGATTGAATATACTGGACCTTAACGAGTGGTATGGCTTATTTTTACTATATACTAGCTAGTAAAATATATAGTAGTGCAATAAGCAATAATGTTAGTAATGTAAGTTTCAGTATTAACCCATGAGTTCAAGTTAATTGTGTAGGATGTTTTATGACCATTAATTAATGGGCATCTTTTCACAGAGATGTCTGGAAGACACTTGTAGCACTAGCTGTTATATTTTGTGCGTTCTTTTCTTTTTTTTTTTTTTTAAGATTTTATTTATTTGTCAGAGGGAGTGAGCATGACCAGGGGGAATGGCAGAGGCAGAGGGAGAAGCAGGCTCCCCACTGAGCAGGGAGCCTGATGCAGGACTCGATTCCAGGAGCCTGAGATTATGACCTGAGCCGACGCTTAACCAACTGAGCCACCCAAGGGTCCCTCTTTTTTTTTTTTTAAGATTTTATTTATTTATTTATTTTGGGGAGAGGAGAGGGAGAATCCCAAACAGACTCCACGCTGAGCATGGAGCCCAACAAGAGGCTCGATCCCACGACCCTGAGATCATTACCTGAGCCCAAACCAAGAGTCAGACACTCAACTGACTGAGTCACCCAGGTGCCCCTATGTGCATTCTTTATAAAGCACTGTATGCTTTAGAAGAATGACCAATTGATTATCCTTGAATTATATTTGTTACTGTACATAGAGAAAGAAAACTATATCTGAAGATCTGAGAATTGGTTTAATGAATAATAGAAGATATTTAATGGTAAGCTACAAAGTAATTTGTAAATCTTACCAAAACTTGTAAAGTCACTTAACAGAAATTTTAAAATGTGAATTAACACTTGAAAAGTAAAAAAAGATTTAGTTGTAATAAATGATATTCTAACTCATGTCAATGTTCTTACAAGAAAGAAATGATTTATTAAAGCTGACAGATTGAAGCACCTGGCCGGCTCAGTTGGTAGAGCTTGTGACTCTTGATCTCAGGGTCATGAGTTTGAGACCCATGTTGGGTGTAGAGATTACTTCAAAAACAAAATTTAAAAACTAAAAAAGAAAAGTGGACATATTAAGTCAACCATAAAGAATTGGACATATAAAACTAAGTAAAGGAAACTGAAAATGAAGCAAGTTATTTAAACCAATAATGTTATGTTCCACTCTAGGGATAATTTATGTAAATAATTTTATTTCATTCTTTTTCACACGGTGGCAACTTACTGTAACAATCTCTGAAGCCACCTTGTGCTTTCTTGTTTTTCTCTTCCTATAGCTTGGAGATCAGCCTACCTTAAGAACCAAAGGGAATTTACTGAAGGGATCACCAGGTTCAGGTTCAGGACAAATAACCAAGATAGAACAAGAGCCGGAAAATAATTGTAACAGCAAGTACTATTTAGCCTTTTGGTCAGAGTCTGCTGCCAGATGAGGGGACTCCAACAGTTTTTTCCACTCAAGAATCTCCATGGAGGGGTGCCTGGGTAGCTCAGTCAGTTAAGCGTCCAACTCTTGATCTCAGCTTAGGTTTGGAAATCACAGTCATGAGTTCAAGCCCCCCATTGGGCTCCACGCTGGGTGTGGAGCCTATTTAAACAGAAAAAAGAGAGGAGAAGGGAGGGGAGGGGAGAAAGGGAAGGAGAAAAGGGAGCGGAGGGGAGAAAAAGGAAGGGGAGGGGTGGGAAGGGATGAAGGGAAGGGAAGGGAAGGGAAGAATCTCCCTAGAAGCAGAATCCAGCTGGCCAAGATTAGGTCACATATTACCCTTTGGTTGTAGCAGTAAGAGAAGGACGTAGCAACCTGCCGGGACCCTTTGGCTTCTGTATGGGAAGACAGGACACTGTGGCTATATACAACTGTGGAGTGGTAATTTGCCAAAAGGAAACAGATGGGATTAGGAAGAATTAGGGTGGCAGAGTGTTGCCGTGGCTGTGTGCAATCGCTACGATTCCATCCCTGTGTCTACCTCCGTCCTCAGAGACACTTCTGACAGGACCTCCACTGGCCTTGCCCAGCACTTAGCCAGGGAGAGCAACGAACAGGTGTTTGTCAGCTGTAACCTTCAAAGCACAGTCACTTCCATTACTTGTGGAAAGAGGATCGAGGAAATGGAGGCTTTTCCGGAAAAGTTCTAGCAGAGTGACAGAAGTGAAGATTTGTAAGTCATGTACAATATATATTTCAATAAATGGATTGAATTTCAAAACAAGAAAAACAAAGGCCTTCCCTAGAGGATCTTAGCCTTGTTTTACATAGCTACATAAGGGTATAACAAAAGAACCTAGGTCTGCAGGGGTGCCTGGGTGGCTCAGTCATTAAGCGTCTGCCTTCAGCTCAGGTCATGATCCCAGGGTCCTGGGATCGAGCCCGGGATCGAGCCCCGCATCGAGCCCCGCATCGGGCTCCCTGGTCTGCGGGAAGCCTGCTTCTCCCTCTCCCACTCCCCCTGCTTGTGTTCCCTCTCTCGCTGTGTCTCTCTCTGTCAAATAAATAAATAAAATCTCTTTAAAAAAAAAAAGAACCTAGGTCATCAGTAGAGGGGGGCGCCTGGGTGGCTCAGTCGGTTAAGCGTTTGCCTTCGGCTCAGGTCATGATCCCAACTTCATTTCTTTTTAAGTCTGAATAATAGTCCATTGCATGGGTGGACCATATTTGTTTATGCATTTGTGAGTTGACAGGCATTTGGGTGGTTCCTACTTTTTGGCTGTTATGAATAATGTCACTACAAACATTTGCATATAAGTTTTTGTGTGGGTGTACTTTTTTCATTTCTTTTGGGTAATGTTATGGACTGAGTGGTCATGTTCCCCCAAAACTCACATTTTGAAGCCTCAACCTCCAATATTTCTATATTTGGAGATAGGGCCTTTATGAAAGCGATTATGTTTAAATGAGGTCATAAGGGTAGGGACCTGATCCAACAGGATTAGTGTCCTTATAAGAAGAGACAAGAGAGAACTATTTTTTCTGTCTATCATGTGAGGACACAGTAAGAAGAGAGCCATCTGCAAGCCAGGAACCAAATTGGCTGGCACCTTAACCTTGGACTTGAGCCTCCAGTACTGTGAGAAAATAAACTTCTGTTGTTTAAGCCACTCAGTCTGGTATTTTGTTATAGCAGCTCAAGCCAACAGTGACAGGTAAATCCTAGATGGCTGAGTCATATGGTGATCTTGTTTTACATTTTGAGTAGGGAATATATACTTAAGATATACCCCCTCAGGTGTACAAAATGTATATAAAAATATATTTATTTATTATAGCAGTACATATAATAGAGAAAAGTGACAAATGTCCATCAATATAAATGGATTAAATCACAGTCTGTGATTGAGTGCAGCAAAACTATCTATATACTGGGTGCCTGGGTGGCTCAGTTGATTAAGCATCTGCCTTCAGCTCAGATCAGGATCCCAGGGTCCTAGGATCGAGTCCTGCGTCAGGCTCCCTGCTCAGTGAGGAGTCTGCTTCTCCCTCTGCCCCTCCTCCCATTCATTCTCTCAATCTCTCTCTCTCTCTCTCTCAAATAAATCCAAGAAAAAACAAAAACAAAAACTATATACTAAGGATATATCGATATAGATATTTACAGATACAGTTATTAGCAAAATATTTTGTAACAATAGAAAAGTTTTATTGATCCATATCATTTCCAACTATTAATGGCAAATACAGTTATAATGAAATATTATAAATAATTATGTTACCATAATAAGCATAAAATTACTAAAGTTAATTAGCAAAACACTAAAATACATAATGGGACTTAATACTTTTGTTTAAGAATTAGACCATAACTGGGCGCCTGGGTGGCTCAATCAGTTAAGTGTCTGCCTTTGGCTCAGGTCATGATCCCAGGGTCCTGGGATCGAGTCCCACATCGGGCTCCTTGCTCAGTGGGGAGCCTGCTTCTCCCTCTGCCTGCCGCTCCCCCTGCTTCTGCTCTCTCTTGCTCTCTCTCTCTGACAAATAAATAAATAAAATCTTAGAAAAAAAAAAAAGAATTAGACTGAAACTTACAGCTTATATTCAAGAATTCCAAATTTTTTTCAAGACTTTAATGTCTGTGTAGCACACAATGAAGAAAAGATGAGTTGGTTTCATTGGATCAAATGGAGAAATAAATAAGCTGGTGAAAGGTCAATAGTACCTTCCATCAAATTTCATACTAAAATTATTTGCTTTGCTTTCTGGTAATTGAATTTGATAATATCCAACCATTTTACTAAGCAAAATACTTTTTTGAGATATTTGTGGTCTTCTTCCTCTATTTTTTTCCATCCTTAGTTCCAGAAAAGTACCCAGGCCACTTTGTGCTTTCTTGTCTCAGGGAAGTATTAAAATTATCAGACTAAAATAAATTTCTTGCAAGATACTTCCTTTTCTGAATTAATTTTCCTAAAACCTGAGCCCGTGGAGAGGATCAGGCTAGGTATCCTGGAAGAGGGGCACAGAATAAAAGGAGCAGTGACTTTAAGGGCAAAGAAAAAAGAAAGGAGAGGAGAGATTCTGGGAAGGGAGCAAAAGCCAGAAGTTCCCAAGATTGTTGCTAGTGTTCCAGGGGATGAGCAAGATTTTAGAGAGGATGGGCCGGACATCCTCACTCCCTTCCATATGAATTTTTTCGAGGACACAAACATTCAGTCCACAAACCCAAAAGAAATGAAAAAGCATATCCAGGGGTACCTGGGTGGCTCAGTCGGCTAAATGTCCAACTCTTGATTTTGGCTCAGGTCGTGATCTCAGGGTTGTGAAACTGAGCCCCTCGTCAGGCTCTGCACTCAGCGCAGAGTCTGCTTGTCCCTCCCATCTCTCTATCTCTAAAATAAATAAAATCTTAAAAAAAAAGAAAAAACATATCCATGCAAAACCTTGTACACAAATGTTCATAGCAGCATTCCCATGGCGAGGAAGCAGAAATGTTCTGGACTTTGAAGGATCTTTATTAGCTTTAACAATAAACCTGTGCATGGTGTCTATGAAGCCTAGAGATGAGATGACCTCAGGTACCTTCTAAATCTAAAAGCTGGTAAAGTGGTCCCAAGTCTGACTGAGATTAAATTTTCTGCAAGCCCTACAAGGTGGAGGAAGAATATTCATCCTCTTCAAGGAGCACCTGGGTGGCTCAGTCGGTTGGGCATCTGACTCTTGGTTTCAGGTGGGGTCGTGACTCAGGGCCTTGGAATTGAGCCCTGCATCAGGCTCCCCACTCAGTGGGGAGTCTGCTTGTCTCCCTCTCTCTCTGCCTCTTCCCCTGCTTGGAATCTCTCTCTCTCAAATAAATAAATCTTTAAAAAAAAAAAAAGAATATTCATCCTCTTCAAGATGCTAGACTGAGTACAATGTTGATTCTTTCTCCCTTTTGGGAGAATACTAAAAGGAAAGTAAAAGAATAAAAAGGCTAAAATATCAAAATAACATTGAGAATGGGCTCTGCTAGTGCATGAGAAATTTCAAAAAAAATTTCAGGGGCGCCTGGGTGGCTCAGTTGTTTAAGTGTCTGCCTTCTGCTCTGGTTATGATCCCAGAGTCCTGGGATCAAGCCCCACCCACATCAGGCTCCCTGCTCAGCAGGGAGTCTGCTTTTCCCTCTCCCTCTACCCCTTGTCCTCCGCTTGTGCTCTCTCACTTTCTCTCTCTCTCAAATAAATAAATAAAATCTTAAGAAAAATTTCTGGAATACAGAAAGCAGATGACTGATTGATGAAAGCGGTGTGGATAAAGCCATAGCTAAAAATATGTAGAGAAGAGGTTGGGGCTGACATAGGATCCAACAGGCTCAGTAGAACCAAATGTATAGGCAGAATAATGCCCCCACCAAAGATGTCCATGTCCTCATCCCCAGAACTGTAAATATGGTAGGTTATATGGCAAAGGGGAGTTAAGGTTGCAGATGAAATTAAGGTTGCTAATCAGATGACCTTAAAATACGGAGATTATCCTGAATTGCCCAGGTGGACCAAAGTAATACAAGGATTTTTCCAAGTGGACAAGGGAGGCAGACAGGGAGAGTAAAAGAAGATGTGAGGATGGAAACGAGGTCAGAGTGGTGTGATATGGAAAGGACTCAACACACCATTTCTGACCGTGAAGATGGATGAAGGGGACTGTGAGCCATGGAATACAGGTGGCTTCTAGAAACCAGAAAAGGCAAGGAATGGATTCTTGCCTGGAGCCTCCAGATAGGAACACGGCCCTGCTGACATCTTGATTTTAGCCCAGTGAGAAGTGTTGGACTTCTATAGAACTGTAATATAATAAATTTATGTTGTTTTAAGCCACTAAGATTGTGGTAATCTGTTAGAGCAGTGATAGGAAATGAACTGGAACAGTGCTGTACTTGTCAACACAGAGGTTTGAAGGGATAAATATGGATGAAAACAGAAATTAATTGATGGGCTGCAAATAACAGGATGCATTCCTCCCACTACCTCTTTCTTGTACCCCAGTGAGGAAGCTAAATCATCATTGCCAGGTATATATCCCTAAGCAGAAAAGTAAGACATCTTCTCTAGAGAGCTAGGAGTGAGTTTCTGGGGAGAATTTGGGTAACTGGCAAAGATGTTGGTGTCAAAGAGCTACACTCTTCTATTTGGCATATGAGAGCCTTCCTGCAGCATGGTGGTTCCCTTCCCTCTCACATGACAATGAGACTTACCATCAAGCAGCCTTACCGACAGAAGTCGAGCTCCTGCTAGCTCCCATTTAGAATTTCTACTGCCTCACTTTGTGATATAAATGGACAACCAGGAACTCCCACATTTATAGAGCATCTGCAGTTTAACAGAGAAAGACCAAGGTAAAAAAAAAAAAAAAGCAACAAGAAAAATAGAGAAAAAATTTAATTTAAAGGAACAGGAATAATTAAGGGAACAGAGAAAACCTTAAAATAAGACAAACCATAATCAAAAAATATCATTGGAGAGATTTGAGATGCTATTGAATTGAATCTATGACAGATGTTTTTTTTATCTACCCAGCAATCATTCCTTGCTTTTCCCTTGTGGAAATAACTCTGATATTGTCTCCATGTTTCATGGTCCTATGCTTCGGGGGTGGGGGGGCAGAATTCTCTCTTTCTCCGAGAGACCTTCAACTGATTGAACGAGGCCCACCCATACTAATGAGGGCAATCTGCTTTACCTGAAGTCTACTGATGTAACTGTTAATCTCATCTAATACACTCCTTCACAGCCACATTTAGACTAGTGTTTGACCAAATATCTGGGTGCCATGACCTAGCCTAAGTTGACACAATCAATCTTCACAACCAGTATAATAAGGGGGAAAGTTGCCATGTCAGAAAGTGCCAAAAGTTCATAAGAAGAAGGCCAGCAGGAATGCCACTGTGGAACATCTCCCTGGAAGGCTGACACTTCCTTGCAATGGGGGTAGGAGGAGGAACAACTTTGAAGAAGATTGTAAAATGTTACAATGAGAGAATTCGCTTTTGAGTTTTGTTTTCTATTTTATTTTTTTTAAAGATTTTATTTTTAAGTAATCTCTACACCCAACATGGGGCTGAAACTCACGACCCCGAGATCAAGAGTTGCATACTCTACTGACTGAGCCAGCCAGGCACCCCTGATTTTGTTTTCTTATATAAATCTTTCTCAGAATGTGCTTATGAACAATTATTCATAGCCTCAACTGTCATGGTGTCTAAATAGATACTAATGAAATCAAATAGGTCTCCCGAAATTGAGTGGGCTTACCTGAACTTGATCTTCTTTCAAGTTATCCCACAACTCCAAATGGCTTCTGTACTAAAATAGTTGTCATGGCCCCAATAACAAAACCAAGAAAGTAGATGTAGACACTGAGAAAGTATGCAGCACAAGAAGAACAATAGGCAAAGACAGATAACCAGGGAGGGAGCAATCAAAGGAGTAAGGAACTCAGGAAGGAAGAAGAGACCAGCTAATTGAAAAGAAAGGGTGTTCTTTTTTTTTTTTTTTAAAGATTTTTTTTTTTTAAAGATTTTATTTATTTATTTGAGACAGAGAGAATGAGAGAGAGAGAGAGAGCACATGAGAGGGGTGAGGGTCATAGGGAGAAGCAGGCTCCCTGCCGAGCAGGGAGCCCGATGCGGGACTCGATCCAGGGACTCCAGGATCATGACCTGAGCCGAAGGCAGTCGCTTAACCAACTGAGCCACCCAGGCGCCCAAGAAAGGGTGTTCTTAATCTGGGATCCATGGACTCATTGGGGCCTATTAATGGGCTTGAAAGGATTAATTAACTCTCTGAAATTATAGGCAAAATTCATATATGTACATATATATGAATGGATATATATATATATATATATATATATATATATATATGGATAGCTTTCATTAGATTTCCAAAGTGATTCACAATTCCCTGTCAAAAAAGAAGAGGAAGAAGGAGAAGGGGAAGAAGAAGAGGGAGAAGGGGAAGAAGAAGAGGAAGAAGAGGGAGAAGAAGGAGGAGAGGAAGAAAGAACCAGTGGAATTGGGATATCTGGTTTCTAGGAGTAAACCATTACAGTGTAATGCAGCAGAGACATCCAATAGGATGTCTGAAAAATGTTCATCAAATGTGGCAGTTAGATCTATTCTTTGAAGAGTCATTTAGCCTTGTTCCCTAAACTTCCTTTCCACTTCAACTCATGCTAGTCTGGCTTCTGAGTCCAAAACTACCAAAACTGCTCTTGTCAAGGACACTGGCATTTATCTTGCAAAATCTAGTGAGTAGTTCTCTCTTTTCATCTTCCTTAATTTCTCCAGCTAAAACCCCAGTCTACAGGGTGCCTGGGTGGCTCAGATGGTTAAATGTCTGCCTTCAGCTCACATCATGATCTCCAGGTCCTGGGATGGAGCCCCATGTTGGGCTCCTGGCTCAGCGGGGAGTCTGCTTCTCCCTCTCACTCTGCCTGCCTCTCTCCCTGCTTGTTCTCTCTCTGTCTCTCTCTCAAATGAATAAATAAAATCTTAAAATAATAGCAATTAAAAAAAATAAACCCCCAGTCTTCAAGTTTTGCTCCTACCTTTCTGGGTTAAGCCACCATTTTCTTTTCAAAAAATTTTTCTTTTTTAATTAGGCTCCATGCCCATCTTGGGCCTTGAACTCATGACCCTGAAATTGAGAATCACATGCTCTACCCACTGAGCCAGCCAGGCACTCCTAAACCACCATTTTTGTGTGTGTGTGCTGTATATGAAATGACTGTAATAGTTCATAACTGACCTCTCTACTCACCATCTTCCCTCTTAACTCACCCTCTCCCCTGACTCCCATCCCTGTTAACTTGTAGCACTAGAAAGATTTTTTTTTTTTAAAGATCTTATTGGACAGAGAAAGAGAGCACAAGCAGGGGGAGTGGCAGGCAGAGGGAGAGAGAGAAGCAGGCTCCCCACTGAGCAGGGAGCCCGACCTGGGGCTCAATCCCAGGACTCCGAGATCATGACATGAGCCAAAGGTAGCCGCTTAACCCACTGAGCTACTCAGGTGCCCCTAGAAAGATCTTTAAAAGTTGTAAGTCAGTATTTTCCACTTATGGATCTTCATATTTGCTCCTACTTAGGCCTGTGATGCTGTTCTTCCAGTTTTTCTTTTAAGATTTATTTATTTATTTATTTTTGAGAGAGAGAGAGAGAATCTGAGTGCTTGCACTCAAGTGTGGGGGAGGGGCAGAGGGAGAGAATCTTCAAGCAGAATCCCCCCCCCCCGTCAGCGAGAAAGCTGACACAGGGCTCAATCCCACGACCCATGAGATCATGACCTGAGCCAAAACTAAGAGTCCGATGCTCAACTGACTGAGCCACTCAGGCACCTCTCACCTTTTTTTTTTTGTTTTACTTATTTATTTATTTTTAACTTTGCTGGATCCTTCTTATCTTGCAGCTATCAGTTCAAATACCATCTCTCTCTCTCTCTCTCTCTTTTTTTTTAATTTGAAAGAGAGAGAGAGAGAGAGAGAGCACAAGCCGGGGGGCGAGGGAGGCAGAGGGAGAGGGAGAAGCAGGCTTCCCACGGAGCAGGGAGCCTGATGGGGGACTCGATCCCAGGACCCTGGGATCATGACCTGAGCCGAAGGCAGACGCTTAACCAACTGAGCCACCCAGGCGCCCCAGTTCAAATACAATCTTGAAAGTTATCTTCCCTTTACCTTCCTACTCTAAGTTGGTTACATCTTATTATAGCACTCTCTATTTCCTTTATTGCACTTAGCACAATCTGAAATTATTTGTTTTATTTATGTATCATCTGCCTCATGCCATTAGAATATAAATGTCCCAGGACTGGAACACTGCATCTCTTTCTCACTGCTAGATCTCCAATGCCTGAAAAACAGTATTTGGTGCAGAGCTGGCACTTGCTAAATATTTACTCAAGGCACCAATGATGAGATTCCATTGCAAATATTCAGTATTTTAAGTTTGAGCTTTTTTCTATAATGTTTTAAATACAACTTTTATTTTTATTTATTTAATTTATTTTTATTTAATTTATTTTTAAAGATTTTATTCACCTATTTGAGAGAGAGAGAGCAAGCAGGGGGGAGGAGCAGAGGGAGAGGGACAAGCAGACTCGTCGCTGAGCATCAAGCCTGACTCGGGGCTCGATCTCACAACCCCTAGACCACGACCCTAGCCGAAATCAAGAGTTGGATGCTCAACTGACTGAGCCACCCAGGCGTCCCTTAAATACGACTTTTACAACAAAGGGTGAGAATTAATCCTATCAACCTATGCTGTAGAGAAATCAAGGGATAGGGGGACTGAAGAATCACCTTGGTGATTTGAAGTCACTGGTGAAGCCAGAGGCCAGGCTGAAAGGGATAAAATTGAGAAGGAGGTGAGGAATGAGAGGCAGGAGGTATACACCTCTTTGAGGGAAAGATTTAGCAGAGTAAGTACTTCAAGTAGGTAACATAGTTGAGGCAGCAGTGTATGGGATAAATGTGACGAGAAACGGACTGAAGGCAAAAGGATCATTATTGCACTCTAGATAAAACTGGGCAAATATTGTCACAATTTAGTGGAGACAAGAAAATATTTTACAAAGAAAAAGAAGGTTCATGCTTCCTGTGTCTGTTGTGGGGTGGTCTGAATTTGGCGGATGCCAAACAATTTTCTAGAACGGTTGTTTTTCTCTGCCAAAAGGCAATTTTAAAACCTTCAGGTTAAAAAGTCCACAGCTCTTTTTAGGACACATATGAATGTCAGTAAATCATTTACCTTTATTCTGATTCAGTTTTTGTCTAAGTTAGGGTTAAAAGTGTCCTCCAACCTTCATGAGTGCAAGAAGCTTGGTCAAAATAAACAGTGATAAAGCCCATGAAAGATAAACCTATAGTCTAACAAAGTCAGGTTTATTAACTGGCTGAAACAAGTGAGACCACAACACCAGAGCAACTGGGGGAGTCTAACTAAAAAAAAGGTGGGGAAGAGACAGGGATAGCATAGGATTGGTTGGAGTATAGGTAAGAATTAAGCAGGCTCTTGTCTGGGCTATGAAGCAGACTCTAAGGTCTAGAATCCTTGACAACTACAAAGTTAAAATAAATATGGAATGTTATATCTGAAAAACCCTTATGTGAAGCTCTATACCTGGATTGGAAAAGTGTCAAAATGATCCACATGGCTCAGCTCAGCCAGGCAGGAGAGGGATGTTCCTTTCTTACTGATAGGATTTCAAACTATAAAGCTCCTGAAAGTTTGTTTTAGGGAGCAAGGTTTTTCATCCTATGTCCTTTCATTAATCAACAAAAGCAGTTTTTACGGATTCACATGGGTATCTATCTCATGTACTGAAATTTTTCTCAACTTTAATAGCATGAATGCTACCTCCCTGAGTTTTTATTCAGTTTCCCCTCGGGTGGGTGAAAAGCCTCTTTCAACTAGTGAGAACAACATCACAGGTATTGTGTGCTTTAATCACCATTGCTAAAAGTTTGTGTCCTCATTTGATCCTCACAACAAACCAGTTGATCCATTGAGCTAGTTACATAGGAGAATACTGAGGCTTAGAAAGTAACATGCCTATGGAATTTGCTCTATTATTGTATTTACTTTCATTCTGCCTTATGTTTTAGCTAGTTAATTACTATTATTATTTTTAGCTTTTGAGGCATCAACACTTTTTTTCTTTTTTATTTATTTAAAGATTTTATTTATTTATTTGACAGAGACACAGCGAGAGAGGGAACACAAGCAGGGGGAGTGGGAGAGGGAGAAGCCAGGGAGCCCAATGTGGGGCTCGATCCCAGAACCCTGGGACCATGACCTGAGCTGAAGGCAGACAATTAACCGACTGAGCCACCCAGGCGCCCCTATGTTTATTTTTTTTTAAGATTTTTTTTTTTTTTAATTTACTTGAGAGAGAACATGAGAGAGAGAACACAGAGGGAGAAGCAGACTCCCCGCTGAGCAGGGAGCCTGATGCGGTACTCGATCCCAGGATCATGACCCCAGCCTCCGAAAGCGGACCCTCAGCCCACCGAGCCACCCAGGCGCCCCTCAACACTATTTTATTCTCTGTGACTACACGCTTCCTGCGTGGTAGACTCTGCATAAACATGGTACTGAAAAACAAGTAAACTAAACATGCACGTTCATTGGGTTGATCTGACATCCTGAGTTTGCGGGAATCAGCTGTGCAGGACAGAGGCGGAGAGCCTGCCCAGGTTTGGGTGGATGAACCTAACATCTACCCGCTCCCAAGACCCTTGCTTATTATGCTCAGGCCTGAGCTCCAATGTCCGCAGCTCATGCCGCGGAGGCGGGACTTCCTGTCTCCCTAAAGAAACACTTCCGGCCAAAGCCGGAAGCTTCGCTGCGGACCGGCGCGTGCGAGGGTCGCGGCTCCGACCACCCGGGCTAGCCGCGGGGCAGGTGAGCTTCGCAGGGGCTGAGGGGCTGCGGGAGCCAAGCGTTGGTGGCTGGCCTGTGGCCGGGGCATCACCCTGCAGTGCTTTGATCCTTCTGTCCTCTCCTAGAAACTTCTCAGGTTGTCAGAGTTGGGCGTTGCCTGCTCCCTGCCGCCCCGACCAGACCCAGACTCGCAGGCTGGAAGGGAGTCCGGGCGGGCGGGGTCCCCAGCTCGGGCCGCGGGCGAGGGAGCGGGACCCGCAGCGCCGCCCAGCACTTTGCGTAGAAGCCTTGTTGGCGTGTCACTTTGGAAGAGGGGAATTGCTCAGGTTAGAGAAACGGCCCTGAAGTTCCAAATCACTTAACATCTGTGACGAAGGAGAAATAACGTGAAGTAGGTGCAGAACATTGAACATTTTGAAATAGTTCAGTTACCACCAGCTGGGGATTGGTCTAAGTTGTGGGTGGGTCCATACGAGGGTGTGACATCCCTGTCCCCGAAGGAACAACAGTCTCGGGAAGTGTTGGGAAGACAGGGTTCACAGATGCTAGAGTGTTAAAGAAAGAGGAGATTAAGAGAGCCGACTTCTCGTCCGTCTGACATTCGTATAGCAAGGCCCCTGTCATTTGATATTTGTCTCAACGTTCCCCATCATTTTACTTTTAATCTTTCTCTGTGCTTTTATAAACAGCATATCGCTGGGGATTTTTAAAAATCCAAGTCGACAGGCTCTGCCTTTTGACTGGCAGGTTTTTGTACTTATTCATTGTCATTACTGAGGTATTTGTTCAGGCCCAAACTTTTGGAGTCATCCATGACTCATCTCTTTCACACCACACATGTAATCCATCAGCAAATCCTGTGCCCTTCGCTTTCAGAATCTGTCCAGACTCCCAAGCCTTTCTCACCACTTCCACTAGTCCAATTTACAGCTTGTCTCTCACCTGGATTACTGCTGTAGCCACCTAACTAGTCTGCTTTTTCTTCTTAGTTTCTTTTCATCACAGCATCTAAAGTGACCCTCCTTTAAAAAAAAAAAAAAATTATTGCCCTCCTTTCAAAAAATCCTGCAGGGACTACCCATTGCACTCAGAGTAAAAGCCGAATTTGGTAGAGTGGTCCCCGAGGTCCTGTATGATCCCCTCCTGTTTTACCTCTGATCTCATCTCTTGCTACTGCTCCTCTTTTCTCTATTTTGTGGCCTCCTCAAGCACATCCCAGCCTCAGGATATTTGCAGTTGGGGGTTCCTTTGCCTGGAATGCTCTCCCCCCATCTGTGTACATGGTTTAATCCCTTAACTCCCTCATATTTTTTGGAATATTAGCTTCTCAGTGAGGTCTTCCCCCACATAGCCTTCCCTTACATCTCCATTGCACTCATTGTCATTGTGCTTACCATCATTTGACATGCCATGTGGTTTATTCATTTGTCTGGTTTACTGTGTTTCCCCCACGAGGATAGAAACTTCCTGAGAGCAGATATTTTTGTATGTTTTGTTAACTGCTGTATTCCTCGTGCCTAAAGCAGTATCTGGCTTTTGGTAGATTTTCCATAATATAACTGTTGAATGAATGGATTTGGACTTTTTCTACCATCTTACACTTGATACTTTCTGTTTTTTTTTTTTCTCCTTTCTTGCCTTTTTTTGGATTGAGGTTTGATCTTGTTTATTTTCTCTTTTCATTTTTTCTTTTCTACTTCTTTGGAAGATCTGTTACTCTATGTACTCTGTTTCTGTACTTATAGGGCTAACTTTTTAATTTTAATATTTAATTTAGTTATGCATACTTAATTGAATCTAATTCAATCTTAAGTGAATCTTAACCCTGCAGCACAATATTGTTTTTACCTTTTACTGATTTCATTTTATTTATTTATTTATTTTTAAAGATTTTATTTATTTATTTGACAGAGAGATAGAGAACACAGGTAGGCAGAGCGGCAGGCAGAGGGAGAGGGAGAAGCAGGCTCCCCGCTGAGCAGGGAGCCCAACATGGGGCTCGATCCCAGGACCCTGGGATCATGACCTGAGCTGAAGGCAGATGCTTAACCAACTGAGCCACCCAGGCGCCCCCCTTTTACTGATTTTAAACAGGCTTCTTGGATCATCTCAGTACTTAATTATTTTTGTAAGGTGTAAATGTTCAACAGTAAAACTAGAGTTGTTACTATTTTCTGGTGGTTTTGATTTTTTCTTTTTGATTGATTGATTTTTTTTTAAGATTTTATTTATTTGAGAGAGAACACGAGTGGGGGGTGGGAGGGGGCAGGAAGGTCAGAGAGAGAGGGAGAAGCAGGCTCCCCCCTGAGTAGGGGCTCAACCCAGGATCCTGAGATCATGACCTGAGCCCAAGGCAGCTGCTTAACCCACTGAGCCATCCAGGTGCCCCTTCTGTTTGATTTATTAAAGTCAGTTTATCATACACTTTAATAGAATATTTGTTGTATACTTAGCACTTCAGAGTTTGTTTTTTAAAAAAGTATATGATACTTTTCCTACTTTAGCATTTTGCTGGGAAATATGCAAGAGAGTCCACTAGAAAACAATATGTCAGACAGTAAGTGTGCAATGAATATAACCCAGAGAGTGAAACTAATAATACACTATATGTTAACTAACTTGAATTTAAATTAAAAACAAACAAACTATGGCCCAGAGAGTAAATAGGGTCTACCGGAAAGGAGAAACATCATGGTTTGCCAATTATTAGGAGTGGCTGGGATAAATTTGTGGAGGAGTGGTTTGGAGAGATTTGCCGGTATTTAAAAGTGTGTAGAGAAAGGGCACAAAGTTATTGATTAATTTTATTCTCATTCATACAGTTTTGTCATAAAAATCGTGGGTTTGGTGTAGATTTTAGTCATTGGTGTTTTAGAGAGAAGGAGTGCCTTTGGCCTCTTAGGAAATGCTTAAAGCTTTTTGGAGGACCTGCTTAAATATGAGACGATTCAGTATGGGAAGGCTAAGGATCTACTGTGAGGTTGTAGTACAACTTGGAGACGGGCTTTGACATTTAGCATAAAAAGACAGAAAAGACATTATGGTAAGTGAAATAAGCCAGTCACAAAGACAAATACTGTTTGATTCCACTTTTATGAGATACCTCGAGTAGTCAAGTTCATAAAAACAAGGTCGGGGCTGGGGAGAAAGGGTTATGGAAGTTGTTGAATGGGTATAGAGTTTCAATTTGGCTGGATGAGAAGGTTTTGGTGATTGGTTGCACAACAATGTGAATATGTCTAATGCTACTGAATTCTACACTTAAAAATGGTTAAGATGATAAATTTTATGTGTATTTTACCACAACTAAAAACACTTTTTCAAAAAGAACAGCAGATTTTTAAAACAGCGTTTGTTTAAAACTGTGCTAAATAATGGGTGCCTCGCTGGCTCATTTGGTAGAGCATGTGGCTCTTGATCTTGGGGTTGTGAGTTTGAGCCCCACATTGGGGGTAGAGCTTACTTTAAAAAAAATTGGGCTAAATACTTGGAAGTTGTCACATTTTTGGGTGGTAATATTTTTTTTAAAGATTTTATTAGAGAGAGAGAGAGAGACAGCACGAGCAGGGGGGAGGGGAAGAGGGAGAGGGAGAAGCATGAGCAGGGAGCCGGATGGGGGACTCAATCCCAGGACCCTGGGCTCATGACCTGAGCAGAGGGCAGATGCTTAACTGACTGAGCCACCCAGGTGCCCTGACTTATTGCAGTTAAACTTCCCATGTCAGCTACTGTTATTCTGAATTTGTGATATATTTCTTTGGATTTATGGAATATTTTCCCCTTATCTAAATATAGAATCTAATTTATGATGTTAACAATCTTAATCATTAAGAGATCTTAATGGCTACATTGACTTTTTATGTAGCACTTCTACACATAAAAACTCATTTAATTCTCACAACAGCCCTATGAAGTAGGTCCTAATACCATCTACATTTTACAGATGAGGAAACTGAGACACAGAGAGATTGGATTATCCAGTGTCCTATAACTAGCATGTAGTGGACAAGGTTGAATTTCTCTCCAGCAGACTGGCTGCATATAATGTCCATATTACATTACATAGGAACAAATATCTTAATTCTTATGTGTTTTTCAGAATTCTTTCAGTCGAGGGAGAAAGAAACTGCTCAAACTCATGTAAACAAAAGAAAGACTACTGTTTCATTTAACTGGGCTAATGAAAGGCTTTAGGCATAGTTGGATCAACTCCACTTTCCTTTTTGGCCTTATTTTCAGACAAATTTTTCCAAATAGTGGCAGAGGTACCTCTCAGCTATTCCAGGTTTAAGTGGTCCTTTTGTTTTAAGGTCTTGGGAAAGAGAGATGGATCCTCTCTTCAGGAGCCCATGTCATTTTCTAAAAGACTGACTCTCCTTGGGTTAGGATCTTTACATGTGGACCAGTTGCTATATGCAAGGAAATGGAGGTGAGGAGTCATCATATTGGCTGTCCGGGGCCATGTGTCCACTCCTGTAGTGGGTGAGTGACAGCCCACCAGGCAGAGAGAGTGCACTTCCCACGGGGGAAGCTGCTGGGCTGAAAAGGCAGAAAATAGGTGAGAACCGTTTCGATAGTATAGATCGAACTCTTGCTCTTTGTTCAGGTGCCTTTGCCAGGTGACTTTCCCAGTGGATTCTTCCACTTTTAAACAGTAACAGTCATTTTTAGAAGAATTTTTAGAAGAGTTAAAGAAATTGTTAACATTTTGAATGAATATTGTGCAGTTAAGGAAAATGAAAGCATGTGCTATATGTTGGAGACTTACCACCAAACTCCTCTCATGTCATCAAATTTTCTTTGATTCTTTAGGATAAAGACCCCTTTAGCAGTCTGATAAATCTTGTGAGCACTTTAGAATTTTTTTTAAGATTTTATTTTTAAGTAATCTCTACACCCAACATGGAGCTTGAACTCAAAAGCCCAAGATCAAGAGTCACACACTCTACCAACTGAGCCAGCCATAAAAAAAGTGTGTGGTTTTGTTTTGTTTTGTTTTGTTTTTTAAAGATTTATCCATTTGACACAGAGAGAGAGACAGCTAGAGAGGGAACACAAGCAGGGGGAGTGGAAGAGGGAGAAGCAGGCTCCTGGCAGAGCAGGGAGCCCGATGCGGGGCTCGATCCCAGGACCCTGGGATCATGACCTGAGCCGAAGGCAGACGCTTAATGACTGAGCCACCCAGGCGCCCCAAGTGTGTGGTTTTTTAAAAGAATTTATTTATATATTAGAGAGAGAGAACAAGAGAGAGCACAAGTGGGGGAGGGGCAGAAGGAGAGGGACAAGCATACTCCCTGTTGAGCAGGGAGCCTGACATGGGGCTCAATCCCAGGACCCTGAGTTCATGACCTGAGCCGAAGGCAGACACTTGGCTGAGCTGCCCAGGCGTCCTAAAGTGTTTTTAAATACAGAAAATACATAGGATTTCATGTAAAGAACTTATAAAACTCAGCACCCCAAACCCAAATAATCCAGTTAAGAAATGGGCAGAAGATATGAATAGACATTTTTCCAAAGGACATCCAGATGGCTAACAGACACATGAAAAGATGCTCAACGTCACTCACTATCAGGGAAATACAAATCAAAACTGCAATGAGATATCACCTCACACACACCAACAGGTGTTGGTGAGGATGTGGAGAAAGGGGAACCCCCTTGCACTGTTGGTGGGAATGCAAACTGGTGCAGCTACTGTAGAAAACAGTATGGAGACTCCTCAAAAAGTTAAAAATAGAACTACCTATGATCCAGCGATTGCACTACTAGGTATTTACCCAAAGGATACAAAAATACAGATTCAAAGGGAGTATATGCATCCCAGTGTTCATAGCAGCATTATCAACAATAGCCGAATTGTGGAAAGAACCTAAATGTCCATCAACTGATGAATGGATAAAGAAGATGTGGCATATGTATGCAATAGAATATCAGCCTAAAAAAGAAGGAAATCTTGCCATTTACAACGATGTGGGTGGAGCTAGAGAGTATAATGCTAAGTGAAACGAGTCGGAGAAGGACAAATACCATATGAATTCACTCGTGTGTAATTTAAGAAACAAAACAAACAAACATGGGGGGAAACAAAAGAGAGGAAAATCAAGAAACAGACTCTTAATTATAGGGAACAAACTGATGGTCACCAGAGGGCAGGTGGGTGAAGGGAATGGGTGAAATAGGTGATGGGGATTAAGGAGGGCACTTGTGATGAGCACCGGGTCTTGTATGGAAGTGCCGAATCACCAAATTCTGCACCTGAAACTAATATTACACTATATGTTAACTAACTGGAATTTAAATAAAAACTTGGGGGGGGGGTAGAAAACACCTAAGATTTCAGATGAAATCTAGTTATGTGAAATAAAGTTATCAAAATACTTAAAAATTGTAATATAATCATGTGTTCATTAATATATTAAATGACAAAAATCTAGTGGCAGGTCTAATATTGTAATTTTGAAATAGTGATTCATATAAATTATATCTTGAGATATCTAATAGCTGTAATGTGGTATAAAATATGTGTGATCACAGGTGCTACTAATCCAAGTGATTTTTTGGCCTATGTGCACAATTTTGGAAAATGCTAAATTTCAGTGAGAAGTTAGTGAATATCTTCAGTTAGAAGATACCTTGAGAACCTATGGACTTAGGGTAAAAAATACCTCACTTAGGCTCTGTCCAGGTAATCCGTCCAGTACTCCAACTACCTGATGAGAGTGAGGTCTCACTCAGTTCTTGTTAGTTGGCCCTGATCCCCAGTTGCATGACTTGTACTATGTTTCTTTGACCAGGCTTCCTAGATGCAGTCTTTGGGTTTCTGAGAAGCGTCCACTTGGACTGTCCCTTATTGTGCTGTTCCCACTTTTTGGGAGATCCATCTATGTTTTCTTGAACCCATTAATACCAGATATTAACCTTGACCTCCCTTAAGTCTGAATTTCTGGTGGTCATGATTTAACCACTTAGATATATTCCCTCCCATCTTTTTTTTTTTTTTTTTTTAAGATTTTATTTATATATTTGAGAGAGAGAGAGCATGCATGCATGAGAGGGTGTGGGGAAGGGGGGAGGCGGAGGGGGAGAGGGAGAGACAGAGAATCCCAGATGGACTCCACGCTGAGCACAGAGCCAGACGTGGGGTTTGATTTCACGATCCAGTGTCCCAATTAAAGCTGAAGCAAATCAAAACTCTACAAAACTTAAAATATTGGGAATTAAATTTCCTATTATTTTTCAAATTGTGCTAAAATACAGATAACATTGACTATCTTAATTTTTTTTTTAAGATTTTATTTTTAAGTAATCTCTACTTCCAGAGTGGGGCTTGAACTCACAACCCTGAGATCAAGAGTGGCACACTCCACCGACTGAGCCAGCCAGGCGCCCCAGACCATTTTAAGTAATCTCTACCTCCAGAGTGGGGCTTGAACTCACAACCCTGAGATCAAGAGTGGCACACTCCACCGACTGAGCCAGCCAGGCGCCCCAGACCATTTTAACAATTTTTAAGTGTGCTACAGTTCAGTAGTGTTAAGTACATTCACATTGTTGTGCAACCATCACCACCATCTGTCTCCAGAACTCCTTTCATTTTGCAAAACTGGAACTCTTAGCCATTAAACAACACTTTCCCCCTCCCCACAGCCTTGACAACCACAATTCTATGAATTTGACTACTCTAGGTACTACTTTTAAGTGGAATCATACAGTATTTGTCCTTACTGGCTTATTTCACTTAACATGATGTCCTCAGGGTTTATCCATGTTGTAGCATGTGGCAGAATTCCCTTTCTTTTTAAGGCTGAATAATATTCCATTGTATGCGTACACATTGATATTTGGGTTAGTTCCATCTCTTGGGTCTTTGTGAATAATAGCACTGTGAACATGGTTGTAAAGTATCTGCTTGTGTCCTTCCTCTCAGTTCTTTTCAAATATTTTATTTGAGGAATTATGTAGTCATCTCGTCATGAAGAACATATAGGAAACCATTTAGATTTTAAAAACATTATGGGAAAGATCAATAAACCAATAGGAAAATGGGTAAAGGATGTGAACAGTTAGTTTATAGAAAAGGGAATCAAAATGAATAGATGCTCAGCTTCCTTCATAAAAGAAAATGTAAGTAAAACTGTGTATTTCCTTTATCAGAATGACAATTAACCAAAAATGTGTTTAATATTTTGTGAAGGGCACTGTGAAGATACAGGGGCTCATAGAGTGCTGATAGGACAGTAAATTGTCACAGCCACTAAAAAGGGACATTTGTTATTACCTATCAACATTAAAAATGCACATATCCTTTGACTTAGCAATACCGCTTTGAGAATGTTTCCTACAGATATTTTTGCACAGCTATAAAAAAATAAATGAGCAGGTTTAGTCTTTGCAGTATTATTTGTAGAAGCAAAAACTTGGGAGTAACTGAAGTCCATCAGTTTGAAGACTGATTAAATCATGGTGAATCTAGGGCACCTGGGTGGCTCAGTTGGTTAAGCGACTGCCTTCGGCTCAGGTCATGATCCTGGAGTCCCGGGATCGAGTCCCTCATCGGGCTCCCTGCTCGGCGGGGAGTCTGCTTCTCCCTCTCCCGCTCCCCCCTCTTGTGCTCTCTCTCTCTCTCTCACTCTTTCTCTCAAATAAATAAAATCTTAAAAAAAAAAAAAAAATCATGGTGAATCTGTACAAATACTATGGAGCCAGAAGACATTTAAAAGCTCCTGACATGGCTGTGGATAAATTTCCAGGTTATATTATTGAATGAAAATGTAAGGAACAGAACCACATATATAGTATGGTATCATTTGTGTAAAGAAAGAAGGAAAATACCGGCATGTATAAGCATAAAATGGGTATGGAAGTATATATAAGGTACTAATAAAGCTGTTGCCAGCAGGAAGAGATAATGACTAGCAGGAGTGGAAGAGAAGCTCAGTGTATTCCTTTTTATACTTTTGAGTATCATTTATTTAAAAAATTCAGTGAGATATGCCTAGAAAAATATGAGGATTACTGAAAGGGAAAAAGAGACTGTCTAACCAGTGACTTTCAGGCACTTGAATAGACTTCTTTTTTTTTTTTTTTAAAGATTTTATTTATTTATTTGACAGAGACAGTGAGAGAGGGAACACAAGCCAGGGGAGTGGGAGAGGGAGAAGCAGGCTTCCCGCGGAGCAGGGAGCCCGATGTGGGCCTCGATCCCAGAACCCCGGGATCATGACCCGAGCCGAAGGCAGACGTTTAACAACTGAACTACCCAGGCGCCCCTTGAATAGACTTCTTAAGAAAAATATTAGTAAGGTTGAGCCTCAAAATCAACTTGCGAGGGGCGCCAGGGTGGCTCAGTCGCTGCACATCTGCCTTTGGCTCAGGTCATGATCCCAGGGTCCTGGGATCAAGCCCCACATCAGGCTCCCTGCTCTCCGGGAGGCCTGCTTCTTCCTCTCCCACTCTCCCTGCTTGTGTTCCTGCTCTCACTATCTCTCTCTCTGTCAAATAAATAAAAATTTAAGAAAAAAAAAATCAACTTGTGAAAAAAATGTGAAGACAAGAAAAGCTTTTGGGATTGATCTAGACTAAAAAGTAGTACAAGAAAGTCTACTCCTTGGGTGTAGTAGTATATGTCTTGTAACTTTAAATCCTGAGTATTTTGAAACATAGGAAACATCGAGACACTCATTGCCTTTATTTAATGATTGTTAATATTTTGGCACCTTTGCTTCATCTTTTAAAAATATATTTAATGTAGCATAAGAGAGGACAGAAAAGTAGCAGATTGCAGCAATTTCTTATCCTTTGTCATTTCTATGGAGAATGATTTCCTGTCTTGGCCAAAAAAAAAAAAAAAATTCTGGTTAAAAGCATGTTGAAGATAAAAAGAGATAGGATAACATTTGGCCATTTTGAATTAGTCTGCATTCTAGGGGTGCCTGGATGGCTCAGTCAGTTAAGCCTTTGGCTCAGGTCATGATCTCATGGTCCTGGGATTAAGCCCCGTGTCCATAGCAGGCTCCTAGCTCAGCAGGGAGTCTGCTTGTCCCTCTCCCTCTGCCCCCCAACACACGCGTGCGTGTGTTCTCTCTCTCTCAAATAAATAAATACATCTTTGAATTAGTCTGCATTCCAAGAGAAATTACATCTAGAAATTTATGAAAGAACTGGCAAATACAATTGCAAAAATTCCTGTTCATAATCTTCAAAGAGTAACGAACAAGGGGAACTAGAACTTCTAGGAAAGATGTTTTGTGAACATTTAGAAAGGTAGTAATTCTAAGGAGCTAGGAAGAGTTTAGTGAGTCTTGGCTAAATTTACCTTATTTTGTTTGTCTTTTGGATAGTAATTCCCTGGCAAGCCAGGGGAATTTGCAGAGAACAGTGCATTATTTCCTTTCACTTTTCATCATCTTTCCTTTCCTCCCGCCTCATTATTGTTAATAGAACAAATAACAGCTATTCCTTCCAAATATAACTCATACAACTCAGAGGTGTGTAAGTTAAAGAGTAAAGAGATCCCTTCCTTCACCCCATTCCTCTGACTGACAGCATACTCTGGGTCTGACGGTGGGGTTTGATTTTAGGGGAGCATTTCACAAAGCTCATGACATTCTTGCATGTGAACTGGATAATAGGAGGGCTTGTAACTAAAAAAACGTTTTACCCACAATTTGTGTGGGTTCTGTCTTTGGTCAGGGTCATATATATATATGGGTCATACACATATACACACACACATATTTTGTCTTTGATCATAGAAAAATTGGACAGGACAGAACTGGGAGAGATAATTAATGTTGGATTGTTTGATGTTTAATATATATAAATGTAAAGTCCTACATACACACATATGTTATCATGTATTAAGTCCTACTTCAATAATTAGTTGCACAAGGGGTGTCTGGGTCAGCGTACAACTCTTGATCCCTGGGTCGTGAGTTCAAGCCCCACATTAGGTGTAGAGATTACTTGAAAAAAAAAATAAATTAGTTGTATAGGATAGTATAGGATAGAGAAGACCTGATTTGAAAGTTCTTCATGGGAATTCCTAAGACTTTATAGAGACAAGTGAACAAGTAGATTTTCTCTTAGTGCCATTGTCAGTATTTAACTTTTTTGGTTTTTTTGGGTGGATGATTTGGCCATGGCTTTTGCAAATCTTAAATATATTTATTTACTTTGAATAATTGTCTTAAGAATTTTTCCCAAGGAAATACTTCAAAGGACAAGAATAATTTAAACATGAAGATGTTTTTAGCTGTTTTCTTTGGGATAGTAAACAATGGAAACATATAGCAATAGAGAAATGATTAAGTAACTTGTGGTATCTACAGGTCAACATTAAAGAGATTAATACGATTCTGTGGCTATATGGAAAAATGTTCACACTGTTAATAAAAGAAGTAGAACAGAAATTACATATCTATTTCAATTGTAAGAAAATTCTATTCACGTGTTAATGAAATCGAAAAAGACATTAAAACTAGTGAAAACTGGGATGCCTCCGTTGTTCAGTCGGTTAAGCGTCTGCCTTCGGCTCAGGTCATGATCCCAGGGTCCTGAGATCAAGTCCCGCATCGGGCTCCCTGCTCTGCAGGGAGTCTGCTTCTCCCTCTGCCTGCCACTCCCCCTGCTTGTGCTCTCTCTCTCTTTCTGACAAATAAATAACTAAAATCTTTTTTTTTTAAGATTTTAGTTATTTATTTGACAGAGAGAAACACAGTGAGAGAGGGAACACAAGCAGGGGGAGTGGGAGAAGGAGAAGCAGGCTTCCCACAGAGCGGGGAGCCCGATGAGGGGCTCGATCCCAGGACCCTGGGATCATGACCTGAGCTGAAGGCAGATGCTTAACGACTGAGCCACCCAGGCGCCCCAAAACTAAAATCTTTAAAAAAAAAAAAAAAAAAAAACGAGTGAAAATTATTAGCATAATTATAGTTAAATTTAAGCATTTAAATTTTTTTACATTTGAATCTTTATTTTTTTTTAAAGATTTTAGTTATTTATTTGCAAGAGGGAGAGAGAGCACAGACGGAAAGTGAGGGGGAGAAACAGACTCCCCACTGAGCTGAGAGCCTGCCATGGGGCTCGATCCCAGGACCCCGAGATCATGACCTGAGCTGAAGGCAGACGCCTAACCCACTGAGCCACCCAGGCGCCCCTGAATCTTTATTTTTATTATTTATTTAAAAAATTATTTTGAGTATAGTTGATACACAGTAGTACATTAGCTTCAGGTATACAACATAGTGATTCAGTTTCTTTATACATTATGCTATGCTCACCCCAAGTGTAGCTACCATCTGTCACCACAGAAAGCTATTATGATGTCATTGACTATATTTCCTATGCTGTGCCCTCTAGTCCTGTGACTTACTCATTCCATAACTGGAAACTTATATCTTCCATTTTGCCCATCCCCTCCCCCCCACCTCTGGCAAACATCAATTCTCTGTATTTAAGGTCTGATTCGGCTTTTTGTTTGTTTATTATTTGTTGTTTTTTTTTTTGTAGATTCCACATATGAGTGAAATTGTATGGTATTGGTCTTTTTCAGTCTGACTTAATTTCACTTAGCTTAATACCTTCTGGATCCATCTATGTTGTTGCAAATGGCATAATCCCATCTTTTTTTTTTTTTATGACTGCATACATTCGTGTGTGTGTGTGTGTGTGTGTGTCTACACACACCTTTCTTCCTTATCCATTCGCCTATCAGTGGACACCTAGGTTGCTTCTACATCTTGGTTATTGGAATTACTTCGAGGGTGCATATGATGTAAGAAGGATGTTAAGGTTTGAAGCCGATGGCCAGGAAAGAATTCTTGAGACGTCGTTGGTGCAAAACAGGGTTTTATTAAAGCATGGGGACAGGACCCGTGGGCAGAGAGAGCTGCAATGGGGTCATGAGGAGTGGCTGATTATATACTTTCAGGTTGAGAGGGGGTTAGGGAGAGCATAAGTCTAAGGGATTTTGGAAGCAGGGTTTCCAGGACCTTGAGGGGCTAGCTCTTGTTAGGGTACGGTCATTTATTACTGTTTGGAAAAACCTGAGTCATGAGACCCTTCAAATGTATATCGGTGGGTCATATGCTTGGGGGATGATGGCCAACAGGTATCTTGGGGGTAGAGATAAAGGAAGTTTCCAAAAGAATTTTTATATGTTAAAATAGACTTAGAGGATCCTGGGGGTCAGGCTAGGATTGCCTTTTGCCCTTAGCAAAGTATTAACATCGAGGCAGCTGAGTCCCTAGAGGAAGGTCCCTCTGCCTGTTTCAAGGACCTGTTAATGGGTTGTAGGCAGTAAGGAAATTTAATTTTTCTTTTGCCTTTGTTTCCCACATCACATATATCTTTTCAAATTATTAGTGTTTTCATTTTCTTTGGGTAGATGCCCAGCACTGGAATTGCTGAGTCATATGGTAATTCTATTTTTAATTTTTTGAGGAAACTCCATACTGTTTTCCATGTGGCTGCACCAATTTGCATTCCCACCAACAATGCACGAGGGTTCCTCTCTCTCCACATCCTTACTGACACTTGTTATTTCTTGTCTTTTTGATACTAGCCATTCTAACAGGTATAATGTGATATATCTCATTGTAGGTTTGATTTGCATTTCCGTGATGATGAGTGATGTTGAGCATCCTTTCATGTATCTGTTGGCCATCTGTATGTCTTCTTTGGAAAAATATTTACTCAGGTCCGCTGCCCATTTTAATTGGATCATTTGTATTTTTGGTGTTGAGTTGTGTAAGTTCTCTATGTATTTTGGATATTAAGCCCTTATCAGATATATCATTTACAGATATCTTCTCTTATTCAGTAGGTTGCCTTTTGGTTTGTTGACTGTTTCCTTTGCTGTGCAGAAGCTTTTTATTTTGATGTAGTCCCAATAGTTTATTTTTGCATTTGTTTCCCTTGCCTCAGGAGACATACTTAGAAAAATGTTGCTAAGGCCGATGTCCAAGAAATTACTGCCTATGTTTTCTTCTAGGAGTTTTGTGGTTTCAGGACTCAATTTTGGTCTAATCTATTTTGAGTTTATTTTTGTGTATGGTATAAGAAAGTGGTCCAGTTTCATTTTTGCATGTAGCTGTCCAGTTTTCCCAACACCATTTGTGAGGAGACTGTCTTTTTCCCATTGTATACTCCTGTCTCTTTTGTCATAGATTAATTAACCATATAAGCGTGGGTTTATTTCTGGGCTCTTTATTCTGTTCCATTGATCTATATGTCTGTTTTTTGTGCCAGTACCACACTGTTTTGATTATTATAGCTTTGTAATATAACTTGAAATCTGGGATTGTGATACCTCCAGGCTTGTCTTTCTCAAGATTTGTTTGGGTATTTTGAGGTCTTTTGTGGTTCCATACAAATTTTAGTATTGTTTGTTCTAGTTCTGTGAAAAATACAATTGGTATTTTGATAAGGATTTCATTGAATCTTAAACAGTTATTCTTTTTTTTATGTTAATCACCATACATTACATCATTAGTTTTTGATGTAGTGTTCCATGATTCATTGTTTGCGTATAACACCCAGTGCGGGCGCCTGGGTGGCTCAGTCAGTTAAGCGTCTGCCTTCAGCTCAGGTCATGATTCTGGAGTCCCAGGATCGAGCCCCACATCGGGCTCCCTGCTCAGCAGGGAGTCTGTTTCTCCCTCTGACCCTCCCCGCTCTCGTGCTCTCTCTCTCTCTCTCAAATAAGTAAATAAAAATCTTAAAAAAAAAAAAAAAAATAACACCCAGTGCTCCATTCAGTATGTGCCCTCTTTAATACCCATCACCAGGCTAACCCATCCCCCCACCCCCCTCCCCTCTAAAACCCTCAGTTTGTTTCTCAGAGTCCATAGTCTCTCATTGTTCATCTCCCCCCACCAATTTCCCCCTCTTCATTTCTCCCTTCCTACTATCTTCTTTTTTTAAACATATAATGTCTTATTTGTTTCAGAGGTACAGGTCTGTGATTCAACAGTCTTAACACAATTCACAGCGCTCACCATAGCACATACCCTCCCCAGTGTCTATCACCCAGCCACCCCATCCCTCCCACCTCCACCACTCCAGCAACCCTCAGTTTGTTTCCTGAAATTAAGAATTCCTCATATCAGTGAGATCATATGTTACATGTCTTGCTCTGATTGACTTATTTTGCTCAGCATAATACCCTCCAGTTCCATCCACGTCGTTGCAAATGGCAAGATTTCATTCCTTTTGATGATTGCATAATATTCCATTGTGTGTGTGTGTGTGTGTGTGTGTGTGTGTGTGTGTGTGTGTACCACATCTTCTTTATCCATTCATCTGTTGATGGACATCTTGGCTCTTTCCATAGTTTGGCTATTATGGACATTGCTGCTGTAAACATTGGGGTGCACGTACCCCTTCAGATCCCTACATTTGTATCTTTGGGGTAAACACCCAGTAGTGCAATTGCTGGGTCGTAGGGCAGCTCTATTTTCAACTTTTAAACAGTTATTCTTTAATATCAAATCTAGTCAGTGTTCAAATCTTTAATATCCTCATGATTTCTTTTACTTTAAAATTATTTACAGGAGCACCTGGGTGGCTCAGTCGTTAAGCATCTGTCTTCGGCTCAGGTTGTGATCCCAGAGTCCTGGGATTCAGCCTCACATTGGGCTTCCTGCTGGGCGGGAAGCCTGCTTCTCTCTCCCCCACTCTCCCTGCCTGTGTTCCATCTCTCACTGTGTCTGTCTTTCAAATAAATAAATAAAATCTTAAAAAAATAAAAAAATAAAAATAAAAATTATTTACAGTTTTAAAAAATTAGGATCTACTTAAAGTCCATATATTGCAATTGGTTGACATATTTCTTAAGTTTCTTTTAATCTGTTTGTTCTCCGGAGCTCCATGTCTTTCTTTTTCTCCTTGCGTTTTATTTGTTGAAGAAACAGACTTGTGTGACAGTAGAGTTCCCCACTGTCTGGATTTTGGCAGACTACACCCTGGGAATGTCATTTGACATGCTCCTCAGTCTTCTGCTTTCCTGTGAAGTAGGAGTTGGATCTAGTTAACATCCTTAGATCGGGGATACTTTTCACTCAGTCTCCCTTTAAGACCTCTCTGTCTTTAATTTTAGGGTTCTACATTTTTATTAGAGTTTAATTTTTTTTTGTAAGCTCTATGCCCAAGGTGGTACTTGAACTCATGACCCCCCAGATCAAGAGATCAAGAGCTGCATGCTCCACCAACTGAGCCAGCCAGGTGCCCCTAGGGTTTAATTTTTAATTTATTTTTCATTATATGTGTTGCTTCCTATATCTCTGGATTTGGGTTTTTCTCCCTTCCTGAAGAGACAACAATGCCCATATTGCCTATTTTCTTTCCCTGTTCTCGATTACTTTTATTCCCTTGTCTTCTATTCTCCTCTCCTTCCAGCCCCTTCAGTAAATGACATAATAGACAAGTTATGTGATGTGAGCTAACTGGAGTTAAGCAGCATTTAAAAAAATATATTATCAAAATACAGTTAGAGAGTTAAGTAAAATAAAATTATGAGAATATGGCAGATACATCTATGGGTCCTTCTTTTCACCAAAATATGAAGACTAAATTGATCGGGAGCGTTGACTTCAAGAATATCTCAATGAAGTGAAAAAAACATTTTTTAAAGGACTTTATTAATCTTTATTAATTCTTGTCAATTTTGTAATTTTCTTCCTAGATCTCATATTTTGGATTCTGGCTGCATTATGATGAATGACACTTTGACATCAGATGTCATTGGTCGACGAGTTGCAGTTAATGGAGAACATGCAACAGTGCGTTTTTCTGGTATTGTCCCTCCTGTGGCAGGTAATTTATAATTCTCTGTGTGTCTGGATTTATTTATTTTGGAGTTCTTTCTTTGTAGGCTTCTCTGTAGTGCTTTGTAACAACGATTTTAAAGAAACTAACAACCAATTTGTAGATGCTTCCTATATGCAATTGTTTTGTTTGGGTAACAATATCCTGTGGTATCTATGGTTTTATTTAATTTTAGACTTATTTAATTATTTAGTGTTACTATTTTCTATTAATTCAACCTTAAAATATCTTCTGAGTAAACGTTAAACAACAACTAATAATCTTGAATTCTCATGTCCTAACCTCAAAAACTAAGAAATTTTGGAAATTTCTTTTGTCATTAATCCACATGTATATGTATTTAAAGTAGTTTAAATTGATATACAATTTTGTGACATCTTTTCTCATGTATTGTTTGGTAATATTTATGTTTCTATAGCATCATTTTGTTTACATTGTTTTTTTATTGAGGTATAATTGACATTTAACATTATATTAGTTTTAGGTGTACAAAATAATGATTTGATATTTGTATGTATTGCCTGATGATCACCAAGATAGGTCTAGTTAACATCTATCACCATACATAGTTACAGAGTTTTTTTCTTTTAAATAATGTCATTCTTTTATTTTTGAATTAATTTAGTATTTTATTTTATTTTTTATTTATTTATTTATTTATTTATTTATTTTTAAAGATTTTATTTATTTATTTGAGAGAGAGAATGAGATAGAGAGAGCATGAGAGGGGGGAGGGTCAGGGGGAGAAGCAGACTCCCTGCTGAGCAGGGAGCCTGATGCGGGACCCGATCCCGGGACTCCAGGATCATGACCTGAGCCGAAGGCAGTCGCTTAACCAACTGAGCCACCCAGGCGCCCATTATTTTTTATTTTTAATTTCAGTATAGTTAACATAGTTATATTGGTTTTAAGTGTACAATATAGTGATTCAACAATTCTATACATTACTCAGTGCTTGTCAAGATAAGTGTAGCCTTAAATCTCCTTCACCTGTTTCACCCATCCCCCACCCACCTCACCTCTCGTGACCATCAGATTCTTCTCCGTAGTTAAGAGTCTGTTTCTTGGTTTCTCTCTCTCTTTTTTTTCCCCTTTACTTGGTTGTTTTGTTTCTTAACTTCCACATATGGGTGAAATCATACGGTATTTGTCTTTCTCTGACTGACTTATTTTGCTTAGCATTATATTTTCTGGCCCCACCCATGTTGTTGCAAATGGCAAGATTTCATTCTTTTTTATGGCTGAGTAGTATTCCACTGTATATATACACTACCTCTTCTTTATTCATTTATCAATCGATGAACACTTGGGCTGCTTCCATAATTTGCTATTGTAAATAATGCTGCAGTAAACATAGGGATGCATATATCTTTTCAAATTATTGGTTTCATATTCTTTGGATAAATACCCAGTAGTGGAATTACTGGATCATATGGTAATTTTATTTTTAATATTTTGAGGACCCCCCCCATACTGTTTTCCACAGTGGTTGCACCAGTTTGCATTCCCACCAACAGTGCACGAGGGTTCCTTTTTCTCCACATCCTCGCCAATACTCGTTTCTTGTGTTCTTGATTTTAGCCATTCTGACTGGTGTGAGGTGGTATCTCATTGTGGTTTTGTTTTGCATTTCCCTGATGCCAAGTGATGTTGAACATCTTTTCATGTCTGTGTTGGCCATTGGGATGTCTTCTTTGGAGAAATGTCTATTCATGACTCCTGCCCATTTTTTAATTGGATTATTTGGGTTTTTTTGTATGTTGAGTTGTAGAAGTTCTTTATTTGGGATACTAACCCTTTATCAGATATGTCATTTGCAAATATCTTCTCCCATTCCATAGGTTGCCTTTTAGTTTCCTTTGCTCTGCAGAAGCTTTTTTTTTTTTTTTTTTCAAGATTTTACTTTTAAGTAATCTCTACACCCAACATGGGGCTTGAACTTACAGCCCTGAGATCAAGAGTTGCATGTTCGTGGGATGCCTGGGTGGCTCAGTCAGTTAAGCGTCTGCCTTCAGCTCAGGTCAGGATCCCAGGGTCCTGGGATCGAGTCCTGCATGGGGCTTCTTGCTCAGCAGGCAACCTGTTTCTCCTGCCTGCCGCTCCCCCTGCTTGTGCTCTCTCTCTCTCTGACAAACAAATAAAATCTTTAAAAAAAAAAAGTTGCATGCTCGTATGGAGGTTCCTCAAAAAGTTAAAAATAGAACTACCTCACAACCCAGCAATTGCACTACTACGTATTTATCCAGAGGATACAAACATAGTGATTCAAAGGGGCACATGCACCCCAATGTTTATAGCTGCAGTGTCCACAATAGCCAAACTATGGAAAGAGCCCAGATTCCATCAACACAGGAATGGATAAAGAAGATGTGGTGTGTGTGTGTGCGTGTGCATGTGTGTATACACACACACACAATGGAATATTACTCAGTCATCAAAAGGAATGAAATCTTGCCATTGGCAGTTATGTGGCTGGAACTAGAGTATATTATGCTAAGCCAAATAAGTCAGAGAAAGATGAATACCTTATGATTTCACTCATGTGGAATTTAAGAAATAAAACAGATGAACGTAGGGGAAGGGAAGGAAAAATAAAATAACAGAGAGGGAGGCAAAGCATAGAAGACTCTTAACTATAGGGAACAAACTGAGGGTTGCTGGAGGGGAGGTGGGTGGGGGGATGGGGTAATTGAGTGATGGGCATTAAGGAAGACACTTGATGTAATGGGTGTTATACGCAACTGATGAATCACTAAATTCTACACCTGAAACAAATAATACACTATATGTTAACGAACTTGAATTTAAAAAATAGAGTTGCATGTTCCACTGACTGAGCCAGCCAGGTGCCCCTGTGTTGTAGTTTGATCATAAGTTTCACTTGACCCTGTGGGCAATTCTGAAGATAGGGTGGCCCTTCAGAGATTTTCCTAGTTGAGATGAGGGCTGGGCATTTATACCTATGATGGTATATTACTGGGTTTTTGTATGTGAAAGGGGGTGTGCCAGGCACTTTCTTCAGTTGAGACAGTTCTTGAAAGTAGGCTCATAGGTGAGGGCTAATTGCCAGAAGCTAGTATTCCCAGCAGCTGGTGGGAATAAGTCTCGCTTTCTAAAGGCAGATTGGAGTATTGAGTCACAAATCCAATAATACAGATGGAAGCTATTTCATGGTAATTTAGTGACTATGAAGTGGTACATATTATTTTCACTTATTAAATTGCCTGTGAGTGGGGCACCTGGGTGGCTCAGTCATTAAGCGTCTGCCTTCGGCTCAGGTCATGATCCCAGAATCCTGGGATCAAGCCTCGCGTCAGGCTCCCTGCTCCGCGGGAAGCCTGCTTCTCCCTCTCCCATTCCCCCTGCTTGTGTTCCCTCTCTCACTGTGTCTCTCTCTGTCAAATAAATAAAATCTTTAAAAAAAAATTGCCTGTGAGTTTGATACTTCCTTCATGTATGTATGATCAGGCAAATTTTTCCCCCTAAAATTATAATTCTGTGAAGGAGCTACTGTGTATTTATTAATTATCTCATTGTATGGGGGCATTCTCTATTACTTTACCTCAACTGGTGCTACTTTTGAATTTCTTTTAGAAGTCAACAGGTAGAATTGGTACAAAGATGCAGCGACATTGAACACAGATTTAGTAATTATTCCTGGAGCTGCTTCACTGGGTGTTGTAGGGTTGTTGTGATAACTGAATAAATGAAGGTGTTTAAAGCACTTAGACCAGTTACTGGTGCATAGTGTCAGCTATTTTGTAAATATACATTTTATTTATTTATTTTTTTAAAGATTTTATTTATTTATTTGAGAGAGAATGAGAGAGAGCACAAGAGGGAAGAGGGTCAGAGGGAGAAGCAGACCCCCCCCCCCCCAGCTGAACAGGGAGCCCGATGTGAGACTCGATCCTGAGACTCCAGGATCATGACCCGAGCCGAAGGCAGTCGCTTAACCAACTGAGCCACCCAAGCGCCCTAGATACACATTTTAAAAATTTACTTAAAAAAGAAATAGAGCAGTTCTGATGTTTTGCAAATGGCTTGGGTTGGAAATTTAATTTCCTGAGATAGCATCATATGCAGGTTTTGTAATTTTTATTTTTTTAAAGATTTATTTATTTTAGAGAGAGAGTGCGAGCGAGCATGCATATGTGCAGTGGGGAGGGGCAGAGGGAGAAGGAGAGAAAGTAAAGTCTCAAGCAGGCTGCCCTGAGCACAGAGCCCGACATGGGGCTTGATTGATCCCACGACCCTGAGACCATGACCTGAGCTGAATGAAACCAAGAGTTGGATGCTTAACTGACTGTGCCACCCAGGTGCTCCCATATGCAGATTTTAAAAAGTGTTTATTTTAGGTAAAGAGGATATGCCATGATGGGCAGAATAATGCCCCTCCCCTTGCAACAAAGATGTCCCCAGGACCTGGGAGCATTATGTTTGGTTACATGGCAAAGGAGAATTAGGGTTGCAGGTGGAATTAAGGTTGCTAATCACCTGACTTTAAGATAGGAATATTATCCAGGTGGGCTGAGTGTAATCCCAAGGATCCTTAGAAGTAGAAGCAGAAGAGGGCAGTGCTGGAGTGCAGTGATGGGAGAAGGTTTCAACTGGCCACTGTGGGCTTTGAAGATGGAAGAGGGTGGTGAAGCCAAAGAGTGTGAGCGGCCTCTAGAAGCTGGAGAAGGCAAGGCAATGAATTTTCCTCTGTAGACTCCAGAAGGGAACACAGCTTTGCAACACCTTGATTTTATTTTTATTTACTATTATTATTTTTTAATATTTTATCTATTTATTTGACAGAGAGAGAGAGAGAGCGAGAGCAGGAACACAAGCAGGGGGAGTGGGTGAGGGAGAAGCAGGCTTCCCGCTGAGCAGGGAGCCCGATGTGGGGCTCGATCCCAGGACCCTGGGATCATGACCTGAGTCGAAGGCAGACGCTTAACGACTGAGCCACCCAGGCGCCCCGATTTTATTTTATTTTTTAAAGATTTTATTTATTAGAGAGAGAGAGAGAAAGAGCATGCATGAGAGTGGGGTGAGTGGCACAGGGAGAAGCCGACTCCCTGCTGAACAGGGAGCCTGATGCGGAGCTCAATCCCGGGACTCCAGGATTATGACCTGAGCCGAAGGTAGACACTTAACCGACTGAACCACTCAGTTCCCCTGCAACGCCTTGATTTTAGTCCAGTGAGACTGTCCTCAGGCTTCTGACCTCCAAAACTGTAAGATAATAAATTTGTGGGGGTACCTGGGTGGCTCAGTTGGTTAAGTGTCTGCCTTCTGCTCAGGTCATGATCCCAGGGTCCTGGGATCGAGCCCCGATTGTGGGGGTGGGGGAGGGGTGTCCCTGCTCAGCAGGAAGCCTGCTTCTCCCTCTCTCTCTGTCCCTCCCCTCTCCACTCATGTTCTCTCTCGCTTGCTCTGCTAGCTCTCTCTCAAATCTTTAAAAAATAAATTTGTGTAGTTGTATAGCAGCAATAGGAAACATATATCCTAGGTAATTGTGTGAGGTATTCTAAAAGTGTCCCTAGTGATGATAGTCAGACACTAACGTTATAACTGTGTTTGAAGAGTCTGATTAAAATTATTTCATGAATGTGGGAGTGAGGAAGCATTTTTTCTAGATTCGTGTCATGAGTTAAAATGATTAACTGATTTAATTAATGAAATACTATCAGTAAACCTTTTATTAATATACATCTGTATGCTTAAAAATTATATTCATTACTGGATATTCTCATATCCATATACTTGGAGTTGCTGTAGATCAATTGATACATACATTGTATTTTTAGTTCCTCTCTGGTGATTGTCTTCATGGTTCTTTGTCCTTAGTTATTGTTTGTAATATGTTTCATGGTAACTGAAATCTGGTATTGTTTACCTATATAGAGTGACTAAATTAAATGGCCCTATAGTATTTTAGGTTCCATTTATCCTGTAGTAACAATGTTAATTAATTTATTTTTTTTTAAAGATTTTATTTATTTGACAGAGAGAGACACAGCGAGAGAGGGAACACAAGCAGGGGGAGTGGGGGAGGGAGAAGCAGGCTTCCTGCTGAGCAGGGAGCCCGATGCGGGGCTTGATCTCAGGACCCTGGGATCATGACCTGAACTGAAGGCAGACGCTTAACGACTGAGCCACCCAGGCGCCCCAACAATGTTAATTTAAAATAAAATAGTTGAAACATATTTCTTCTAAGTTCTTATGGAGGTATTTTGTATTCTACACTCAGTTTATTGATCCTAAATAGCAATTGAAATGCATTGGCACCTATTGAAACAGAGATGGGCAATCCCAATTTATCAAGGAACAGTTGACTTAGCAAAATCAGAAGTCTCCTTTTGATTGTTTTAGTATTTTTTTCCATTCCTCACATCTTCTTACCAATTACCAGTCTCCCAGATTCCAGCTTCTAACCTGGAACTCTCCAAGAGTCTGACTTTACCATGCACGTCTCTGAGGCTCATCACAAGAATACTATTAATTTTTTTCTTCTGTTTTAGAAGATTATTATAATTTTCCATGATGAAAGAAGCAGATTTTTTTTTTAGGTCTTGGATTATGTTTTTAATATACTTATATAACAAGATTTTCTTATAGTTTCATTTAGTAATAGCGCTAATTAATCTTCTGGGCCATTCTTGAAGCCTTGCTGCTGTGTTTCCTTTTTTTTTTTTTTTTTAAGTGTCTTAAAATACATGAGCATGATAAAATATAGTGCCTAAGGGCTTATAAGATGAAAAGCAGAATTGTCCATCTGTGGGTGTTTTTTCACTGATTGGTTGTAGGTGTTTTCTTGGTTAAGCCTATTTAAAATAATTGAGGTCACATGTACCTTTTCAGTTATGAGATGTTTTCTTCTAAGATTATCTTTGATAATTTTTACCCTTCCATTTTACCTGCTTTCTCTGTCTGGCGCTCCTATTGGTCGGATATAGAATTTCCTAGATTGATCTTCCACATTCATTTTTTTCTTCCTTGTAATTTGTTGAAAAAATTGTGTTTCTCTTTTAAAATTTCCCATGTTCTGGATTATTCTGATTATATCCACATGATGTCATTAACATATATTTCTGTCTCTACATTTCCTACAAATTGGTAATTAAATATAGGGTTTATCAGATTCAGGTTTGAAAGCTCTTTTTTCTTACAAATACTCTAGGTAATATGTTCTTCAGTCAGGAGGTACATAATGTCTGGTTGTATCTCTTTTTGTGATGGTAGCAGCTCTTGATGAACATTGTTTTTGTGTTTTTTTTTTAAAGATTTTATTTATTTATTTGAGAGAGAGACAGCGAGCGAGGGAACACAAGCAGGGGGAGTGGGAGAGGGAGAAGCAGGCTTCCCGCGGAGCAGGGAGCCCAACGCGGGACTCGATCCCAGGACCCTGGGATCATGACCTGAGCCGAAGGCAGACGCTTAACAACTGAGCCACCCAGGCGCCCTGATGAACATTGTTTATATCAATTATTTGGGGTTGTCAAATGGTGAAATTCTAATCATTTTCTTTCTTTTATCATTTTTCTGATGGACAACTTACATCGTGGAAAATTTCCCTGTGTTAATTACTTGCTTTCCAAATAATTGGGTGATTGAAAGACAGGATAAATGTTTTTTTCCCCCTTTTATTTCTTCATAAAAATGAATTGATTGACTTAGAAAACCAATGAATTTTTTAAAGTCATGGGTTTAAACATATTTGATCTGTTTTAGTCCATTGCTGTTATCCTTATTGATGCTCAGACTGTCCCATATTTGGCCAGAAGGAACCCCTTCAGATTGCCTCCTGAGTACTTTGGATGTGACCCAATGGTTTTTGAGTTTCCTTACTGAGATAAGGAAGCTATCATATGTGAAGGGCTCACTGTACACGTTCTTTGCCCTGCATCACAATCAGCTATTTCTCTTGAGTTCTGCTTTCTGTTTTTGTTTTTTTTTTTAAGTGGCAGATAGCATTTGGAGGCCCCAGTCTGACATCTGGAGGTACTCCTTGCTTTGGGTCAGTTGTTTCTAGGCCATTTTTAGTCGACAGCTACATTTGTTATATACATAATTCCTAGAAGTAGAATAGGTTTAAGGAGGATATGTGTATTTTTTTAGTACTTACTATAAAAGTTTCAAACATACAGCCGACAATAGTATAAGGAACACCTGTATATACTTGTTATGTCAGTTTAACATTGCTAACACTTTGCCTTATTTGCTTCATTTTTAAAAATTTTTTTGACTGGGCGCCTGGGTGGCTCAGTCGTTAAGCATCTGCCTTCGGCTCAGGTCATGATCCCAGGGTCCTGGAATCAAGCCCCACATCGGGCTCCCTGCTCAGCAGGAAGCCTGCTTCTCCCTCTCCCACTCCCCCTGCTTGTGTTCCTGCTCTCGCTATCTCTCTGTCAAATAAATAAATAAAATCTTAAAAAAAAATTTTTTTTGACTAAGCATTTTTTTATTTATAAAGATTTTATTTATACATTTAATAGAGAGCACGAGAGAGCACAAGCAGGGGGAGTGGCAGAGGGAGAGGGAGAAGCAGACTCCCCGCTGAGCAGGGAGCCCAATGTGGGTCTTGATCCCAAGACCCTGGGATCATGACCTAAGTTGAAGGCAGACACTTAACCAACTGAATCACCCAGACACCCTGCCTAAGCATTTTAAATAAAGTGATATGCATAGTGGCATTTCGTCTCTGAATACTTCACCATGCATCTCCAAAAAGTAAATACACTTTCTTACAAAACACATTTTAAACTCAAATTTTGATTCATATTGTGTTATTGGTGAATAGAGTTCTTTTATGGTAAATAGAGTTTATGTAAGCCACTAAATAAACAAGATTATTGAAAAACTTTGTCCTAATTAACCTCTTGGTTTATAGTCTTTGAAGATTAGTCCTAAGGTAGAGTGTGTCCGTTCTTTAAAATGGGTGATCATAGGGGCACCTGGGTGGCTCAGTCAGTGCGTGCACTGCAGGGGGAATGGCAGGCAGAGGGAGAGGGTGAAGCAGGCTTCCCACTGAACAGGGATCCTGATGTGAGGCTCGATCCCAAGACCCGGGTTAATGACTTGAGCTGAAGGCAGACGCTTAACCAACTGAGCTATGCAGGTGCCCCTTTTGGATTAATTTTAGATAGGAGTTTCTTATTCCCTCATATAAAGAAAATCTGTATCTAATCTTTACTGTTGTTCTACTCTTTTTTTTCCTAAGAGGAAAGTTGTTTATTTAACATTTTAAGGCTTTTATAGCATTTATTTGCCTACTTTAGGTTTTTGACATTGAGTTGAGTTATATTGCCCTAGGGTTTTTTGTTTGTTTTTTAAGTAATCTCTGTGCCCAACATAGGGCCTGAACTCACGAACCTGAGATCAAGAGTCACATGCTCTTCTGACAGAGCCAGCCAGATGCCCCTAAGGTATTTTTGTTTAAATAACATATATTTTTAAATGATTTTATTTGTTCATTTGACAGCATGAGCACAGGCAGGGGGAGCAGCAGAGGGAGAGGGAGAAGCAGGCTCCCCGCTGAGCAGGGAGCCCGATGTGGGGGCCTGATCCCAGGACCCTGGGATCATGACCTGAGCTGAAGGCAGATGCTTAACCGACTGAGCCACCCAGGAGCCCCTAAATAACATTTACTGATTGTACTTTATTAGTGTTGTTTTGTTGCTATTGTTATTCCAAGTTTTTAATGGTTTTTTTCCCACAGCTTTTATTGAACTAATACTACTTTGAGAATCAGAGTCACCACAAATTACTTGGTAGCAAATCTCTACATGAAGTATGTGTAACAGTGCTCTTCTTTTTTTTTTTAAGATTTTATTTATTTTATTTATTTATTTGACAGAGAGGGAACACAAGCAGGGGTAGTGGGAGAGGGAGAAGCAGGCTCCCCGCTGAGCAGGGAGCCTGACATGGGGCTCAATCCCAGGACCCTGGGACCATGATCTGAGCTGAAGGCAGCCACTTAACCGACTGAGCCACCCAGGTGCCCCTACAGTGCTCTTCTTTGAGAAATTTTCAAGTGAATCATGCTTTTGTCCTCCTACCAGAGCAAATAGAAAGGCATATGTGTATTTAAATGTGGTGATGACAGGATATGTTTTCATGTTCTGGGAGTTGATGGAAGAAATGGCTAAAGTTATGACTTGTTGTCTAGAACATTTAAACATTATGTTAAAACCAAAGTTGTCTTTGACAGATGCATACTGTTCAGATGAAAAAATTGTAACTAGCGTCATTGAAATAGGTAATGCATTTAATTATTTCTGGATACTTTTTATAGCTTATTTATTACTGGGATGTAGCCCTGCTTCAAATTGGTAGCAGGTTTTATTATAGGAGTAATAGGCATTTGGTAATTTGTAACTTCAAGTGTTTAGGCCCCTGGTCATCTCTTTTATATTTATAGATGCAAAATATTTGTTACTCAAGTGTGTACTTGTTTGAGGCTTTGGACAGATGCGGGGTTGCTTCCTGAGAGAGAATTCTTGCTCCCGAAAGTTAGTGGTATTTCTTTTTTCTTTCTTTTCTTTTTAAGATTTTATTTATTTGGGGCGCCTGGGTGGCTCAGTCGCCAAGCATCTGCCTTCGGCTCAGGTCATGATCCCAGAGTCCTGGGATCGAGCCCCGCATTGGGCTCCCTGCTCTGCGGGAAGCCTGCTTCTCCCTCTCCCACACCCCCTGCTCGTGTTCCCTCTCTGGCTGTCTTTCTCTCTGTCAAATAAATAAAACCTTTAAAAAAAAAAAAAAAGATTTTATTTATTTGACAGACACAGCGAGAGAGGGAACACGAGCAGGGGGAGTGGGAGAGGGAGAAGCAGGCTTCCCGCAGAGCAGGGAGCCCAATGCGGGGCTCGATCCCAGGACTCTGGGATCATGACCTGAGCCGAAGGCAGATGCTTGGCGACTGAGCCACCCAGGCGCCCCTCAAAATATTTTCTAATTTACATTGTGCTTTTTTTAAAAATTAAAACTGAAATTTTTATTTATTTATTTATTTTTAAGATTTTATTTTTTTCGAGAGAAAGCACAAGCAGGGGGAGAGGCAGAGGGAGAAGCAGAAGCAGACTCCCCGCTGAGCTGGAAACCCGACATGGGGCTCTATCCCAAGACCCCGAGACCATGACCCGAGCCAAAGGCCGATGCTTAACCATCTGAGCCCCCAGGCACACCTGTGCTTTTTTTTTTTTTTTTAAGATTTATGTATTTATTAGAGAGTGAGAGAGAGCCCACACGCGTGTGGGGGTGTGGAGGGGCAGAGGGAAAGGGAGAGAGAATCTCTAGCAGACTCCCTGCTGGGTGTAGGAGCCTGACGTGGGGCTTGATCCCGGGACCCTGAGATCATGACCTGAGTGGAAATCAAGATAGGACACTCAACCAGCTGTGCCACCCAGGCGCCCCTGTGCTTTCTTTTTTGATGCAAGGTAATTTAGAATTATACGGCTTAGTTTCTACACATAGGAGGATTTTCTAATAAACCTTTCGTTATTGACTTCCAGCTGAATTCCACTGTGTACAGAGAAGCTACTCTGTGATTTCAATCTTTTATATTTTTATTGTAAAATGCACAGAATATAAACATCACATTTTTTACATTAAGTGTGTAGTTCCGTGGCATTGGGTACATTCATATTGTTGTGTAGCCATCACCACCATCCACCTCCAGAACATTTTTTTATCTTCTCAACCTGAAATTTCATACTCATTAAACAGTACTGGGTGGCTCAGTTGGTTAAGCGACTGCCTTCGGCTCAGGTCATGATCCTGGAGTCCCAGGATCGAGTCCCGCATCAGGCTCCCTGCTTGGCGGGGAGTCTGCTTCTCCCTCTGACCCTCCTCCCTCTCATGCTCTCTGTCTCTCATTCTCTCTCAAATAAATAAAATCTTTAAAAAACAAACAAACAAACAAAAAAAACAGTACTTTCTCATGCTCCTCTCTCACCAGTCCCTAGCGACCACCATTCTACTTTCTGTCTCTTGGGAATTTGACTATGGTATTTGTCTTTTTTTTTTTTAAGATTTTATTTTTTAACTTAGAGTATGTGCATGTGAGCGGGGAGGAGGAGCAGAGGGGGAAGGAGAGGAAAAGAATCTCAAGCAGACTCTGCGCTGAGTGTGTAGACCAATGCAGGGCTCGATCTCACAACCCTAAGATCATGACCTGAGCCAAGATCAAGTGTGGGACGCTTAACCGACTGAGCCACCCAGGCGCCCCTATGGAATTTATCTTTTACTACTGGTGTATCTCACTGAGCATAATGTCCTCAAAGTTCATCCATGCTGCTGCATGTCAAAACTTCCTTCCTTGTAAAGGCTGAATAATACTCCATTGTATACATGTATCACATCACAAAGAATCAAATACTTAGGAATTAACCAGGGAAGTGAAAGACCTATACAATGAAACCTGTAAAACGTTGCTGAAGGAAATGAAACACAAATAAATGGAAAGACATCCCATGTTCATGGATTGAAAGAGGTAACTATTATTAAAATGTCAGTACCACCCAAAGCAATCTGAAATTTTGTTTGATCCCTATACAAATCCCAGTGACGGTGTCTGCTGACTCCCTTAATCAGAACGTTTAGTCCTTTTTTCACTTATTTGTTGATAATTTGGGTTTATATCTACCATCTTACTATTTGCTTTCTATTTGTCTTGCCTCTGCTTTTTTTTCCCCTTTTTCCCCCTCCTTTTCCTCCCTTTTATTGGATTATTTTTTAAACTTTATTTTTCCTCTCTATTAATCATCTTTTTTTATTAAGTAATTATCATGGAGGTCAAAACATGCATCTGTGACCTACAAAAGTCTAATTAGTAATTTTACTTCTTCCTGGACTCATGCAAAGACCTTAGAATACTTGAATACTAATTCTGCTTACCCACTTCCTAACTCCTATGTTGGATATTTTAATCTTTGTGTGTATAAAGCACCAAGAACTAATAATAGTTTATATCGGTTTTATTAATTTAGATGTAGCCATATATTTACCCTTTTCTTGCCTTTTCTTCCCCTCTGTATCCTCAGGTTTTCACCTGGGATAATGTTCTTTATCCTTGAAGATCACCCCTATAATTTTTCTTTGCTGAAATTGTCTTTGTTTTTTTAATTTTTGAAATTGTGGTTACATGCATATAAAACATAAAATTTGCCATTTTGACCATTTTTTATTAAAATCTTTTAATTGTAAAATATAACAAAATTTACCATTTTAACCTTTGTTGAATAGGCTTTATTTTTTAGAGTAGTTTTAAGTTCACAGCAAAATTGAAGAGCAGGTAGATTTCCTCCTGCCCCCACCCATGCATAGCCTCCCCCTTTACCAGGGTCCCCTACCAGAGTGTATATTTGTTGCAATTGACAAACCTGTATTGATACATCATTATCACTCAAAGCCCATCTAAGTTCACTCTCGGTGTTGTATATTCTGTTGGTTTGGGAAAATTTATGATGACATGTATCATACAGAGTAGGTTCACTGCCTTAGAAATTCTCTGTGCCCCACCTATTCATCTCTTCCTTCCCCCTAACTATTTTTAAAATGTTAACATACTTAATTGTGGTAAAATATACATAACATAAAATTTACCATTTTAACCTTTTGTTTTTTTCCATCTTAACCATTTTTAAGTGTATAGGTAAATAGTGACTAGTCTAGGTATCTCATATAAATAGAACCATATAGCATTTGTCTTTTCAGGATGGCTTAAACAAAATGTCTTCAAGGTTCATCCATGTAGCATGTGTGAGAACTTCATTCCTTTTTATGGCTGAATATTCCATTGTATGTATATCACGTTTTTTATCTGTCCATCTGTTGATGGATATTTGGGTTAGTTCTACCTATTGGCTATTGTGGGTAATGCTGCAATGAACATTGGCATACAAATGTCTGAGTCTTCTTTAATGCCTGTGGTTATATGCCTGTAAGTAGAATTGATGAGTTGTATGGTAATTCTACATTTAGCTTTTTCAGGAACCACCAAAATGTTTTCCACAGTGGCAACACCATTTTATGTTTCCGCCAGCAGTGTATGAGGGTTCCAGTTTTTCCATATCCTTACTAGCGCTTGTTACTTTCCATTATTTTGGTTATAGCCATACTATTAAGTGTGAAATGGTATCTCATTGTGGTTTTGGTTTGGATTTCTGTAATTATTAATGATCATCTTTTCGTGTGTTTATTGGCCATTTGTATATCTTTGGAGAAGTGTCTGTCCAAGTCCTTTGTCCATTTTTCAGTTGGGTTGTCTTTTTTTTTTCTTTTTTAGGTTTTTATTTTAATTTCTGTTAACATACGGTGTTGTATTAGTTTCCAGTGTACAGTATAGTAATTCACAATTCCATACATCACCCAGTGCTCATCATGACAAGTGCGCTCCTTAATCCTCTTCAGCTATTTCACCCACCCCCCACCCACCTCTCCTCTGGTAACCATCAGTTTGTTGTCTATAATTAAGAGTCTGTTTCTTGATTTGTCTCTCTTTTTTTTCCTCTTTGCTTGTTTTGTTTCTTAAATTCCACATATGAGTGAAATGTGGTATTTGTCTTTCTCTGACTTATTTTGCTTAGCGTTATATTCTCTGGCTTCATCCATGCCATTGCAAATAGTAAGATTTTGTTCTCTTTTATGGCTGAGTAATATTCCATTGTCTATATGTACCACATCTTCTTTATCCATTCATTCATGTGTGGATACTTGGGCTGCTTCTGTATCTTGGCTATTGTAAAAAATGCTGCTATAAACAATAAGGATACATGTATCCCTTTGGATGTATCCCTTTGAATTGTGTTTTTCAGTTCCAGAGGGTTTTTTTAATTTTTTTTTTTATTAAAGTTTTTTTTTTTTAATTTATTTGTTTAACACAGAGAGAGAGAGCACAAGTAGGCAGAGCAGCAGACAGAGGGAGAGGGAGAAGCAGGCTCTCCGCCGAGCAGGGAGCCCAATACGGGGCTTGATCCTAGGACCCTGGGATCATGACCTGAGCCAAAGGCAGCCACTTAACGACTGAGCCACCCAGGCGCCCCTCAGTTCCAGAGTTTTTATTTAGGGTTTGAAAAAATACATTTTTAAAATTTTCTGCTGAAATTCCAAGCTCATCTTTTATTTTCCTGAAAATATTAAAGTTAAAACTCCATTATGCAGATGCCTGATGAATCTGTTTATGTTGGCTGTTGTTTTCCTTGGTTCTCAGTCACAGAGTCTTTGTCTTTCTCTATGCTTGGATATATTTGTTAGAGTGCCAGATGTGATGATGAAAAATGATAATTTGAGCTTTTTAATAGTGTTCTCTTCCTCCAGAGAGGACTGAAATTTATTCTGGCAGATAGCTAGGGTCAGTAGCAATCCTAGATCACTTTAAACTTATCTGAGAATGAGATTACTTGAAGTTGGCCTTTAATCCCTACAATGGTTAGTTTATTTAGCACTGGTTCCTCCTTACTCTTAGAAAGAAGACATTTTGAGCCCAGTACAAATCCTAGAGTTTCTCAGCAGCTTTCACCTTCCTTGGGGGACTGTGATTTTCAGTATTGATTTCTTAGCCCCTGGCATCTGTCCAAAGCTCTGTTCAGCTTTTTAGCTTCTTATATTAGAATTATCAGATGCCTCAGGAGAAAAGATTGCTCTAAATGCTTATTCAACTCTTTCTGTTTCCCTCTTCTCCCACATGTTGGCCTTGTAATTCCTCACTGCCTTAGTAGCTCTCTGGGATGTACACATATTTTTAAAATTGTAGTAAATATGCATAACTTAATTGACCATTTTAACCATTTTTCAGTGTAGAGTTCAGTGGTATTAAGCACATTAACATTATTGTGCAGCGTTTACCACCGTGTATCTGGAGCTCTCCATTTTACGAAACTGGAACTCTGTACCTATTAAATAGTAACTCCCCATTCTCTTCTCCCCTCAGCCCCTGACAACCCCCATTTTACTTTCTGTCTCTATGAATTTGACTGCTCTAGGTGTCTGATATATGTGGAATCCTATCTTGTCTTTTTTGTGTTTGGCTTATGTCATTTTAGCATAGTATCTTCAAAGTTCGACCATGCTGTAGCATGTCTCAGAATTTCATTCCTTTTAAAGGCTGGATACACCACATTTTGTTTGTCCATGCATCATTAATGGACACTTGGGTTGCTTCCACCTTTTGGCTGTTGTGTATAATGCTGCTATAAACATAAATATGCAGGTATCTGAGTCCCTGCTTTCAGTTCTTTTAGGTATATGCCCAGAAGTAGAATAGCTAGATCATTTGGAAATTCTGTGTTTAGCTTTTTGAGGAATTATCTAATTCTCCTGTTTTCCATAGTGGCTGCAGCATTTTATGTTCCCATCAGCAGTGCACAAGGGTTCTAATTTTTCCACATCCTCACCAGCACTTGTTATTTTGTTTTCTTTTGTTTTGTGACTTTTGCCATCATAATTGATGTGAAATGATTTTCAAAAACAGTTTATCTAGCTTTTCTAGTTTTCATCAGGAGGGTTGATCCAGAAGTGAACCTCTCTGGCTTTCCTTTGCGCCTAGCACGGTGCTGAATATAGAGTGGAAGGGAGGAGGAAAGGTAAAGAAAATGCTCTGGAAACTGAGGTGGTATAGAAATATAAGGTATGAGTCATAGCAAAATGTGATGGGTAAGCCTGGCCTTCTGGAATTAGAATGACCTGGGTTTGAAGTTGTGTGACTTTGAGCAAGTTATTTTACCTATGGTGAATAAAAGATACTGTTTATATATAGATTTTTATTTTATGAAAAGCAGATTAGTAGACTAGGACTCCAAAAACTTGCATTTTAGTACAGGAATTGGTTAAAAAAAAAAAAGAAGGTAACACTATCTGCTTTACGTAGATGAAATGTCTGTTGTGAGGCTAATATGAGATATTGCAAAGAAACTTTCTGGTATTCAGTAAGTGCTCAATAAATTTTAGCTATTGTTTCCTGCAGTTGTAGTTTTTGTTGGCTTTTGAACCAAACATGCTATCGTATTTGTTGATTGCAGTCCCGAGTCCAAGGTTAACTTGCTCTTTTTCAAAAGATATTTTTCGCCCCCCACGGTGTCTGTGTGACAGGGTTTCCATTGCCACTGTATTTGCTTGCACCAAAAAGGAGCATTAATTATCTCTGTCCTCACTTATTCCTCATTTGGTTTTTCTTATTCTGCTAGGACTCTGGTTAGGAGTAGAATGGGACAATCCCGAGAGAGGAAAGCATGATGGAAGCCACGAGGGGACTGTGTATTTTAAATGCAGGTAATTTTTCATTATGAATTTGCGTGGTTATTTGGGGTAATATTCAATAGTTGAATAAAGGGGGATGGAGAAGAAGAAATGTTTGGCATTGGGCATAGTTATAATGTAGAATTTGATGTATTAAAAAAAACAATTTGCAGTTTTTTTCCTTAGTTTTTAAAACTCTGGCTCTTCACAAGTAATGTTGCTTGCTTTTTCCTTCTTTGTGTTTTTTTTTTTTGACCGCTTTTTTTAATTGGATAAATATAAACATTTCTCATTGATTCATTAACAATTTACAATCCACTAAGTGAATAATAAAAAGAAATAGCTTAGATATCCAATAAGAAGCAGTTGATTAAACAAAATACAGAACATCCGAATAGTGGAATGCTAAGCCACCATTAAAAAAAGCTCTTATCATGGAAAGAGTTACACTTTATATTGCATGTCTACTAATATTTTTAACTGCTTGATTTCAGAGAAACTTCATGAAGCTTTGAAAAAGATGGTGGGATGCTTTCAGACAGAATCTTTTAAATTTTTGTTGTTTGTTTTCCTTCGTAGGTTTCAGTTTCTCAGAAAGATCTTATTTTTTTAGTTATTTGAGAGAGAGAGAGAGCTGGGGGGAGGGCAGAGGGAGAAGGAGAAGCAGACTCCCCGCTGAGCAGGGAGTCCAATGCAGGACTCGATCCCAGGACCCTGGAATCATGACCTGAGCCCAAGGCAGAGGCTTAACTGACTGAGCCACCCAGGCGCCCCTCAAAAAGATCTTTTTTTTTTTTTTTTTAAAGATTTTATTTATTTGACAGAGAGAGAGACACAGCCAGAGAGGGAACACAAGCAGGGGGAGTGGGAGAGGGAGAAGCAGGCTTCCTGCAGAGCAGGGAGCCCGACGCGGGGCTCGATCCCAGGACCCTGGGACCATGACCTGAGCCGAAGGCAGACGCTTAACGACTGAGCCACCCAGGCGCCCCTCAAAAAGATCTTTTAACATCAAGCTTATTTTTCCTTAAGTGTGGCACAATGAACGCAGTTCTGGCCTGGAAGTCAGGAGGCCTCTAACTCTGCTCTTAACAATCCTCATGACCCCGAATGAGACTAAATTTACTAACCTCTAAAATGGGGATCAAAATTAGATAATAGCAAAATACATTCCCCAGCCTACCATTCTGTAATTTTAGAGAATCAGGATAGAAGAAGAATCAACATGTTTGTAGAGGCAGATAGATGGCAGACATGGAATGAGGCCAGCTCAGAATGTGTCAAGAGTTCATAGAAGATAGGTTTAGGGAGGTGTGGAAATAGAAATTTCTTATCCTGGCCTGTTGATCCCTCCCCTACCTGAACCATGACCTCATAAACTTTCCAGTGAAGGAACTTTTCCTGAAGAGCCTGCCCAGCACAGTTCCCTCTTAAAAGCTTGCCCACATCATTCATGATTGCATGGACCTTAATGGGCTCTAGATGGAGTGATGTTTTCACTCTTGTTGTTCTTAGTGTAAAAATCAAGAGTTGTCTTGGTCCTGACAGATCTTCAGGATTTGCCCTGAAGTGCTGATGGGAGGCCTCAGTTCAGGGACAGGGACTCAGTGTTTGGATTCTTGCCCTTGGAATAGCATTTCCTTATTTCATCACGTCTTCTAGTGTGGTCATGCCTGAGCATTTACCGACTGAAATACGTGTTCTCCTGTTACAAACTGCTGTTATTTCATTTCACTGAAATGAGCCTTTTGTTAATTTTAAGTCCTATATGGGTAGGTAATGTTAAATATGAATTCCATTTCAGTACATTTATGAGGCAATAAAGGGAGCATTGGGTCTGATGTGGTGGAGAACCACTGATCTAGACTAAAGGATTCACCTTTATAGTTGTTAATGCTTATATTGGTATAATTAGAACATAACTAATAGAGATTATATCAGTATCTTGGAATCTCTGCATTAGACAAAACAGATTACAGATTACATGTATTTGTTACTAGGTTCATTGAGATCTCTTCCTAATATATCATGCACACTTCTTCCCTGTCAAAACCCATGTTTGGAGGTGGCCTTAGGAGGTGATCTGGTCCACTCCCTAATCCTCTTCTGACAGTGTCACACCAACTACTTGGGTGGTGGTCATTTCATGTCACTCTTTAGTTTTAATCCGATCTCTTATATGACCTGAGGTAAGTATGGCAATCTCCTGAGCTATTACCCATAATTAATATTTTGACACAGTTTACAGGTTTATCCCAGAATTTATGGCTATGAACCATGCTCCCAGGTGCTTCTGTTCTCCATCTGTTGTTTTTTTGGGGGGAGTAGAGAGGTTCAGTTAAGGTGATTAACCTTGAAGTTCTTTCCACCTTGCCTCTAGATAGCAGAGTGATTCCCAGTTTTTTTTCTTTCAACCTAAACTAGAGAGTATACTCTAAACAGAACTGTGTGGGCCAGTATTCCGCTGCTCAGGTTTTATTTAAAATGTTCTCTTTCTAAGCAGTTATCTTATTTTTCTGGTGAGCAAGAAACTTTTTTTTTTTTTAAGATTTTATTTATTAGAGGGGCGCCTGGGTGGCTCAGATGGTTAAGCGTCTGCCTTCGGCTCGGGTCATGGTCCCAGCGTCCTGGGATGGAGCCCCACATCGGGGCTCTCCCTCTGCCTCTCCCTCTGCCTCTCCCCCTGCTCATGCTCTCTCTCTATGTCTGTGTCTGAAATGAATAAATAAAATCTTTAAAAAAAAAATTTTATTTATTAGAGCACAGAGGGAGAAGGAAAAGCAGGCTCCCCGCTGAGCCAGGGAGCCAGATACAGGGCTTGATCCCAGGTCATGACCTGAGTGGAAGGCAGACGCTTAACCAACTGAGCCACCCAGACGCCCCTCTTTTTTTTTTTTTCTTAAGATTTTATTTTATTTATTTGAGAGAGCGAGAACACGCACACACAAGCAGGGCAAGGTGGTAGGGACGTGGCAGAGGGAGAGGGAGAAAGCCCAATGTGGTTCTCGATCCCAAGACCCTGAGATCATGACCTGAGCTGAAGGCAGATGCTTAACCGACTGAGCCACCCAGGCGACGCCCCCCTTTTTTTTTTTTTTAAGAAATCTTAAAATGTGACTTGTTGGGGTACCTGGCTGGCTCAGTCAGTAGAATATGTGACTCTTGATCTTGGGGTTGTAAGTTTGAGCCCCACATGGGGTGTAGAGAGTACTTTAAAATCTTTAAAGGGGTGCCTGGGTGGCCCAGTCGATTAAGCGTCCAACTGTTGATCTCTGCTCAGGTCTTGATCTCAGGGTTGTGAATTAAAGCCCTGTGTTGGGCTTCATGCTGAGTGTGGAGCCTATTTAAAATAACTAACTTAAAAAAAAAGAGGGGCGCCTGGGTGGCTCAGTTGGTAAGTGTCTGCCTTCGGTTCAGGTCATGATCCCGGGGTCCTGGGATCGAGCCCCGCACTGGGCTCCCTGCTCCACGGGAAGCTTGCTTCTCCCCCTTCCACTCCCCCTGCTTGTGTTCCCTTTCTCACTGTGTCTCTGTCTGTCAAATAAATAAATAAAATCTTTAAAAAAAAAAAAAAAAGGACTTTTCTTTGGCACCAGTGAATGGCATACTTGACATCAGAGGAAACACACTATTCTAGACTTTGTGCACAATACTGGATAACTTAAAAAATTGAATCTTGATTTGCTCATCCTGTGTGTGTCATAATAGTGGTGTAAAGTATTTTGAGGTTCTTGAATTAGCATTTATGGATTAGTATAAATTATTCCCCTGGTATGGTGTAAAGTGTTAAAAGAATTTTTTTTAAAAAGTCACTGTGTACGGATAGTTTGCAGGCAGGGCACATTTCTGCAAAAGATGAAGAAGAGAGGCATTGCATTCTTGGAAGACTCCCATAAATCAGGTCAAAATAAAAATCGTGTCACTCAGGGTCAGTCTACAAAAAAACTGGGCTGTTTTTCCGTTGGGAAAATTAGTTTACCACGTCAGTTCTCACGTAAAGCACTGTACATCGAGTGAAATGGAAGTTATGCAAGCCTGCCTAAAAGGCTGTAAACATGTCTAATTTTGTCGGCGGCAAAATAACATATGAAGATCAACAAGATTTATTGCAATCTCCCCCGAGACCCAGCTCTTCCCAGGATGTAGCATCTAAAGCCCCAACAAGAAAAATGCTTACTATGGGGAGTTTTGGATCTGTGGAGGACCCTTGCCTTTGAGTAATATTGCCAGATTCAAGAACTAAAAATACTAAATGCATAGTGAAATTTGGATTTTTAGATCAACGGCCAATCATTTTTTAGTATGAGACATGTATGGGACATACTTATACTAAAAAATGATTGGCTGTTGAATTTCCTGAATTTTAGCTGGCGAACCTGTTGGAGAGATAATAGTGCAGACTGAATCTCGACAGGGCTTCATGACAGTCTTCCATTCCCCCAAGGGCCATGGTCAGGATGTTGATTTCATTTAGAGCATCTGTAATTGTTGGGCAGAAGGAGTATGGACCCAGAACAAGCTGAATGCTTACAAGAGAAAAATGTGTAGACTCTCCTCCTCCCACTCCCTCCCCTCCCCCAATTTTTTTCTCTTTGAACAGGGCTCAGAATTTCAGTGTTTGGATATACCATCTCAGTATTCCTCTAGAATCTCAGTGGAGTCTATGTAAATTATTAGTTTATTTTTGGAGATTTATTGTTATTGGTGGGCGCTCACTCACTTGGTATTTTTCAGTATTTGTTGGTCTGTTTTGTTTTCTGAGAAACCCTCCAGGAATGTTCCAGAGGAGACTGATCTTTGATGTTATCCTTTGATCTATAAAGGGCACAGCATCTACTTTGCAGCTACCTAATACATACCATTCTAACTCCTTTGATCTGCCTGCAGTCAAACTAAACAGTAATAAAGATCTCTTCTTGAATGTTCATTACCACTGTTTAAAAAGTGTAAATTCAGAACAAAAAGTGAAAACCATGGCACTTGTTTTGCATTGTGTTTTCTCATTTATTAGAACTGTGCTAGTGTTTAAACTTATGTGCTCAAACTTTTTCATTTATTTTTTGTTGCCGTATAGTTGACATACAATATTATATTAGTTTCAGGTGTACAACATTGTGGTTTGACAATTCTATGCATTGTACAATGCTCACCACACTAAGTGTAGTCCCATCTGTCCACATACAATGTTACTACAGTAGTGTTGACTATATTCCTTGCACTGTAGTTTTCATCCCCATGACTTATTTTTTTTAAAGATTTATTTATTTTAGGGTGGGGGTGGGCAGAGGGGGAGAGAATCCTTAAGCAGACTCCCCACTGAGTGCGGAGCCTGACATGGGGCTCGATCCCAGGAGCCTGAGATCATGACCTGAGCCAAAATCAAGAGTCAGCCGCCTAACTGACTGAGCCACCCAGGTGCCGCCCCACCCCCCCATGACCTATTTTTAACTGGAAGTCTGTACCTCTTAATCCCCTTCACCTGTTATGCTTATCCCCACGTGCCTCCCCACTCTGGTAACCACCAGTTCTCTAAATTTAGGAGTCTGATCCTGCTTTTGTTTGTTTATTCATTTGTTTTTTAGATTCCGCATATAAGTGAAATCATATGGTATTTGTCTTTCTCTGACATATTTCATCTTACATAATACTCTTTAGGATATTGTTGTCATGAACATGTAGTGTATTCCTGTTGTCGTGAATGGCAAGATTTCATTCTTTTTTATGGCTGAGTAAATATTCCATTGTGTATTTGTATGTCTATACCACATCTTGATCCATTCATCTGTGGATGGACACTTAGGTTACATCTGTATCTTGGTTATTGTAAGTAATGCTGCAAAAACATAGGGATGCATATGTTTTTGAATTAGTGTTTTTGTTTTCTTTGGTTAAATACCCAGTAGTGGAATGGCTGGATTGTATGATATTTCTATTTTTAATTTTTTGTGGACCCTCCATACTGTTTCCCATAGCGGCTGCACCAATTTACATACCTACCAACAAACAGTGCACAAGGGTTCCCTTTTCCCCACATCCTTGCTAACACTTATCTGTTGTCTTCTTGATAGTAGCTATTCTGACTGGTATCTCATTGTTTTTGTATATATGTATGTATGTATTTTTAAAGATTTCATTTTATTGAGAGAGAACATGAGGGGGGGAGGGGCAGAGGGAGAGGGAGAAGCAGGCTTCCTGCTGAGCAGGGAGTCAGATGTGGGGCTCCATCCCAGGACCCTGAGATCATGACCCGAGCTGAAGGCAGATGCTTAACTGACTGAGCCACCCAGGTGCCCCTTGTTTTAATTTTTTTTAAGATTTTTTTTTTTTTTTTTAAAGATTTTATTTATTTGACAGAGAGAGACACAGCGAGAGAGGGAACACAAGCAGGGGGAGTGGGAGAGGGAGCGGAATCCCTGCTGAGCAGGGAGCCCGATGCAGGGCTCGATCCCAGGACCCTGGGATCATGACCTGAGCCGAAGGCAGATGCTTAACGACTGAGCCACTCAGGCACCCCAATTTTTTTTAAGATTTTTATTTTTAAGTAATCTCTTCACCCAGTGTGGGACTTGAACTTACAACCACAAGATCATGACCTGAACTGAAACCAAGAGTAGGATGCTCAACTGACTGCACCACCCAGGCGCCCCTAAGATTTTATTTTTAAGTAATCTCTACACCCAACGTGGGGCTCAAACTTAAAACCCCAAGATCAAGAGTCGCATGCTCTACAGACTGAGCCACCCAGGCGCGCGCCTCTTGTGGTTTTGATTTGCATTCCCCTGATAGTGATGCTCAGTATCTTCTCATGTGTCTGTTGGCCATTTGTAGGTCTGCTTTAGAAAATGTCTATTCAAATCTTCTGCCCAGTTTTTAGTTGGATTATTTGGGGTTTTTTGGTATTGAGTCGTATGTTTTTTTATGTATTTTGGATAATAACTCCTTTGTGGATATGTCATTTGCAAATATCTTCTCCCATTCAGTAGGTAGCCTTTCCTTTTCTTTCTTTCTCTTTCTTTCTTTTTCTTTCTTTCCTTCCTTCTTTCCTTCTTTCTTTCCTTCCTTCTTTCCTTCCTTCTTCCCTTCCTTCTGTCTTCCCTTCCCCTTCTTTCTTCCCTTCCCTTTCTTTCTTCCCTTCCCTTCTTCCCTTTCCCTCCCTTCCCCTTCCCTCCCCTTCCCTTCATCTCTACACCCAACATCGGGCTCGAACTCTCAACATCGAGATCAAGAGTTGCATGCTCCACCACTGGAGCCAGCCAGGTGCCCGCATTGTTGTTTTGTTGATGGGTTCCTTCCTTTGCAAAAACTTCTTAGTTTGGTGTAGTCCCAATAGTTTATTTTTGCTTTTGTTTCCCTTGCCTCAGGAGTCATATCCAGAAAAATGCTATTAAACAGATTACTGCCTATGTTTCTTTTAGGAGTTTAATGGTTTCAGGCTTTACATTTAGGTCTTTAATCCATTTTGAATTCATTTTTGTACATGGTCTAAGAAAGTGACCCAGTTTCACTCTTGCATGTAGCTGTCCAGTTTTCTTTTTTTTTTTTTTTAAGATTTTATTTATTTATTTGACAGAGAGAGACACAGCAAGAGAGGGAACACAAGCAGGGGGAGTGGGAGAGGGAGAAGCAGGCTTCCCGCGGAGCAGGGAGCCTGATGCAGGGCTCGATCCCAGGACCCTGGGATCATGACCTGAGCCGAAGGCAGACGCTTAACAACTGAGCCACCCAGGCGCCCTGCTGTCCAGTTTTCTTAACATTGTTTGTTGAGAAGACTGCTATCTCCCCATTGTATATTCTTGTCTCCTTTGTCATAGATTGATCACTGGGGTTTCCTTCCCCCCCCACCCCCACCCCGGCTCTCTGTTCTGTTCCACTGATTTATGCGTCTGTTTTGTGCCAATATCTTACTGTCTTGATTAGTTCAGCTTTGTGGTATAGCTTAAAATTTGGGATTGTGATACCTCCAGTTTTGTTCTCCTTTCTCAAGATTGCTTTGACTATTGGGGCGCCTGGGTGGCTCAGTCGTTAAGCGTCTGCCTTCGGCTCAGGTCATGATCCCAGCGTCCTGGGATCGAGCCCCACATCGGGCTCTCTGCTTCGCGGGAAGCCTGCTTCTCCCTCTCCCACTCCCCCGCTTGTGTTCCCTCTCTCGCTGTGTCTCTCTCTGTCAAATAAATAAATAAAATCTTTAAAAAAAAAAAAAAAAAAAAAAAAAAAAGATTGCTTTGACTATTCTGGGTCTTTTGTGGTTCCATTTAAATTTTAGGATTATTTGTTCTAGTTGTGTTGCTACTTTGATAGTGATTGCATTGAATCTGTCAACTGCTTTGGGTAGTAAAATGGACATTTTAATGTGTTCTTCCAATTCATGAGCATGGAGTATCTTTCCATTTGTTTGCATCCTCTTAAGTTTCTTTCATCAGTGTCTTACAGTTTTCAGAGTATAGGTCTTTCACTCCTTGGTTAAATTTATTCCTAGGTATTTTAGTCTTTTTGATGCAATTTTATGTGGGATTGTTTTCTTGATTTCTCTCTCTGCTACTTCATTATTAGTGTATAGAAACATAAGACATTTCTGTATATTAATTTTTTATCCTGCAGCTTTACTGAATTCATTTATTCTGATAGTTTTTTTGGTGGAGTCTTTAGGGTTTTCTATATATAGTATCATGTCATCTGCAAATAGTGACAGTTTTACTTTTCTTACCAATTTGGATGGCTTTTATTTTTTTTCTCTTGTCTGATTGCTGCCTCTAGGATTATTTTTTCATTTAAACCACATATTTGAAAAATAGATCTTCCAAAAAAAATTTAAAAAGAAAAACAGTTCTTCCTTATTCTGTTTCCACATCCCCTCCCCCCATTTTATTCCTTTAAGGCAAACCAGGACTATTTCACAAATGTCATACTTTCATTTCACTAGAATTACAAATTTCACTAGTTCTTTTTAAAAATCTTTTAATTTTTTTTTTTTATTATTTTTTAAAGATTTTATTTTTCAGAGAGAGAGAGCACAAGCAGGGGGACTGGCAGGCAGAGGGAGAAGCAGGCTCTCTGCTGAGCAAGGAGCCTGATGTGGGACTCTCTCTCTCTTTTTTTTTTTTTAAGATTTTATTTATTTATTTGACAGAGAGAGACACAGTGAGAGAAGGAACACAAGCAGGGCGAGTGGGAGAGGGAGAAGCAGGCTTCCCGCGGAGCAGGGAGCCCGATGCGGGGCTCGATCCCAGGACCCCGGGATCATGACTGAGCTGAAGGCAGATGCTTAACAACTGAGCCACCCAGGTGCCCTTCTTTCTCTTTTTTTTTTTTAAAGATTTATTTATTTATTAGCATGTGTGTGGGCGGGGGGAGGGGCAGGGGGAGAGAGAGAATCTTGGGCAGACTCCCCACTGAGTGCCAAGCCCGACGCGGGGCTCGATCTCAGGACCCTGAAATCATGACCTGAGCCGATATCAAGAGTCAGAAGCTCAACCAACAGAGCCGCTCAGATGCCTCACAAATTTCACTAGTTCTTAAATTAAAACCTATTTCATAAATGTGAGTTTCTAGGAACAATTGCTCACATGCGAAACCTAGTTGTTTGTATACATTTAGATAGGTATATAAACTATTGTTCTAAATTGTCTGGAATTTGGGGCACCTGGGTGGCTCAGTTGGTTAAGCATCTGCCTTCGGCTCAGGTCATGATCCCAGGGTCCTGGGATTGAGCCCCACGGGCTCCCTGCTCGGCGGGAAGCCTGCTTCTCCCTCTCCCACTCCCTCTGCTGTGTTCCCTCTCTCGCTGTCTCTCTCTCTGTCAAATAAATAAAATCTTTTTAAAAATTAAAATAAAAACAATAAATTCAACACTTGACAACACCTTGGGCTTTAGTTCAGCTTTGTATACGTGAGATGTTTAACATTAATAGCATTTATTTGCCAGTAAACATAAGATCTATTTGTGTGCTGTCCTCATAGAAAATTAAAGGAGATAATGTAAAAGTGATCTCTGTAATGTACTTCAGGAAAAGCACCATAATACTTTCTATTTGTTTAAACCATAATGTTTTATTTAAAATGTTATAGTTTTGGGCACCTAGATGGCTCAGTCGGTTAAGCATCTGCGTTTAGCTCGGGTCATGATCCCAGGGTCCTGGATTGAGTCCCACGTTGGGCTCCCTGGTTGGCAGGAAGTCTGTTGCTCCCCCTGTCCCTCACCTTGCTTGTGCTCTTTCTCTCTCTCAAATAAATAAAATTAAGGGAAAAAAATTAAAATGTTGTAGTTTTATGTTTTATTTTCAGTAATACTGTTTCTGCTGCGCTACTTTATTTTCATAAGTATTTACACATAGGACCTGTTGGCTGCCTCTGGTAGGACAAAAGTACCACCTCTTTCACCAATCTGCTCATTCTGTACAATTCAGCTACATTTATATTTCTTTGTTGAATACACTGTAGAACCAGGGTTCTTTTTGTGCTGCACATCCTTTCAGGAGGCATAAAACAATATATTTTTTTTAAAGTTCATGTATGTAAGTAATCTCTATACCCGACACAGAGCTTGAACTCCTCTAGATGGGTCAGTCTCTCTCTTCCCATGGCCCTTCACCATAGTCTAGCATGAGGTTCTTCATACAGTGTCTGTTTTCCAGGAGGGTGGAAATGGGGACTGTGGGGCCTCTTAAGGCTCAGGCTTCACTCTGTTGGTAAAAGCAGGTCACTGGGTGAGCCTAGATTCAAGAGGAGGGGAAATAGGTTTTACCTGTTGATGGGACAAGTGGCAAAATCACATTACCAAAGGGCATGTGGACTGGGAGTCATCTGTGGAAGTAATCTGCCACGGTTCACCAGCTGTCACAGTTATTCACAGCTCTTCCCCACGCAAAGTTGGCTCCTCTCACCTCCAAGAGTCTTACCTTGAAATCCAGGGGGTTGCCATCTAAATTAGTTCCAGGTGCCGATGAGGCTCCTTGGATGCATTTTCAGGCATTCAGGAGGGGCTCCTTGGTCCGGATCTGTGAAGTAAACAGTTCCTGGCCCTCCTCATACCTAAGATACAGGGATGAGAGGGAAGGAGAACCTGCAGTAGACATTCTGGTTCCAAAAGGAGATGCACATGGCGGTCACTAATCTGTATGGCTCTGATCGGGCCTGGTGCTCATTGCCACTTCCTCTTACTCTGAGGCATGGAGTGTTCCTTGTTGAGGGCCCATTTCTGTTCCTTGGAAGCACAGCTTGCTAGTAAATGTAATAGTGCTAGATGATCCTGTTCAAATCAAGATACCTGTAATATGAAAGCACCTTGCATCATTCTTGACACCTACTTGGCTCTCAAAAATGTTGAGTTGTGGAATATTACTTTCTCAATAGATGCTGCTCTTGTAACATTCAAAGCATTGGTGTTTAAACTTTTATGCACAAGTAAAATATATTAAAGATGGAAAATTCACAAATTAATGATACCATATTTCTTGAAGTTTCTGTGTAGTGTTTTAAATAATAACCTTTAATCTTCTTTTATAATAACCTTTTGTTTTGCCCCTCCTGATTTCTTTTTTTTTCCTAAAGATTTTATTTATTTATTTGACACAGAGAGACACAGCGAGAGAGGGAACACAAGCAGGGGCAGAGGGAGAGGGAGAAGCAGGCTCCCCGCTGAGCAGGGAGCCTGATGTGGGGCTCGATCCCAGGACCCTGGGATCACGACCCGAACTGAAGGCAGATGCTTAACAACTGAGCCACACAGGCGCCCACCCCCCGCCCCCCGATTTCTTAATTTGTGATTTGAAGCAGTTAAGATTTGATCGTCTCTACTATGTAGATTTGATCTACATGAATCCAGATGGCAGATACCATGGTGGGGGTGCTCATATACTGCCTTTTTTTTTTTTTTAACTGGGTATGTTTCTTAGATATATATATAAACATTTTTAAATTTAAATTCAGTTAATTAACACATAATGTATTATTGGTTTCAGAGGTACAGGCCTGTGATTCATCAGTCTTATATAATACCTTGTGGGCATTACATCACGTGCCTTCCTTAATGTCCAGCACGCAGTTACCCCATCCCTTTACCCCTCCCCTGCAGCAGTCCTCAGTTCATTTCTTTTTACTCAGTTCGTTTCCTAAGATTAAGAGTTTCTTATGGTTTGTCTCCCTCTCTGGTTTCTGCTTGTTTTATTTTTCCCTCTCTTCTGCTATGATCCTCTGTTCTGTTTCTTAAATTCCACATATCAGTGAGATCATATGATAATTGCCTTTCTCTGATTGACTTATTTTGCTTAGCATAATACCCTCTAGTTCCATCCACATCGTTGCAAATGGCAAGATTTCATTTTTTTGATGGCTGCGTAGTAGTCCATTATGTACATATACCACATCTTTTTTAAAAAATTTTTTATTGTTACGTTAATCACTATACATTACATCATTAGTTTTTGATGTAGTGTTCCATGATTCAATGTTTGTGCATAACACCCAGTGCTCCATGCAGAACGTGCCCTCTTTAATACCCATCACCAGGCTAACCCATCCTCCCACCCCCCTCCCCTCTATAACCCTCAGTTTGTTTTTCAGAGTCCATCGTCTCTCATGGTTTGTCTCCCCCTCCGATTTCCCCCCCTTCATTCTTCCCCTCCCGCGATCTTCTTTTTTTTTTTTCTTAACATATATTGCATTATTTGTTTCAGAGGTACAGATCTGAGATTCAACAGTCTTGCACAGTTCACAGCACTCACCATAGCACATACCCTCCCCAGTGTCTATCACCCAGCCACCCCATCCCTCTGACCCCACCCCCACTCCAGCAACCCTCAGTTTGTTTCCTGAGATTAAAAATTCCTCATATCAGTGAGGTCATATGATACATATCTTTCTCTGATTGACTTATTTCGCTCAGCATAACACCCTCCAGTTCCATCCACGTTGTTGCCAATGGCAAGATCTCATTCCTTTTGATGGCTGCATAATATTCCATTGTATATATATACCACATCTTCTTTATTCATTCATCTGTCGATGGACATCTTGGCTCTTTCCATCGTTTGGCTATTGTGGACATTGCTGCTATAAACATTGGGGTGCAGGTGCCCCTTCGGATCCCTACATTTGTATCTTTGGGGTAAATACCCAGTAGGGCAATTGCTGGGTCATAGGGTAGCTCCATTTTCAACTTTTTGAGGAACCTCCATACTGTTTTCCACAGTGATGCCCCAGCTTGCATTCGCACCAACAGTGTAGGAGGGTTTCCCTTTCTCCGCATCCTCACCAACATCTGTCGTTTCCTGTCTTGTTAATTTTAGCCATTCTGACTGGTGTGAAGTGGTACGTCATTGAGGTTTTGATTTGTATTTCCCTGATGCTGAGTGATGTTGAGCACTTTTTCATGTGTCTGTTGGCGATTTGGATGTCTTTGCAGAAATGTCTGTTCATGTCTTCTGCTCATTTCTTGATTGGATTATTTGTTCTCTGGGTGTTGAGTTTGATAAGTTATTTAAAGATTTTGGATACTAGCCCTTTATCTGATATGTCATTTGCAAATATCTTCTCCCATTCTGTCAGTTGTCTTTTGGTTTTGCCGATTGTTTCCTTTGCTGTGCAAAAGCTTTTTATCTTGATGAAATCCCAATAGTTCATTTTTGCCCATTTCCCTTGCTTTTGGCAATGTGTCTAGCAAGAAATTTCTGCGGCTGAGGTCAAAGAGGTTGCTGCCTGTGTTCTTCTCTAGGATTTTGATGGACTCCTGTCTCACATTTAGGTCTTTCATCCATTTTTTTGAGTCTATTTTTGTGTGTGGTGTAAGGAAATGGTCCAGTTTCATTCTTCCGCATGTGGCTGTCCAATTTTCCCAACACTATTTGTTGAAGAGACTGTCTTTTTTCGTTGGCTGTTCTTTCCTGCTTTGTCGATTAGTTGACCAGAGTTGAGGGTCCATTTCTGGGCTCTCTATTCTGTTCCATTGATCTATGTGTCTGTTTTTGTGCCAGTACCATACTCTCTTGATGATTACAGCTTTGTAAGAGAGCTTAAAGTCCGGAATTGTGATGCCACCAGCTTTGGGTTTTTTTTTTTTTTTTCAACATTCCTTTGGCTATTCAGAGTCTTTTCTGGTTCCATACAAATTTTAAGATTATTTGTTCCAGTTCTGTGAAAAAAGTTGATGGTATTTTGATAGGGATTGCATTGAATGTGTAGATTGCTCTAGGTAGCATTGACTTTTTTTTTTGTTTTTTTAAACCATTGACAAAGTTTTATTCAAGGTAAGTTGCTGAAGGGGAGATTCGGGAGATGGATGAAACAGGAAGTATGCAGCTATTCTCCAAGTATGGAACTTAATTCCCAGGTTTTATAGAGCAATATTTTTCTTCCAATCCATGAGTGTGGAATGTTTTCCATTTCTTTGTGTCCTCCTCAATTTCTTTCATGAGTATTCTATAGTTTTCTGAGTACAGATCTTTTGCCTCCTTGGTTAGATTTATTCCTAGGTATTTTATGGTTTTGAGTGCATTTGTAAATGGGATCGACTCCTTAATTTTTCTTTCTTCTGTCTCATTGTTGGTGTATAGAAATGCAACTGATTTCTGTGCATTGATTTTCTATCTTGCCATGTTGCTGAATTCCTGTATGAGTTCTAGCAATTTTGGGTGGAGTCTTTTGGGCTTTCCACATAAAGTATCATGTCATCTGCAGAGAGTGAGAGTTTGACTTCCCCTTTGTCTATTTGGATGCCTTTTATTTCTTTCTGTTGTCTGATTGCTGAAGCTAGGACTTCTAATACTATGTTGAAAGCAGTAGTGATAGGGGACATCCCTGTCGTGTTCCTGACTGTATGGGAAAAGCTCTCATTTTTCCCCCATTGAGAATGATATTCGCTGTGGGTTTTTCGTAGATGGCTTTTATGATATTGAGGTATGTACCCTCTATGCCTACACTGTGAAGAGTTTTAATCAAGAAAGGATGCTGTACTTTGTCAAATACTTTTTTTCTGCATCTATTGAGAGGATCATATGGTTCTTGTCTTTTCTTTTATTAATGTAGTGTATCACATTGATTGATTTGCAGCCCAGGAATAAATCCCACTTGGTCGTGGTGAATAATCCTTTTAATGTACTGTTGGATCCTATTGGCTAGTATTTTGGTGAGAATTTTGGTATTCATGTTCATCAGGGATATTGGTCTGTAATTCTCCTTTTTGGTGGGGTCTTTGTCTGCCTTTAGGATCAAGGTAATGCTAGCCTACAGAATGAGTTTGGAAGTTTTCCTTCCATTTCTATTTTTTGAAGCAGCTTCAGAATAGATATTAATTCTTCTTTAAATGTTTGGTAGAATTCTCCTGGGAAGCCAGCTAGCCCTGGGCTCTTGTTTGTTGGGAGATTTTTTTGATTACTGCTTTAATTTCCTTGCTGGTTATGGGTCTGTTCAGGTTTTCTATTTTTCCTGGTTCAGTTTTGGTAGTTTATACATCTCTAGGAATGCATCCATTTCTTCCAGATCACCTAATTTGTTGGCATATAATTGCTCATAATATATTCTTATAATTGTTTATATTTCTTTGGTATTGGTTGTGATCTCTCCTCTTTCATTCATGATTTTTTTTTTTTTTTTTAAAGATTTTATTTATTTATTTGACAGAGAGAGACACAGTGAGAGAGGTAACACAAGCAGGGGGAGGTGGGAGAGGGAGAAGCAGGCTCCCCGCGGAGCAGGGAGCCCGATGCGAGGCTCGATCCCAGGACCCTGGGATCATGACCTGAGCCGAAGGCAGACACTTAACCGACTGAGCCACCCAGGCGCCCTCATTCATGATTTTATTTATTTGGGTCCTTTCTCTTTTTGGTAAGTCTGGCCAGGGGTTTATCAATCTTAATTCTTTCAAAGCACCAGCTCCTAGTTTCGTTGATCTGTTTTGTTCTTTTGGTTTTTATCTCATTGTCTTCTGCTCAATCTTTATTAATCCTGTTCTCCTTCTGGGTTTAGGCTTTGTTTGCTGTTGTTTCTCCATTTCGTTTAGGTGTAAGGTTAGGTTGTGTATTTAAAACCTTCCTTGTTTCTTTTTTTCTTTCTTTTTTTCTTTTTTTTGAATAAGTGTTAGAAATTTATTAAGTGAAGATACAGAAAAAGCTGTCAAGAGTGAGAGGGGTTCCGACAGGGTTGCCCAACCTTTCTTGTTTCTTGAGAAAGGCTTGTAGTATATAGTCCTATAGTCTTAGGACTGCCTTTGCTGCATCCCAAAGGTTTTGAACAGTTGTGTTTTCATTTTCATTTGTTTCCATGAATTTTTTTAATTCTTCTTTAATTTCCTGGTTGACCCATTCATTCTTTAGTAGGATGCTCTTTAACCTCCATGTATTTGAATTCTTTCCAAATTTCCTCTTGTGATTGAGTTCCAGTTTCAAAGCATTGTGGTCTGAAAATATGCCAGGAATGATCCCAATCTTTTGGTACCGGTTGAGACCTGATTTGTGACCCAGGATTTGATCTATTCTGGAGAATGTTCCATGTGCACTCGAGAAGAATGTGTCTTCCTTTTTTTTAAGATGGAATGTTCTGAATATATCTGTGATGTCCATCTGGTCCAGTGTGTCATTCAAAGCCCTTATTTCCTTGCTGATCTTCTGCTTTGATGATCTGTCCATTGCAGTGAGGGGAGTGTTAAAGTCCCCTACTATTATTGTATTGTTGTCCATGTGTTTCTTTGATTGTTATTAATTGGCTTATGCTCCCACGTTAGGGGCATAAATACTAACAATTGTTAGATCTTGTTGGATAGACCCTTTAATTATGATATAATGTCCTTCCTCATCTCTTATTACAGTCTTTAAAATCTAATTTGTCTGATATAAGGATTGCCACTCCAGCTTTCTTTTGATGTCCATTAGCATGATAAATGGTTTTCCACCCCCTCACTTTCAATCTGGAGGTGTCTTTGGGTCTAAAATGAGTCTCTTGCAGACAGTATATCAATGGGCCTTGCTTTTTTTTTATCCAGTCTGATACCCTGTTTTTTGACTGGGGCATTTAGCCCATTTACATTCAGAGTAACTATTGAAAGATATGAATTTAGTGCCTTTGTATTACCTATAAAGTGACTGTTATTTTATATTGTCTGTTCCTTTCTGGTCTATGTTACTTTTGGGCTCTCTCTTTGCTTAGAGGATCCCTTTCAATATTTCTTGTAAGGCTGGTTTGGTGATCACAAATTCTTTTAGCTTCTGTTTGTCCTGGAAGCTTTTTATCACTCCTGTTTTGAATGACATGTTTCTTAAATATATTGAATATAATTATGTTCAACCCATGAGATGTTTTGTATTGAGTAAATGCTTATTTAAAAAGTTGACTTCTTTTTCTTTAAAGTTTTTACTTAAATGTCAGTTAACATACAGTATAATATTAGTTTCAGGTGTACAATATAGTGATTCAGCACTTCCATACAACACCTGGTGCTCATCACAAGTGCAGTGCTTAATCCCCATCACCTATTTAACCCATCTCCCCACAGCAATCAGAGAACAAAAAGAAATAAAAGGTATCCAAATTGTCAAGGAAGAAGTGAAACTTCCACTGTTTGCAGGTGACACGATATTCTATATAGAAAACCGAGAGTCCACTAAAAAAATTGGTAGAACTGATACACGAATTCAGTGAAGCCACAGGATACAAAAGCAATGTACAGAAGACTTTTGCAATTCTACTCACTAGTAACGAAGCAGCAGAGAGAGAAATTAAGGAATCAATCCTATTTACAAGTGCCCCCAAAACAGGAAGATATCTAGGAATAAAACTAGCCAAAGATATCTAGGAATAAAACTAGCCAACGACCTATACTCTGAAAAGTATAAAACACTAATGAAAAAAAATTGAAGATGACCTAAAGAAATGCAAAGACATTCCATACTCATGGATTAGAAGAACAAATATTGTTAAAATGTCTATACTACCCGAACCAATCTACACATTTAATGCAATCCCTATCAAAATACCAACCACATTTTTTACAGAGCTAGAAGAAACAATCCTAAAATTTGTATGGAATCACAAAAGACCCCGAATAGCCAAAGCAACCTTGAAAAAGAAAAGCAAAGCTGGAGGCATCACAATTCCAGATTTCAAGTTATATTACAAAGCTGTAGTGATCAAAACAGTATGATATTGGCACAAAAATAGACACATAGATCAGTGGAGCAGAATACAGAACCCAGAAATGAACCCACAACTATATGGTCAATTAATCTTCAACAAAGCAGGAAAGAATATCCAATGGAAAACAGTCTCTTAACAAATGGTGTTGGGAAAACTGGACAGCCACATGCAGAAGACAGGCCCAGCCAGCCCCCCGTGATTGCAAGCCAACTTAGCTCAGGTGCCAGTCATCTCACTGGAACCATCTTGGATTGTTAAAGCCTCAGCTGACTCCCAGCTGAGTGCAGTCACCCGGATCGTGTCACCTGACCCCATGAGAAACAAGGACAGTTCAGCTGAGCCAAGCTAACCCACAGAATTACAAGAAAGAGCAGACCATTGTTTTAAGCCGCTATGCTTTGGGGTAGTTTTTACGTAGCAGTGGAGAACAACTTTGCCTGAGGTTGCGTAAGAACTTTATCTTGCATATGTTAGTAACTGTAGTTTTTCTTAGCAAAACCGTACATAGTCCATATGGTGAAATTGTTACGTCATGATGTCATTGATACTAGACACCATAGGAGCCCAACTGAACACATTTGGCAGCCCCCGCTTGAGTGTAGAGTGTGGCTTCTGCAATATCCCAGTGTTTCAGAAGATGTCGGCTTATGTTTAATGCTATATTAGATACAATACTGTTTAGAAAGGACTGCTGCATTGATGTGTGTGTGTGTGCGTATAGAAAAGCTTATGCTAGGCAATATAGTGATGGTTTATCTATTATGGCTTATTTAGTCCTTATAAATAACCTCATTTGATAGGGCTTGATAGATGAGGAGACTCAGGCTGAGAACATAAAATCGCCTCCCTGAAGTCGCATAGCCAGTATGTAATGGAGCCCAGAGGGATCCCAGGTTTGTCCGACTCCAAAGCTGTACCATCTCCATCCTGCTCCTGCCTCCCATCTTAGGAACGTATCTGTCAGGGCGCCTGGCTGGCTCAGTCGGAAGAGTGTGGTGACTCTTGATCTTGGGGTCGTAAGTTTGAGCCCCACATTGGGTGTAGAGATTGCTTAAATAAAAATAAAACTTAAAAAAAAAAGGGAAGATACATGTTGATTAGAAATTTAACTTAGGGAATGTGTTTAATTTACCAAAATAAAGCATTGATTTGTATCTATAAGCCCAGACAGAAATGTGGGAAAGGATAGTATATTAGTAGTCAGAAATCCAAGGTTTTTGGTCACGGCTGTGATACCTCTAACAGTGGACCCCCGTTTCCTCAACTGAAACAGGGCCGGATTAGATGAGAGTTTCTTAAGGTGGGACATGAGGCCCACCGACATCAGAATGCCCTGGAGCACTGCTCTAAACAAGCAGATTCCTAGGATCCAGTAAGATTTTTTTTTTTTAAAGATTTTATTTATTTATTTGACAGAGCGAGACACAGCGAGAGAGGGAACACAAGCAGGGGGAGAGGCAGAGGGAGAAGCAGGCTTCCCGCCAAGCAGGGAGCCCAATGCGGGGCTCGATCCCAGGACCCTGGGATCATGACCTGAGCCGAAGGCAGACGCCCAACAACTGAGCCGCCCAGGCGCCCCTCCAGTAAGATTTTCAGAGGACTTTCTGATTATGTTTAGATGTTTAGAAGGTTAGGTTATGTTTATGAAGTCCTAGCCTAGATGATCTCTGAAGTAGATCCCTTTGAACTCTTACAAAAAAAATGATGCTGGCTGTATTTGATCTCTTTAGCTGAGTAGCATAACTGTGCTTCTTAAAACAGCACTGTTTTTTTTTTTTAAAGATTTTATTTAGGGGTGCCTGTGTGGCTCAGTCGGTTAAGCATCTGCTTTGATCTCAGGTCATGATCCCAGGGTCCTGGGATTGAGTCCTGCATCGGGCTCCTTGCTCAGTGGGGAGTCTGCTGCTTCCTCTCCTTCTGCCCCTCTCCCTGCTCATGCTCTCCCTCTCTCTCTCACCCAAGTAAATAAATAAAATCTTTTAAAAATACTTTATCTCAGAGCAAGCGTGCCTGAGAGGGGGAGGAGGGGCAAAAGGGGAGGGGCACGGGGGGAGGGGCACAGGGAGAGGGAGAAGCAGGCTCCCCGCTGAGTGCAGAGCTCTAACAGGGCTCCATCCCAGGACCCTGAGATTATGATCTGAGCCCAAGGCAGAAGTTTAACCGACTGAGCCACCCAGGCACTCCCAGAACTGTTTTTTACAACATGAACCTTTCCTAGGGTTAAAATGTAACATTTTCTTGGAAGCTTCTGGTAGTCTGTGATCCTCTGATATCACAACATACTGTACAGACTCAGAACTTGATTTTACTGCAACAGAGAATTTAATTTCCTGCATCATCAGTTCTCCCCTCACCACTGGATTATTTTCAGCAGCATACAGATCTGATACGCCCACCCATCATCAGACATTCCCTCTTCTGATACCCTGTGTTCCTGCAGCCGTTGCCCTGTGCTCTTCTCCCCTTTGCAGTAAAGCCTCTCGGGACGAGAGTAGCCAGGGCCCCCTGTCCTCTCAGTGTCTGGAACTTGCCCACTGGGCTGCTACCCCACGGCTTCTACCAGGGTTAACTTCCAGGCGCTAGATTTGGTGGCCAGCCTCAGCTGTCACCTTGCATCCTTCCCTAGTGCTGGACCTGGTTGTCCACTTTCTTCACCGGCTTCCAGGACTGCACACTCTGGGGTTCCAACGACCTCTGGGCCATTTCTTCTTACCCGTGGCATCACTTCTAACTTTTGGGGATCACAAGCCCCTTTTACACTCTGGTCATCTCTGCGGACCCACTTTAGAAAAGTGTGTGTTTATATGGATGAAATTTATCAATCTGAGTTTTCATCCTTTTTACTTATGGTGACTTCTAGCTAGCTTTGATTACTTTAAGAGTCAAAGGTTATGAGCTGAAATAGTGTTTATAATATAATTTTTGGTGATATATGTATTTCATCATTTATTCTCCTAAGTGATCAAATGATAATAACATTTACGACTGTTTTATAGTGGTTACTTAGATCATCCTGAAAATAAGGTCTCATTGCCATGATGTAATGCTGAAGCCTGAAATTTAAGGGGTCCAGAGACCCATTTTGAATCTCTTGAAAAGCCTGACAAAGTGGTCATTACATACAGTAATACGATTAGTCTTAGTATTAAATCTACTAAAAATTGCTCTAAAACCTGAATAGAAATTGTGGTGAAATATCCTATATTTCTGTAGGATTCTTCCCACATTCTCTCTTTTAGCCCCATATTTAGCCTTTTATTTTATTTTTTTTAAGACTTTATTTATTTATTTGACAGAGGGGGAGAGAGAGAGTGTGAGTGAGTGAGCACAAGCAGGAGGAGCGGCAGAGGGAGAGGGAGAAGCAGACTCCCCACTGAGCAGGGAGCCTGATGCGGGGCTCGATCCCAGGACCCTGGGATCATGACCTGAGCTGAAGGCAGAAGTTTAACCAACTGAGCCACCCAGGTGCCCCATATTTAACCTTTTAAAATATATTTAGTTCAAGTTTTGTACCTAAGTCTGTTACCCACAGATGTTTTCATCTTTGTGTCATTCAATCTTTGTCTGTAGATGTGATTCCTCTATAGCTGTGTCATGTACAATTTGGTTCAGTGTTTAGAAATCTCAACATTATTTTGTGAGTAATTTTATTAAGTGTTACAGCTAGAATTTTTAATGACTACATCTGTCTGGTCTACTTAATAGTTCCTATCCAGCTGGGCTTTTTTATGGTTTCCAGAGTTCCTCAGTTATAAATAAATGCTATTATACAGAATCTTTGTAAATGCAATTTTGTTTTTATTTTTAAATTATTGCCTGCTGACAAGTTCTCAGGAGTATGATTATACAATCAAAACCAAACCTGGCCTTGCAGTCTTTGAGGTGTTAGGATTTTTCTTTATTTTTGCCAGTTTTGTTGAAAAGAGTTTCATTATTTGAATTTGCATTTCTTAATCATGAGCAAGGTAAAACTTTCCCCTGTGGATTTAATACTTCTGTTTCCTATTATGTGAATTGTCCCATATTTCTTGTCTGTTTATCTGTTGGGACTTACTACGCTTGTATAAGCTCACAACCCTTTTTGATCAATCATATCGATTATACGTTTGTATATTACTTTCCCTTTTATGCTGATTTTGATTTTTCAGCATAGAGAAAATTTTGCACACCTTCAGAACACTGCATTTATGGCCATTCTGGTGGATGATAATTTCTTTTTCTTTATTTTTTAAAATTGTGTGATTGCTGGGGCACCTGGCTGGCTCAGTCAGTACAGCGTGCAACTCTTGAGCTCAGGGTTATAGGTTCAAGCCCCACAGTGGGTGTGGAGATTACCTAAAAGTAAAACCTTGAAAAAAAATTTATAATTGCTTTTGTTTGCTACTATATTTATAAACAAATTTGTAAATGTAGGCATTTTACATTCGTGGCAGACTGACAATTTATAAAGGATTTTCGAGTGTGTCATTTAAAAAAATTTTTTTTAAAGATTTATTTATTTTAGAGGGAGAGAGAGAGTGTGTTCGAGCAGGCGGGGGGCAGAGGAAGAGGGAGAGAGAGAGAGAATCCTCACACCAACTCCCCAACACGGGTCTCGATCTCACACCCCTGAGACCATGACCTGAGCCGAAATCAAATCAGACGCTTAACCGACTCAGCCACCCAGGCGCCCCTTGAATGTGTCATCTTATTTAAATGTCCCCATTGATGATATTTTATCTGTTCTATATCTCTTTTTTTCCAGGCACCCAACAGGAGGATCCTTTATTCGTCCCAACAAAGTAAATTTTGGAGTGGACTTTCTCACTGCAGTGAAGAATCGCTATGTGTTAGAAGATGGACCAGAGGAAGACGTAAAAGAGCAAACCGTTATAATTGGAAATAAACCCGTGGAAACTATTGGGTTTGACTCTATTATAAAACAGCAAAGGTACGTAGGCTTGATAGCAGCAGAAATGACTTTGACGGTTTCATCACTGTTCAGAATTGAAGTTCAGCGGACTGTATGTTGATACTCAAAACTTTGCCTCCAAATTGGTCTGTCCTTTCTGCACAAACAGCAAATTGAAATCAGAGGAATCCGAGGACTGAGTCTTTGGGGAAATTAAAATTCTTAATTTAGCGTAGGGTTGTTGGGCTTTTCTGGATTGGAATTAAAACATTAGTTTGCCCATCACTAATATTTATACCAGCCATCTTGTCTAATAAGTAACTGAGATTGACATTTTGGTCCTTTTCTATTTCATGGTGACATTTCTAGCGGGGTGATAAGTCAGAAGGGGAAACAGAGCTCTAAGTTGTTAACTGCCATGTGGCATGCTGGGCCCATCCAGAACCGAGTTAATTTCCATCTCTGGACGCACACCCTTTCTTCCCTGGGGTGCTTGTGAAATTGCAGAATCCTGGGCCCCATCCTAGACCTGGATCAGAATACCATGGGCTCTTGCTTTTAAGAAGTACCCCAAATTATTATGTAGAAGTTTGAGGGACACTAAATAACGCCTTATAAAGCTGCTGAGTGCAAACATTCCATTCTCTGAAACTCTCTGTACACTGGTTCTGTGAAGAGGCCTTCTGCCCACTCCGATGCACAGGCTGAATCACAGTGAGTAGAAGCTGATGTTCCACAAAAACACAACTGCACAAGAACCTTTCAGATGACGGTCAGTGCTGTGGTGTTTGACCCGGACCCGGAGAAGGTGGCCTAGTAGTGCCCCCTGGTGGCCACAATGGAGAGTACATTTGTAGCCACTTGGCTTCTTTCTCTGCCTCTCAAGTCAAATAAACTGTGGTTTTGTTTAAGTCCATTTATTTGTTATCTTATTTTGCCGTTACTGTGAAGATTTAACATGACACCAGATGTAAAGTGCACGTGGTGACCGTGTTGAAGAATAAATTCATTTCTGGATACCTCTGCTTTTTAGCATAGGTGACCAGCCTTAGCAACAACAACAGAAAACTCAGAGGAACCATCCAAATACCTATAAACATAGAATGGATAAATAAATTATGCTGTATTCATTCAGTGGCAGTGAATGTGAGCAAAAATAACTGCTTGCGGCAACAGTACGGGTGAAATCTCATTAACATAGCGTCCAGCCCAAGGAAGTACACCTTGAATGATTCTGTCTGTATGAAGGTCAACAACAGGCACAAGTGATCGATAGTGTTAGAAGTCAGGCTAGACGGTTTTGAGGGGAGGAAGCAAGGGTCAGGGGCACAAAGAGGACTTCCCAAGTTCCGGGGATGTATTTCTTGATCTGGGTGATGGTGACCTGTGTGTATTTATTTAAAATCACTGAGATGTGTACTGATGTAGAGGTAGGCTAATGCATATACTCTTCCTATATGGGATTTTTTTCAATAAAAAATATGTGAAGGAGGAAAACTCAGAATAAATCGAGATTTAAAAAAAAAAAAACTTGACCGTTAATTTACAAAAGCAGCTTACACTCACTGTTGAGAATTTAGAAAATAGAAATCAAACAAAAGGAAGTTGTGACTCATGCTACCACTGAGAGATAACTTTCATGGATCTTTTTTGCTCTTGATCCTACTGGTTTACTTGGATTTAAAGAACTATGTGCTTTATAGGGTTGGAGTTCTTTGCTTCATCTTCCCATTTAAAATGCAACTATTGGGGGGAAAAAAGGTGCAAATATTGAAACATCTTTTACCCCAAAAGAAGCACATTTTTTCTTACTGGTTAATCTGAATACCATGGCTCTGTGAAAATTGCAAACAGATTTTCCTCCCCTAGCTTATGAACGACTGTATAACTCATGAATTCTTTTAGTGCATGACCTAACTACTGGAGTATCATGGCATTCCATAGTTAGGTAGTGTTTCCCTTGGAACGGACCCAGTGTTGGAGTCAGGCTGGATTCAGACGTTAGCCACCTTCTAGCTCTGACACTTTCTAAGTTCTAAGCCTGAGTCTCCTCCTTTACGAAACAATACCTAAGCTGTTAGACCTGCTGTGGCTAACACGGGAGACTGTGGGTCAATACTGGAAAGAATCCCCCACTTGAAGCCATCATGGTATCTCCTTAATGATATCCAGCTGACCAGCTCTGAGTTTGTACCACTAAGACTTATGGAAACGGAATTTAAAAAACCCCAATAAAAGCCAGTATGTATCACTTCTCTTGGAGACGGCTTTGGCTCTGGAGTGAGGTCTGTGCTGAGAACTGGGTTCCCAAGCTCTGTGGGCAAGGTTTCCGTGGGCACAGCGGGATATTTTTAATTTTAGAGGGAAACAGTGGCCTCTGTTGGACACGGAGCAAACTATTAGTTTGAAGTTGTTCAGTTTCGTGATAATCCTACAAATCCTTTTATTGGTGTCCCATGCTTGCAAAGCTGGGTTTTTGGTGTTCCTGTGATAAAAAGCAACTATCTCCTGAAAAGCATCGTGAAACAAGACATGAAGGTAGCGATGTCCAATCTGATTCCAGGGTTTAGGAAGTTGTGCTGGGCCCAACTGACACTCAGTTTGAAGGACACACATAATTATTACGTTGTTTGGCCCTAACTACTTACTAAACGTAAACTGTGGTGTGTTTTGTTTTGTTTTGTTTTGACTTATGGGCACACTGAAAAAATTACTGGAACACCAAGGGCGCTGTGAACTTGAGCCAGTTTGGGAGCCTCTGCCCTAGACCTTTGTTGCTGCCTTTCCCCCAGTTTCTCATTACTGTAATAGCACATGCCTGGCATTTCAATCGGAGTGTTTCCCCCAAGGGTGGTCAGTTTTTTGTTTATTTTTATGAATACTTACAAAATAACTTACTGTATGTCAGGCAGTATTCTGAGATTTCACAAATACTAAATTATAGCATTTAAAAAATTGTAAAAAGCACAATACAGAATTTACCACCTTAACCATTTTTAAGTGTATAGTTTGGTAGCGCTAAGTACATTCACGGTGTTGTGCAGCCATCCTCTCCATCCATCTCCAGAACCTTCCCAAAATGAAACTCTGTCCCGCTCCAATAGCAGCCCCCGGCCCCCGGCAGCCACCATGCTACTTTCTGTCTCTGTGAAGTTGACTCCTCTAGGGACCTCACATAAGTGGAATCCTACAGTATTGTCCTTTTGTGATTGGCTTCTGTCCCTTCGCATAATGTCCTCAGATTTACTCACATTGTATTGTATGTCAGCATTTCCTTCCTTTTTAAGGCTGGGTAATATTCCATTGAATGGACGTACCATACTTAAGTTTATCCATTCATCTATCGATGGACATCTGGGTTGTTTCCCCCCTTGGGCTACAGCGGTAATGCTGCTTGAACAAGCGTGTAAACCACAGCATTTTAAAGCTATGGAATCCGAGGCACAGAGATTCTAACTCCCCTAAGGCCCAAGGAAGTGGTGGGATTGGGATTAATGCAGATCCTCTACACTTAAAACGTGGCTTCTGAGATTATCTAGGAAAGCTGAAGATATGCATGCTCTCCAGGATATAACCCTAGAGAGACTTTCACAAGTGAATGCGAGAAGCGTACGATAGTGTTTACTTCAGCCCTGCTGGGAATAATATAAATGTCAGCAGAGGAGTAAATAAAGTAACTGTGGTCTATAAGATATGAAAACAAATGCTCTAGAGCACATGGGTTGACGTAGCTGAATCTCACTGCTGAACAATATACCGTTGGGGGGAAAAAGTAGCTTGGAGGAGGATAAATACAGTAGGATACCATTTATATCAAATTTCATTATAGATAAAATGCTATGATTGTTTAGGGATATGGAAATGTGTAGTAAAGCTATTAAATGCTTAAGTTGAAACAAGCACCCAGTGTGGGGGAGCAGAGGAGGAAGGAATATCCTGGAATGGGACACGAAGGACTTCAGTTTTATTTGTAGTGTGTGTAACGCTTTCTTTTTCTTCTCTTTTAGTAAAGCTTTATTTCTGAAACTGGTGGGTACTGGTACTGGTTATTTTTGGTAACTTCTTCTATGAAATGCTTTTTAACTTTTTAAAGGGCCAGTGGCCGTGTACATGTTTATGCATACGTGTGAACTATATGTTTTTCATGCAGTCAGCTGAGCAAGTTGCAAGAAATTTCTCTGAGGAACTGTGCAGTGAATTGTGCTGGTGACAGAGGAACAATTGCCAAAGCATGTCCTAGTATCCTTTTCACTGCGAACCTGACTTTGAACTTGACGCTCATGCCGGACACGGCCAGTAGCCCACCTGGTGTCTGTTCTCCCCGACTTTCTTCCTCAGGGCATCTGCGTCTCCCCTGGGCCAGTCGCCACCCCGGGAAATTATTTACCTTCCCGGACCCCTCTGCCTTCAGGTGAGGCCTTGTGACTCCCCCCCAGCCAAGGAAATGTGAAGCAAAAGTGTCTGGACAGGGCTCCTCACACGGGGACACACTTGGCTGGCATCTGCCTTCTGCCCCAAGCCGTTACCCTGGCACACAGTGCCTGGGGCCTGACAGCCATCTTGTGTGCAGAGCGTCCAGTGTGGACAGGGAGAGAGGAGGCAAAGCCCTCACCCACACCCCGGGGCCCCCGCACCAGCCCTCCTGGACTGCCTTCCTGTGAGTGCACAAAATACTCTCCTGTTTCATGCCGCTGGTGCTGTTTGTCACAGGAGCTCAAAACAGGCCCTTCCAAAACTTGTAGTCTCTTTTCTCTACCTTCTTCTAGAAGTGGTTTCTGTTTGTGTTTGCCCTATATTGCTTTCATGTCCACAACTAAAAACATAGGAGGTAAGTTTAAAAGAAAAATCCCCCTGGCAAATGAAAGAGACTTTCTCGAACTTTCAAAGGTTTTCTCACAGTTCTTTAAGCCTGCCTAATCTCTGTGTAATAGTTTATGCCAAAGACAGTTTATAATCCGTGTTCTCCAAGGGAAGAGATGGCAAATGGGCAGCCGTCTTTAGCCAGCTGTTTCTAGCTATCCCTGTGGTGCATGCTTTGTGGTGACAGAAATTAGAGCAGAGCACCTCAGCCAGTGTGTCTGCGGGGTTTGACCCCCTCAGTCGGACTTGGTCACCTTGCCCGTGAGCAGCCCCTCCATGGGCCCCAGCGAGCTGGGCCAACGCAGTCCCATCCTCCGTGGTTAGGGGAAGCGAAGCAGATGGTGTTGTTTGGTAAGGAGCAGGATGCCACGGTGGTGTCTGGAATGTTCTGTGATCTGCCCAGCCGGCTACTGAATGATTTCAGAAGATTGGGAATTGGGTGGTTCAAGACGTATTTTCAGCGTATCAGAGAAGATGTGGCCAGTAGGTGGGTTTGGTTGCTCAGAGTTGTCAGCAGGGTCCTGGGGAGCCCACATCTTGCTTGCCGATGCTGTTCTTTCCTGGGGAAAACGTCCCCCAAGTCTTGAAGAAATGCAGTTTCATGAGATGATCAAGTGACGGCTGATGTTTGCAGGTACAGTGATGAATGTCTTCCAGTTGCTGATTGAGTTCTTGCCTGAAGCAGAAGTACTGTCTGTGTCTAATCCAGTTGTCCCTTTCGGGTGGCCCCCTTTGAGGTCACTCCCTCCGCCAGGACGTCGGGCCACTTGCCGAGCTGGGAAGCTCCCCCGGAGGGAGGATGAGCTGCCTCCTGCTCTGCTAGCTGGCTCTGCATCGGCGGGGGGGTGAGTGGGGGGTGTGTGTGGGTAGAGTCTGTGCCTGCGAGTCGGAACCATGTAGCGCCCGGAGCTGCTTGGCCTGTGCGTGCGTGCGCGTGAGGGGGCACTCATGACAACTGCCGGGTTGTTTAGAGCTGATTTCAGAGTGCAGGTGGTCTGTGTGCTCTGGATAGACTAGCAGGTGTGTTTATAATCTGAGCCTCCACGATGGAGAGTATGAGTAAGTGAAGGATTACTGGACTGGATCCCTACCCTTGCTAACCAACCCCGTGGTCCAGACTTTGTAGTGGCCTGCAAGGCCCTTTGTGGCATGGCCTTGGCCCCTGCAGCCTTTGTACCCTCATTTCCAGCACCTCCCACTCCCTTTACCTAAACCCGTTCTAACCTCAGGGCTTTTGCTTGTCTTGTTCTCTCTGCCTGGATGCTCTTCTCCCAGATGGCGTTTCCTCATTTCCTGTGGTTCTCTGCTCAGATGGCACCTTCACAGCGAAGATAGTCTTCCACGACCAGCATATGTAACGTACCCACACACCCCTTTCCTGCATCCTCGGCTGCTTCTCTGAGCCTGTGGCTGTATGTGGCATACTGCAGAGGCACGTACTTGTCGCCGTCTCCCGAGCTGTGACTGTTAAGTTCGCTGCTCGGCTCCTGGCCCCCCGGCAGTCGTGGGACAGAAGAATGACTGATTCCCCAACATAGCAGAGTCGTGTGTAAGATCCTCCTTTAGCGGCTCCAGTCCTGCCCCAGGCTTCTCTTCCATCTCTCTGTCCGGGGGTTCTGAGCTGCACCCCCTCTTGATGGCACCGCACTCCCCCGAGATACTGAGCTCAGGTGCCTTTTTCTCTCTGTCCTGCTGGTTTCTCCTTCTCTGAATTCCCAAATCATTCTTAGCACTTAGAACCTTTGTCCATGCTCACCCCCGTCATCTGCTCTGAAGGTGCCGCTAGTGACCTGGGGCTTCCCGCGGTGCAGAGACTGAAGGTGTGTGCGTGGCCGCGAGGCCGCCACCAGAAGGAGTGCCCGGGTCGAGGCCTGTGCATGCACCGTAGGCGCTTAATAAAGCAAACTCACCATTGTTCTTTTTTTCTCTTTTTGTTGGATACTGCAAGAATGGTTTGGCACTGGGTAGGACATTTGGTTCTTACTTACTTGATTGTAGATGTTTGTCTCAAGTCTGCAGCAGATGACAGTGAACGTTTTCATTTCTAAATGAAGAGTTGGGTGACTTAAAAAGGTAAAAGTAGCGTGTGCTCGTGAAAAAATTTCAAGCAGAAGAGAGGGTGAAAGGTGAGAAGTTAAAGATCCGTGCTCCAGAATTCAGAGGTGACCACTGTTCTTTTTTTTTTTTGGCCAGTAAAAGTGGGATCTTTGACCTTAGGTAGAGGGAGCCATCGCGGCTAACCCATCAGCAGATGAAACCCGTGGACAAGTAAGTGCAGCAATACACCCTAGGGACACCCAAAAAGCAATGACAATAGTAAGCCTCTGGGGGAAAGTCCAGTCAGGAGGGGCAACAGTGTAGAGTCCCGACTCCCAAGATGAGGGAAATCACACCGATGAGAGCCAGGGACCACGGTGAGCAGGTGTCCATCAGGACGACTGTTCTGTCATGTGTGAATCTTTCTGTATTACTCTTCCTTAATGTGTGCTTTGAGATATCAGAAAAGCAGATTTGTCAAGAAACCTGTTGTCCTCGTGGGATGAAGTCCTAGATATTGCTGATCAGCTCAAACACCTGGAAGTTCTTAATCTCAGGTATGAACTCTTGGGCATCCATTTTGTCACCCCTGACCTCTCCTCTTTCCCTCACGGCATCTCTGTGGGAACGAGGGGGAGATGGCTTAGTGGTATTTAAACTTAATTTCTTCTTCTTTTTTTCTTTTGAGTGCACGCGAGTTTGGGGAGGGGTAGAGGGAGAGAGAATCTTAAGCAGGTTCCACACCCAGTGAGGAGCAAACTTGGGACTGGATCCCATGACCCTGAGATGATGACCTGGGCCTAAATCAAGAGTTGGAAACTTTTTTTTTAATTTATTTTTTATTATGTTCAGTTAGCCAGTATATTATATTAGTTTTTTTTTCCTTTAAAGATTTTATTTATTCATCTGAGACACAGAGATAGAGAGCACAAGCAGAGGGGGAGGGAGAGGGAGAAGCAGGCTCCCCTCTGAGCCAGGAGCCCGATGTGGGGCTCGATCCCAGGACCCTAGAATCATGACCTGAGCCGAAGGCAGACGCCCAACCATCTGAGCCACCCAGGCGCCCCCATTAGTTTTTGATGTAGTATGCAATGATTCATCAGTTGCGTATAACACCCAATGCTCATCACAACACGTGGACACTTAACTGAACCACCCAAGTGTCCCTTGTTTATTTTTAAGCTCTCCCCAACAACGTGGGGCTCGAAGTCACGACCTCAAGATGAAGAGTCGCATGCTCTATTGACTGAGCTAGATAGGTGCCGCTTTTTGGGGGGTGGGTGGGCCTGTTGAGCTGGGAGATCTTGGTGTCTCCTGTGAGCCTAACCATGAAGGCTGGGCCTTCTGGGGGAGTTGATATTTAAGTGGGGAGTAGGAGAGGTGCTGTGAAAAGTGCTTATTCATCCTGAAGCTTCTGGCACTTAATTGCCGTAGGAATGAGCACTTTCTTTGGAATGCTGTTTCCTTCAGTTCTGATAAGGATTGTCCACCAATCTGCGTGTTTCACTGATGGCACCGTTTTCCAGGCCTCTTCAAACCCTTGGTTAGTTTCAGTCTTAGAACCTGATTCCCCGAGGGCTCAGCCAGGCCGAAAGTATGAAAGTACTCGAGCCAGCCTCGCATGGACCGGTGGATTGTACCTGGTTCAGGCAGGTTCAGGTAGAGCGGAGGGTCGGGCCTAAATCTGTGGTGCTCCAAATAGGGCAAAGGGTGTCCTTTGACCCCTGGCGCCTCCTCTTCTGGAAATAGGGGCTCATGTGTTTTCATGGTACCTTCCTTCACAATGACTCAGGATTGAGCACTTTCTGAGGTGAGGATCACAAGAGAGCATCGAGAAGGCAGTGATTGATTTTGTCCATCCTGATAGCAAGAGAGCAGTTTAGAGACTCTGGAGGAGCAGGATTGTAGCCCCTGGGGCAGTGTATCAGCACAACGCTTGAGAGGGCACTGAATTTTGCGGGGCCCAGAGCCTTGCGAGCTGGACGCTGACCTTCTGAACGCCTGAGCCTTACGCTCAGCCAGCTGCCTTGGTCCTCTGAGAACATCTGTGCACATCGGATACCAAAAAGTCATGTATCGCAAATACTAAAAATGAGGTAGCCTGGACTCCCTTGGTTTTGAATTAATTTCACTTTGAGGTCGAAACAAACCAAACTCCTCATATTAGATCCCAAATTGTTGCTTTTGGAGACTTTCACTCGGGCCTCCTGGGAGCAGGCAATCAACACATTTTGACTTCTTTGTCCACACAGTGAGAATAAACTCCGCTTTCCCTCGGGTTCACTGTCTCGAACTGGAACATTTCCTGCACTGAAGGTTTTAGTCCTTAACCGAACAGGAATAACATGGGCAGAGGTAATCCTATTTCTTTGGTTTATTACCCAGAAGTAAGAAATTTAAGATCGACTGTGGCTTGATTTTAATCATCCTATTATCCAAATAATAGGATTCTTTAAACTGACTCACAGAATGGAGTTACAGAATCGTTGTAGTGAAGTAGAATTTTATATTTTGGGATTGGGATTTTCTCTCTCAGCTCCTTCTGGATTGTTCTGGGGTGTCTTTCTGGACGGTGGCACTCCATAGCGAGGTGCAGTTAACGTATGGCTAACTTAGAGCCGTCGAGTTAGCTGTTGATGGAGCTTTTAGCTCACCCAGTTTTCCCACAAGTGCTCCGAGGCAGAGCTGCCGCAAGATTCTCGCATCCTTTTCTTGTTTAAAGTTGGGCTTCTGGAGTCCACTGTGCCTCGTATACAGCTGGGTTCAAAAGTGGACTTGTGGCTGCTTCGCCCGGCAGCATTTGGAACTTACATCTGGCACTGCTATTTTTCTATCAGAGGTGACCTGACCTCACACGCCCAGAATATTCCATTTTCGCGGCTAAGTACCTCCCTGGCAAAGTCCTTCGTCTGTGAAATGCCACTGGGGCGCCGCCCTCAGAGACAAGTCACCTTTCCCGGTGCGCGTGTGCCCCAGCGCTCCTTCGTTGGTGGTGGGTTTAGATTTAGCGTGAGAACAGGCAGGGCACATAGAAATTCAGGTGCTAGAGATGGTGGCAAAGTTCAAGTGAGAAAATGTAGAAATAGTTGTTAGGAAACACCGTCTGATGAGTGTATCCTTTACACACCCGGGGTGGCATTGAGAACTGAGCAACCGTGTTTAACATCAAGTTCCTTCCTTAGCTGAAGCAAACCGTGTCACATAATGAGAGTGTGCGCAGTGCCCATCTGCACGTCTGCTTTCTAGGTGCTCGTACAGTTCAAGACCTCCCCGGAGGACACCTTCACAGCTACCACACTGTATACGCTCCTGTGTCATTGAAATACTTTGTCACCTGTCCACTAGGTGCTCCGGTGTGCCTCTGGATGGCCAGTCCTTACGGAGCTGTACCTCAAGTCCAACGATCTTTTCATTTCAGAAAGGTAACAAGGGTTTATTTATGTGCATGTGTCCCCATCTAGTCTGAATACATAAACGGTCTCAGTGATGCCTCACGCTGATTTTTTAAAGGATTTGCCAATAAGAATTAAGAAGCATGCTTACTCTTCACAAAGTAGGATGCCAACTGATTATTGGTTCTAATTGAGGAAAAGCCCATCAGAGTGAGAGCCTTGAGTTAAATATATTTGAAGACAGGGATTTTATTAGTTTCACAGAAATATATTTAACTTCTGTTTCTAAATGGAGGTTCTTTAGGAGATGCTTTATAAGGATCAAAGAATGCATTTTAGTTATTTTATTATTTTTTCAAATAATACATTTTAGTTAGCATTATCTGCTTAAGGTTGGTGTACCAAAGTATATGTAAAAGCTTGTTCTCCTTAAGTAAATTAAATATGTTGTCTTTCTCTTTTGTTGATTATCATTAAATTATTACTAAAACTAAACATGGCAAATTTACAACAAATTCTCATTGAACGATTCAAATTAATGAGATTTTACTGTATGGAACTATTTATTATACAGGCAAATGCAGGTGTTTTTATTTTTATTTTGTTTTTAAATATTTTATTTATTTGTTAATTAGGGAGGGGAGGAGAGCAAGTGAGTGGGGGAGGAACAGAGGGAGAGGGACAACACCGTGCTGAGCATGGAGCCCCATTCAGGGCTCGATCTCACAACCCTGAGATCATGACCTGAGCCAAAACCAAGAGTCGGACACTCAACTGACTGAGCCACCCAGGTGACCCTGCAGTGTTTCCAAATTACACTTTTTATTTTGAGATAATTTGAGATTCCCACCCATGCAGTTACCAGAAAGAATACCTGGAGATCCCCTGTACCCATGAGCCGGATGCCCCCCTCGGTAACATCTTGCCAAGCTGCGGTACCTTATCACAGCCAGGGTCCTGACATCGGTCCAGTCGAGATGCAGAACGTTTCCATCACGACTAGGCCCCCCATGTTTCCCTTGTGTGGTGCTATCCGCCCACCTCCCGCCTTGCCCTCTCCTTTACGCTAAATGCGGTATTTTAAGGCCATATCTTTGAAAACAATTAAGAGATTAAATTCATGTTGAAATGCTTTTATTTTCCATACAGGCCGGCTGATGTTCTACAGACAGTCAAATTATTAGACCTTTCCTCTAATCAATTAATTGATGAAAATCAGCTGCTTCTAATAGCCTATCTGCCCAGGTAATTTGCTCCTAAAATGCCAGTTGCAATAGTGCTTAGGAAATTTTTAGTGAATGGATCATATGCTATATTTGCTTTCTCAGTGGAAATATGATGATGGAATTCACAAACTGAGTGATTCCTGTTGGGACACTTTTATTTGAATTCATGTGGAGAATGTCCCTGTGAATCGCATACACTGTAGTCTACATCTGCAGTAGGTAACTGAAGAATGAATAATTTAGCCCTGGTGCTGATGTCGAAAGTCTTCATTCATTAACCTTTGGGAAATTAGACTCTCTTTCCTCCCTGAGACCCATGAGCACGTAGCGCAGCCGTGCGCACCAGGAACAGGTGGGTGACTGTAGAATCCTCAGAACACATTCTAGAGTCCACCCCGAGTGCCCCAAATTGCACTCTGTGGTTTTTTCTAAGCATTTCACGTGGAATGAGAACCTAGGGTGTGGGGGGAGAAATTACAGATGCAGTCCGGTTGATAGCCTATAGCATTTTCTATTGTGCTTTGTAATCAAATTTAACATTTTAAATTTCAGATTAGAACAACTAATCCTTTCTGACATTGGAATTTCTTCTATACATTTTCCGGATGCTGGAACTGGTATATAAGATCATTAGTTCCCCTCCCCTGCCCAGTACCTCATAATTGAGCTCTTTCTTTCACTTCTGCTGTGTAACTTCATTCTCCTTTTTTTCTAGGGCACAAAACATCCATGTTTCCTTCCTTGCAGTACCTCGTAGTAAATGACAATCAGATATCACAAGTAAGGGCTTCTGCAGAACGTGCATACCGCATGAGCTCTCATTGTCACTCTCACCAGGAGTTTGTCGGTTCCTTCCGTTACAAAATATTTATTGCATTTTAAAAATATTCTTTATAAAGTTAATTTTACCTCCAGTATAGTTAATGTGCAGTGTTTTGTTAGTTTCAGGTGTACAGTATAGTAATTCAGCAGTTCCATACATTACTCAGGGCTCATCGAGATAGATGTACCCTTAATCCCCTCCCCTCTTTCCCCCATCCCCCTCATCCACCTCCCCTCTGGTGACCATCTGTTCTCTATAGTTAAGAAGAGTCTATTTTTTTGGTTTGTCTCTCTCTTTTGTTTTCTTTTGTTAGTTTGTTTTGTTTCTTAAACTCCACATGAGTGAGATGTATGGTATTTGTCTTTCTCTGATTGACTTACTGCACTTAGCATAACACCCTCTAGTTCCATCCATATTGTTGCAAATGGCAAGATTTCATTGTTTTTTATGGCTGAGTAATAATTCCATTGTGTATATGTTCCACATCTTCAGTCATCAATCAGTGGACATTTGGGCTGCTTCCATGGTTTGGCTATTGTAAATAATGCTGCTATAAACATAGAGGTGCATGTATCCCCAAGTTAGTGTTTTGTATTTTTTGGGTAAAGACCCAGTGGTGCGATTACTGGATCATAGGGTAGCTCTATTTTTAACTTCTTGAGGAACCTCCATACTGTTTTCCAGAGTGGCTGCACCAGTTTGCATTCCCTCCAACAGTGTAGGAGGGTTCCCTTTTCTCCACATCCTCGCCAACACCTGCTGTTTCCTGTGTTGTTGATTTGAGCCATTCTGACAGGTGTGAGGTGATCTCTCATTGTGGTTGTGATTTGCATTTCCCTGGTGATTAGTGATGTTGAGCATCTTTTCCTGTGTCTGTTGGCCATCTGGATGTCTTCTTTGGAGAAATGTCTGTTCATGTCTTCTGCCCATTTTTAATCCAATTGTTTTTTGGGTGTTGCGTTTGCTAAGTTCCTTATTTATTTTGGATACTAACTCTTTATTGGATGTGTCATTTGCAAATGTCTTCTACCATTCTGTCGGTTGCCTTTTAGTTTTGTTATGGTTTCCTTCGCTGTGCAGAAGCTTTTCATTTTGATGTAAAGAAATATTTTAAATTGAAAGAGAAATGTTTCCCCTCAGAAAACCCAAAAGTATTAAGAAAGAAATTAGTTTAAGTCACAGTAAGCAGACTGTCATTTTACATGGCACAGTTCTAGAGTGAAAGTGCATGGTCTTCCTAGTGGGTGCTCGGTGCATGAGGACAATCCCGTGCCTCGGATTGGAACTAGGGGCTTTTGCTTTTTTTTTTTTTTTTTAAAGATTTTATTTATTTGACAGAAAGAGAGACAGCGAGAGAGGGAACACAAGCAGGGGGAGTGGGAGAGGGAGAAGCAAGCTTCCCGCGGAGCAGGGAGCCCGATGTGGGACTCGATCCCAGGACCCTGGGATCATGACCTGAGCCGAAGGCAGACGCTTAACCCACTGAGCCACCCAGGCGCCTCGGGGCTTTTGCTTTTCTCTTGCTAGTTCACATACTCTAAGAAATTAGCCTGAAACATGTTCATTTTCACATATTCTCTTTTGCTGGGTTTCAGTGGCCATTTATCAACGAGCTGGATAAGCTACAGAGTCTGCACGCTCTGTCCTGCATCAGAAACCCCCTGACCGAAGGGAGCAAAGAAGCAAAGACCACGCGTCAGCTCATCATCGCCAAAATTGGTCAGTTGAAGACTCTGAACAAATGCGAGGTGAGTGCTGGGAGCAGGACTGGATGCTGGGTAGAGTAGGAAACAAGTGATCAAGAAATGTGCAAAATTGGAATGTTGCAAAGGGTTATCAGTGCAGTTTCCCTCCGGATGGTGAATTGTTACCCTGTGCGTTACTCAGGGATGGTTCTTCCGGGCTCCTCAGGAGGCGGCGTGGGTCAGTGGAGTCCGGGAGAAGCCTGTTGCTCGGCAGCCCCTTGAGAAGGAGCGAGGAGTACTGGGTACTTGCTCCTTGGTCTTGGGGGGATTATAGGCAGAAAGAGGATGGAACCACAGAGCTTATTCTCTTCTTCTGAGCCACTCTGCTCATAAAACTGCTGCTCGCCTGGAATAATCTGCTCCTAGGGTTGGGGGGGCACCTGTGGGCCAACCTCATGGGGGTGTTGAGCCGCTGCCGCAGGCCGGATGCCGGCTTAAGACTGAACTTCTTATTTCTTCTTCAGTGAACTCCTGAATTCTGTCCCTGTTAGAAAGGAAAGGTAAAACTAAAAGGCCTGTCCCTCTCAACGTGGTGATTCTCCATGGGTGAGCAGTGAAGGAAGGACAGGGTACAAAACACAAGCCAAGTGTTAGAGAAGTACTCGAAGAGACCTGTTTTTATTCCCCTTCCTGTAGATTCTGCCAGAGGAGAGGCGGGGGGCTGAGCTTGATTACCGGAAGGCGTTCGGAAATGAATGGAAGAAGGCCGGCGGACATCAGGATCCAGACAAAAACCGACCCCATGAGGAGTTTCTCGAAGCGCATCCCAGATACCAGCTGCTGTGCCTTAGTACGTGTGGCCGCAGCCCTCCCTGCGCTGCCCTGCCCCTGCAGCTCCAACCGCTGGGCGTCGGAGGGGACCGTCGGCGCCCCTGCTTTTCTCCTTCGGGGCTTTTTTGGGTGTCTTTAGGGAAGAGTCAGCAGCCTCCCTCGGCGCAGGGAACCTGGGGAGTCTGAGGGTTCCTGGGAGAGATTGGCATTGGGCGGGGGCATTGGGGGGGGGCTAGGGGCGGGGGAGGGGGGGAGAGCAGCTCTGAGGGGAAGCTCCTCCTGTCTGCGTGTGTTCATCGGGCTCCCCACTCCGAGAGGTCAGTGGACTCCTCCTTTAAGGGGGGCAGGAACCTGGGGAATTTTAAACGTGCGGAGCGTGTTAAGGTAGAAGCCAGGCCCTGGTGTTTCTGAAGCTCCCCAGGTAGTTCCGCTGTGCTGACGAGTGTGTCCTTTCTCCTCCGTGCTGCTGAGGGCGCCCCCGATCCACCCCCATCCCTGCCCCCCCTCCTCCCTGCAGCTCGGGCTCTCGCTCTGCTCGGTGCTTCCTTACCTTCCCCAGCCTGGGCCCTTAGGCCCTGAAGCCACCACTTCATGATTCTCTGTCCCTGACATACTCCCCATTTTGTTTTGACTTCATTATTATTCCACATTTCACTTTTATGTGATTTTTTTTTTTTTTTTTAATTTCCTAATGTAAGCTGCTCACCGCACAAAGGCTTCAGGCTGGAACATTATCTTTGAGGAAGAAAAGCTGCCTGGGGGAATTGCTTTCAGATCACTCCCATTAGCTGGCCCAATTTCCCGGCTACTTTAGGTGAATTCTGAATCACCTGGGGGAGAGGAAAGGGGAAAGGGAAGGTTCTGGAGCAGCCCCGCAGACAGGGCTCAGGGTGTCCTCCCCGCTCAGAACGGGGGTATTTCTAGAAATGCAGGCACTGGCCAGCCCAGCAGTGAGTCAGAGCCGAGAGGCTCTCCCTGCGCCCTTCTCTTGAGGCTGCTTTTCCAGGCGCGGGGCTGGGGCCGGGTGCCCAGCCTGGCATGGTACCATCTGGCTGACACCTGAAGGTGTCCTGTGAGTTACGTCCCAACTGGTACCAGAGTTATCCGTTAGGACCCCGAAAGCGAGGGAACTGTTGGCAAAGGCCAAGCTCTGCATCAGTGTCTTAGGTATCTGAAGGCACAGGCTGGTCGGGCAGCAGGACGGCGTCTGTCTTTGAGGAGCAGCAGCGTGAGACGCCGCGGATGGAGGGGTCCGTGCGTGGAAGCAGTTGCTGACCATCCCTCCTAAAAATAAACAAGTAAACAAGTAGCCGAATAAAAGGGAACAGATCCCAGGTTAGCAGGGCAGATGCTGCTTGGCGTGTCCTGGGAAGGCAAAGGCTCTGCCGATCCATTCAGTGCGTGTATTTTTCCTTCTGGTGGCCGTGGGTTTATCATCATCCCTGTTTATGCTGCTTCCGCAGAATATGGTGCGCCTGAAGATGGGGAACTCCAAACACAACAACCGTTTCTGCTCAAAAACCGGCTACTGAGTAAGAACCCCACACTCAAAGACAGCTTATTTGTATTCGCGTCCTTAGGTGCCAAGATAGGAGCTCGTAGGGATTGTTGGTTTCTCCTAAGTAAGTACCTAGAGTACTCCAGTTTTGAAAGAAATGATGAATTCTCAAACATTTGAATTCTCATCTCGAACATTTTAGCAATTCCCAGGCTTTCGGCATATTTGATTGTGTTATAAATGGGGGGAGCGTGCGAGAAGTGCACCGACTTGTGATCTGTAAACATGTGGCTTTTCTTACACGGGGACACTCAGCTGCCTTGTCAGGAGAGGGGGAGGAGGGGAGGCACTAGAATGCTGGTCCAGCGTTTTCTGTTGTTGTTAATTCTCTGAAGGATTAATAGAAGGAATTTGCAACATCAGTAAGACCTGTTCCTTTGTTAGGATCCGAGCCCGGCGGTACCGACAGCAGGTCATGGGGCAGCTGTGGGTAACGTGTGTGCGATTTAAATCCTTATCACAGTAGCTCTCAGTCTTTTTCCTTTTTTTCTTTCAAGCACTGAAGATAAAATACCCTAATCAAGTTGATCGGAAAGTCCTAGAGAAACAACTGCCAGGTAAGAAAAACAGGCCTTTTGCATCCTTACACTTAGGAAACACTGGCCTAGGCACGACTTGGCTGGAAGGAAAATATCTAGAAGTGTGGACTTCTGGAGCTTATAGGTTTTTGCTAATCTTTTATGATCTAAAACACAATCCATCGACACTCCCCCCAAAAGCTCAAGTCTTCCGTACTCAGGTCAGCTTATCTAGGAAAGGCTTGTTAAACCGGAAGCCCTTGCGTACGATGACATCTTGAGCCGAAGGCGTGAGGGCTGGAGCGGCGTGGCCTTTCCTGAGCCCACCGCTGTTTAGTTCCCAAATTATGGCTCTGGTCCAGAGAGACCGTGTCACTGGGCTACAGGAAACGTGTCCTGGTGAGCTGAACTGAACTGTGAATTATTTGGACATTTGTGACTTCTCATACACCCTACTCCTTACCAGTCAGGAGTCCCCGCAGAAAGGTCTCGGATGTGGTCTTTTAATGGACACACTTTCTGAAATGGTTTTCTTTGGAAAAACAACTTCAGAACTCTGTCTAAACATCAGTGTTACTGGAACTGAATTAGTTTCATTTCAAAAACACTTTTGTGTCAACCAACTGGATTGATCTAATGTACCGTAAACTTACAATTACAGTCCCTCTTTCAAGTATACTGTGAATTACCGGATAAAGCCTGATTCACGGTTAGAGAGTGGTATGGACAGCTTGAGTGTGGAGCGGCGAGGTGCTGAGGAAGAGATGAAATGTGTATCACCCTAAGGGACTCTCGTAAAATACTTTTCTTTGCTGGTCAGTGCAGTAATTTCACATTTTTAAAATTTCTACTTTGTAGCACTTGTAATGGCAAATGTCACCACCACTTAAATGTTTACCAGCGGGGAAGGAAAGGGCCGACTGAACTCCTGCAGCATCAGGTAGCATGAGCGAGAACGCAGGAGTCTGGGGCCCCACTGGCCAGTATGGCTGCCACGGGTGGCAATTTAAATTGAAATTCATTAAACTGAAATAAAAAAATTCAGTCCTGAGTCGTCCTGAGCCCGTCGCACTTCAGGTGCCGGCTGGCCACACGGATGGATGACTGGACGAGAAAGGAGCACGTGTGGTCAGTACATTATGAAACCCACCCGTCCTGACAGAACCGGAGAAAAGCCTGGAAGTGTACACCCCCGTTAAACTTTCAACACTCGTCCTAGGGAGGCACAACCGTCTCTACATTTTCTGAATGTTAAGACAATCGTGTTTTAGACGTTTACGTTAGAAATGGTAATGTTATTTAGAGCATTACGTGCAAATTGCCACCTTTCCTGTAGACACAGTGCGAGTGGGCAGATTTCTCATCAGGACTGTAGGACCAAACGTTTTGTTTCTGACACGACTTAGGAATGTGTCCTTTCCGTTGCTAGGTAGGAGTTAACCCATCACTAACCACCCTCAGAACAGTGGAAGCCGGTGCACCGAAATCTTTATAAAAGGACAAGATTATCTACACACATTCACACGTAAAAAAACAAGTTATGTGAATGATGTCAATTGTTTATATTCAACACATAAACAAGGCCAGTTTTTCTTCTAAAATAAAGATAACATTTATTATCACAAGTTGCATAAAAACACAGACAGCTTTACAAAAATCATTTCTGATAGAAAAATATTTGAATACATGTGGTATTTGTAGGAACACCATACTATTGCTGTACCTCCAGCTAAAGCTTCAGAGAAACTCTGTTTCTCATCAAAATATCCAGTATTTACCACCACCCATCTTTGGAAAGAAGTTCATAGTGTTTTCTGAACACACCAAAGCATTTGCTCGTGAAGCAGGTCCCCTGCGCACGCTCGCAGGGAGCCTGCGGACCGCCGGTCCCTCCGTCGCTCTACAGAGGGGGAAACCAAGGCAGAGTGATGGAGAGGTGCCCTCCGGATGCCTGAGCCCCCACTCCAGTGTTCTCTCAGCCATCCATAGCGAGTAATCACAGAGGTTTAGAAAGTGAATGATTTTAACTCACATTTACTCCTCTCTGCAGAGAAGATGATTTCTGGTTTATTCAGATGCAGGAGGAAATATTCACCACCACTGAAATGGTATGAAAAGCCACCGTCAAAGGGCACTTCGGTCAGACACTTGCTCGGTTCCCCACAGCTTCCCACGTGTCAGGTCAGCGGTGTGGAACCGGCTCTCGGGCCCACGCGGTGGGCGAGCCTCTCCGATTGCCGCGGGGAAACGGGTACCGTGAATCGTTGCGACTGGGGTCTTGGCAGGTGAGCTAGTTTTACACGTAACTGTCATTCGAGAGAACCGAGGGTGTTTCTTTCCTTGACAGACTCCATGACAATTCAGAAGGTGAAGGGACTGCTGGCCCGTCTTCTCAAAGTTCCTGTGTCGGAACTTCTGCTGTCCTATGAAAGCCCCAAAGTAAGTTGCCCAGCAGAACACAGAGTTGGCTTATGTCCCCCAAGTGTGATACGGGTTGCTTCTAAATAGGAAACACACACCTCTGTTTGGGAGGGGGCACATGTATTAAGACGGATCTGTCTTTATCACCCCAACCCTCTGTTCTATTTGTAGATGCCTGGCAGAGAGATTGAACTAGAAAATGACCAGCAGTCATTACAGTTTTATTCTGTGGAAAGTGGAGATTGTCTATTGGTGCGATGGTAACAGTGAACTAAGAAAGTTCGGGGACTGCACTGTTTATCATGACTCGGGGTGGGGGGCACCGGAAATAAAGGATTTATTGGAACAGTTCTGTCAGAAAAAGGGAGAGGTTTTACACCTTGCCCTAAGTATAGAAAAGGTGGTATTTTTCATTGGGAAGAGACCATTTCTAGGCTTGTATATAACAGTAGTAATAAAGGCTTTGCACCTACTAATGATTTTCTGATTTTATTTCATATTTATAGTTTGTGACTATACATTTCAGTATGTGGAGATTTAAATATTAAATAGAACCTAGCTAGTCTAATGAAATCTGAACATAATGTCAGTCATAGGACCAGTTTTAATGGAACTCTATGGATACTACTAGTTTTAAAAGGTTTCCAAAATGATTTGGATAGTCATTTTGGGAAATGTCCCTTAAACTTAGGGAGGCACCTCTTCTATGTGTAACGTATGCTGTGATCTCTTCCCTCCGTCACACTGTTTTTAGAGTACTTACAAAAATACATTGTATGCTTTTCCCTACAGCTGTACCTAAGCTGGGCATATATTCTTCTACAGAAGATTTCCATCTCTGATCAGAATTCAGTTAGGTTAGGTAAACATTACACAATGACAGGAGGGAAGAAAACATTCATTCTTTCTAAGTGCCCACTATTTAGCTGTATCCTTTCCCTACGTCACTAAAACCCTGAGAGGTATTTGATTTACAGCCACAGAATTTTAGCTTTTTTTTAATAGTACTAGACTGTGACCTTCAGGATCTAAGTTAAATGGCAAAAGAAAACTGGAATTAGCTCACTTAATAAATAAGTGAACTTTAAAACCAAGGTCCAGAACTGAGAATTATATGGGTTCCTTTTCCAATTGCCCACTTCATTCAGACATTTCCATTCCCAAACTTTGGTATAAGTGACCACACAGCATTCTGTGAGTTCTTTTTGGCCCTTAATTATCCTAATTATGCCTTACAGGGCCATTCTGTAATCCAGGCTGGAATTCACATTCTTGGTTACTAAGATTTCTGAACGAGGCCAATTTTAACCAAAAGTGATGATAGGTAATGAATTATAAACTAGAAATGATACATCAGGTTTTAGAAATGTTTTTTGTTTTATAAAACAGTTTGGTGTTTTTCCAAGTCTTCCAATATAGAAATAAAATTTTTGTTATGTACAGGATCAGCTCATTTTTAAAAAGGACATTCTGTGCAAACATTTAGAAAGATCACGTTGGTTACAGGTAAAAAGTGCCAACCGAGCACTCTCCTGGGCGGCCAGGTGTCTGCTGCCCCACGATGGGCTCTCGGGGGACTCCGCTCAGCGGCCGCTCCCGAAGCGCCACCGGTTAAAACCCTCCCGCGGCTGCCTCGCACCGACAAGGATCCCCGCACCGCTCCTTCAGCTGCCACAGCTGCGTCAGCTCCTGCGGCGAGTACTGCGGGGAGGACAGCATGCCCGGCTCACACGTCTTCTCACACAGCCACAGGCCGTCCTGGCGACAAACCACACACAAGTGACTCGGGAGCCGTGGGGCTGAGCCCGTGGGTTCCGGGGGGGGGGGGGGGGGAGTCCAGGCGCGCGGCGGGGAGGGCGGCAGGCGGCAGAGGGACTGATGTGACCAGAAAGCCCGGGCAGCGCACACGGAGCTCCCTGCAGCTGTCCCCGCGGAGTCGTCCGACATTCTGGGGGCCATACCAAGTATTAGCTAATTCTCCAGAAACCCGGCGAGGGAGGACCCCTTTCCCTTTCCCAGACGACAAGCTGAGAGTGAAGGGCCCTGCCCAGGGTTGCAGTGAAGTTTGCAAAGGGAAGCCGATGTGGGTGAGGTGAACACGAGGGACCAAAACGGACTCAGCCTGAGTCCCGAGCACCAGCCTCCTTCGGAGACAGAACACAGAGCCAGAGAACCCCGCTCGGTCTGAGAACACACCGATGCTGCGTGCTATCAAACGCGCCTTGTTAAAGCATGGCTGAGCCGGTGGCAAAGGAGAAGACACTGGGGCAAAGGGGCCGGGGTCAGCACGTGCCATGAAGGCTCCGCGGGGTTTGAAAAGGCCACGTCCAGCGACAGGAGACTCAGAGCCAGGGCCCCTGAGGTGCCAGACCTGGGGGAGAGGGAGGAGGAGTGTGTACGTGTGTGTGTGTGTGTGTAATTCAGAAAACAGAACCTGCGACTCAGCCTTGACCCTGGGTGCGATGGAAAGGGGTCTGCCCTGAGCATCTGGAAGCCCAGCCTGCACTTAGCTGGGTATATGGCAGGAGTCACGTTCACCAACAATGCAGTCAGAGATGGGAATGCCCTTCAGTGCAAGGCAGACACAACATAAATCCTCTTCGCAAGAATGCATTTTAAATGCCTCCATTTCCAAGGAACATGAAGTTACACACACAAGTCTCTGAACACATCAGGAAACAAGCTCCATGAGCAACGGTCCGTGGACACATCAGCCTACACAGACCCACAAACGACACAGCTATCACCACAGACACAGAAAATGATCTTCAGTGTTCAACAAGTCAAAGCTGGCACTTCAATAGGACACAGACTGTCACAGCTGACCCAGTAGATGTGGGTCTACTCCCGTTCACCCCTGAAGTGAGGGGGCCCTGCATGTTCCTCTGCCCCCTGCACCTTCCGTGGCCAAAGTGGAAGCTGCAAGAATCCAAAATTCAACAGAAAGCTTTGAGGCGAAGCTCAGCTTCGTGCCTCCTCTCTTCCATTTCTGGTCTCTGCATATTCATTTCTTTCTTTCCCTGGCTCAGTGGTCAGTGTATTTTCAAAAACACCTTCCGGTATTTTAAATCCAGTGTTTTATTTGCATCAGTCAGAAGGGCTGAAGGGTCCGTGGACCATCACGCTGCTGGAAACTTCAGCCAGCTGATTCCTTAAGGTCTTTTTTTTTTTTAAGTAATCACTATGCCCAGCATGGGGCTCAAACTCATGACCTCCAGATCGAGAGTTGCATGCTCTACTGACTGAGCCAGCCAGGCACCCCTGATTCCTTACATTTTAAAGCTACAAAGAATTTCTAATCAAACGTGTAAAAACCTAATTCTTCTCTGTGGGTAGGAAACTTCCATCCAAACATTTTTTTTTTTGGTTTAAACTCAGAAAAATATGAGACCCTAGGTGGATTACTGGGAATTAAACCAAGAGCATGAAGAGCACAGCTCTGACGCCAGACCTTCAAGTCACTGTTTCTGCCCAACGTCTGACCCAGAAACCTCATTTCCTCACAGCTCCTCAGAACCCCAGGGCTAGCCGCCCCGCAGGCCCACTTACCTGGTATCGAGTAGGTCCTATGGCTGCCATCCAGATGCCCATGCTTACGTCTTCACCCTGTATGCGCCCCGTGAAATTTAAATGCAGACGTTTAAATGCTGTATCATCTCTAAACACGATGCCCCACATTCCCATAATAAGTCATCTTTCCACTTCTTGGCTTTGTAATTATTCTACCAGGAAACGCCAAGCCCGTATTAACACTTGTACACAGAGTAACAGCTAGTGGCCATTAACACCCACCATGATGAAATGACTAGACACAAGACAGCGAGGGGCCGGTCAGCCCTTCTCGGGGGCCTCACACCTCCGGCACCGGCCGTATAAACGATACAGTGGATCCAATTGCTAGGCGGGTTGTTTAGTGACACGGTCACCAGAATCAACAAAAAAGCAAGCCCCTGCTTTATAGTCTTCCTTCTTGTGAATGCCAAGCTTTCCATTCCTCCAGGGACTACACTTGTAAATGGAGTCTGAAAACCTAGTAAGTAGGCTCAAAGAAAGATTTAGGAATAGAATTTAGAGCCAGGATCTGGAGGCTAGGACTGTGTCCCTGACCTCTGAGGGTGACTCCTCTACAGAAGGAACAGCATGCCTTCCCCCAGGGACGCTGGCTCTGTGCTCAGAGACGGAATCCTGGGCTGGATGGGACTTAGTGTGAAGAGTATACCGTCAGGTCAGAAATCCAGAACTACCTGGTAGGTCTTGAGTCTGCCCGCGTTGCCGGCGAGCCAGTGGACGATGTCCCTGGAGATGACGTACCCCGAGCCGCAGGCAAAGGCTGGGTAGGCGGGGCTGGGGTACTCCAGCTCCTGCCACTTGCCGGTCCGGTCCACGGCCCAATTCAGTCTGAAACTGAGAGTCAAAAACAGTTGGCTTCTTCATGTCGGCGCGACGGCTGTCCTACCACTATTAAGCCGGACCCCTTTATGATCACTACAAAGGACCAAGCTGTAAAAGCAAGGAAAGAAGGAACATTTTTTTTTTTTTTGGTCTAAGGAACGGCATTCTTTATCTAGCAGGTGCGTTACGTGAAAGACTGGTGCATCAAATTCTCTAAGTTACATTTGTGGAGTTTCTGAAAGTACCAGAGCATCATCATGTGTACATATGCTAAAGAAGATCATGAATCCATATTGGATTCCTGAAGAAACACAGCACAATTTCAGAAATGTGTCACAACTTTCTTCTAACAAGATACCATGTACGGCAGCTCCTCACGTGAGTAGTGCTTATTTCTAGGCCGTGACGATAAAAGCCACATCATCTTCCCCTCCTTCATTACCTTAGCCTGAAGTTTTTCATTTTACAGGTTTTCCCTCTAACTGTAGATTGATAACATCCAGTAACCAGGACCTGGGGGGCGGAGGAGGGAGGCTCCCTATCTGGGCCACATTTTGCTTGTGTGTTTCATTCTAAATGAATTCCTTTTGATCAGGTACGTGAAGCCAAAGGGCTAACAAGGTTTAACTTACTTTCCCCACCAAAAATTAGGCCCATCCAGATTCTTGTGGGCAATCCTATTAAACACAGCTTCCAAGTCTATGTAACAGTCGTCATCTGTCTTTAGCAATAAGTCAAAGCTGGTTGTTTCCACAGTCCTGTTGGCAAAAGGGAATATGAGGGTCATTGCGTCCATAGGAAAGGAAGTGGTGACATCGCTACCATCTTCCTGAAGAGCCGTCCCTGGACGACCTGCACACTTGTTCAGTTTCTTCGTCCTTCGAGGTTGAGAACATGTGCTCAGAACACAGCTGCTACCGAATGCAATCCTCACTTGATACTCATTAAGTGGCATAACACAGAGAAGCACCAAGCGGATTTTAAAGGTGCCAAAGAAAAAGAACACAGTAAAAAAAAGATCTGGCTGAAGTGGGACCTATGAGCAAACAAACGCTTCTGTGACGTTGTTCCCGTCAGGCTGCCAAACATGCGAACCTTGTCACTGGGATTCTTAACGAGGCCCACGGTGAGGGGACAGGCGGGGGACAAGCATCGCCCCAGCTCTCCCCCCGGAACCCTGCTGTGCAAGATGCTCTATTCGGTGCCACGAGTTATACTCCACTCAGGTATTTGATGGTTTTTAAAACACTGAGCTGTAACACGGACACGTATTTCCCCTCAGAAACGATTCCCAGCAATTAAACTCTTATAAATGACCTTTTGGAAGGCCCAGGAGGGTGACTTCGTTTACCCAGACATATAAGGGTGAGTGGAGACAAAACGGACTTCTTCATTTCACACTGCCAATCCCTGTCCACCTTTGATTAAAAAACAAAACAAAACCCAGAGTCTTGCTAGGGAACCAAATGACAGAAATGTGAATAAAAGAAATCTGGAGAAAGCATTTTTCGGTCAAAGAATGGTGAATTTAACAACAGGTCCACACCAAAGCGCACGACCCCGTGCTTCTAAAGTTCATTTCTAATTAACAGCACAGGAGTACATAATATCTGCTAATTAGGAGGGGCTCTGTGATAAAGGACACTGTGGTCACTGAGGAATCACCTGAAGAAAGAATGACTAAGGCAGCTTTCATTACAGCATGGACGGCGGACAGGTGGCACAGGAGAGGGGGGAGCAGGTCCCCGAGCCCAGGGCTGTTAGCCTGTCACCGGTGATCAGGTGGAGAGGGTGGCCCAAGACAGACCATGGCAGCGACGACTGAGAGCTCAGAGATGTGCAAGGAGTACAGGAGAGAAGACTTAAACTGAAGGTAACAGATAAACTACACTGAACTTCCACAACCAGGAATCAGCTCCCTAGAGAAAGTCCTAGAACACCACAATCCGATTTCCCACTTCCTTGACCTCCATTCCCACCCTTCACTGAACTCTTTCCATTCTTGCCTGGGCCCCCTTACAACAGGGACCCCTCTCAAGGGCCTTGAGCTAAAGAAGGTTCTTTTTCTCAGTACAGTTGTCCAGATATAACCCTGGTATTCTAGACACACCTCAATTTCCAACTCATTTCTATCTGCCCTCTAGCCACAGGGTGACTCCAAAATTATATTAACTTGCCCTAGCCGTGAAACATGACCTTCCATAAACGAATCAGGACTATATCCATCCACTCTGCCCAGGGCAACAAAGAGAGAGGGGCAGACTTAGGGGCTCACCAAGAAACAAGCTCCCTGATCCAGTTTTAAAAGACACAGATGTGGAAATACTCTAGGTTTAGGCTAGACAGAGTTTGGGTTAGTTCGAGGGTGGACAGTGTCACAGGGCTCAAGAGCAAGTAAGCGGACCCTGGAGTAACTAATCATGTTAACTGTACATACAAACAAGAGTAGTTAGGATTGTTGCCGCCGTTAATGGTCCGAAGGCAGGAGTCACAACCCAGGTTGAAGAAATCCTGTAGGGGTGGGCAAGTTATGGGAGGCTGTTGGATTTCGTCTTACAGAAAAGTTTTGGAATTAGGGCAAGTGGTTCTTAAATGCGTGGAGAAGAGGATGGAAACAGAATGTGGATGTTCGGCTGAACAGAATTCAGATCAGTAACCTGGGTTCAAGGGAAACTATACACAGGTCATGTAGGTCGGTGGGTATGATCACAACTGAAAATGGGCCATTTTGAAACTCACTGATTTTCATCTGGTGTTGGCCTGAGGCAACCAAGACAATGACTCACAGGACTGACTTTGACTCAGACAGAATAGAACGACCCGAAACCAACTTTTGCCCTATTTTTGATAAAGATCATTCACATCACGGATCTGCTCATCTGAATGAGAAAGCAGCATGATTTCAGTCCTCACAAAGAACCAGGATATAATAGATCACATCCTAGTTGTTCAGGGGTTCTGGGGTTGGTTTATTAAAAAAAAAAAAAAATGCAGGGGTCTAATGTCAATAAATTGTTCCTACATCCAAAGAACAGTAAGACAAATTCTACCTACCCCACGTTTACCACCTACCATCTGTAGAAGTTCAGTAATTTCGCAGGAACATTTCGGTAAGTGTCAACGACATCCACAAAAACAATGTCATCATAGACGCTGCTCTCCTCCCTCAGTAAGGCGTCTTCCCTGTGGAGATTACTTCTGTGGTCAAGAAGTCTTCGAGGGCGAGAATGAAGGTTTTGTAAGAGTGCATCACCTTCTACAAAGGAAAAGTTGAGAGATGGAGAAAGATGCTGTTGCAAATGGAAGACCCAGCACGTGGAACGTTCTGTTGGCTCACACCCTTTCCCCGAGTGACCTAACGGAGAGCAGCTGGAAGCCAGCCGAGCTGGGCAGCAGGCCCTCCCGCACCCCGCAGGGATCCGCAGGGTCCACAGCTGCTTCCTGTGCACAGCGGTCCAGCGGCAGCTGGGCAGGCCATGGGAGGCCGCAGGTCTGCATCTCACATGCTCCCAAGGCCGATCCTGGCAGCGCTGTTTGTAACGGGAGAAACAGAACCAGCCTAAATGCCCCCCCCGCGACGGGAGAGTGGCCAGCCTTTGGGACAGTCATGTAATGGAAAAGAGCACGCAGAAGAATTAACCTGATCTTGCATGCTCAGAGGAATGGCACTGAAAAATGATGCTGGGAGGGGGGCGGGGAAGAACCTTTGTTTCTACTTGATAGATTCAATATGATGCCGTGGACCTCAGTGATAAAATACTCTCCTCAAAACTGCATGTTACTGAAAGATAACGTACATATGTAGTAGAAAGTAGGAAAATAAGAAAGGGAAGGGTGCACACGAATTTCAGGACAGGGCACCCTCTCCGAGGGGAGGGAGGGACAGGGCCAGACAGGTAGCTGGGATGGGGCTTCACTGTGTCTGTGATGGTTTTTTCTTTAAAAAAGGGAGCAAATATGACAAAATGTAAGCATTTGTTAATTCTGAATAATAAGGGCACGGCTGTTTCTTACAGCGCTATTTTTGGTATATCTGTGATATTTCATAATAAAAATGTGCTTAAAGTCATCAGTTTACTACCTCACACGTTAATGAATCACTTGTCACATTTGCGCAGGGACTGTCCTCAAATCCTATGGATTTAAGGCAGCCACTTTTTCACTAGGGCAGGATTTTCTCAAATGTCTCACTCAAATTAGAGAAAACGTCTAAAAAATAAAGTGAGTGGCTGAAGGGTGAGGAAACAACAGAGTAGTTTAGCGCCCCATCTTCTGGAACGTCAAAGGGAAAGCCTGGGGCCTGCGCGTCAGGAGGCCTAGATCTGATTTCTGCTTCTGCTGCTCTGGGACATGCTGGGCAAGCTGCAGGTTTCTGGGCCTGTATTCTCATGGGGGGGGGAGGAGGAGGGGGAGGACGACGACATCAGTGGACTGCTTTTTGACATACACATTCCTGCAGCCCAAACCTAACCACTCAGCACGTCTCGGGTGGGCCCAAGACTCTGTTTTTAACATGTGTGTTCCCAGAACTCTGAGGCACGTGGACCACAGACGCCTACCCTTGGAGAAACACAAGCCTGAATGACCTTGTGTCCCCACCAGCTCTTACATTCTACTGTAATATCCCTTTACTTCAAAGATAAAGTATATACAATTTAACAACTTGAAGGAAAGTGAAAGCTTTTGAAAACTGGAGTAACAGGAGGATGGCTGTAATAAGATGAGAGCAGAAATTAAATATAGGTCTTTCAGATGAACAAATGACACCTTTTGTTTTATACTGTATATATCTGAAAACCAGGAATATAAAGTAATAGATCTGTGTGTGTTTTAAATCTGATGATCTGTCTAGTTGCTACTTAAAAGAATCACAGAGTTTACAGCCTCTCAAAGTTTGGAAGATCATGTCTGTTTAGCGAGCCTGTTAAGATACAGACATCTGAGCTCCACTTCTGAAGATTTTAACTTTGTAGCTTGAGGTAGGGCCCAGACAGAGATGCTAATATCCGACAAAATTTAAGAATTCATGTACAACCAATTCATAGCACTTAGATCCTGATTTTAAAAAATTAATTTATACTGAGATTTGCAGAAGACAATCTATTCATTTTCATTTCTTTAGCCTACAACTTGAGTTATTTCAGTCTTATTTGAAAGAATTTGTCCCTCACCCAAACCTTATTCCTTTAGCCTCCATGACAGAAAAATTGTGACAAGCTTTTGTCCAAGGTATAGGAGCTGCTCCTTGGAGAACAGTTTAGTCACAGAGTCTCAAGGGCCCCTTAAACTAGTTTTTAAAGGCTCCTGGTGGTACATTCGGGAATGAACCAGTAAAAGAAGGGAAGGTGCTGGATATTCCAGTCAGATGGTGCGTTACACCTGCCCCTGGCCCCACGTCTGTGCTGCCTTAGGAAGCTGCCTGAGCTTCTGATCTGAGTTTTCCCCAGGGCTGGGCTATTAGCTAGCTTCTTGGTGAGCTAAGCGGATACCCTCCTTGGCAGAGTGGTCTCATAGTTTTATGAAAAATCTCTGGACTGAAATTAACGATCTCTAAATTTTAAATTTCTATTTTTAATGGCAAGTTTATGGGCAAAACCCATGTATCTGTTCCAGGCTACCCTTTCGGGTGATGTAAGAATACAACTACTTCTAGGAGGAAACACTATAAAAATGCTTTCGAAAAAATGAAAAATAAAAAAAGCCACAGTCTTGGGGCACCCGGGTGGCTCAGTGTGTTAAGTGTCTGCTTCTGGCTCAGGTCATGATCCCAGTGTCCTGGGATCGAGTCCCACATCGGGCTCCCTGCTCGGAAGGGGGCCTGCTTCTCCCTCTCCCTCTGCTGCTCTTCCTGCTTGTGCTCTCTGTCAAATAAATAAATAAAACCTTAAAAAAAAAAAAAGCCACATCCATTTGCATCCTCAAACAACATGCAGTGCCTCAAACAGGGGGTGTGCCCCATCCTCAACACCGTGCTGTCGAGGGGGTCCCGAAAGAGTCTCCTCTCAGGGTCTGCTCTGCTCTCCCCAGTCACTGACAGCCTTCAGGGAAGCTGGGTCCTAATTCTTTTATAGGAATCCATCCTCTGCAGAGCTCTGAGATGTCAAGACGGAAATTGCACTGGGCGCCTTTGTTCCCCAGGTGATGTGCAGGACAGGTGGCCAAGGGCAACTGCATCAAGGGTAGTTCTTCTTTCTTACAGAATTCTCAGGAATTCATAGATAGGTATTTAAATAAGCATGATTCAAGAAGACAAACACAGCCACTCCCATCACAACAAAATTCCCTCTACAGTTCTAAGCTAATGCTCCTGACCCCAAGTTTTAAAGGAATCTAACAAATCCATCCTTGAAATGTGATATATCAGGAGAAGCATTTAAGAAACTGTTCTCTGAAAGATGGAGTCTATGTTTACATACTCACATCATGAGGAGAAAGCGTCCACATGAAGCAGGAGGGGAAGTGGAGTCCACTAGGCCACCTCCAACAGAGGGACAGATGCAGGCATCAGAATGCACCTCGCTTGCTGGGTCAGGGAAGAAAAGGTTCTTCCCTTCTGACTGACCAACAGCACGAAGCTCACTACAGCTATATGGCCACGGTCTAGCAGTTCTGCAGAAGTCCCCACCTGGCTGCAGGATAAACCAAACATAGCCACACGGGGCCAACAAAGTTCAAGGTCACGGATTTTTCAAGATCACCCATATGGTGAAAGATTGGATGCTTTCCCTCTAAGAGCGAGAACAAGACAAGGATATCTGCTCTACCACTTCTACTCAACACTGTACTAGACAGTCTAGCCATGACAGACAAGAAAGAGCAATAAAAGGCATCCAGATTGGGGGGAAAAAAAAAGTACAACTATCTCCACTTGTAGATGACATGATCTTGTATATGGAAAATCCTAAGGCACCCACACAACTAGTAACTTAATGAATTCAGCAAAATTGCAGCATACAAGATTGATATATAAAAATCAATTGTATTTCTATACATTAGCTATGAGCAATCTAGAAATGAAATGTAAAAACCAATTCCACTTATAATGGTATCAAAAAGAATAAATATTTAAGAATAAACTTAGCAGAAGAAATGTAAGACTTGTACTCTGAAAACCACAAAACATCACTAAAAGGAACTAGTAAGACATAAGTAAATGGAAGGAGATCCATGTTCATGGATCAGAGACTTACTGTCAGAATGGCAGCACTGCCTGAAATGCTCTACATGTTCACGGACACCCCTTTCAAAATCCCAGCTGGCTCGCTTGCAGACACTGACAAGCTGATCCTAAAATTCGTATGGAAATGCAGGACCCAGAAGAGCCAAAACAATCTTGAAAGAGAACAAAGCTGGAGGATTCACACTTCCCAATGTCAAATCCTACTAGAAAGCCACATATTTCAAGACAGTGTAGAACTGGTAGAAGGACTGACACACAGATCAAAAGAACACAAGTGAGAGCCCAGAAGTAAATCCTTACATTTACGGTCAGAAAGGACAGTGAGGAGGTTAATGGTTGGTAGGGGCTGGGGGAGGGGAGAATGAGGAGTGTCCGCTAATGGACATAGGATTTCTTTTGGGAGTGACAAAAATGGTCTAGAGTTAGTGGAGATGCTTGCAGAACTCTCCTATGCTGCGAACCAGGGTAAGGTATATGCGAATTATGTATCAGTAAAGGATATATGTGTCTTTTTTTAAATGACAAAAAAAAAAATCACCTTTTCTATCAAAGTATGGAGTAAGATTAGGTACATGAATTCAGCGCGCCCTTCACCTTTCAAGACTTACCCTGAATGATGTAAATAAAACCACCTGCAACCCCCTCCACGCCTTCCATGAATTCGTGAGGCAAGGCACCCTCCCCAGCCTGAAAGCAACAAGAACAGAAGTACTCAGTGTTTCATTACTAAAAATACACTTCTTCTATTTTAAAACTGATGTGCCAAAATTTATAATGTGACTCCACAGCAGATAAACCCATCTAAGATGCACACGATCAGGATGACATCAGTATTCTCCTATTTTTGCTATCTGATTGTTCTCTTGGTTACTATATTAAAGATCGGGTGCGCATGGCAGTCCATAGTGCTCAGAATTCCAACTGACACAGAATCATAGTCTTGAACTTGCTACCATAATAGTACAAAACCAATTTTATTTTGCATCCCAACCCTACCACTTAAAAAAAAAAAAAAAGATCACCTTTGATTTCTCAGAGGCTGAAAACTGCCATGAATTCAAATACATCTAGGCACATTTTTAAAGTTTGCTCTACCGCCCAGAGAAAGCCCCTCGCAACAAAACGTTCAGACAGAGCCCTACTGCTCGCTGATGCTGTTGGAAGGTGCCCATGGCCAGCGATAGTCCTCTCGGCCTCCAACGATGGGAGGAGCTTTTAGGATTAGAGATCTACAAGTTCCCCAGTGAGGGGGTTCCCCTCTGCACGCCCGCGTTGACAGCCCCAGCGGGGTCGGGCCCAACCGCACGGGTGTGTGTGTGTGTGTGCACGTGCACGCACGCGCCCACCTGGCCCGTCCCCTCGCAGAGCTGTACTGCACGAAGCAGTTTCAGGGCTGGAGAGAGAGAGAGAGAGAGAGAGAGTGAGAGAGAGAGAGAGAGAGAGTGTGTGTGTGTGTGTGCGCACGCGCGCGCTCCCGCCTGGCCCATCCCCCCGGCAGAGCTGTACTGCACGGAGCAGGTTCAGGGCCGTAGAGAGACTCTGTCCGGAGGTGGCCGTGGGGACCTGTAGCTCAATGTGGAGGAAGCTACTGAAGGCAATGCTAACGTTTCCAGCTTTAAGGAGCCAGGAAAGGTTGTACGCTCTGTTTTTTCATCGTGTACTCTACGTTGTTTTGGCTTATTTAGAACTTGATAGTACTTTTTATTAGCTTCTATCTAAAAGGTCACAGCTTGACTTTTAAAAGTTTCTGACATTCGCACTTGCTGGCAAGGGAGCAAGACTCGGGGAAACTTTCAGCTTTACGCATTTATGATGGAAACCTTTATTTGTACGTGGGGTTTCCTACAAGGGGCCACCAAGATACAGACTATTTTTTAAGGTTAGCTGAGTGTGTAAGCATTCTTTAGCCCTCTACAACTGTATTTACCCCCGAAGTGGATCATTTGAGTCTTTCCATTTGAACCTAGTCCTCAACTCAGGAGTCTGATTTGCTTTTGTGCAATCAACTTAGTAACTACAGAATTCTGGCACATTTTGGATATTTTTAAGTTTCATAAATAGAAAAGGGGGCGACATATTAAAGGCACTTGCCTTGGAAATAAGGAAAGAAAAGAATAAAACTATAAGTTTCATAAGACATTCTATGTTAAATAAAGGACTATTGTAATAGAGGATGAGATCCTAACCACGACCCACAAGGCTAAGTTTTGTAATTATATATGAATCTGTGATCTAATGTCTTTCTTCCTCACTGGAGTGTAAGTTGCACTGTGGGCCAGGAGTGGTTTTCTAAATGGGTAACAGCATACCACTTAAGATTCATTTCAAATTCGGGAATTAATTCACGTGAATAAGATGAATAGTTAATGAAAATAGGACTAAGCCTGTGACCTGAGATACTAAGCACTCTCCTAATCATGACATCAGAGCGTCAGGGAGAAGGAGACTGTGACACCAGCACAAACACCTCTTGTGTATTTAAAGCTCACCACTCGAAGTCTGTCTACACCTTATCGTCCCACACTTACTTGGAGATATTTACCCATTAAACTGTTTTTAAATCTGAAGCAAATTTGAATAAATGAAAAATATGAGGCAGAAATCCCAGCAATATAAATGAAAGCAAAAGCTCCATCGTATTTTCCAGTACTGCCGTCTATGCGATTTTAACGAACATCCTGCTATAAAGGTGAGGGAGTGAGGATTCTGAATACTACTGAGCAAGTGTCCTTCCAAATGTTAGCTTAAAAATTACTGAGAAATAAAATATCACACTTTTTAAAATGCACCAATCTTAAGGCACTATGTATTTACTAACGCTGGAGTGAGAAAATCATTGAACATCTGAGTTGTTTGTCTTTACTATGGTGACTCAACATTTTCTGCTGTACATGCTCTAAAATACCCAAGATTCATTGTTCCACATTCCCTGGGTTGATGTAAACATAAAGTTAAAAACAGTTTTTCTGTTTGAAAAAATGCTAAAGTATGCTGAACAGCCTTAGGAAGAAAGGATGACTTACCGTAATGACTCGGAGAACGCCCCCGCCATCATTTACAGTCACTTTGTGGAGATTTCTTGACACAAGGCCTTGGAGGTCTTGGCTCTCCCACACGATGGTACCTTCAAAGCTCTTTTTGCAGAAAGATGAAGTGAGTCAATTTCTTTATTGTTGTCATTTAGGCTTTAAGTAAGTTTTTAAAGAAAAATTAATTTTTTTTCAAACATATTGGTTAAAATTTTTATGCCCCTACTCTAACACACACCACTGTTAACATGTTGGTGTATATTCTCGAGTCATTTTTTGTTTCATGCACATCTGAAAGATGCAAGTACAAAGAGTGCAGAGACAATTTTGCACACTGCTGTTTGCATTTCCCTCTACACTGAAGCGTTTCCTGATGCTACCACAGCTCGTGTGACCATTGGCCACACACACCTGACTAACATGCCATCGAGTGTGTGCATCCCAAGTCACACAAACACTTGCCCACAGGCAGATCTGAACTCTACCAACTATCTAATGAAGCATGTTTTGGTGTAAATGTTTATTTTGTTAAAAAATACACTTTCAGAGGTGAAATTATGGTGACAAGAAATAGAGATATTTTATACGGATTTTGGGACACAATGCCAAACTGTTTTTTCGAAAGGAAATTATCTAATTTCCCAATTTACAAAAATACTACTTGCATTGTATTCTTCCAAGTATGGAATGAAAGCAAAGACTTAAGTTTAAGTCAATTTAGATTAAAAAATGATTCCTCATTTTATTGTGTTTCTTTTGATTTCTAATGATGTTTATAAATTATATAGTCTCTCCTGGGAATTACTGACCCATGCTTCTTTGCCATTTAGCTACTGAGTTTTCTATTTTTCTTATTAATCTATGTTATCTTGTAATAAATAATTCTGTGTATATATTATATTCTAAAATATTTTTTTCAGAATTGTTTGCCACTTTTTTTTTTTTTTTTAACTTAAAAGGTCCATAAGTTTTATCTTGTCAAATCTGACAAGCTTTTTGTTTGTGATTACTATTAAGTTCTGGGCTTAGAAAGTTACACTCCCTGCCCGAAGGTTTGACACACATTTAAATTCTAGTGTCTTCTCATTTCTCCATGGGGGCTCAGCTGCTCCTTTGTACTGCTCGGGCCATCCCCACTGTCAGCCCCTCTGGCTTGCTCCAGAGATCCAACAGAAGGCAGCCGGCATCCAATTCTCTATCACATCAGCCTGTCTTCTTTTCCTAAAACCACTTATCACTCTGGTATTTCCTGTTTATTTTCCTATTGTCAAACTAACTTTTCCCACTAGAATGCAAGCACCATGAGAGCAGGGATTTTCTCTGTTTTATTGACCACCATATCCCCGGCACCTAGAATGGCCTGATATGCATAACAGGCACTTGAAAAATATTTACTTAATAATGTTAAACTCAAAATTAACTGGAATGATTTTTGGTCTAGAACACCACACAAAAGATATAGCATTAATATTCTTTAAAATTTTTCACATACTAAAATTAAGAGATAAAGCACTGTACAGTAACGTCTCAGTTAGCCAGCTTTATAAGGACACTATACAAAACTGAACTTGTAAAGTAAGCGAGGCCGGTGGTTTGCAAGCTTTTTGTAAAGCATTACAACTTTTCTACGAAACAAATAAAAACACCAAGAGTCGGGATTCTTCAGGCAGTCTGTCACCTTATATTCAGCTAATGGATCCTTAGTCTGCACTGCTACTGATGCGCTCTGAGGAGCCCCAGGGTTCCTAAGGGCAGGCGTCAAGATACACTGTGGGTGGTCACTGCCTGACCCGGAGGACAGAAAAAGCGATGCCTACCTCATGGGGCTGGGCCGGGGGTTAATGATGACATGCGTGTGGCATGCAGGGTCTTTGCTCAGTGAAACAGAGCTTTATGACCACTAGAAGTCATGCAGAAATTCGTGAAGGGCCCCTTTAAAAGATCTCGTTGTCGGGGCGCCTGGGTGGCTCAGTCGCCAAGCGTCTGCCTTCGGCTCAGGTCATGATCCCAGGGTCCTGGGATCGAGCCCCGCATCAGGCTCCCTGCTCCGCGGGAAGTCTGTTTCTCCCTCTCCCTCTCCCCCTGCTTGTGATCCTGCTCTCACTGTGTCTCTCTCTGTCAAATAAATAAATAAAATCTTAAAAAAAAAAAAAAAAGATCTCATTGTCTTATCTTGGAAATGGGCGCTGATTATTATTTTTTTTAAGACTTTTTATTTATATTTTGACAGAGTGAGAGAGAGACAGTGAGAGAGGGAACACAAGCAGGGGGAGTGGGAGAGGGAGAAGCAGGCTTCCCACGGAGAAGGGAGCCCGATGCGGGGCTCGATCCCAGGACCCTGGGATCATGACCTGAGCTGAAGGCAGACGCTTAATGACTGAGCCACCCAGGCGCCCCGGGCAGTAATTATTTCCATACTCTCCTTGGAAAGCCTTAACTCTCTAATCTACCTGACATTGAACCTCAATTCCCTAAAACATTCTTACAGATGTATGCACAGAAAAAAAAAGAAAAGCCTAGGGAGAAATATATCAAATATGCTGGGAAACATGTGGATATAATATTCCTCTAACCTTTCCATACGTAGTCAAGTTTTCAACAGTGGATATTCCTTTCATATATTTTCATACTTTCATGATCACGAAAAGAATATTTTAAACATATGTATACAACGAAATAAATTTGGGGTCAATCTTCTTCCAGACACGAGGCGTTATTTAAACTTTTGAGTGTCTACTATGTAGCAGGCTGTGGGCTACTTGAAGATTTTTATTAAAAGAGTCAAATAGCTCCTATCTTCAAATCCTTGTAATAAGCCCTGCTAGGGTCAGTAACAAAGGCAAGGAGCCTGAGGAGAACAGCGAGAATTTCAGTTGACTGTGAGAACGGAGCAGAGTCTTGCAGGCATCTGAGTCAGGAAAGGGAGAGGTGGACGAAAGCACTCATCGAAAGGCAGATGTGAAGCGCACTGCATGTTCAGAAAAGCGTGAAGCAGTTTAGTGCTGCCGAAGCCCCAGGCTGAGGAAAGGAGATGCAGAAGGTAGGCTCCCATCAGCGCTGCCTGCAAGAATAGAGAGTCTGTCCTTCATCTCGAAGGCGGGGGGAAGCACTTCCGTTTGCAAGCACAAGAGTGACGCAATCCTAGCTGCAATTTTAAAAGGTCACTCCGGTAGCAGAACAGCATAAGGCGGGCTGGTAGGGAGAGTGGTAACTGGACTATTACAGAGGTCCAGGTGACAAGAAGTAAGCACTTATTTAGAAATGAAGACTGCCTTCTGAGAAACTGAAGGAGACACAAATATACAGAAAGATATTCAAGCTCATAGACTGGAAGTATTAATATTATTAAAATGTCCATACTATTCAAAGCAATCTATAGATTCGATATAATCTCTATCAAAATTCCAATGGTGTTTTCGTAGAAATACAATAAAGTACTACTAAAATCCGTATGAAACCACAGAAGACCCCCAAATAGCCAAAGCAACTGTAAGAACAACAAAGTTGGAGGCATCATGCTTCCTGATTTCAAACTATATTACAAAGCCACTGTGAACAAAACAGTATGCTATTGGCATAAAAACTGACACAAAGATCAATGGAACAGAAGAGAGAGCCCAGAAACAAACCCATGTACATATGGTCAATTCATTTACAAGAGAGGAGGCAAGAATATACATGGGAAGGACAGTCTTTGCAACAAATGGTGTTGGGAAAACTGGACAGCCACCTGCAAGGAATGAACCTGGACCACTACCTTACGCCATACACAAAAATCAACTCAAAATGGGTAAAAGACCTGACACCATAAAACTCCTAGAATAAAACCTAGGTGGTAAGTTCCCTGACACTGGTCTTGGCAATGATTTTTTGGATTCGACACCAAAAGCAAAGGCAACAAAAGCAAAAATAAACAAATGAGACTACATCAAACCAAAAAGCTTCTGCACAGCAAAGGAAACCATCAGCAAAATGAAAAGGCAACCTATGAATGGGAGAAAATATTTGCAAATGATATACCTGACAAGGAGTTACTATCCAAACATATAACAGCATAACAAACAACTCAACAGCAAAAACCAACAATCCAAATGAAAGATGGGCAGAGGATCTGAATAGACATGTTTCCAAAGACAACACACACATGGCCAACAGGTACATGAAAAGATGCTCACCATCACTCATCATCAAGGAAATGCAAATCAAAACCACAATGAGAGACCACCTCACACCTGTCAGAATGGTGACTACAGTCAGAAAGACAAGAAATAAGTGTGCTGGCGAGGATGTGCTGAAAAGGGAACCCTTGTGCACTGCTGGTGGGAATGGAAACCGCTGTAGCCACTGTGGAAAACAGTATGGAGGGTCCTCAAAAAATTAAAAATAGAACTACCAGATGATCCAGCAACTCCACTTCTAGGTATTTATCCAAAGGAAATGAAAACACTCACTTGAAAAGATACCTGTGCCCTCTTGTTCACTGCAGTATGTTTACAATAGCCACGATGTGGACACAACCTGAACGCCCACAGATGGATGGATGGATAAAGAAGATGTGATGCAAACACACACACACACACACACACACACAGAGGAATATTATTCAGCCACAAAAAGGAAGGAAACCTTGCCATTTCCAACATGAGGGCATTATGCTAAGTGAAATCAGTCAGACAGAGAAAGACAAATACCATATGATTTCACTCATATGTGGAATCTAAAACATTTTTAAAAGCCAAAAAACAAAACACTGAATTCTTAGATATAGAGATCAGATGGGTGGCTGCCAAAGCTGGGGGCTGGGGGGCTGGGAGAAACGGGTGAAGGGGGTGAAAAGGTGCAAATTTCCAGCTGTGAAATGATAAGTCCTGGGGATATAATGTACAGCATGGTGAGCACAGTTAATAACGCTGTACTGCACATCTGATAGTTGCTAAGTGAGTCGATCTTAAAAGTTCTCATCACAAGAAAAGAAATGTAACTGTGTGGTGATGGATGTTAACTAGACTCAGTGTGATCATTCTGCAATATTGAATCATTATGTTGTACACCTAAAATGAATATGTTATATGTCAATTATATCTCAATAAAAAAAGAAAGGGGGGAAAAAAAGATTGTTTTCTGAGTTGAACTAATTAAATGCTTACATTAAAGGGAACAATGTCTCTAATAACTGAGAAGAGCTTTGAGATAGAAGCTTAATTAGTAAACTCACTACCTTAAAACAAAATATCAAGTGGCCACTATACAAAAGCTGGGTTAAGAGAGAAATCTGGGCAATGGAACAATGTCCAGTGGGCGAAAGACGCAGGAATTGGAAGATATAAAGCATTCTAGTCACACCCCACCTGAATGAGGCAGCTCTCTAAAACAAACACGTCCCACTCCTATAAGCAAGTTCAATGATCAAACCAAGCACTGTTCTGATTTGGGTTTTTACTGTCTGACATCCCAATAAGCAGGTTCCCAGACACGGGTCATGACTTTCAGTTCTAATAAGCTAACACCCATTAAAGATGAATGAACGGATATTCTGGTTTACAAACTGGTCTTCTGTGAATTTATTCAGTGTCATTCAATGAGAATCTGATCATCTCTAAGTGAACTAACTGGAAGGTCAGTGCTAGAACCTGAAAGCTAAGTCCTAGACCCTTGGCAACGTGAGACTGCTCTGGGTTAATCATGTGTCTTTCTTCTGGCAAAACAGCCTCCTGCCCTTGGTATACATTCCTCTAAAACTTTAAGAGTAATAAAATTTTTTTAAAAATTTAAATTGTAGTTAGTTAATATACAGTGCAATACTGGTTTTAGGAGAATTCAGTGATTCATCACTTACATACAACAACCAGTGCTCATCACAACTAGTGCCCCCCTTAATCCTCATCCCCCATCTAGCCCATCCCCCACCCACCTCCCTCTATCAACCCTCAGTTTGTTCTCTATTGTTATGAGTCTCTTATGGTTTGTTTCCTTCCTCCCCCACCATAGGTTCATCTGTTTTGTTTCTTAAATTCCACATATAAGTGAAGTCATACAGTACTTGTCTTTCTCTGACTGACTTATTTCACTTAGCATAATACCCTCTAGCTCCATGTATGTCATTGCAAATGGCAAGATTTCTTCCATATATACATACACACACATCTTTTTTTTCCATTCATCTGTGGACATTTGGGCCTTGCCATGTTTGGCTCTTGTTGCTAATGCTGCTATAAACATTGGGGCGCATGTACCCCTCTGAATCTGTATTTTTGTATCCTTTGGGTAAGTACCTATTAGTGCAATTGCTGGATCATAGGGTAGTTCTATTTTTAACTTTTTGAGGAGTCTCCATACTGTTTTCTACAGTAGCTGCACCAGTTTGCATTCCCACCAACAGTGTAAGAGGGTTCCCCTTTCTCCACATCCTCACCAACACCTCTTTTCTTGTGTTGTTCATTTTAGCCATTCTGACAGATGTGAGGTAGTATCTTATGTTTTTTTTTTTTTTAAGATTTATTTATCTGAGAGAGAGAGCATGTGAGCATATGTGAGTGGGGGAGGGGCAGAGGGAGATGGAAAGAAGCAGACTCCACACTGAGCACAGAGCCCAATGGGGGCTCAGATCCCAGGACTCTGAGATCATGACCTAAGCTGAAATCAAGAGCTGGCCACTTATCCTACTGAGCCACCCAGGTGTCCCTCATCAGGGTTTTGATTTGTATTTTCCTGATGGTGAGTGATGTTGAGCATCTTTTCATGTGTCTGTTAGCCATCTGGATGTCTTCTTTGGAAAAGTGTCTATTCGTGTCTTCTGCCCATTTCTTTTTTTTTTTAAGATTTTATTTATTTGAGAGAGAGAGAGAGAGCACATGCAGGTGGAGGGGCAGAGAGGAAGCAGACTCCCCGCTGAGCAGGAAGCCTGACTCGGGGCTCGATCCCAGGACCCTGGGATTATGACCTGAGCTGAAGGCAGAAGCTTAACCAAATGAGCCACCCAGGTGCTCCGTCTTCTGCCCATTTCTTAATGGGATTATTTGTTCTTTGGGTGTTCAGTTTGATAAGTTCTTTAGAGATTTTGGATACTAACCCTTTATCAGATATGTCATTTGCAAATGTCTTCTCCCATTTCATAGACTGCCTTTTAGTTTTGTTGATTGTTTCCCTTACTGGGCAGAAACTCTTTATCTTGATGATGTCCCAATAGTTCATTTTTGCTTTTTTTCCCTTGCCTCCAGCAACGTCTGTACTAAGAAGTTGCTATGGCCGAGGTCAAAGAGGTTGCTGCCTGAACAGTGATAAAGTTTGGGAGAACTGATACCAAATACATCTGATAGGATTTAGTGAGTGCCTGGATATGAGAGGTGAGGATAAATCCCATGATTCTGGTTTGGGTGCCTGAGAAAAAGGAGACAGTGCTACCCAAGACTGAAATACAGGGGGAGATGAAAATGGATGGGACGGAGAGATCTCACCATCAGAATGCCCCTGGGACACTCACGTGGAAAAGTTTTATAGGCAGCAGAAGTATGTATGCAGTACCTAAGAGAAATGTGGGCTGTAGTTGGATTTAAGAGCCATTAGCAAACAGGTGGTAATGGATAAAATTGCCCACGAAGAACGAGATAAAACAAACAGAAACCTGGGCATCAAATCCTAATGATTAAGAGGAAAGCGAGAGGGGCACCTGGCTGGCTCATTCAGTGGACCATGCGACTCTTGATCCCAGGGTTGTGAGTTTGAGCCCCACGTTGGGTGTAGAGAGAACTTAAAAATAAAATCTTTAAAAAAAAGAGGAAAGCGAGAGAGGAGATAATGAAGTACATCAGGAAGAAGAACGACCGGATGTGGCTGAACCAAAAGAATGTAGATCACATAAGCTAAGAGAAAAATGCAATCAACTAAGTGAAGGACAAAAAGTGTCCCCTGGAGTTGGCAGTTGGGTCACTGCAATCTTAGTGACTGCAGTTTCAGATGAACCATACCAAAAGTAAAAGCTATCATGACCAAATAAAAATGCTTCGCCTTGAAACTATGAATCTAGAAAATATGATGACAAAACAAGTAATTCTCTGTCCTGTCCATTCAACTGACACTTGGCATTTACCCTGCTATTTCATGGTGGCTCCTGCTGGGGTCCAACCACAGTTGCTTTGTGACTGGGATATGATTCAACATCAATAATGTGGACTAAAGTGAGTAACTGCCGGAAAAACTCATTGGCCCCCAGAACGATCCTGGTTTCTTCACGGCACTTCTGTAAGCCACGGGGCTTAGGGAAGGAAGGAACTGTGTCCACCCCGCCTTTATCTGCGCCTGCTCCGTGTCACAGCTGAATCTCTGTTTCTCCCTTCTCTCACAGGCCTGCCTTCTACTCTCTGATACAAAGTCATCACAAAGCTAGGGATCTCTTCAGATGAGAAACAACTGGTTTGTGGCAATTCCCTGCTAAGACCATAAAACCAAAACAGAAGCTAGGAAACACATCGTGGTGTGGGCTGGAAAAAGGAGATCTCATAAATGATCTCACCCATAACGTGAGCATGCTCTCTGCAACCCCTTTCACGTGTTAATTCCTCTGTGTCATGTTTCTAACTTCTCATCCAAACCAACAGAGTAGCTTAAATCTATACTATTTTTGGATTTAACAATTTTTTATGGCTTGGGGAAATGACAACACCTGAAGAGTTCCGACTGTCACGAACAGTGAGTATGTAAGTACCCGCACAGCTAAGAGTGGTGTCTCTAGTGACTCAGGTGAACACAAATAGTCTTTTTACTGAAATTGGTTTCAGGTTTCAACTGCACTAGTAAGGAAAGTACAAAATTAGAGAAATAAATATTTTAAGAGAAGCGCACAGCAGTCTCCATTTAAATTTGTGACTCCCACTGAGATTTATGCTTTAGTGAGTCACACGATGAAAACATTACAAGAGCTTTGCTTACTTGACAAGCTATCCGCTGACATGTTACTCCAGCAGGCTGTGAGGCACGGAGCGAAGATGATGATGAAGAAATCATCTACTACTCTCTTAAAAAATGGCATAAGTGATGTTTGTCTTCTGTCATTCTTTGCTGATGATACGCAGGCAAACCATTCACCCACTATCACTTTTTCTGTGCTAATAAACCCAATTAGGCTTGAAGCAGCAAAAATGAGTATCTATGTACAATTAAACACGGTTTCAACAAAAATAAGATTTTGTGTAAAAGGACGGCATTTTTTTTAAAGAGTTTTTTGTTTTTATAAAGCTAATATATATTTATTACAGAACATTTGGGAAATGCACAAAAAGAAGAAAATAAAAATCATCCATAATCCTACCTCCTCACCCCCAGGTATAGCCACTGTTAAATAATGGCACGTTTTTAAAAGGAAAAAATATGACTCAGAAGTAATGAAAAATAAAAAGTTAATTTAGCTTAAAGTTTAAAGTGAAATAAAGCTCACAAGGCTGTAGGCTTGAAAAATCTTAACTGAAACGGTCACTCACTGTCCCATCATTACTTCTGAGTCATAATTCTAGCTAGAAGACTGACCAAGATAATGGGGCAGACTCTGTAACACTGTGATTAGCCTTAAGCTTTAAAGCTAATTTTCTTCCTCTTTGCCCCTCATTGTGACTCCTTCCTCTTAGTTTCTCAACCTCGCCACCACCGACAATTTGAGCCAGACAAGTCTTTGTTGTGGGGGCTTTCGTGTGCTGTAGGACGTTCAGCAGCATCGCTGGCCTCTAGATGCCAGTACCGCTCCACCCCCAGCTGTGACACCTGACGAGCCTTTGGACATTGCTAAATGCCCCTCCTGGGCCAACAGCCCCGGCTGCAGAAACTCTGCTCTTGAAGAACGGATCCCGAAAATCCAGATGAGTAGCAGCAAAAATAAGGACAGTGTGCATTTATTTCCCGAATACTTACCATGTGGCAGCATGTTCTAGGCATTCTGCATGTATGAAAATCATTTAGTCCCTAAAATGAGCCTCTCAACTGGGTGGTGTAGCCCCATCTCACAGATGAGGCGATGGACACGGTGAGACTGAACGACTTGTGCGAGGCCACACAGACCCCGAGCGGCAGCGCAGGGCTTCGGACTCACCCGGGCTGCACCCGCAGCTCCTGCTCAGGGCACTTGGCCCCGAACGTGCCCTCATGTACTTACTCCCCGGTGCCTCATTTTTCTCTTTCCTACCGATGCCAATCCTAAGTCTTTTCTGTGCAAATGCACTCTACGTCAGGCTTCACACCGCTCTGATACCACCTAACACAACGCCAGTGTTCCTGGGCTCCTCAGAATAACATGACTCTCCCTTCGGGAGGTCTAGGAACCGCAGGAAGCCTGAGGTTCTGCCCATGCTCCTTCTGAGCAGAAAGTCTCATTGATGACTCGCTTCAAGCCTCAAGGAGCTTACCTACTAGTTAATATAGGAAAAGCGCTCACAGCAGGCCTGGCACACGGTAAGTACGGTCTCAGTGCCGGCTCCTGTTGTCCCTCTAGGACGGAAGCTGCTTTCAGGGCAGGGATCTTCGTACTGTGTCCTCACAGAGCCCCGGTGCTTGGCACACACTAATTTCTCAAATACTTCCTTTTTTTTTTTTTTTTTAAAGATTTTATTTATTTATTTGACAGAGACACAGCGAGAGAGGGAGCACAAGCAGGGGGAGTGGGAGAGGGAGAAGCAGGCTTCCCACTGAGCAGGGAGCCCAATTCGGGGCTCGATCCCAGGACCCTGGGATCATGACCTGAGCTGAAGGCAGACGCCTAATGACTGAGCCACCCGGGTGCCCCTCTCAAATATTTTCTGAGTAAATGAATACACAAACCAAAGAATGGCTTCCTTCAAAAGCTGAGATCCAACACTTAGCGAATACGACTTAGCTAAGCCACTGCTTTTAATTAAAAGTAAAAGATACTTTTGATGGGACATACTTCTGCCCCTCCCCCTGCTCATGTGCTCACTCGTGCTCTGTCTCTCTCAACTACATAAATAAAATCTTTAAAAAAATAAATGTTTTTTAAGCAGAAGTTTGTGTACAGGTGAAATAAAGGAGATCCCTTTCACATCTACAGAATTGACATATATAGTTTCAACTACTTGTACTGAATGCCAAAGATCCACAGCATATTTTGACATGTGTTGTATAAGGCAAACAGAACCCACAAGACCAGTGTTGGGAAAATGTTTCTTGGTTCGTCAGCAGAGCTCGTCAATGGTCTAGCTCCCATGATTTAGCTCAGCTTTGACATTGCAGGACGAACTCCACAGCTAATCTACAGTGACTCCCCAAGATGCTTGAGAAACTGAACCCTATGTGGCTCCAAAGCCCTGAACTGAGGAATGTACTCAGACTAGACTGAACTAGCCTGGAGAGGCTGAGGTGGATGGATGAGTAATCCGCTCTTGCCCACCACACAATCCTCTGCAACCATCCTGCGGCTTAACTGCAGGCTGATGCGGGCACTTAGCAGGTAGGTGAGGGGATCTCTAGGACACATCTACTCAAGACTGGACCTAGAAGGTGACAGCTGTGTTTTCAGACATGTTCCACAACCTCGAGAGGTTTTATTCATCTTAGAAATGTGGTCAATCTCTTTGCAATTATCCTGCCTGCACCCTACCACCCCCACCCTCTTTAAATAAGTAAACGACCTGATTCATTCAAATGGTATCTGGGTCTCGTGTTTCCATCAATCCATACCTATTATTATCCTTTGTCACTAAATCAGTCATGCAGTTCTCACAATCCACTGAATAAACCAGGCAGTGCCTTTCAGCAAGTGTGGTTTGGGACCCTCTGAGGCATTACCGGGCTGTGAAAAGGGATGGTGCAGAGTGCTACATTTCCGTAATCTGTGCACAAAGTTGGCGGCCCCATCCAGCACTCTGAAGAGCTATCCTGGTACAACAAAGCATCAACTGCTGGCCTTTGAGAGCACAGTGCCAGGCCACTACAGCCCTTCCATTACACCCCGTACCTCAGGCAGGATGAACTGCTCCACAGGCTTGTACCACAGCTTGTTCACCTGCACACCACAGCTTGGAGGGCTGAAACGAGCCACGAAGAGGGCCTCCTACAAATGGGAGGTGGGGGGTGGGGGACAAGAAATAGGGGGAAAAAAAGAAAAAAAGAAAGACTCCACGTTAGACATTGCATATTCGGCAAGTTTTCAAACATCTTCTATCCTGGGCAGCTTAATCCTCGATGGCCCCAACCGGAGTTAATATGGGTAGAAAATGATGTTGAGACATCATTTGTGTTTTCCAGTGCGATCACGTTTATTAAGTAGATATTTAAGATAATGAAAGCTGTCTTAAAGTTCCAAAACATGAAATAAAATCCCCACAACCTTATAAAAAACCAAAGCCTACCTTGAAATGAGGAGCACTAGGGGAGGTGTGAGCTGTTAAATCAAGCTGAATCATTAGGCTTAACCCCAAGGGTTAAGAAGAAACTGAAAGATGACATATTTCTACACAGAACAAAGGTACTCCAGGAGCCCCCCTTCAGAAAGAACCTTTAGAAGAAAAAATGCACAGAAACAAACAAGGGAACATATAAGAGGGCTGATTCCCATTATGTCTGTAGGCACACCGCGTTAACTGCACTCTTTACTGCGCCTTGGGGAGTACTGTGTTTTCTACAGTTTGTGGCAACCCCTCAATGAACAAGTCCAGAGGCGACATTCTTCCGACAGCATTTGCTCACGTTGAGTCTCTGTGTCACATTTTGGTAATTCTTGTACTATTTCACATTTTTTCATTATTATTATATTTGCTTTGGTGATCTGTGATACTACTTTAATTGTGGGGGGGCCATGAACTGCTCCCAAATAAGATGGCAAACTTAACTGATAAACCCACTGACCAGCGCTTCCTCATCCCTCTCCCTCTCCTCAGCCTCCCCTATTCCCTGAGACACAACAATATTAAAATTTGGCCACTTAATACCCCTACAGTAAGTGTTCAAGTGAAAGGAAGAGTTGCAGGTTTCTCACTCTAAATCAAAGGCTAGTGTGGTCCACAACAGCCAAACTACGGCAAGAGCCTAGATGTCCATCAACAGATGAATGGATAAAGAAGATGTGATATATACATAAAATGGAATATTATGCAGCCATCAAAAATGACATCTTGTCCTTTGCAATGAGGTGGATAGAACTAGAGGGTATTATGCTAAGCGAAATAAGTCAATCAAAGAAAGACAATTATCATATGATCTCACTGATATGTGGAATTTAAGAAACAAGGCAGAGGATCATAGGGGAAGGGAGGGAAAAATGAAACAAGACGAAATCAGAGAGGGAGACAAACCATAAGAGACTCTTAATCTCAGGAAACAAACTGAGGGTTGCTGGAGTGGAGGGGGGTGGGAGGGATGGGGTGGCTGGGTGATGGACACTGGGGAGGGGATGTGTTGTAATGAGCACTGGGTATTATGCAAGACTGATGAATCACAGACCTGTACCCCTGAAACAAATAATACATTATATGTTAATTAATTGAATTTAGATTTTAAAAAAACTTAAAGGATGTAAACTTAAGAGTTAAATAAATTATAATACAAGCAAAGTTAATAAATACAAAAAAAAAAAGCTAGTGTTTTAAAGCTTAGTGAGGAAGGCAAGTTGAAAGCAGAGATAGGCTGAAAGCTGGGCCTCTTGTGCCTCTTTGCGAACGCAAAGGAAAAGTTCTTGAGGGAAACTCTAAGTGCCTCTCCAGTGAACACGCAAAGGACAAGAAAGAGAAACAGACTTCTTGCTGATACGGAGAAAGTCTCTGGATAGAAGGTCAAACCAGCCACAACATCTCCCTTAAGTCAAAGCCTAATCCAGAGCAATGCTCCAACTACAATTCCATGAAGGCTGAGAGAGGGGAGGAAGCTGCAGAAGAAAAGTTGGAAGCCGGCAGATGTGGATGCAGGAGGTGTAGGGAAAGAAGCTGTCTCCTTAACATCAAAGTGCCAGGTGAGGCCGCAGGTGCTGATGGAGAAGTTGCAGCAAATTCTCCAGGAGATGGAGCTGAGATAATTCAGGAAGGCGGCCACACTTGAGTAAGGTTATCCGTGTAGACAAAGCAGCCTTCTATCAGAAGAAGATGCCATCTAGGACTTTCCCAGCTAGAGAGAAGTCAATGCCTGGCTTCGAAGCCTCAAAGGACAGGCTGACTCTCTTGTTAGGGGTAAATGCAGCTGGTGACTTTAGGTTGAATGCTCATTTTCCATTCTACAAATCCTAGGGACCCTAAGAATGACGACAAATCTCTGCCTGTGCTCTATAAATGGAACTACAAAGTCTGGATGACAGCACATCTGCTTACGCATGGTTTACTGAATATTTTAAGCCTACTGTTGAGACCACTGCTCAGAAAAAAAAGATTCCTTTCAAAATATGACTGCTCATTGAACAATGCACCTGGTCACCCAAGAGCTAGGTGACTGCTAACATAGCATTTCATGCCCGCTAACATAGCATGCATTCCATAGCCCACGGATCAAGGAGTCATTTCGACTTTCAAGTCTTATTATTCAAGAAATACATTTTGTAAGATGCCATAGACTCCTCGGATGGATCTGGGCAAAGTAAACTGAAGGCCTTCTGAAAGGATTCACCATTGTAGGTGCCATTAACAACATTCATGATTCATGGGAAGAGGTCAAAATATCAACATTAACAGAATTTGGAAGAAGCTGATTCCAACCCTCATGGAGAACTGACAGGTTCAAGTCACTGCAGATGTGGTGGAAATAGCAAGAAAACTAGAATTAGAAGTGAAGCCTGAGGATGTGACCGAACGGTTGCCATCTCATGATAAAACTTTAATGGATAAGGAGTTGCTTCTTACGCATGAGCAAAGTGGTTTCTTGAGATGGAATCTCCTCCAGGTGAGGATGCTGTGAAATTGCTGAAATGACAAAGGATTTAGAATATGGCATAAACAGAGTTGATAAAGCAGCTTCAGGGTTTGAGAAGTTGACTCCAATTCTGAAAGATGTTCTACTTTGGGTACAATGCTATCAAACAGCATCCCAGAGAAATCATTTGTGAAAGGAAGAGTCAGTCAGTGAGGCAAACTTCACTGTTGTCTTTTAAGAAATGGCCCCAGCCACCCCAGCCTTCAGTAGCTGCTACCCTGGTCAGTCAGCATCCACTGACATCGAGGCAAGACCCTCCATCAGCAAAAAAATTATGACTTGATGAAAGCTCAGATGATGGTTAGCATTGTTTAGCAATGAAATATTTTTAAATTAAGGTATGTACCTTGTTTTTGTGATATTTGCATTAATATTAATACTACGGCACGTGTAATAGATGACATTAAAGTGTAAACATAACTTTCAGGTGCACCAAGCAAAAAGTTCATTGGACTTGCTTTCCTGGGATATTTGCTTTACTGCGGTGGTCTGGAAGCAAACCCACAGTGTCTCTGAGGTACGCCTGTACTGTGTTTTTTTGAGTCCTTCCCAGTTTGTTTTAGGCAAGAATATTTCCTACTTCTCTCATGCCTATTCTTATATACCAGCTTACTACAGGAGAAATTTCTGTTAAAGCTATGAAGGCCACGCAGAAGTTTAGGATTAGGGGGGTTTTAGTGGATTATGCGTATTTCTTCATTAACACCAGTTCTGGGCCATACGGTGGTAATACCTGTGTATTGTGACTACCTGCAAACCTATTAGCATCCATCTTAGACTAGGCTTTCCTTAGGACAAAGATTAACTTCTTGGCTAAAAATACGGCAACTAAAAAATAAATCAACATTATCAAAATACTGTCTGGGCCAAGTCTCTTCACTGATAACTCAAACATTACAAATGGTTTGAAAAGAAAAAAAAAGATTACATATACTAAGACAATTAAATGGATCAAAAAGAGGGATGCCTGGTTGGCTCAGTAGGTTAAGCGTCTGCCTTCAGCTCAGGTTATGATCCCAGGGTCCTGGGATGGAGCCCCACATCGGGCTCCCTGCTCAGCAGGGGAGCTTGCTTCTCCCTCTCCCTCTGCCTGCCACTCCCCCTGCTTGTGTTCTCTCTCTCTCTCAAAAAAACCTCTCCGTTAGCCAATTTAATTGCCTGCTAAAACAAAACAAAACAAAAATCAATACTCTTTAAGGAATATAAGAGGATCCAGAGATCCTGCAATGAATCATTCACAATATCTAGGATATAATCCAAAGTTACCTGATATAAGACAAACCAGGAAAATGTTATTCATACTCAAGAGAAAAGATGATAATCGATAAAGACAGACCTCAACATGATTCAAATTAGAATAAACAGACAGGATTTTAAAGCCATTATTATACCTAAGGTCAAAACTGTAAAGAAAATATGTTCAAAATGAATGAACTCAGGAAATTTTAGAGAAATAAAACTACAAAAGAGAATTAAAGGGACATGCTAGAACTAGGAAGTACAATATCTAAAATGCTTTCATTGGCAAGGTTTAACAGCAGATTTGAGATGGCACAAGAGTCTGTAAATGTGAATATAGACTGAAGGAATTATCAAATCTGAAAAACAGAAAAATAATTTTAAGAAATGGACACAGCCTCGTGATCTGTGGAACAATGGCAAAAGGTCTAATATGCATGCAATTGGAATCCCAGAATGAGTGGAGAAAATGGGGCTGAGGAAAATTTTTTGAAGAAATAATAGCTAAAAGTTTCCCAAATTTGGTAAAAGATTTACAGATTGAAGAAAGTTGGCAAACCCTGAGCAGCATAGACACAAAGAATAAATCACACCCAAGGTACAACACAATCAAACTGCTTAAAACCAAATATAAAGAGAAAATCTTAAAAGCAGCCAGGACAAACAGACAAAAAAACCAATTACATATACCATATATGGGAACAATAATATGAAGGATAGTTGGCCTCTCACCAGAAAAAATGAAGGTCAGAATATATTGAAATGACATCTTTAAAATACTGAAGATAAAAGAAGTCAAGCCAGACTTTCTATACCCAGAAAATATTCCATAAGAAAATGGGGGTGGAGGAGGACAGAATAAAGGCAAAATAAAAACATTTTCAGAAAAATGAAAACTAATCAAATTCATTACCAGTAAACTTGCACATTCAGGAAACCTGAATATTCAGGAAGGAATGAAGAGCACCAGAAATGGTAAGTATGTGGGCAGACATAAAAGATGATTCTTCCTCTAAAGTACTTTAATACGCATTTAGCTGTTTAAAGCACAAGCTGTAACACTGTACCATTCTTATACTTTACAAGAAAGGGTACAACATTAAGAAAAATGACAAGGTAGGATGTATACTGTAATCTTTCTATCAACCATACATAAAAAAGAGGAATGCAAAGAGCTGTAGCTGAAAGGACAACAGAGAAATTAAAACGGAATTCTAAAAAATACTCAAACCCAAAGAAGGCAGGAAGAGGAAGAGAGAAACAGAAAAAAGTAGAACAAACAGAAAACAAAGAGCAAAATGAAAAACAATTGGATAACTGCATTAAATATAAATGGCTAAACACTCCATGTAAAAGGTAGAGCTTCTCAGACTGGATCAAAAGGAAGACCCAACTATATGCTGTCCTCAGGAAACACAATTTCCATCTATATATATATATATAAAAGAGGGGCGCCTGGGTGGCTCAGTCCATTAAGTATCTGCCTTTGGCTCAGGTCATGGTCGCAGGGTCCTGGGATTGAGCCCTACATCGGGCTCCCTGCTCAGCGGGGGGTCTGCTTGTCCCTCTGCCTCTGCCCTTCCCCTTGCTTGTGCTCTCTCTCTCTGGCAAATAAATAAATAAAATCTTAAAAAAAAAAAAAAAAAAATACATCATGACCAAGGAATAGGAGATTGGTTTAACATTCCAAAATCAATAAATGTAATTCATCCCATTAACAGAGTAAAGGAGAAGTACCCTGGAAACATTCTATATGCCCAGCAATAGGAGAACGGATAAACATATTGCTGGAATACAGCTTAGCAATTAAAAAGAGGAAAAGGAATGGGGCACCTGGCTGTCTCAGTCGGCAGAGTATGCCCTCTTGATCTCAGGGTTGTGAGTTCAAGCCCCACACTGGGCATATAGCTTACTTAAAAAAAAAAAAAGGTAAAAGAAAAGGGAAAAATCATGAATACATATAAGAACATGGATGAGTTACAAAAACATGTTGAGTGAAAGAAGCCTTACACAGGAGAGTACTTTATGATTCTATTTACATATTAAATATCACAACAGGCAAAACCAGTCTATGGTAACAGAGGGGAAAAAAAAAAAAAAAGGCCATCTCTAAGAAGTGGGACAGGGTGATAGGAATTTGGGTTACACAGCTTTATGCAGTTTAAACTGACCGAGGGGGAGCTGGCTGGCTCAGTCAGAAGAACATGTGACTCTTGATCCCGGGGTCATGAGTTTGAGCCCCACGTTGGGTGTAGAGATTAAATAAATAAAAACTTAAAAAATAAATAAATAAAAAACTGACCTAATGTACATTTCACTGTGCATAAAATTTAAAAAACCACAAATAAATATTAAAGTCTAGTTAATGGAAAAAACAAAAAACAAAAAACAGTCTAGTTAATGATATGCATGCTGAAGTGTTTAGGGACAAAGTGTCCTGATGCCTGAAACTGACTCTGAAATACAGTCAGGAAAAATAAAAAGATAGATTGTTGAACAACTTTATATATGATAAAGCAAATTTTTTTTTAAAAGAGTTTATTTATTTGAGAGCGAGAGAGAGAGCGAGCACGAGCAGGGTGAGGGGCAGAGAGAAAAGCAGACTCCCAGCTGAGCAGGGAGCCCGATGTGGGGCAGGATCCTGGGACTCCAGGATCATGACCTGGGCCAAAGGCAGACACTTAACTGACTGAGCAACCCAGGCACCCTGAAATACAGCAAAATGTTAACTACTGTGGAAATTAGGTGGCTACATGGGTGTTCACTGTATAATTCCTCCAAGATTTCTACAAACAGATCTTTTCAAATACAATTCCTTGCTAATATACTCCTTCAGATGTACTCTGCGAATAAATCAGATTTCCCCACATACCAGGAAGAGAGTAACCCAAGTTGTTTTAAACTTTCATTCCCTCTACATCCTTATTACAAAAGACATGTGAAGCAGCTGTTAGCCTTGTATTATAGAGACAGACTTTCAGGGTTGGAATGAAGAGACACTAATACTTGCTTATACCTTAGAGTCCCAAAGTTTCTACATTCATTATCAACTTTTGTAATTCCTTAGGCTTTAGGGAATTTTAGGTTGGGAATTTCTAATCTGGCCCAATCCCTTCTTTTCTAGATATAACACATTTATTTTTCATTGGTATTCTCTTCCCAAACCAGTATATTAATATATTATGCTATAATGTATCCCATCAGTAAGGGAAGAAAAGTGGAAGTCTTCCAACCAGATGTAATTATACAGTCTCCCAATCTACTATATGCCATGAGGAAAAAGCTGGTATTTTTTAAAAAGAAAAATGGGGAAAACCTTGTATAAAACAGTGCATACCTCTTGTTCTGCCTGATAAAGCTTGACTGTGATGTTCCTCTGGAAACCCACATCGTTGGCATCATAAAACACCCCAAGACTGGTAATAACGATTGGGTAGAGAACTCGGAAGCTCACGCTGACAACTCGGTCCTCAGAAATTCCTGATGAGGTGTCTTCAGGAAGACTGAATGCCTCAATTTCCTGGTTCAAAACTAAGGAAATAATGAGAAAAGGAGTTTTACATAACCAAACAAATATAATCTTATAATTCTTTCACAAATGGCAGTAATTAAAAAAATTCTCCAGAAATATGGCTGCTTCTAGGGAAAAACATAAATTTATCTTGAAATTTAAGAATGAAGTTTTTAGCTATATCTAGGTAAAATATTTAATTATCAGAACTACTTTAATAAATTTTTGTGTGCACATGTGTGCATATATATGTCTAAACACCATAGAGGAATATTATCAAAGGCATCTATTAGGAAAGGTTCGATAAATAGGGATATTAAAAACAGTACCTAATGCAGTCATAAATAATGAGAACGTTTAGTCTTGCTCTGCAAATTCCAAAAATTCTACTTCTTGTCGGGCAATTTAAAATACTTGTGATGTCACATGACAAAAGTCCTTGAAATCACTTCCAGTAACACTGAAAAATTCTATGTAATACTGATAAAAGAGAAGCACATCAAACACAGTAGTATGTCTGATCACATACTGTGTGCCACGCCCCATCGCATTTACAACTTCACAACTACACTGTGTAGTCGTGGCATTATCTGACATCACGGGTTATGATACTGAGGCCTGGAGATGTTAAGTAACTCGCCTGAGGTCACAGGAAGTGGCAGAGCCAGGAATCAACCCCAGGTTTACGGACTTCAAACTCAGTGCTCTTTCCACTCCCCTACAGCTGCCTAAATCAAAGCCAGAAACAGTCCTTTGCAGATAATGTTTTCAATTACTATAAATGAAATCAGGACCGATTACATGAAACAGTTCACATGGCTGAGAATATCAGTGCCACTTTGTGAAATAATATAAAAACCTATTCTAAAAGATTTTATTGAAGTTCTTTGTATCTTTCAGAGCTGTGGTTTTCCAATTTTCCTGCTCACACAACCACATCAGTTAAACGCATTTGTACACACACTCATATATCCATTAACAAAATAGACGCATATATTATTGTTACCAATATATTCAGTCTTTATAAAGATAACACTGTCTTATTTTCAGATAAACAGAAATTCAGTTTTTTTCCCACACCCAGAGGATCATTTGGATCCCTACCTTCGAATTCCTAGAATGCTATTTTACACTTAGCGGAAGTTTTTTTTTTTTTAATATACTCAGTAAATGTAAAAGATTCAAAGTATATGCATATGGGTTAAAGGCCAAGGTTAAGCACAGTATAATCTACCTACCTATCTATTAAGAACAGATGTACCTTGAATTTCAAGCTACCTAGACACAGGAAATCCTGCTGCTTTGGTAATGCTATTAATCAAAACTACATATCCAGAGTATCATGATGATTAATTAATGCTCATGATGACCTTAAGGTATTGAAATAAACCTAAAATGACATTGGAGTCATCAAAAAGATAAAATTAGGTTCAATATAAATTTAGTTACACCTATTTAAAAAAATTTGTAACCTAGGTATTACATATATGAAATTTTTCTATTAATTAATAGTTCTACTCCTTTACTATTAATGAATAATAACACTTAAAATAATAAAAGTCTGGTTAATTTAAGGTGAGATTTTAAAAAAATTTGATTTGGTTTGGATTTCAAATGTAATTTGTTCTAGGCTACTCTTACATCATCAGTAATACAACATTTTATTAGGTTCATGGTCCCTTTGGGACTGCAGTGCAAGCTAACGGATCTTCTCCACAGAGAAACGAGGAGAAACGCAATTACACATGAAATTTTACTTACAATGTTAACTAAAAGATCCTAAGTAAGAAACCTCTGCTTTACACAATAGAGACCTGAAAATAAGGTACAATTTATTTAGAAAGCTGACTGAAGCTGAACTTTATAAAAGGCAGGTTCTTTAATATTAAGTACCTACCATGTCCCAGGAACTATTCTGAATTTTTTATATGTATCAATGTATTTCATCCTGTCAATCCCTATGAGGTAAGTACTTTTATCCCCAGTTTATAGATGGTGAAACTGAGGCACAGAGGGGGTGAATAACTGATCAACGGTCACACAGCTAGAAAAGGCAGAGCCTAGATTTAAAGCCATGGGGTAACTCGGTGATGGGCATTAATGAGGGCATGTGATGTGATGAGCACTGGGTGTTATATGCAACTGATGAATCACTGAACATTTTATCAAAAACTAATGATGTACTATACGTTGGCTAATTGAATTTACATAAAAATAAATAAATAAAGCCATGGAGCCTGACTCCAAAGCCCACACTCTCAACAACATCACTATCGCTGCTTGTAAGAGTAAGGTGTACATAATTATAAAGGTCTGCCAAATCTTAAAATACCAGAAGTTAAAATCAGCACACTTAAGACTTTGAAAACTTTAGTCTTCCTTAAAACGATAGCTGAACATAAAAGGAAATGCTGGTAAAGAAAGACATCTGCTTGTACAGTTAGCAATGTCCTAAAACGGGTTCCCTGGTAACAGAGGGAACCTGATTAGGACCATCTTTCTTCATCATCAGAACTCCCACAGATCTTTAACTGTAAAGGAATACAAAATATTACTCATATTTAAAATTTTTTACCATTGTTTCTTTTGCAGGAGCTTATAGGCAATAATTCTAAAAGAAAGTTGACTCACAATATTCGTATCAAGGTTACTGTAAATTGACAAGATGGTGAAATCAGCAGTTATCTCAAAGTTCAAAACTCCATTATTCAGATTTATCTATGCGCGAGGGATCTCCAAATGCATGTGAATCATACCGAGGAACAAATTCTCCCGGATCCTGAAATTATATATATCTAAAAAGACTCCTCACAGCTAGAGTGATCACTCAATCTGTCAAAAAGGATGAAAGATACATTTTGATGAAAGCTCAATCGTCGTCTGCTAAAAACAGACCACCAGACTAGTCAGCTTAGCAAACTTCTCCTCAGCATCAAACTTGTACGCGGAGTCACGGGGCTGAGGAAAAAGACGACTCACCCGGATTCGTGATGTTGAGCAGTCTGCAGGAGTAAGGATCCTCCCTGTCTTCCACTGGCACGGCACAACCATGAGCACCTATTATGAACTTCACAAGCACACTGAAAGATGTGTTGGCATTAACATCAGATACTGATCTTCATTTTGTGCATACACGTTTCCTCATGCCCATTTCAAAGCTTTTACTTTGAGACACAGGTATTTATTAGGATTAATTCTAACTTTATTTTTCTAGCCTAGCAAAAGAGGAACAGACAAACTGAAAGTTGCCAACCACCAAGCGACGGATGTGTAAGCCCTCTGCTGTAGTACTGTGTTAAAGCGAGTATGAGTATGTTTGGCCTGGCTACCAGCAAATGCTCATATCAATTAAAAACAAACTACAGTAAAGTCAGTTTCTCATGCCCCGACCTAAAACATATCTGTATCTGCAATCTGCTTTATTTGCTTTCCTCTACTGTAGAAGGTATTCCTTTTGCTCCAGATTAGTCTTCGTATTCAAGAGGAGGTCCTCTCCTCTCCTACACCTCAACTGTAACCTGTAGCTCCTTCCCTACACGTTACAAATAAGATGAATTCCTGATACTAATTTCTATTTACCTACCATCCCTTCCTTGTCTCCACCCTATCCTTTAGTGAAGTCCTACAAAGGAATGAACTAAAATTGTAGGCTCTAGTTTCTCATCTCCCACTCATTTTATGAAACAGAAATTTTAGCTTCAACACCCACCACTTATACTGAGATGTGTACCACCAATGTAACCACTGATTTGTTGCTAAATCCACAGACAACTTTTCAGCCCTTCAATCTGTGGTTCCATAGTGCTGGTCTCCTTACAGTGCTCTCTTCCCTCCACTATGTGGCTTGCTCAGTCACCTGCACTGGCTCTTCTTCACCAAGTCTGTCCATTAGGGCAGATTTTAAAGCAGGGCTTTGCCCTTGGGTCTCTTCTCACTCTTTCTGCCTGCTCTCCCTGGACAATATTTATTCTCAAGGCTTCTCCTACTGGCTTATGAGAGCCAACTGCTAAATTTTCAGGAGTTCTGTGGACTGGTTATTAAGAACAGCCTTTATTAAATTACGTAAACTTACAATGAAACACGTTCCTTTAAAACAAAGAAAATACTCAAATTAATCATTTCTTAATTATTTCACTATTATCTATGCTCTTGGGGTTATATTTACCTATTATATCTGTGTGGTGGAAATAAAATGATGTGCTACTGCATATCTTTCCCAAGTCTGTGTTCAGAGATGCTGTATTAGTTGGCTGAAGTTGGTCATGGTGGGAATATTTACACTATGGAAACTAGCAAACACTATAAATAAGGGTTTTATTGACTTTAAGAGATGGAGGGGAAAAAAAAAGTAAATCGTTGGAGGAAAAGTCAATGAAGATTAAACTTAAAAAAGGATGTGTCTGCATAGATCAATGGAACAGAACAGACAGCCCAAAGATAAACCCACAATTATATGGTCAATTAATCTATGACAATGGAGGCAAGGATATCTAATGGGAAAAAGACAGTCTCTTCAACAAAGGGTGTTGGGAAAACTGGACAGCTACCTACAAAAGAATGGAATGGGACCACTCTCTTACACCATAAACGAAAAGAAACTCAAAATGGATAAAAGACCTAACTCTGAGACCTAAATCCATAAAACTCCTAGAAGAGAACATAGGCAATAATTTCTCTGACATCAGCTGTAGAAACATTTTTCTAGGTATGTCTCCCCAGGCAAGAGAAACAAAAGCAAAATTAAACTACTGGGACTACATCAAAATAAAAACCTTCTCCACAGTGAAGGAAACAATCAATAAAACTAAAAACAACCTATGGAATGGGAGAAGATATTTGCAAATGACATATCTGATAAGGAGATAATATCCAAAATACATAAAGAACTTATACAACTCAACATCAAAAAAACAAATAATCCAATTAGAAGACATGAATAGACATTTTTCTAAAGAAGACATACAGATGACCAACAGACAGATGAAACCATGTTCAACATCACTCATCACGGAAATGCAAATCAAAACCACAATGAGATACCACCTTACACTTGTTAGAATGGCTAATACCAAAAAGACAAGAAATAACAAGCGTTGGTAAGTATGTGGAGAAAAAGGAACCCTCACGCACTGCTGGTGGAAATGCAAACTGCTGTAGCCACTGTGGTAAACAGTATGGAGGTTCCTCAAAAATTTAAAAATAGAATTACCATATGATCCAGTAATTCCACTATTGGATATGTACCCAAAGAAAATGAAAACACTAATTCAAAAAGATATATGTACCCTGTACTTATTGCAACATTATTTATAGTAGGCAAGATATGGAAGCAACCGAAGTGTTCATCAACAGATGAATGGATAAAGATGTGGTGTGTATATATATATATATATATATATATACATATACATACACACACACAATGGAATATTACTCAACCATAAAAAATGAACTCTTGCCATTTGCAACAACATGCATGGATCTAGATAGAGAGTATAATGCTAAGTGAAATAATTCAGAGAAAGACATACCATATGATTTCACTTATATGTGGAATTTAAGAAACAAAATAAATGAACAATGAAAAAAATGAAATAAACCAAAAAACAGACTCTTTATAATTTTTTAATTTTATATATTTATTTATTTATTTGTCAGAGAGAGAGAGAGCATACACAAGCAGGGAGAGCAGCAGGTAGAGGGAGAAGCAGGCTCCCTGCTAGGCAAGGAGCCCGAAGCAGGACTCGACCCCAGGACCCTGGGATCATGATCTGAGCTGAAGGCAGACGCTTAACCGACTGAGCCACCCAGGCGTCCCCAAAAAACAGACTCTTAAGTACAGAGAACAAACTGGTGGTGGCTAGAAGGGAGGTGGGTGGGGGGATGGGTGAAACAGGTGAAGTGGATTACGAGTACATTTATCTTGACAAGCACTGAGTAATGTAGAGAATTGCTGAATTACTATATTGTACACCTGAAACTAATGTAACACTATATGTTAATAATACTTGAATTAAAAATAAAAATTAAAAGAAAAAAGTGATGTGTCTGTAGCCATTCCATTGTGAATTGTACAAAAAACTGAGGAACTATTCTTCCACTGTTCAAAACCTGTTACCTGATTCCAAAGAAGTCCCTGACTTTATTGACTAAGAGTAAAGTTCTGGCACATATCTCAGTTGTCTCTTTAGTTTTACTCTTTAACTTAAAGAAAACATTTATGTCCAAACTGCACTCTTTTGTCAACTGCAACATGTAATTGGTTACAGATACAAAAGTCTAGAACAATGGGAGCATTCCATGAGAATCAGCTCGCTACTTGGAATTTATAATAAAGAGTATCATGTATGTTATCATTTGTCAATTATGTGCTATACATCCTTTATATCAGTAAAACTTACAGTGAACACATACATACACACTACACATAATTATTATGTTTCAGGGAACCAGCTGGTAACTGCCTGCAGGTACCACAAACTCAACATATCCACAGCAGAACTTCTCTCCCATGAAACCTGCTCTTCTCATCTAGTGTTTTTTGCTCCTTGATTGATGAATTCATTATTCACCAACTTAGAAAGCTAGCAATCATCCTAGACTGCTCTTTCTCCTCTCCCTCCTCCCGTTTATTTACCTCATTTTCTTCTAAGGTCACGCTTTAGTTCAGCCCCTCAGCCACCTAACTGGATCTCAGTAGTCCATGCCACTGTCCCCATGGCTGTTCTGCAGGGGCTGGCCACAGTCTGCCTCTGGGTTCGACGCCCTCCCTCTCTCTACCTCATAATCCCTGTCTCTCGGCCCCCCTTTCCTTCCCTAGCGCTTCATCTCACTCACCCACACCCTCCCCTGAACCCCCCCAGGGGTTCCAGTTACTTGGAACTGTTTGGAGTTTCCCAAACACTCCAGGCTGTTTTATACCTATTTATATGATAGCACATATAACATTTTATTACACTATTACATCTATTTCCTCCTATTAAACTTCAAGCTCCTATAAAGACTCAGACTATATGGCAACTGTTTTTTGGGGGGGGGGGGACTTTTTTTTTTTTTTAAAGATTTTATTTGTCAGAGAGAGAGCACAAGCAGGGAGAGCGGCAGGCAGAGCAGGCAGGCAGAGGGAGAAGCAGGCTCCCCGCTGAGCAAGGAGTATATGGCAACTATCTTTGTATTCTACCACACGCAGTACACTACCTGCTTGCAGAAGATACGTAAGAGATACTTATGAAGTTGGCAACTTATTAATTTTATTACAAAGGCTTTTAATTAAATAAGATCCTGGAAATATATGTGGAGTCTGGCTCCCTCAGTGAAATGCAAGATTTGAAAGTAAGCCACAGCCACAGAAATGCAAACATTTTCTTTTACTAATGGCCAATTAAGGCAGAATACCATTCATAAACAACTAGCATTTAGAATAAAAGTATAAACAGAAATGAATAAGTTTACTTATTAAATTATTGCAGATATTTACCAAATTAGTTTTTTTTTTTTTTTTTAAGATTTTATTTATTTATTTGACAGAGACAGAGACAGCAAGAGCAGGAACACAAGCAGGGGGAGTGGGAGAGGGAGAAGCAGGCTTCCCGCCGAGCAGGGAGCCCCATGTGGGGCTCGATCCCAGGACCCTGGGATCATGACCTGAGACGAAGGCAGATGCTTAACGACTGAGCCACCCAGGCGCCCACCAAATTAGTTTTTTTAAAGCCATCTTAAATACTCTTACTAGATCCACAAAATTACTCTGCCCCAAGAAGTTGTTTTTGGCTAATACCTATTTTTATACAGGTATCCCATCATTTTTATAAAACAAATCACCAAGCTTCCTAAATTTAAAGCAGTAATGCTATGATGGCAAATAAATTATTGGTGACTATCTGAATGTTAATTTTCCTTATGACATTTAGTCTGAGTCATTCCCTCAATAGTTGTTGAGTGCTTTACCCTGTGCCAAGTTAGGTTCTAAGTACTGGGAATACATTAGTGAAAAAAGTTAAATTCCCGGGGTGCCTGGGTGGTTCAGTCGGTTGAGCATCCAACTCTTGGTTTTGGCTCAGGTCATGATCTCAGGTCGTGGGATCAAGCCCAGTGTTGGGCTCCACGCCCAGTGTGTGGAGCCTGCTTAAGATTCTCTCTCCCTCTCCCTCAGCCCCTCCCCCTGCTTACTCATGTTCTCTCTCTCAAAATAAAATCTTAAAAAAAAAAAAAAGTTAAAGTCCCTATGCTCATGAAACTATATTCTAGTGGGGAAAGACAACTTATAAATATAAAGCTAAATATAATAAACATGCGAGTTGGAAATAAGTATTATAAAGGAAAATAAAGTCAATAAGGGAGGACAGAGAGGGAAAAGGGGTTAGGTGCTATTTAATATAGGGCTGCCTCCTGCTAAGGTGACATCTAAACAGAGACCTGAAAAACGTGACACTGTGAACCATGAGGATATCCAGTGGAAGAGTGATAAAGACAGGGGAGACAGTAAGTGCAAAGGCCCCGAGGCAGAAGCACATTTAGTGCATGGAAGCACTAGTCCGTACACTAGCAGTATGTTTGCCAGTGTAGGGCAAGTAGATGTAGATAAGGTCAAAGACCACAGGAAAGACTTGGCATTTTACTCTGAGCTAAAGAGAAGTCAACGGAGGGGTATGAGCAGAAAACTGACGTAATTTGACGAATTTTAAAAGCAGCATTCTGGCTGCTGCATGGAAAATAAAATATAGGGGAATAAAGGCAGAAGCAGGAAATCCAGATAGAGGCTTCTGCAAGACTCCAAGTGAGAGGTACTGTGGCCTGATGGGGAGAGTGTGGTGGTTCTGATAGTACTGGTAAAAGGGTGAGAGGCTGGATCCTGGATATGATTTAAAGGTAGCACCAAGAAAACATGCTGATGGGTTGGATGAGAGAAAGAAGAAATCAAGGTAACAATGTATTATAAATTTTTAAAACTTCCTATTTTCCTGGTGCCTCAACATCCTCACAAACAGGCTATGAGCATCCTCCTCAGGTGACCTGATAACACCAGAATGACAAGGCTGGTCCCTACCATGAGATCCCCCTGTGGCCCTCCCCTGACTGACCTAGTGACACTCTAACACAACGAGGTCCCCTCATGCCTTCTGCTTGTATACTCCACCATGACCCTCAGTAAAGGCACGTGCCCATTGGGCCCCGCGCTCTGTCGGCTCCCCACCTGCTTGGTTGAGCCTGCTCCCTGGACTCTCCTCCTGAATGGCCGCCCCCTGTGTGGCATACTGTGCCTCCCTCTCTAGGACTTGTGAGTATAATAAATCTAATTTCATATGCCTCTCCCAGTGTCACTTCTGTGACCATGCTGGAGAGATCCTTAAAGACCCAAAAGGGGGACTTACTCCCTCATTTATAACATAGTCACCAGCATTTTCTGTCTGAACAACTGGTAGAGAGGGGTCATTATTTTCCGAGATGGGAAAGGCTACCTAGGAAGTGCAGGTTTTGGAGGAGGTTCTGACAGCAGTGATGAGTCTGAGGCCTTTCATTTGCTGGGTAATAGGTACTATTATCACTGAGCTCATGAACTAAAGAAATCTATCTTGAAAAGGAATGAAAGCCACTATGAATAAGATAGGAAATCTATAAATGTTCACTACTTATGACAAGAAAATTCTGCAATTGTATAGCTACTCAGTCCCAAACATGCCAGTTTAATGCAATCCTGAGAGGGCCATCTAGAACTGCTCATCACCTGAGTGTCCTCACATAACTAAAAGTTCAACCTCCCATGCTTCTCTTCCACTAGCCCCTCACTACGTAATCTTCAGAGGCTGGTCTCACTGAGAAGACTAAGGCCCTGGGTTCTTAACCAATAACTGAGCCATTTAATATCAATATAAGATGTGCTACCAAAGCTCAGTCCTTGAAGGGCAGTCAGGAAAAAGAGCTACACACAGTGTGTACTTAAAAAAAATATATAGAACAGAAAAAATTCAGTGTGTCTCTGTGAAGTTAGTGAAAAGCATATTTAGACACAAACAGTCTAAGCAGAGACCTATTCTGGAATAGGACCCTTTAAGAATTACTATTCTAGGGGCACCTGGGTGGCTCAGTTGGTTAAGTGTCCAACCCTTGATTTCAGCTCAGGTCATGACCTCAGGGTTGTGAGATCCAGTCCTGCACTGGGCTCCAAGCTGGGCATGGAACCTGCTTAAGATTCTCTCTCCCTCTCCCTCTGCCCCTCCCCCTGCTCACTCTTGCTCTCTCTCTCAAAAAAAAAAAAAAAAAAAAGGAATTACTATTCTAAATCAAAGCAAAAACAAAACAAACTAGGTATCTATAAATACTAATATGTTAACCAATGAATATATTCTCCCCTAACTACCTTTCGGCTAAGAACCTTGGTTAAATTTACTTTTGTGACTCAACTATGTGGAGGGAAAGCAAAATGAAATAGCCATTTCTCCCAGGAAGAGAGGCCGCATGCCTAAATTAACATCTCTGACTATCCCAAAAGAGGTTTTTCAGAACTTTTACTCAGTTAATCAGGCAGGTGCCAACTAAGAAAACCTACCGTTGACTTAATGACGGATGTTGTATTAAATGCTTCAGCCAGGTGCTTCTTATCACATTTCGAAGTTCATGGTTATTGCGAGCTGACAACACACCAACTACCACATCATAGTGATGAGATTTCCACTGAGGAAATAAGGCCAATTGATCTAGAAATAAGCAACAATAAATTAGAAACGTCATGTCTCAATTACTGTTCAATATGTAACATAAAAATGTTTATTACAAAATAATACATGTTCATGTGTATAGAAAATACAAAGAAATACAAAGAAAAAATATTTTAGAAATCACCCACAGATGTACCATCCAGATAACCACTGCTAACATTTTTGGCATAGAGTCTTTTGTCTTCCCCACATATGCATATATTTATGCTCACATAAGTACATAAATTCTTCAAAACTAACAAGATGTTTATGGTGAGAATGAGCTTGGAAAGGCAGCACGGCATAAACCATGCAATAGTAGGCAGTGTGAGTCCATTAGGCCACGAGCAGAATCCTGGTTCTTTTTATGACCTACAGAAGTTCTTTAACTTCTCTTTTTTTTTTAATTAAAGATTTAAAAAGAAATTTTAAGTAATCTCTATCCCCAACATGGGGCTTGAACCCTGAGAACCCTGAACCCTGAGATCAAGAGTCTCATGCTCTACTGACTGAGCCAGCCACCCTGAAAAGTTAACTTCTTGAGCCTCAGTTTCCTAAACTACAAATGGGTATAGTAACACTTCTCATAGAAGTGGCCGTTGTTGTAAAAATGAGATAATGTGTATAAAGGTCCTGGTTTGATACCAAAATAGTAGGGACTCACTGGCAACCAACAGCAACTATAACCACCCCACAAATATGTGCTTTCAAAGGTGAAGGCCTACATTAACACTATAGGGGGCGCCTGGGTGGCTCGGTTGAGCAGCCGACTCTTGATTTCGGCTCAGGTCATGATTTCAGGGTTGTGAGATTGAGCCCCATGTTGGGCTCTGTGCTGGGCATGGAGCCTGCTTGGGATTTTCTTTCTTCCTCTCCCTCTGCACCCCCCACTCCGGCTCTTGCTCTCTCTCTTAAAAAAAAATCAGTAAGATTGGGAAATAAAGCTGAAAGACTACTATGCTAGAAAGTACCAGAACCCTGATTAATACCAATAAATTCTACAGCCAGCAAACCTCGTATCACTTATTAAATATCCCAAAGAATGAAAGAGGGAAGCAACATTTCCAGGGAGACGCGTGCGCGCACGCACACACACACACACACACACACAAATAAATCAAGTGACAACTCATATGAATGGCTCATTTTTTACTGCCATAAGGTCTAACGGGCAGGATTACATTTAAAAAAAAAATTGTCCTTAGAAGACAGAAAGGAAAGATACTTTGTTTTCTATCACCAGTTTCAAAGCTGGAGTGCTACAAGCTTATATACAGCTCTGATGAGGGGCCCCTTTCACCTCTTTCTCCAATCATGGGAACTGATCCAAAATGTTTCCAAAAATAAATAATTGAAGGCCAGAGATCTTTACTACATTAAGTGCAATCCTTTTATATGCCATAGGATCCATGTATTCAGCCAATAGACAACAAAAACATGTTGATATTTTTTCAAAGGACCAATTAAAATAATAAAAAGAAAATCTGGGAGACAGAGTCTTCTAATAGGATACCTGAAGGATATTACATTGTAACAATTCTAGGAATATATGAATTTTTGTGTAGATACCTTATTTTCCACAACAGACACGTTTCTAAAAAAAAATTTAACCTAAATGAAGTAGAGATGTTATTTTAGCCTAAAGTGAATCCTGTACTAAAACGAATTCTTCTTTAAAGGCAGGAATTTATCTTTTTTTGTTGTTGTTATTTATTTTAGAGAGAGAGAGAGAGTGAGAGCACAAGTGGGAGGGACAGGGAGAGGGAGAGAGAATCCCAAGCAGACTCCCCGCTGAGTGGGGGCTTGATCCTGGGGCTGTGAGATCATGACCTGAGCTGAAACCAAGAGCTGACCACCTAACCGACTGTGCCACCCAGGCGGTCATAAATTCCCTAGGCAGGAATTTATCTTTAATGTAAATCCAAATTTTCCTTGACTAAGCTTGCTTATAATAGACCATATTTATTGCACACTTACAAAGTACTAAATACTATGAATAGAGTATCAGTTTAATGCTTTGCATGTAGAGTATCATTTAATGCTCACAACCCTGAGAAGTAGGTGGGGTCAGGCTCCTTATTAAACAAGGAAAGAGGCAATGAGAATTCAGTAACTTCCCCCAAGGCAAACAGCTAGGTTTAATTCCTGGCAATTTAACTCCATTCTTCATCACTGTTCTATTAGCGCCACAGCTCCATGTAGCTCATCTGAGACTAAATTCTGATCTTTTATTTGTAACACCAGTTCAGGACGGGAAATTAGTGATAAGCAGATCACTGGAAATGCTGGTTAGCACGTTAATTTTTTTAAACTCATGGCCCAGGAACATTTTTTTCTCAGACACACAGAACTATACAATGAAAGTTGTACCTATTGCTGGAACTAACTCTAAATGAGTCTGAATTTGGAGAATAATTTAAATGCTTATGTAAAATTGGCACTGATATCCCACTTCACCCCCACTTTTTCACAGAAAAATATTAATAGTAGGTACTTTTAGCAACAGGAATGAGGCAAATGTAGTAACTAGACATATCGGACATTGATTCCAAAACCTGCATGATACCAGTAACAAGCTATTTAAATCCCTGTGCCTCAGTTTCCTAATAAAAACAAACAAACTGATACCAAAAAGTCTTCAGATAGTCTATTTCATCCATTTCAAAATGTCTTCTGGAACGATTAAAAGCTGTAGAAGAGCAAAATCACATTTAACCGAAATGCCTCATTTACCTGACATCATCAGAAAACAAGGTTGATGCACAAAATGAAAATCATAAAATAACTAAAACAAACCATTAAGTGCCAAATATCACTGCCTAATTTTTGGTAGAAAATCAAAATAAACCTTTGAGAAATGGATTACATGAAACATAATTTAACTTGTTCTTGACTGACAAAGTCTTCATGAAAAATATCTGAAATCTATCCCTTTCTCATCATTAATTCTACCCACTGCTTCAATTCGGACTCCACTGGACCATGACAGGGGTGTCCTAATGGTGAGCACTGAGAAATATGTGGAAGTGCTGAGTCACTATATGGTACACCTGAAACTAATACAACACTGTAGATTAACTACACTGGAATTAAAATATAATAATAAAAAAAGACAGTTGGGAAATTCTGAACACTAAATATTGGAAAGAATCATTAATTTTTCTAACTGTGATGACAGTTTTGTGGTTATGGTTTTTTAAAGTCTATCTCTAGAGATAATATACTAAGACATTTACGGAAATAATAACTTATCTGTGATTTGCTTCCAAATCATCCAGTGGGAAGAAGTGGGTAGGAGTGTTCATGAAAAATGGGAGTTGAAGGTGTATGGTAAGTATGTAATATTTGTTATAATCTTATACTTTTGGTATGTTTAAAGATTTTCATAATAAAAACTTAAAATACGAGAAAAAAAATCCCAAGCCTATTCCAATGGTTTATCCCTGGTTTCTTCATCTCACTGCCAAACAAGATTTTTCTAAAACTTAATAAATAAATAATAAAGATAAAGATGACCATGTGGCATGTGAAAATCCCACGGCTTATGGTTGCAAACTACTTTTTGATCTCATTCCACTGCCAATCCTCTCTCTGCTTCTAATCCATGTCTAAGCAGCTTCTGAGGAACTGCTTTAATTTACACGCATTTCTCCTTTTCTTGCAGAAGAGAAGTGCGTAGCAGATTTTGGCCTTTGAAAAAACTTTTCCTTCCAGATATACTGAAAAATAGGTTTCTAAAGACTCAACCAAAAAACTATTAGAAATAACAAATTCAGTAAGGTTGAAGGATACAAAATCAATCTACAAAAATCAGTGGCACTTTAGACACTAATAATGAACTAGCAAAAAAAAAATTCAGAAACCAATCCTATTAACAACTGAATCAAAAAGAATAAATTACCTAGGAATAAATTTAACCAAGGAGGTGAAAGAGATGTACACTGGAAGCTGTAAGACACTGATGAAAGAAACTGAAGAAGACACAAATAAATGGAATGATATTCTGTGCTCACGGGTTGGAAGAATATTTTTTAAACGTCCATACTACCCAAAGCAATGTACAGATTCAATGCAATGCCTATCAAAATTCTAGTGGCATTTTTCACAGAAATACAGCAAACAACTCTAACATTTGTATGAAACCACAAAAGACCTTAAATAGCCACAGCAATCTCAGGAAAGAACAAAACAGGAGGGCATCGTGAAGCATAAGCTGTTCTATCATCATCTAAGAGGGATGATTACAGCAATACAGGCCTACCTCAAGAAATAAGAAAAATCTCAAATAATCTAACCTTATAGCTAAAGAAGCTAGAGGAAGAACAAAACCCAAAGCCAACAGAAGGAAGGAAATAATAAAGATGAGAGCAGAAACAAATGATATAGAGACCAAGAGAACAATAGACGGATCAATGAAACCAGGAGCTGGTTCTTTGAAAACACCAACAAAATTGATATATCTTACCCAGACTCATCAAAAAAAAAAAAAAAAAGAAAGAAAGAGAGGGGGCTCCTGGGTGGCTCAGTTGGTTAAGCGACTGCCTTCGGCTCAGGTCATGATTCTGGAGTCCCGGGATCGAGTCCCACATCAGGCTCCCTGCTCAGCGGGGAGTCTGCTTCTCCCTCTGACTCTCCTCCCTCTCATGCTCTCTGTCTCACATTCTCTCTCTCTCAAATAAATAAATAAAATCTTTAAAAAAAAAAAAAAAAAAAAAAAAAAAGAAAGAAAGAGAGGACTCAAATAAATACTATCAGAAATTAAGGAAGAGAAATAACAACCAACATCACAGAAATACAAAGGATTATAAGAAAATATTATAAGAAATTATTTGCCAACAAATTGGACAACCTAGAAGAAATGGGTAACTTCCTAGAAACATAACCTTCCAAAACTGAATTAGGAAGAAAAAGAAAATTTGGAGACAGATTACCAGCAATGAAATTGAATCTGTGATCAAAAAACCAACAAACTAAAGTCCAGGACCAGATGGCTTCATAGGTAAATTCCACCAGACGTTCAAAGAAGAGTTAATATCTATTCTTCTCAAACTATTCCAAAAAATAGAAGAGGAAAGAAAGCTTCCAAATTTATTCTACAAGGCCAGAATGACCCTGATACCAAAACCAGATAAAGACACCACAAAAAAACAACTACAAGCCAACATCTCTGATGAACATGATGTAAAAATTCTCAACAAAATATCAGCAAACCGAAAATACAATGATATATTTAAAAAAATCATTCACCACAATCAAGTGGGATTTATTCTAGGAATGCAAAAGTGGTTCAGTATTTGCAAATCAAGCAACATGACTGAAAAGATACACGCACCCCTACGTTTACTGCAGCATTATTTACAGTAGCCAAGATATGTAAGTAGCCCAAGTGTCTATCGGTAGATGAATGGATAAAGAAGATGTGGTATATACACACAATGGACTATCACTTGACCATAAAAAAGAATGAAATCTTACCATTTGCAACAACATAAATGGACCAAGAGAGTACTATGCTAAGTGAAATAAGTCAGTTAGAGAAAGACAAATATGATTTCACTCATATGTGGAATCGAAGAAACAAAACAAATGATGAAACAAGGCAAAAAAAAAAAAAGAGAGAGACAAACAAAAAAGCAGACTCTTAAATACACAGAACAACTTGGTGGTTGCCAGAAGGGAGGTAGGTGGGGTCATAGGAGAAAAAAATGAAAAAAAAAAAAAAAGACAAAAAACAACAACAAAAAAACACCAACCAAAAAACTGGAGGCATTATGCTCCCTGGTTTCAAACTATATTACAAGGATATGGTAATTAAAACAGCATAGTTTTGGCATAAAAACTGACACATAGATCAATGGAATAGAATAGAGCCCAGAAATAAACCCACAATTATATGGTCAATTAACCTATGCCAAAGGAGACAAGAATACACAATGGGGAAAGAATGATGTTGGTACTACACTTGATCTTAGCTAAAAGGCCGAGAAGCGATGGTGCTGGGAAAACTAGAGAGCCATATGTAAAAGAATGAAACCAGACCACCACCTTATACCATACACAAAAATCAACTTAAAATGGATCAAAGATTTGAACCTAAGACCGGACATCATAAAACTCCTAGAATAAAACATAGGGGGTAAGCTCCCTGACACTGGTTTTGGTGATGATTTTTTGGATTTGTCACCAGAAGCAAATGCAACAAAAGCAAAAATAAATCAGCACTACATCAAACTAAAAAGTTTCTGCACAGCAAAGGAAACCATCAACAAAATGAAAAGATAACCTATAAATGGGATAAAATATTTGCAAATCATGTATCTGATAAGGGGTTAATACTGAAAATATATTTTATTTTATTTTATTTTTTTTAAAGATTTATTTATTTCACAAAGAGAGAGAGATAGTGGGAGCAGGAACACAAGCAGGGGGAGTGGGAGAGGGAGAAGCAGGCTTCCCGCCAAGCAGGGAGCCCAATGCAGGGCTCGATCCCAGGACCCTGGGATCATGACCTGAGCCGAAGGCAGACGCTTAACGACTGAGCCACCCAGGCGCCCCCAATACTGAAAATATATTTAAAAAAAACTCTTACAATTCAATAGCAAAAAACCAAGCAATCCAATTAAAAAATAGGCAGCGGATCTGAATAGACATGTTCCCAAAGACAACATACAGATGACCAACAGGTACAGCCAACATCACTCATCATCAGGAAAATGCAAATCAAAACCACAATGTGAGATGACCTCACACCTGTCAGAATGGCTAGTATCAAAAAGATAAGAAACAACAAGTGTTGGTAGAAAAGTGTAGAAAAAGGAAGGCTTGTGCACTTTTGGTGGGACTATAAGTCGCTATAGTCCCTATAATAAACACTACGGAGGTTCCTCAAAAACTTAAAACTAGAACTACCACATGATCCAGCAATTCCACTTCCGGGTATTTATTCGAAGGAAATGAAAACATTGGAGAAGATATTTGCACACCCTGTTCATTGCAGCGCTATTTACAATAGCCAAGACATGGAAATAACCTAAGTGTTCACTGACAGATGAACAAAGAAAACGTGTTATAGACAAATACAATGGAATATTATTTGCCATAAAAAAGAAGGAAATTTCTTGCCATTTCTGACAACATGGATAGACCTTGAGGATGTTACGCTAAGTGAACCAAGTCAGACAGAGAAAGACAAATATGATACAGTCTCACTTTTTTTTTTTTTAAGATTTTATTTTTATTTTATTTGGGAGAGAGAATGAGAAAGAGAGAGCACGAGAGGGAGGAGGGTCAGAGGGAGAAGCAGACTCCCCACTGAGTAGGGAGCCTGATGCGGGACTCGATCCCAGGACTCCAGGATCATGACCTGAGCCAAAGGCAGTCGCTTAACCAACTGAGCCACCCAGGCGCCCATCACTTTTTTTTTTTTAAAGGAGATTATTCTTTATTTTTTTAGAAATTCCATGAACATTTATTTTATTTTATTTTTTTAAAGATTTTATTTACTTATTTGAGAGAGAGAGACACAGCGAGAGAGGGAACACAAGCAGGGGGAGTGGGAGAGGGAGAAGCAGGCTCCCCGCTGAGCAGGGAGCCTGATACAGGGCTCAATCCAGGACCCCGGGATCATGACCTGAGCCGAAGGCAGACGCTTAACGACTGAGGCACTCAGGCGCCCCTACAGTCTCACTTTTATGTAGAATCTAAACAAAACAAAACACCGAACTCATAGAGAACAGACTGGTGGTTGCCAGAGGTGAGGGGTGACATGTGGGCAAAATGGGCGAAGGGGGTCAAAAAGTACAGACTTCCAGTTAAAATAAAGAAGTCATGGGGATGTAATGTACAACTTGGTGGCTATAGTGAATAATGCTGTAATGCATATTTGAAAGTTGTTAAGAGATCTCAAAAGTTCTCATCACAAGAAAAAAAATTATAACTGTTAGATCGTGTTCATTTTTACAATATGTACATATATTGAATCAATGTCATACACCTGAAACTCATGTAATAGGTCAATTATATCTCAGTTAAAAAAACAGGTTTCTTGGGGTGCCTGGGTGGCTCAGTCAGTTAAGCGACTGCCTTCGGCTCGGGTCATGATCCCAGGGTCCTGGGATCGAGCCCCACGTCGGGCTCCCTGCTCAGCGGGGAGCCTGCTTCTCCTTCTCCCTCTGTCTGCCTCTCTGCCTACTTGTGCTCTCTATCTCTCTGTCAAATAAATAAATAAAATCTTAAAAAAAAAAAAACAGGTTTCTTCTACCATGTACCAGCAATGTAAATCAGTCCAACAGACTTGTGAGTACTGCGTTACGCGGTACAAAACCCAGGGAGTGGGTGCTCAATGAACGCTTGTATAAGAATGCCCACGTTCCTAGTGCCCCAACCGGCCTTTGCCTGTATACTTTCAGCACCCTTTGCTACACGTTGCTAGTACAGGGGACCTACTTTGATTCTTGCATCTGGAGACAGCAGAGAAAGAAACGAACAGCTAAGAAGTAAACATGCTACAAAAAGACACAAAGATAATTCACAGATAAAATGCAAATAGCCAACCAACCTATGAAAAAATACTCAGTTTCATTAGGAATCAAGTTTGAATTAGAGCAGTAAGGTACCAGGCTTCTGCTACGTTCAAACTGACAAATATCTTCTTAAATAATACCCCAACCATTGGTATTGCAAGGAAATGTGGAGAGCTATTTTAAGGAAATGGCTCCTCTCCTACGTTGCTGCTGGAATGGAATTTGGTAGTCTTCTATGGGACAATTTGCCAATACACATCAACTACCTCAGATAATTTTTTTTTTTTTTTTAAGAAGGCTCCATGCCCAGAGTAGAGCCCAACACGGACGGGGCTTGAACTCACGACCCTGAGATCAAGACCTGAGCTGAGATCGGGAGTCAGACACTTAACCGACTGAGCCACCCAGGCTCCCCAGAACTGTATAACTTCTATCCAGCAATTCCATGTCTAAGAACTTATTCTAAAGAAATAATCAGGGCACCTGAGTGGCTCAGTTGGTTAAGCATCTGCCTTCGGCTCAGGTCATGATCCCGGGGTCCTGGGATCAAGCCCCACGTCGGGCTTTTTGCTCAGCAGGGAGCCTGCCTCTCCTCTCCCTCCGCCTTCCCCTCTGTCTGCCACTCTGCCTACTTGTGCTATCAAATAAATAAATAAAATCTTTAAAAAATAAAAGAAATAATCAGTGATGTACTAAAAGATCTCTATTCATCACAATATCATTTATTAATAGTGAAAAACTACAAAAATCCAGGAATGCAGAAATAAAGGATTAGTTAAATTACGGTGTATCTATATGCAGCCATAGAGTTATACTGTTATTCACCACATTAAGATCAGCAGACTATAAGAATAATGTACATACTGTGTGGTTCCATTTATATAAAGTACCAACAGGCAAATCTCTGCCATTTAAGATCAGGATAGTGGTTACCACTCCTGGCAGTGATGGAAGGGAGCATGAAGGGAGCTTGCTTCTGAGGAGCAGGATTAGTTGGGTATATTCAGTTTGTGAAAATGTATCAAGCTATACATTTACAGGCCCTTTTCTGAATGTATATTATACATCAATACAATTTTTAAAAAATACTAATTTCACTCCAACATGCACTGTATGTGCATTCAAAAACTGTAATATAGATCATTTTCCCTGTTTTTAAAAATAATTTCAAATTTTTCTACAAAGAACTTGTTTTACTTTTATAAGAAAAAATTTGTATCCTAAGGTCATCATGGAATGTGAATAGACGATATATAGGTGACAAATTCATTCATACTTTCCCAGTTTTATTCTCTTGATTCATTCCTTCAAATTACTAAGCACCTATGTTCACTGTTCTAGATGGTAGATATAGAGCAATAAACAAAAAACAAATTTTCATGCCAGGAATAATTAAAACCCCACACAAGCTCCCTGAGGACAACAGCATTCTATTCTCTAATATGTAAGTATCCTGAGGGTCTGGCAACCTGTGAGGCTCTGCACTTAGAGCGGACATCCAAAAATTTATTCAAGACCAAGGGAGGTTGATTTCAAAACTGATTGTTCAAAATAGGCCCAAGGATTCTTAAAAATCAGACCAAAATTTCCACTCTCACATGCATGCTCTCACATCAATCACAAATTAGCAGAAATCTTGGAAATGAGGGAAACATATAACTTCATGACAGATCTACTGATAAGGACAATCATCACATACACTACTAGTATGCTCTCGCCAATCTCAAAAACCTCCCCAAATACCTCACTAGCCTACGCACCAGCCACCACTATCCTATTCCTCCTCTCTAAAATTCATGGAGTGTTTACTATGAATCAGGCACTTTTCTGGGTGTTGTATTGTATCTCATATCCTATGAGATCATCATTTTATAAATAAGGAAACCGAAGCACAGAGACAAGATTAACATACAGGGATAATTTTGGATGAACTGGCCCTAGGCAAAATTGTAAAGCAAGCTCAATTTGTCTTTGGCCTTCTCCTTGCTCCCTGTCTGTTTCAGTTCAACAGACTAGGAGGATCTCAGAGCAGGGGACTCCACATCTAGCTTGCTCGATACCTAGCGCTCTAGGCATTTATTGAATGGATATGCTTCTTTCCTTTCTCTTTGGTTTCCTTCTCTCCAAATATCCTAGAAAGAGAAGACGTCTTTGGTCTCATTCTTTTTCCAAATTTACTGTTTACATAATTCCTGCTAAGGTATTACCCAAAACGAGTATCTTATAATATATTAGATATATCCTCTATATTCTCCAGTCTAGTGTCCCTGTCTCCACTCTCCTCATCCACCCACGGATTTCAAAAGAGACCTGCTTCCTCTTCACCAGTTGCTCTCCTGGACCGTTTTCTACATTAGAAAAGCGCCAGGTGCGGACAGGACTCCTGCACTTCATTCAGGTCCCTGCTCAATGGCCCCTCCTTAGAGGGGCCTCCCCTGACTTCTCTATTTAGACCAGCAGCACACCATTCTCTGTCCTCTTACACTGCTTTCATTTTGTCATCTCACCTATCACTATCCCCTAGGATATTAAATAATTATTTTCTCCATTCTGTCTTCCCTTCTAAATTGTAAACTGCATGACAGCAGGGACGTGATCTGGATTACTGTTGTAACTCTACACCTACAACAGGAGCGGGCACAGAGTAGGCTCTCAAAGATTTGCTGAATCCACTACAAGTTAGAGGGACTTTTTTAATATTCAGGGAAGGTAAGTCTCCCTTTAAAAAAAATGTCACAACTTAATGAGCCTGAAAGCAGACAAGAGAACAAAAAGAAATCTTAAAACATTCATTCAAGGGAAGAAAACTTAACAAAATCTTGGGTTTTCTCTCTCACTTTAGGCTGAAGGTATAAGGGTAGAAATGTAAAAGTGTCCAAATGTTTTAGTTTGAACATGGTGGTAACACAATGGGAAAAGGAGCTGCAGGAAATTTTGGCGATCGATATGCTTCTACTGTTCTTAGTTTTGAAAAGTGAAAGTTAGGAGTCTGCCAGGTTTCATTTAGATTAAAATACCTAATTTATCATCTAGCCAGATGCACACTATCCACCTAAGTCAAAGTTAATTTTTGTAACTAGTTACTGATTTCTTCACCTATAGCCTGATCCTCTTCATGGCCTACTTCCCAGGCTCCTTAATCTAGCTCAGGTTAACTTGATGGCAGATAGGGGCATCATCCAAACACTATGGGGATAGGAAAAACTTCACTGAAACTAAGAAATTGCCTACTAAGTTTTAAGCCTGAAGGCAAAGAGGTTTTGCTTGTTTACTCAACCTCAAAAGGCAATTAAAGGTCATAAATATCCTAAGAATGCTCTGCAAGTAAATTCTAGTAGTGCTCACTCATCGCACAAAAAAGGAAAGAAAGCTGTAAAACACAAATCTAACAGATGTTACAAAGCATTTTATATCCATGGCAGTCTTTCCTCAGCTCAGTTTACAAAAACCTAAAAAACAAAACCTTAAAAAAAAAAAAAAAGGCCCCAAATCCTAACCTGTTAACAGGTTAAATGCTCCATAACCACTGTATTTTCATTAAATAAATTAAACAGTATTTTAATTCTATTCAGGTCACACAAATAACCTTTTCAAAGATCTTGTGGTTTGTCTAATAGGAAAAGATTCTAAGAGATTGTTACCAGTATAAAAACCCCCAATTATTACAATGAGATTGCTTTGCGGATTGCCGAATTAGTTTCCTTGCTTCCTACCTAAAAAGTAAGGCACAGACCCATCTCAGAATTGCAAATATTCAATCCTAATTTTGAAAACTTTTGGATAAGAAAACAGCTGTTCTGGGGAGAAGTGGTAGGAAAAAAACTCCCCGAGTAGTTAGAACACAAAACAACTATTACCTCATTTTTAAAACAGCCTTCTAGGTTTCTTTATATGTCCTAGGGCAAGCCCTTAAAAAAGAAGACAAGAAAAAAAGGGAAACCCATTAAGAAAAAAGAGTGGTAGAACCCATTAACAACAACAAAAACATCCGCTGGGTACCTACTATAGACAAAGCATTCTATCAGGCGGTGAAATGAACAAGAACAGAGATCTCATTCCCATGAGAGTGTTAAGTTTTAGAACAAGTGGATAGGATCGTTAGAGAATTTTATGTTTTCACGTACACTTCATTAGTAGGCTTCGCAAGCCAAACTCACAGGAACAACTCCCCTCGTAGCCATGCCCTATTTCATGTCCAGATTTGTTTAACCGACTTACATCATAGTTTCCAAAGAAAACAAAATGCAGTATATTCTTAAAGCAAAGTTATCCTTAAAAGCAAAACCCAGCCTTTTCAAACACGCACAGGCATTGCCCACGGCACTAAGACCTCCAAGTCTTGACCGAGTAAGACCAACAGCTTGGGAAGGAGGCAAGCGGCCGGGCAGCCGGAGCCCGGGTGCACGCAGGGGCCGCCCGCGGCTGAAGGACACAAGGTTTTGCTCCCAGGGCCAGCGGGCAAGCGCCGGACAAGTCGGACCAGGCCTGGGGGACAGACGAAGGACTCGCGGTGGCGGGCACCGCTCTCGTGTCCCTAAAGGAAGAAAGCGGGAGGTGAGAAGCGGCGGGGACACGAAACGGGAAAAGCGCCCTCGAGTTTGCCCGATTCAACGCCCCGAGGATGAAAAGGGCCATTTGTCTCGCCTGGGGACGGTCGCGTTCGGCCCGTTCCCCACTTCGGGACTCCGCGGAGGAAGCCGCCCGGGGGCTCGGAGGCGGCCTCCCGCCCCTCACGGCTTCCTGGCCCTCCCGGCCCCAGGACCTCACCTGCCGGGCCGGCTCCGGAGGCGCGGGCGGGCGGCGGGGAGCGCAGCCGCAGCCAGAGGTGCAGCGCGGCCCCGAGCACACACGGGCACAGCAGCACCAGCCAGTTTCGCATTGGCCGCCCCCGCCGGCTCCACCTCGCGCCCCCGTCGCGCGCCGGGCTCTCCCGCGTCCCGGCGGAGAGGGAGGGGACCCGCGAAGAGGAAGGCCGAGGGGCGGCGGCCGACGCACGCGCGACCACTCTGGGCACGCCTGCCCTCGCGCCCGCCGCCGTCCAGACTCCCCGCGGTTCCCGGCCCGGCGCCTCAGGTTCCTCCAACTGCGGGCGGCGGCGCCTCAGCCGGCCAGACCCCGCCCCCTCCGCTTGGCCTTCCCCGGCCCCGCCCACCTCCTCCCTCACACTCGCCCTGCCCCCTTCCCTCGCGTCCCCTTCTTTCGCGTACTCTCCCGCGCCCGCAGGCCAACCGGGAGCTGAAGTCCTGCTCTGGGCCTACGCGGGGGGCGCACCGCCGTGGTCCCGAGGTTCGGAAACCACATTTCCCATGATCGCAGGCCCTTGCTCGCGTCACTCGGCGGTGGCGGAGGCGAAGCGCGGAGCCCCACGTGGAGCGTGCGCGTCCCTTCTCGACGCCTACTGCCCCCCGATGGCCGAAGGGCGGCGGTGCCGGGCGGCCGGTGCTCAGGGGCCGGCACAACCCTGGGAGGGAAACAGCTGAGGCGAAGATTGCCCGTCGCCTCTGATTTAAAGGAGATCAGCGTGGTGCTTGTTTTAAGCCACGCAGAGCTCGGTTATGCGAATGCTGGCCTTGCCTGGGAGGCGGGATCCTGCTGCTGTCTCCTTGGCCCGAAGAGCGGGCCCAGGCCGTCCGAAGCGTGTCTTCAGCGGTGAATAAGTATTAGTTCTGGTGCACCGTGTACCCGGCTCCCTGCCCGGCTTTGTCCTCTGGGCGCTCAGGATAAGAGCGCACCCAGGGGGTCGAGCTGTGGGGTAGGACAACGACGGTCCGGCCGAGGGTACAACCACATACCCCCGATTCAGACGGGGAGAGCAAGGTGACACCTCCCATAGGACGGAGCCGTGACAACGAGGACGCGGGCGGTGCGGGACCGGTGGGATTTGAGCAGCCCTCCTCGGAGACCAGGTCCTGCCCGGCGTCCTGCAGCCCGGCCCGACGCGCGAGGGCGCGGGTCGAGGCCGTGGGTGCCCCTGCTAAAAGGCGGAGGGAAGGATGAAAATGAACGCCAGGCCTACGGTGTTTTTTTCGTTTGTTTTTTTTTGTTTTTTAAGTTTCCACAGTTGTGGCAACAGAAGGAACTATATCATTGAGTAAAGTCTTGGTTGAAAGCCACAGAAAATCCATTTCAAACTTAAGGGGAAAAAGCGAATTTATTCAAGTAACTGAACAGTGCAGGAGGAGAGGTCTCGGGTACTGTCAATATGATAGTCTCGTTGAGTGGCAATTTAATCTCAGCAAAACAACCATCTATTAAAATTACTTTTTTTTTTTTTTAAAGTAGACTCCGTGCCCTACTTGGGCTTGAACTCATGACCCTGAGATTAAGGGTCACAGGCTCTACTGACTGAGCCAGCCAGGCACCCTAAAATTACTTTTTTTTGAATGTTTTGTAATGTTGTCTCTACTCTAATTTTAAAATCTTTTTTTTTTTGATTTTTCAGAACCTCTATTCTTTTTTTTTTTTTAATTTTATTATGTTATGTTAGTCACCATACAATACATCATTAGTTTTTGATGTGGTGATCCACGATCCATTGTTTTCGTATAACACCCAGTGCTCCATGCAGTACGTGCCTTCCTTAATACCCATCACCGGGCTAACCAATCCCCCCTCCCCTCTAAAACCCTGTTCGTTTCTCAGAGTCCATGGTCTCTCATGGTTCATCTCTCCCTCCAATTCCCACCCCCCTCATTTTTCCCTTTCTTCTCCTAATGTCCTCCATGCTATTCCTTATGTTCCACAAGTAAGTGAAACTATATGATAATTGACTTTCTCTGCTTGACTTATTTAACTTAGCACAATCTCCTCCAGTCCCATCCATGATGATGTAAAAGTTGGGTATTCATCCTTTCTGATGGCTGAGTAATATTCCATTGTATATATGGACCACATCTTCTTTATCCATTCATCTGTTGAAGGGCATCTCGGCTCTTTCCACAGTTTGGCTATTGCGGACATTGCTACTATGAACATTGGGGTGCACATGGCCCTTCACTTCACTACATCTGTGTCTTTGGGGTAAATACCCAGTACTGCAATTGCTGGGTCATAGCTCTATTTTTAATTTTTTGAGGAACCTCCACACTGTTTTCCAAAGTGGCTGTACCAACTTGCATTCCCACCAACAGTGTAAGAGGGTTCCCCTTTCTCCACAACCTCTCCAACATTTGTTGTTTCTTTCCCTGTCCATTTTTGCCATTCTAACTGGTGTAAGGTGCTATCTCAGTGTGGTTTTGATTTGGATTTCCCTGATGGCTAATGATGATGAACATTTTTTCATGTGTCTGTTAGCCATTTGTATGTCTTCTTCAGAGAAGTGTCTGTTCATCTCTTCTGCCCACTTTTTGACTTGATTATTTGTTTTCTGGGTGTTGAGTTTGAGAAGTTCTTTATAGATTTTGGATACCAGCCCTTTATCTGTAGTGTCCTTTGCAAATATCTTCTCCCATTCTGTGGGTTGCCTCTTTGTTTTGTTGACTGTTTCCTTTGCTGTGCAGAAGCTTTTTATCTTGATGAAGTCCCAAAAGTTCATTTTTGCTTTTGTTTCACTAGCTTTTGGAGATGTATCTTGAAAGAAGTTGGGGGTTACTGCCTATGTTCTCTTCTAGGATTTTGATGGATTCCTGTCTCACATTGAGGTCTTTCATCCACTTTGAGTTTATCTTTGTGAATGGTGTTAGAGAATGGTTGAGTTTCATTCTTCTGCATGTGGCTGTCCAATTTTCCCAGCACCATTTATTGAAGAGACTGTCTTTTTTCCATTGCATGTTTTTTCCTGCTTTGTCAAAGATTATTTGACCATAGAGTTGAGGGTCCATATCTGGGTTCTCTATTCTGTTCCATTGGTCTGTATGTCTTTTTTTGTGAAAAAATGTTCATCATCATTAGCCATCAGGGAAATCCAAATCAAAACCACACTGAGATAGCACCTTACACCAGTTAGAATGGCAAAAATGGACAGGGAAAGAAACAACAAATGTTGGAGAGGTTGTGGAGAAAGGGGAACCCTCTTACACTGTTGGTGGGAATTTCTGCCAAATTTTTTCTTGTGATTGAGTTCCAGTTTTAGAGCATTGTGGTCTGAGAATACGCAGGGAATAATCTCAATCTTTTGGTATCAGTTGAGACCTGATTTGTGACCCAGTATGTGGTCTATTCTGGAGAAAGTTCCATGTGTGCTCGAGAAGAATGAGTATTCTGTTGTTTTAGAGTGGAATGTTCTGTAAATATCTATGAGGTCCATCTGGTCCAATGTATCATTCAAAGCTCTTGTTGCCTTGTTGATTTTCTGCTTAGTTGATCTGTCCATTGCTGAGAGTGGAGTATTGAGGTCTCCTACAATTAACGTATTGTTATCAGTGTGACTCTTTATTTTGGTTAACAGTTGGCTTATGTAGATGGCTGCTCCCATGTTGGGGGCATAGATATTTACAATTGTTAGATCTTCTTGTTGGATAGACCCTTTAAGAATGATATAGTGTCCTTCTGTGTCTCTTATTACAGACTTTAGTTTAAAATCTAATTTGTCTGATGTAAGAATTGCTACCCCAGCTTTCTTTTGAGGTCCGCTGGCATGGAAGATGGATCTCCATCCCTTCACTTTCAGTCTGGATGTATCTTTAGGTTCAAAATGAGTCTCTTGTAGGCAGCATATGGATGGGTCCCGTCTTTCTTTCCAATCTGCAACCCTGTGCCGTTTTATGGGAGCGTTTAGGCCATTCACGTTGAGAGTGATTATTGAAAGATATGAATTAATTGTCATCATGTTGCCTGTGAAGACGTTGTTTTTATAGATTGTCCCTGTAAATTTCTGTTGTAGATCACTCTTGGGGTCTTTCTCCTTTTATAGAACCCCCCTTAATATTTCTTGCAGGGCCGGCTTAGTGGTCACATATTCTTTCAGTTTCTGCCGGTCGTGGAAGCTCTGCATCTCTCCATCCATTCTAAATGAAAGCCTTGCCGGATAAAGTATTCTTGGCTGCATGTTCTTCTCATTTAGTACCCTGAATATGTCTTGCCAGGCCTTTCTGGCTTGCCAGGTCTCTGTGGATAGGTCTGACGTTATTCTGATGTTCCTCTCTCTGTACGTAAGGAATCTCTTCCCCCTAACTGCCCTTAAGATGGTTTCCTTGGTTCTAAGATTTGCAAGTTTTACTTACATGCCGGGGTGTTGGCCTGTTCTCCTTGATCTTAGGAGGGGTCCTCTCTGCCTCTAGGACTTGAATGTTTGTTTCATTCCCCAGATTAGGGAAGTTCTCAGCTACGATTTGCTCAAATACATCTTCTAGTCCTCTCTCTCTCTCCACTCCCTCCGGGATTCCAATTATTCTGACATTGGAACGCTTCATGGTGTCACTTATTTCTCTGATTCTATTTTCATGGATTCTGAGTTGTTTTTCCCTGGCCTCCTCTTTTCCCTTTTTATCTATTGTATTGTCTTCCAGGTCGCTTATTCTTTCTTCTGCCTCAGTTACCCTAGCTGTTAGATTATCTAGATTGGATTGGATCTCACTGATAGCATTTTTAAGTTCTGCCAATTCACCTTTTATTTCTGCCCTTAGAGACTCTATGTTGCCATTAATTGATTTCTCCATTCTAGCCATTGTCTTCACAATTGCTAGCCTGAATTCCATCTCCGACATCTTGGTTATATCTGCCTCCATTTGTAAATCTGCAGCATAAGTCATAATCTCTGAGTCTTTTCTATTTGGGGGGCTCCTACTCCTAGTCATTCTGTTGATGGGTGTTTGAGGGAATGTATAGAGTCGAAATTATTGACCAGAACCCAAGCAAGATGCACCTGTTTTCTTAGGACCTTAGGGTTGCTGGCCTCTTGTTTTCCCAGCCTGTCTTCTGGGGGAGGGGCCTGCCGCGCTGTTACTCAGGCAGCCCCGTTGGGGTGGAGTTGCCCTGCGCCCCTATGGTGGGGGATGGGCTCAGTGGGAATCAGTTTTTGGGGCTCTTGTTCTCTGGCGGCTTTCCGCGTCTCTTCTGCGAGTCAGAGCAGAAGAGACCATTTCCAACCCTCTGCCTCAGAGCAGAGAGACCACAGTCTGTTCTTCAGTGAGCTCTCCAGGCCACACTGTCTCCATTTCTGTCTGTGCTGCTATAAACTGCAGCGGCCTGGGTTGTGCGCCCCTCCGCAGCGCTCCCAGTCCTGCCTCCAGGTCGGGGCACGTCTCTGCCCTTCGTGCTTCTAAAACCGCCAGCCTCTCCCAGTTCGCGTGCGCGACCCCTCCACTCCAGGTTTCCGCCCGGGAGCTGGGGTTCACATGCGCGACCCCGCCACTCTGTGTTTCCGCCCCAGGGGCTGCGGTTCGCAGGTGCGACCCCGCCGCACTGGTTTTCCACCCTGGGGGCTGCCCTAGAATCCTTTCCCCGCCGCTACTGGTCTGCGAGTCTGTGCCCGGTCCCCAGCGCGCGAGGCTGTCACTCCCTGGCGGTGTAGGATCCCCACGGCCAGGCACCCTCCCGCTGCTGTTTATCCTCTGATATCTGCCCGCAGGATCACGGCTCCCCACTTCCTACCTCAAAACCAACCGCCTGCGATATTCTGTTTGTAGAGATCCAGATCTTCTTACATCTCAGGCTGGTTTCGTGGGTGCTCAGAGTGGTCTGGTAGATATCCAGCTCAATTCCGGGGACCAGTTGAAATAGGGTCCCCTACTCCTCCGCCATCTTTCCCCCTTCCTCTCTCTGTTGGTTTAATAGTTGTATAAAAGCTGTAAGCCTAAGGTGTTCATACTGTATGTTTGTACTTGAAATAAAAACAATTTAATGTGGGGTCAGAAATGATTTTTTTCCCTTTAAAGGGATTTGTATATTTGTTAGTTATCCATTGCTACCTAACAAATTACTCCAAAACTTTTTTTTCAAAGATTTTATTTATTTATTTGAGAGAGAGAGAGAGAGAACAAGTGGGAGGGGAGAGCAGCAGAGGGAAAGGGAGAAGCAGACTCCCCACTGAGCAGGGAGCCTGACAAAGGGCTCAATCCCAGGACCTTGAGATCATGACCTGAACCAAAGGCAGATGCTTAACCGACTGAGCCACCCAGGTGCCCCTTAGTCCAAAAACTTTTAAAACAATATTTATTATCTCTCACAATTTCTGTGGGTCAGGAATTTGGGAGCTAAGTTCTGGTTCAGGGTCTCCCATAAAGTTGCAGGCAGATGTCAGCTGGGGTGAGCAGCGCAGGGCTCCTGGGCAGCAAATTTACAAAAAGAAAGAAAAAAAAAAAGAAAGGTAGTAAAAGGCCTCTGTTGATATCTTAAAACGTTCATTTTGTAGTTAAGGAATTATAATGAGTTAACCCAAAAAGAGAAATAATCTCTAATTTAGGCAGATCTATTTATGCAACAAATCCTTACTTGAGCATCTATTATGTGCCAGGCACTTTGGTAGTAGGTACTTCGGATAAATGGATGGACAAAACCGAGGTCCCTGTCCTGCAAAGGTGGGGATGGAGCAGACTGCAGACTATGAAATGATAAAGAAATACATTTTAGCAGCATGTAGATGATGGTAAGTTTTACAGAAAATGTGAAAAGCAGAGCAGGATAGGGGAGTTGGGAATGCAGGACTGAAATGGGGCCAACTGCAGTATTAAATAGTATTTAAACAACTGTTCAAAGTTACAATGAGCACTAAAGGGAAGAATAAACAAAACCATCCTAACATACAGCATTAACTAATTAAGATGTTGTTCCTTCCAATTACCAAAATGCTTTAGCCTACAGGAGGAACTTCACTGACATTCTGACAAGCCTATAACAGAGCTCTGAGTAACTTTCTAGCATCTGCAGATCTCACCACAGTGGGGGCTGCTCTATCACCTGTTGGGAGGAGCAGGACCTTCCATTTACTTGTCTACTGTCCTCTAATAAACTCAAGACTAAGGTGGTTAAAGATCATAAGAGAGACAATGCATAATAATGGAAAGAATAAAATTTTAAAAACCTCCAGAGATGATGTAAACAGTCTATGTAGTCAAGGTACTCCTAGTTTAAGATGTGAACAAGTTAACAGAGAATTAGGATTAAGGAAAGGCAAACCGGGACAGCTGGTCACCCTGGTGGCAATTCAGTGTAAGAAGAGAAAGGAAACACATATTGGGGCCACACAAAGGAGGAGGTATCTGACCAACCCCAAGGCATCCCAGAGGAGGTTATCCCTTGAAAACACAGGGCTGGGGCTTAAAATCAAAGAGGCCAGTTAAGAAGGCCAGAGGGAAATAAAGGCATTTAAGAGCACCTTAGGCAGGGCACCTGGCTGGCTCAATCAGTGGAGCATGTGACTCTTGATCTTGGGACTGTGAGTTCGAGCCCCACCTTGGACAGCCAGGTATAGAGTCTACTTAAAAAAAAAAAAGAAAGAAAGAAAGAGCAACTTAGGCAAAAATAATAAATAATAAAAACAAATAACCCCCAGGGGCGCCTGGGTAAAGCAGTCTGTTGAGCAACTGACTCTTGATTTCGGATCAGGTCGTGATCTCAGCGTCCTGGTATCGAGCCCCTCCTTGAGCTCCACACTCAGAGGAGAGTCTGCTTGGGACTGTCTCTCCCTCTCACCTCCCCACCCCAATAAATAAAGCTTTAAAAGAAAAACAAACCAGGCACCTGGTTGGCTCAGTTGGTTAAGTGACTACCTTCGGCTCAGGTCATGATCCCAGGGTCCTGGGATCGAGTCCTACATCAGGCTCCCCTTGCCCCGCGGGGAGCCTGCTTCTCCCTCTGCCTCTGCCTGCCACTCTCCCTGCTTGTGCTCTCTGTCAAATAAATAAATAAAATCTTAAAAAAAAAAAAAAGAAAAACAAACCAAAAAAACCCCACAAATAACCCCCAGAGAGTGATGACATTGCAATTAGGGAAATGCAAGCAATTTGGCATGACCTTTAAGTTAGGCCTGGAGAATGGTGAGAAGTGACCAGAGAACAGAGGCCAGATCATCATCCCATGCTAGGCTAAGGAATTTGGATTTTATCTGGAAGGCTCTGGGGAAGAATTTTTTTTTTCTGACTACAAAAGCAATACATGATTATAAAAAGGAATTTGGAAAATATAGAAAAATATAAAAAAGAAATTAAATCACACCAAATAAAAAACATATACTGTTTTTTCTTTTTGGCATTTTCATTTATTTTTTACTTTTATTTTTTTAAAGATTTATTTATTTATTTATTTGAGAGAGAGAGGGTGAGGGAGGGGCTGAGGGAGAGGGAGAGAGAGAGAGAGAGAGAGAGAGAATTTTAAGCAGATTGTGCTGAGCACAGAGCCCAATGTGGGGCTTGAACTCATGACCCTGAGATCATGACCTGAGCTGAAACAAAGAGTCCAATGCTTAACCGACTGAGCCACTCAGGCGCCCCGGCATTTTCATTTTTTAAAAAATTGCAAGTATACTGTAAGTATGAATTCATAGCTATTTATTTCACCTAACATAAGCATTTCAAATTTAATTAGTGGTCTTAGGAAATATAACTTTTAATCATATAATCATTTGTCCACATTATAATTTCTTTTCTATTTTTTTTTTTAGATTTTATTTATTTATTTGACAGAGATACAGCGAGACAGGGAACACAAGCAGGGGGAGTAGGAGAGGGAGAAGCAGGCTCCCCACTGAGCAGGGAGCCCAATGTGGGATTCGATCCCAGGACCCTGGGATCATAACCTGGGCCGAAGGTAGACACTTAACGACTGAGCCACCCAGGTGTCCCTGAACATTATGTTTAATTACAAAACTAATGCATGCTTATCATAATAAATGCAAGTAATGCAAGTGTAAACAAAAACAGAATGTTAGAATCTTCCTTTGGCCCACCCAATCATTCCGTCCAGATTTAACCACTTTAGCCTAGATATTTCTGCTTGTGTGTGTGTATATATATATATATTTGGGAAAACTCCAAATTCCAATTTTCCCAAATTCCCTGATTTTTGGTATAGAAAGGGAGGAGCACCTTCCCTTTTAATCCCTGAGAATGCAATCTGTGCCCTTAACCCGTGTAACTCCAGAAATTCTAGTCCCCTCCCTAAATATCTATGCATGTTCCAAGAGCATTTGCTTCTGCACAAGTTCATTATTATTGTCACTGATCACCTCTTGGCTCCAGACTGCTGCTCTAATTTTCTCCAACAATCACCTCAGCCCATAACGACTTCTCTAGGCCACAACACCAGCTCCTTCTGCTTCCACCCCAACCATGGACATAAAACCTCCCTTTCTCCTCCAAATCACAGCTAAGACATGGCTGTCATATTTAATACATTTTATTAAGAATTTAGACTAAGAAAATGCAATACAGAAAGGAAAATTTTAAACTAGACATGAGATAAAATTGCTTCTAAGGTCACGAGTAGAGTTTCCCATAAGGCTGTCTCTTGCCTTATACCCCTTCCCCACTCCTGTCACTCCAAGGGCTTGCTCATCTCCACATGAGGGTCACTTCTCATGGTTCTCTCTTTCAGTACAGGGTCCAATATTTACTGCCAACCAATGAACTCAAAATCTTGAAATTAATCAAATCAATGAACTTAAAAATCTCTTAAAATAGCCTAAAATGTATAATACGCATGGTTCTGTGTATGCAGTTCTGTAGAAAGATGATTTTTTTATTCTTCTAAGTCTTTATCATTAATGTTTCTCTGCAGTTCTCGACCATTCACTTCTTTTCCCTCAAAGATCCCATCTTTCCTTAAACAGCAAAGTTTACTTTTTTTTGGTTAATAGTTGGGAAACCTGTAAAACCATCCAGACATTCTTTTCAAGAGTTTCAGGATGACTGGCGTCCTTTGCCTTGGGCATCCACTGCCCAAGTAATGTGCACTACTTAAATTAATAGGGTTGCCTGGTGACAGATGGTAGCTACACTCATGATGAGCACGGCATAAAGTACAGCCTTGTCGAATCACTATGTTGTCGCATCACATTTGAAACCAATGTAACACTGTGAGTCAACTACACTCAAATAAAAAAATAAATAAATTATGACTTCTCTTTCTTTCTTTAGTCAATACTTGAATTCTTTTAGGTGCCTATGATGTGCCTATCAGATAATCTTTGCAGAAAACAACCTTTTACACCAGCAGATAGAATGCTTAACATCTCAGTCTGAAGCCTCTTGACTCGTGTATTTGGGTTATCCCACTTGTTCAGGACGTCTCCAGGAAGAGGAGGAAAATAGACACTGTCAAACTGTCCTACAAAAACGTGTTCAAGGAAGAGGAAGGAGGCTGGTGTGATGGGTATGGAGTGAATAAGAATAATAGGGGATGAGGTTAGAGATGTAATCTCAAGCAAGATTCTGATACAAATCATGATAAAGAGTTTGGTGTTCCCTCTGAAATGAACGGAGAATAGTTACCTGATGGTTTTGAATAGTAGAGTAATGTGGTCCGACTTATATTTTAGCAGGATCACTCATGGTGCTGTGTTGAGAATAGACTGTCTGCAGCTAAAGGAAACTTACCACGGGTAGCAGAGGAGGGAGATGTTATCACTTGTGCTCTGAGACCAGCTGCGGCAGCCCTGGCTCACCAGAAGATGGATTTCCAGATGCTGTGGGCAAGGCGCATCTGCAAGGTGCATGGGTGGCGGGAGGAGATGCCATGGTGCCCCATCTTCAGGATAGAGTGTTGACTGCTGATGACCAGTTGCATTGCTTTCTGGGAATTGCTCTTAGCACAAGGGTACTGCCTTGCCCAAGGGTACAGCCCCCTCCCCTAGGGACACCTGCATCCAATGACTAGTTAAATCGGGGTAAAAAGATTTGGGATAACTCCGAGGAGCCATCCCATGGCCTCTGTTGTACCTGCGTCACAGTTCAGATTCTTCTGCCCGATTCTGCTTCCCTGGCTCCCCTCTAGCCGTCCCCAGGAGCAGTCCTCAATAAACCTCCTGCACACAATGTGAGCTCGAGAGTCTGTTTCCCCAGAAACCTGACCTGAGACAGTGATTCTGTTAAGATGTAAATAAGACCAGGCCATTTCTCAACCTAAAACCCTGGAATGGCTCACTGGTTCATTAACAGGGAAACCAAAGTCCTTGGCCTACAGGCCCCATGTGATCTGGAGCCCTGTACACCTCTCACCTCATCTCCTAGTACCCTCCCCCTCATTTGCTTTGTTCCAGAGCCATACTGGCCTCTTTACCACCCCTTAAATATGACAGGTACATTCCTGCCCCAGGACCTTTGCACTGCTTGGTCCTTTTGCTCTTCCTCCAGATATCTTCATGACTTGCTCTTTTCTCCTTTAAATCAGCTAAAATGTTACCGTCTCCATGAAGCCTTCCCTGTCCATTCCACTGAAAATTCAACCTCCCTCCCACCACTCCCAATTTCCATTACTCTGTTCTATGACATTTCTCACCCTCTAGCATGCTGTCCACTTTCCTTGTCTATGGTTTATTGTCTTATCATCCACATAGAGCAGAAAGACCACCCCCCCATTTTGTTCACTGATATATCCCAGAACTTGAAGCAGTGACTGGCACTCTGTGGGTGATCCATACATTTTTTTAAAAAGAGTTTATTTACTTATTTATTTATTTATTTATTGAGCACAGGGGGAAGGGGCAGAGAGAGAGGAAGAGAGAGAATCTCAACTAGACTCCCAGCTGAGTGCGGGGCCTGACTGGGTTAGATCTCAGGACCCTGAGGTCATGACCTAAGCCGAAATCAAGAGTCTGACGCTTAACCAACTGAGCCACCCAGGTGCCCCATGATCCATACATTGGTTGAATGAATGAATGAGTGAATGAATGAATGAATAGGTGAGTGAGTTTGGGAATCTTTATCAAGGTGATTGTAGTAGAATTCATGCGGTGTGGTTACCCAGGGAGACTGGGCAGAGCAAAAACAAACAGAGACATGAGCATTTAGGTGCAAGCAGAGGAAGAGGAAATTACAAAGGACACTGAAAAGCCAGAACACAGAAGAAAAACAGGAGATGTGCCACAGAAGACAAGAGGTGAGACGGGGAGGGAGAATAAGCAACTGTGTACAGGGTTGTCAAGCTATGAAGCCAGGTAAAGACTTACGGCATGAATGTCTTCCCCCCAAATCCATCTAATCCCACATGTGATGGATTTTCAGGTGGGGCCTGTGGGAGGGAACTAGGTCCCGAGAATGGAGCCCTTATGGTAGGATTAGCATCCTCATAAGAAGAGGCCAGAGAGCTAGGTTACTCTTGGACTGAATTCTGCAACAAGAAGTTGGCTGTCTACAACCCGGGAGTGGGCTCTCACTAGAACCCAACTGTGCTGGCCCCCTGATCTCCAATTTCCAGCCTCTAGAACTGTAAGAAATACATTTCTGCTGTTTCCCAGCCACCCTGTGTCTGGTACTGTGTTATAGCAGTCCAAACTGACCAAGACAAAGACATAAAATTGTCTCCTGGTTTGGTGGTTGGAAGATAACTAGTAGTTTCAAGGAGTAGTTAGGGCAGGAGGGAGGGTACCGTGAGGTGAGGAAAGAATTGGGCGCAATGAAGTGGAAATGATGTATGGATCACTTTTTCAAGAAGCTTGGTTGTAAAGATAGGAAAGGGAAAAATTGGAGCTGGAAGGAGGGTCAGACTGAAGAAGTGAGTGTGTGCATTTAGGTGGGAGAGATGAGACTAACCCGGGTATTGTAAAAGATGCATGGAAAGAACCAGTAGTAACCATATAATTAATCATCCAAATCAGAGTTTTGAGAGAAAAAAGAGGACAGGACAAATGCTACATTGGATGGATGATGCCAAGACAACAGGGACTTTCCATAAACCAGGACATATGGTCAACCTATCCAAAGCTCAGGTTCTCTATGCAAGTCATTCCTCTGTGCACTTAGCAAGCTATTACATTTTCTAACTGTAGGTGGCAGCAAAAAGCTTGGCTCTTTTTGACTTTTTTTGGGGGGGGGTGGGGGTTGGGGGGATGGAACTACATATTGGTAAAAGTTAGCCACAGGTTGTATGTTCAGAATAGCAGATTTCAGTTTAGGTTGGACTTTGGGAAAATTCATTTTGTACCTTTTTATGAAAAGAAGCATCTCTATTGGCTCTCAAAGAGGAAACAATATTTGAGCCACTATAAAATAATGTTAGTTGGGGAGTCATTTTACCTTTTCTTTTTTTGCCATTATATCCTTTTTTCCAGTTTTATTGGGAAAAAACTGATATATATCACTGTATAAGCTTAGGGCATTCAGCACGATGACTTGTTTACATATATTTTGAAATGATTATTGCGGTAAGTTAACATCCATCATCTCATATAGATACAATAAAAAGAAAAGAAAAATAATTTTCTCGTTGTGATGAGAACTCTTAGAATTTACTCTCTTAAAACCTTTCCTATATATCATACAGCAGTGTTAGCTATAGTCACCATGTTGTAGAGTACATCCCTAGTATTTATAACCAGAAATTTGTCCTTTTTGGCCACCTATATCCAATTCCCCTGGTCCCACCCTCTGGCTCTGGTAACCATGCCTGATCTCTTTTTCTATGAGTTTGGTTGGTTTCTTTTAGATCCCACATATAAGTGAGATAATTTGTCTTTCTCTGTCTTACTTATTTCGCTTAGCATAATGTCTTCAAGGTCCATCCATGTCATTGCAAACAGATTTCCTCCTTTTTTATGGCTGAATAACATTCCATTGTGTGTGTATTTATGTACAATTGTATATATGTATATACATATGTAAACAATACATTGTATATATTGTGTGTGTATATATATATGTACACACATATTGTGTGTGTATGTATATGTACCACAACTTCTTTATCCATTCATTCACTGATGGACACTTGGGTTACTTCCATGTCTTGGCTATTGTAAATAATGCTGCTGTGAATATGGGGGTGTAGATATCTTTTTGACTTAGTGTTTTTGGTTCCTTTGGATATAGTCATGGAAGTGAAATTGTTGGATCATAGTAGTTCCTGGTAGTTCTATTTTGAATTTCTTGAGGATCCTCCATACTGTTTTCCATAGCTGCTGTACCAGTTTGTAATCCCACCAACAGTGTGTAAGAGTTCCCTTTTCTCTCCATCCTCACCAGAATGTGTTACCTCTTGTCTTTTTTTTTTTTTTTTTTTTTTTTGAGAGAGAATGTGCACATGAGAGCAGGGGAGGGGTATAGAGTGAGAGGAAGAGAGATATTCTTAAGCAGATTCTGCGCTGAGCACAGGGCCGGACACGGGGCTCAATCTCACGACCCTGAGATCATGACCTGAGCCGAAATCAAGAGTCAGAGGCTTAACTGACTAAGCCACCCAGGCGCCCCTACCTCTTGTCTTTTTTTTTTTTTTTTTAAGATTTTATTTATTTATTTGATAGAGAGAGCGAGAGAGCACAAGCAGGGGGAACAGTAGAGGGAGAAGGAGAAGCAGGCTCCCCACCAAGCAGGGAGCCCGATGCGGGGCTCGATCCCAGGACCCTGGAATCATGACCTGAGCCAAAGGCAGATGCTTAACCATCTGAGCCACCCAGGCACCCCACCTCTTTTTGATGAGACATTTTAACCAGTGTGAGGTGATACCTTACTGTGGTTTTGATTTGCATTTCCCTGATGATGAGGGATGTTGAGCCCCTTTTCATGTGCCTTTGGAAAAATGTCTATTCAGGTCCCTTGCCCATTTTTTAAATTGGGTTATTATTATCAATTATTATTATTTGTTATTGAGTTGTATGAGTTCTTTATACATTTTGGATATTAACCCCTTATCAGATATATGCTTTGCAAATATATTTTTTCCCATTCCACAGGTTGTTTTTTCACTTTGTTGATGATTTCTTTTGTTGTACAGAAGCTTTTTAGTTTGATGTGGTCCCACTTATTTCTATTTTGTTGCTTGTGCTTTAGGTTCATATCCAAAAAATCATTACCAAGGCCCACGTGAAGGAGCATTATTCCTGTTTCCTTCTAGGAGTTTTGTGGTTTCACATTTTACATTTAAGTCTTTAATCCATTTTGAGGTCATTTTTGTGAATGGTATAAGATAGAGGTTCGGTTTCATTGCTTTACATGGGAAGATGCAGTTATCCCAGCTCCATTTATCGAAGACCATCTTTCCTCCATTGAGTACTCTTGGCTCCCTTGTCAAATATTAGTTGACCATATATGCTTGTTTTTTTTCCCTGGGCTTTTGATTTTGTTCCACTGGGCTATTTATCTGTTTTTATGCTAGTATTATACTGTTTTGATTCCTATAGCTTTATAGGATAGCTTGAAATCAGGGAGTGCCTCCTGCTTTGTTCTTCTTTCTCAGGATTTCTTTGGCTATTTAGGGTCTTCTGCAGTTCTATATAAATTTTAGGATTGTTTTTTTCTGCTTCTGCAAAAATGCCACTGGGATCTTGATGGGATTGCATTGAATCTATGGGTGACTTTTGGTAGTATTGAGTTTGTTGTTTTTTTTTTTAAGTAGGCTCCATGCTGGGAGCTTGAACTCAACATGGGGCTTAAGCTCACGGCCCCAAGATCAAGACCTTGGCTGAGATCAAGAGTCAAATGTTTAACCACGTGAGCTACCCAGGCACCCCTGGGTAGTATTGACATTTTTATTTTATTTTACTTTATTTTATTTTATTTTAGACTTTTATTTTTTTGAAAGACTGAGCAAGAGAGAGAGAGAGAGCACGAGCAGGGAGGAGGGGCAGAGGGAGAGTGAGAAGCAGACTCCCCGCTGAGCAGGGAGCCCGACATGGGACTTGATCCCAGGACCCTGGGATCATGACCTGAGCTAAAGGCAGACACTTAACTGACTGAGCCACCCACGTACCCCAATATTGACATTTTAACAATATTAATTCTTCCAATTAATGAACCAAGGATACCTTTCCATTTATTTGTGTCTTCTTTGATTTCTTTCATCAATGGTTTTTAGAGTAGAGATCTTTCACTTCCTCCTTGGTTATATTTATCCCTAAGTATTTTATTGTTTTTGATGCAACTATAAAAGGGATCAATTTCTTTCTTTTTCAAGAAAATTAATTGTTAGTGTACAGAAATATTAATGACTTTTATATGTCAATGTTGTATCCTGCAACTTTACTGAATTTATTGATGAGATCTAAGAGTTTTTTGATTGAGTCTCTAGGATTTCCTATATATTAAATCATGTCTTCTGCAAATAGAGACAATTTTACTTCTTCCTTTCCAGTTCTGATACCTTTTATTACTTCTTATTGCCTGACCTAGCTAGGATTTCAGTACTGTGTTGAACAGGAGTAGTGAGAGTGGGCCTCCTTGTCTTGTTCCTGATCTTGGAGGAAAAGCTTTCAACCTTTCTCCATTATGATGTTAGCTGTGGGCCTGTCATATGTAGCCTTTATTTTGTTGAGTTATGTTCCTTCTATGACTAACTTGTTAAGAGGTTTTATCATGAATGGATGTTGAATTTTGTCAAATGCTTTTTCTGTTCTCTTGAGATGATCATATGATTCTTTTCTTTCATTCCATTAATGTGGTGTATCACATTGATTGATTTTCATATGTTGAACCATCCTTGCATCCCAGGGATAAATCCTACTTGATCATGGTGAATAATCCTTTAAGATGTTGCTGAATTCAGTTTGCTAGTATTTTATTGAGAATGTTTGCATCTATATTCATGAGGTGGATTGGCTCTAGTTTTCTAATAATGTAATTTTCTGGTTTTAGTTTCAGGATGATGTTGGCCTCATAAAATGAATTGGGGAATGTTTCCTCCTCTTCATTTTTTTTGGAAGAGCTTGAGAAGGACTGGAGTAAATTTTTTAAATGTTTGGTAAAATTCACCAGTGAATCTGGGCTTTTCTTTATTGGGAGATTTTTGATTAGTGATTAGTCTCCTTATTAATAATTGGTCTATTCAGACTATTTCTTCCTGAGTCAGTTTTGGTTAGTTGTATGTTTCTAAGAATGTTTCCATTTCTTCTGGGTTGTTTAGTTTGTTGGTGTACAGCTGTTCACAGTAGCCTCTATGATCCTTTGTATTTCTGTGGTATCAGGCGTAATGTCTCCTTCTTCATTTATAATTTTGACTTGGGTCTTCTCCCTTTTTTCCTAGTCTAGCTAATTGGTTAGTTTGTCAACTTTATCTTTCCAGAGAACCAATCCATAGTTTGGTTAATCTTTTCTATTGTATTTCTGTTCTCTTCTGCTCTAATCTTTATTATTTCCTGTCTTCTCCTAACTTTGGGTCAGAAGGAATTTCTTCTTTTTCTAGTTCCCTAATGTATAGAGTCAGGTTGTTTATTTGGGCTCTTTCTTTCTTTCTTTCCTTCTTTCTTAAGTTTTATTTATTTAAGTAATCTCTACACCCAACGTGGGGCTCAAACTCACAACCTTGAGATCAAGAGTCACATGCTCTTCTGACTGAGGCAGCCAGGCACTCTTAGGCTCTTTCTTGCTTCTTAATGTAGGTATTTATTGCTATCAACTTCCCTCAGAACTGCTTCCACGGCATCTCACAAGTTATGGTATGTGTGTTTTTATTTTCATTTGTCTCAATAAACTTTTTAATTTCCCCTTTGATCCATTGGTTGTTCAGAATATTGCTTAATTTCCATGTGTTTGTGACTTTTCCAGTTTTCCTCTTGTTACTGATTTCTAGTTTGATGCTGTTGTAGTCAGAGAAGATAGTTGGTATGATTTCAGTCTTCTTGAATTTGCTGAGACTTGTTTTGTGGCCCAACATATGGTCTGTCTTAGAACATGTTTTATGCGTGCTTGAGAAGAATATGTATTCTGCTGCTGTTGGATAGAATGTTCTGTATATGGCTGTTAGGTCCATTTGGCCCATAGTATTGTTCAAACCTGCTATTTCTCTACCAAATCCCTGTCTGGATGATCTATCCATTGTTGAGAGTGGGGTATTAAAGTCCCCGCAACTTGTATTACTATTTATTTCTCCTTTTGGCTCTGTTAGTTCTTGCTTTATATATTTAGGTGCTCTGATGTTGGATGCATAAATATTTACAATTGTTATATCTTCTTGATGGATTGAGAACTTTATCATTATGTAATGACTTCTTGTCTCTTTTTTTATCATTTTTAGTTTAAAGTCTATTCTGTCTGATATAAGTATAGCTACCCCTGCTTTTATGTTGTTGTTGTTGTTACATTTCCTTGAAATGACTTTTTACATCTTTTTACTCTCAGTCTATGTGTGTCTTTAAGGCTAAAGTGAGTCTCTCATGGGCAGCATGTCATTAGATCTTGTCTTTTTAATCCAGTCAGCCATTCTAGGTCTTTGGGTTACAGAATTTGATCATTTTATGTTTAAAGTCATTACCAATAGGTAAGGGCTTATTTTTTCCATTTTGTTAATCATTTTCTGGTTGTTTTGTAGGTCCATTGTTCCTTGTTTCTTAACCTGCTATCTTTTGTGTGTGTTTTGATGTCTTCTGGTGTCAGTATGCTTTGACTTCTCCATCATGTTTTTTGTGTAATTGCTGCAGGCTTGCCCCTTGTGGGTACCATGAGGCTCACATAAAAATATCTTAAAACTATAACCCCATAGGTTAAGTGGACAACAACTTAACTTCAGTAGACGTCCTAAACCTTATACTTGTACTTCTCCTCCTTCTCACATTTTAGGTTATTGTTGTTACAATTTACACATTTTTTATATTGCATAACTAATAACAGATGTGGTGCTGTGCTGGCCTGGGGGAGGGGCAATGTGGTCAACATATAGCTACATCTTTACCCTTATAATGCAGTCTATCTTGGTCTCTGAAGTGCAGGGGAGTGCTTCAGCCTCACCTCTATGTTCTAGGATCCTCTGAGGTGTCTTGTTCTTGAATAGTTATGGGTTGTTCTTATGATGGGGAGCCAAGTCAAGAACAACCTATGTCACCATCTTGGTGATGTCACCTTTCGTTTTGCCATTAAAAGATGAAATTCTGGGGGCACCTGGGTGGCTCAGTCGATTAAGTGTCCGGCTCTTGATCTCAGCTCAGGTCTTAATCTCAGGGTCATGAGTTCAAGCCCTGCGTTGGGCTCCACACTGGGCATGGAGGAGCCTACTTAAAAAAAAAAAAATTCTATTAATTTTACCACTTCGGTCATCAGCATATGCACTGCCATATGCACATATGTCTTGTTTGTATATATAAATTTTTAGTCAAGTCCAATTTTGATAGATCTTAGGGAATCTTGCTATTGAATGTTACAAATATTTAAAAACTATTACAACTGATGCCAAATTTTTTGTTATCAAAGATAAGACCAGAGAAATCCAAAGATAAAAAAATTTTAGAAGTTCAGGGGCGCATAGGTGGCTCAGTCGGTTTAAGCGTCTGCTTTCAGCTCAGGTCATGATCTCAGGGTCTTGGGATTGAGTCCTGCATCAGGCTCCCTGCTCAGCGGGGTATCTGCTTCTCCGACTCTGCCCCTCCCCTTGTGCTCTCTCTCTCTCTCTCAAATAAATAAATCTTAAAACAATTTTTAGAAGTTTAGAATGGTAAAGTGAAAGTGCACACATTATTCAGGCAATCTTCATGGAATCTAATGTCATAAAATTTAAAATTCAGAAAACTTTGTAAGAGAAAAAAACAGAATTAGAATATTCTCCCCAGGTCCATCAGACAAATCTGAATTCAAAACCCAGATTTGCCTTGATTAGTTACATGATCTTGAGCAAGGAAAGTACTTAACATCTTTAGATCTCAGATTCCTAATCTATGAAATGAGACAGGGCATACTTCAGTGAGTTGTTTTGCATATTAAATGAGAAAACAAACGGGCAAAGTCTACACATGTTCATTTCCTGTTCTCCTCTAAACATGAATATGAAGGCGTCTAAACTAAAATTGGCCATATGCAAACTTAACCCTTAATACATCACAAAGATTAAGAAAATGGAATTAATTCTACCAATAGTTTTCAAACAAACACTCACCAACAAAAGGCTTGGACATACCTTACTTTGGTAGTTTTCAACGTTACATCTCAGGTTCCAATTGTCCAAGTACATCTTAACGCATGGAGAAGTTTCACTACAAAGAAATTTTGGCATGAAAGTTTGCATTGTTTGGATTAGGGCCAGAATTCAAACTCCTTCTGCCGAGTCTTCTGCCTTTTTTCATTTAACGAACTCTATTACTGTGTTACTTCCTCCATTCCCTCTTAGCTTAATGGAAATGCTAAAAGCAATCCACAATATCAACCATATCAAATATCATGGATCATAGTCTCAGTCCTGGAGGAGTCTACCTACCCCATATGGGTGCCTTGCTACATTACAGAGGTCATGCTTGCTGAGACGCACCCTTTGGCCAGTCTGGAATTGGCAAAGCTAGAGTCACTAATGGCTTTGACAGCAAACAAGAAGTGTCCACTGCCTCTGTAAGACTCCCTACAATGCCAGTAACACTAGGAAGTTATGGCTTTTTGCTGATATCATCGACTAAATTGGGGGGGGTTGGCTTTTTAAGTTTTTATTTTAATTGCAGCTAGTTAACAGACATTGTAATATTAGTTTCAGGTGTACAATATAGCAACTTAACACTTCCCTATAATACCTGGTGCTCATCACGACAGGTGCACTCCTTAATCCCCATCACCTATTTCACCCATCCGCCCACCCACCTCCCCTCTGATAACCATATGTTTGTTCTCTATAATTAAGAGTCTGTTTCTTGATTTGTCTCTTTTTTTCCCCTATTGTTCATTTGTTTTCTTAAATTCCATGACTGAAATCATATGGTACTTGTCCTTCTCTGACTTATTTCGCTTAGCACTATACTCTCTAGCTCCTTCCATGTTGCTGCAAATGGCAAGATTTCATTCTTTTTTGTGGCTGAATAATATTTCAATGTGTATAGAGACCACATCTTCTTTAACCATTCATCAACTGATGGACACTTAGGCTGCTTCCATATCTTGGCTATTATAAATAATGCTGCTATAAACATAGAGGTGCATGTATTCCTTCAAGTTAGTGTTTTTGTATTATTTGGGTAAATACCCAATAGTGTGATTGACGGATTGTAGGATAGTTCTATTTTTAACTTTTTGCAGGAACTTCCATACTGTTTTCCACAGTGGCTGCGTCGGTTTGCATTCCCAGCAACAGTGCGGGAGTGTTTTCTCTCTGCCTCCTCACCAACACCTGTTGTGCCTTGTGTTGTTGATTTTAGCCATTCTGACAGATGTGAGGTGATCGCTCATCGTAGTTTTGATTTGTGTTTCCCCGATGATAAGTGATAATGAACATCTTCTCATGTGTCTGTTGGCCATCTGTATGTCTTCTTTGGAGAAATGTCTGTTCATGGCTTCTGTCCATTTTTAAATTGGATTATTTGGTTTTTGGGTGTTGGGTTTGATAAGTTCTTTATGTATTTTAGATACTAACCCTTTAACGGATGTGTCATTTGCAGATATCTTCTCCCATTCCATAGGTTGCCTTTTAGTTTTGTTGTTTGTTTCCTTCACTGTGCAGAAGCTTTTTTGTAGTCCCAATAGTTTATTTTTGCTTTTGTTTCCCTTGCCTCAGGAGACATATCTAGTAAGAAGTTGCTATGGCCAATGTCGAAGAGGTTACTGCCTGTGTTCTCTAGAATTTTGATGGTTTCCTGTCTCACATTCAGGTCTTTAATCCATTTTGAGTTTATTTTTGTGTATGGTGTAAGAAAGTGGTCCAGTTTCATTCTTTTGCATGTTGCTGTCCACTTTTCCCAACACCATTTGTTGAAGAGACTGTCTTTCCTATTGGATAGTCTTTCCTGCTTTGTCGGAGATTAATTGACCATAGAGTTGTGGGTTCATCTTTAGATTTTCTGTTCTGTTCCATCAGTCTATGTGTCTGGTTTTGTGCCAGCCCCATACTGTTTTGATCACTACAGCTTTATGATACAACTCAAAGCCCGGAATTGTGATGCCTCTAGTTTGGTTTTTTCAAGGCTGCTTTGGCTATTCAGGGTCTTTTGTGGTTCCACACACATTTTAGAATTGTTTGTTCCAGTTCTGTGAAAAATGCTGTTGGCATTTTGATAGGGAGTGTATTCAATGTGTAGATCGCATTGGGTAGTATGGACATTTTAACAATATTTGTTCTTCCAATCCATGAGGGTGGAATATCATAGACTAATCTGTTGATCAGCTGGGGTGGACTCTTCAGTCCTTGCACATTCAATGGTTAGAGTTTGTATTGAGTTTGATGAATATGATAAAGAGAGGAGTATGGGGAAGAATGCTGGTGGGAGGTGAGTGCTGGAAATGACTAAGATCACTGGACATGTAAAACCATGGGCTACCACCGCACCATGGAAGCAAAGCTCACCTGTCAGAAACATCTGCCTTTCTTCCTCTCTCCCTCCCTCCTTTGTTTCTCTCCTTCAACAAATATTTATTATGTGTTATGTATGCCCAGCACCACTAAAGTTACAAATGAGAACAAAACAAACTGGTTCTTGTCTTCACGGATCTTCCACTCTAGTGGAGTCTAGGGAGACACACAAAGAAAAGCAAACACGATCCACACAGGAAAAGGCTGTGAATTTTCTCTAGACTTGATCAAACTCGGGATATACTGTCGCAGCCATGTCGACAGTTACCCTTTCACGGCTTCCTGGCTTTTTGGTGGTCTGCACACCTAGGTTTCCCACGGAAATGGATAACTGGCAGCACCGCCACCTAAATAAACCTTTATAATTGTAGCAAACACAATATTAATAATGAGCTAGCTTCTCACTGTTGCTCAGCAGCCCTCATACCTGTTGCTAAATCAACAATTGCTATCACTTCCTTATCATCGACTTGTCCTGCCTATGGTATCTTTTTTTTCTTTAAGATTTTATTTATTTATTCATTTGAGAGAGAGAGAAAGAGAGAGAGAGCATGAATGGGGGGGAGGGGCCAAGGGAGAAGCAGGCTCCCCGCTGAGCAGGACCCTGGGATCATGACCTGAGCCGAAGGTAGACGCTTCACTGACTGAGCCACCCAGGCGCCCCTTCCATAAAGCAAATAAAAAAAAAAAAAAAAAAACTTTAAAGAAATGAAATAGATTGTCCTAGTGAGCAAGTTTAAAAAAAAAATCTAAGTAAAATTTGGTCTCTTTCTCATTAGTGCTCAATTGTCCTCAATCCACACAATCCAACTTTAAATACATACTCAATCCCTCTTAATGAAAAATTCCAGGCCTTTCCACTTTTGCTGATCTGAAAGCTTATATTAAGGTCTGTTCTTAATATTCCTTTTAACTAATATATATGTATATATTCCTTTTAACTATGTTATATAAAACATGATGATTTTTTCTTAATCATTGCTCACAACTACACATTTCCCAAGTTGCAAAATTCCATAAATTAACACTCTTTGAGTGATCTGGGTTTATGCACATAGGAGAGGATTCATTTGTACCCTTGTCTCCACTGATTTTTCAACTTGTTCCTCCTTGCTCATTCTGTGAGGAATCTTGCTTTTTGGAGATCAAAGAAAAAGAAAAAAAAACAAAAAACAAGTTTCCCCTATACTTTTGTCTTTTGTTTAGGTTACAAAATCAACATTGTTTTTTATATTTGCCCAAGATACACTATTAAAATTACTTCAAAGCCTTTTAACCAGAATGTGTACAGAGAAGCCTTGTGGCAAACTGCAGAACTATCTTATAAGAAATTAATTTGAAATGCTAGCAGAGACTATGGCATTTGCTTCCCAAAGTGACATTACTTTAATTCAGCAAGAATATCTTAGAGCCATTCTGAGTCAGAGAACAGGATGGTATTTTGATCTTAAAAGATAAGACGGTAATCCCAAATAGGTAATTATGCATAGGGTTCATTATCCTTAGTGGTAGAAGCATTAGGGTGAGTTTCCTCCATGAGTCAGTGCCAGATTCCTATCCCACTCTTACACACTATTAAACAGTTTTTCCTTCTGGTTTATACACAATGAGGTGAATATCTCTTTCCCCTGCTGAACCAGTGTTGGGTACGAAACCTATAATTACCTTCCATGGAGATGGCAGTCAGATACTCCAGCAACCTCATCTGATCCCTATAAAGTATTCAGCAGGGGAAGTCATGTTCCTCATAAAGTCAGAGGACCTGGTTTGGAATCCTAACTTTGTCACTTACTAAAATTATAGTTTTGGATAAGCTACTTAATTTCTCTGTGCCTCAGTTTCCCTGTCTTGTAGAATGTGAAAAATAATGACTGCCTCATTGAATATAATTCAGTAGGTGAAAGTACTTGGCATCAGCAGGTGCTCAGAGAATGTTAGTTTCCTTTCTTCTACAACCTAGAGGGACGAAGAGGTAGGGAGCTGTAGCTGTCAGCTGCTGCTGCATAATAAACCCCACCAAAACAGGGTTCATTCTGGCACAAGCCTCTGCAAGTTGGCTGGGGGCACCGCTGTAGACTGTGAGTTGCCAGGGCGGCTCTACCTCTGTTGTCTTGTTCTGGGGCCCATGATGATGGGGCAGTCACCACCTGTTCCCATCAGCAGAGGCAGAAATGCAGGAGGGCCGACCAGAAACACATGAGGCCTCTTCTAGTTGAGGGTCAAAACTGGTGGCCGAGCCCGATGTCCACGGTGTGGTGAAACATATACACGTCCAGGGGGAGGAACTGCAAAGCCATGTGCAGAGGGCATGGACACAGGATGGGTAAGAATTAGGAAAAACATGCAATCTCTCAGAGAAGCAAGAACAGCCCCGAGACCTCATGACATGCGGACTGGACAAAGTCAGGCTAATAAAATGTCCTCCAGCCTATGAGTGGACGAAGCAGGAAGGAGGCTTGTGTGGTCCAAAGGGACAGGGTGGTGTTAAAATGTTAGCCCTTTCACATTTACAGAGTCGAGAACAGAATGAACTGGGACAGTGAGGTTAACACAGTATAGGATCCCCGCAAAGTCAGATGAGCTCCTTAGTCTAAAAATACACACACAAATGAGGATGATGAAAATAACATCTGTGCTGTCACACCCATTTATCAAGTGACACTTACAAAGAGACTGGTGGTGAATATCTGTTTCCTGTGAACTCCAAATTAATGGACACACACAGATTCTGCCTCTGCTCATTTTGTCATCCACGAATGGTGACCGGAACATCTGCTGTGTAGCAGGCACTGTGTGGAAGAATCAGCGAGCAAGGCGAAGACTAGTGGAGAGATGAGCTAATGAACCATCACGAAACAACGTGATCAGCACTACGGGAAAAGCATACCACGTGCGGCTGGAACATATGAGGGTTTCCTACCAAAGCCTTGGGAAGGGGACGGAAGGCTTCAAAGAGGAGGTGCGACCCCTAAAGTAGGTATGAAAGTTCAATAAAAGTTCTAGGTCATAAGAGAAAAAGGTGAAATGTTTTATGATGGTTTCAGCATCACTCATGCACACAGGAAATGAGAAAGTGATCCAGACAGAAGCTCTGACAGGCAAAAAGAGAAGGCACGCACTTGTAATATTCCCCGTTTAAATGCCTCTCGGGAAGGCAACTCCGCAGTGGTCAACAACAACGGGAAAGGGACTCTGTTTCCTGGCTACTTCTCACAGATTTAGCTCCTTTTAGTCACTGGACAAGTATTATGCGCCTGGATCCAGCACTGCATTAGGACAGACGTGGCTCCTGCCCTCGTGGAGCTCTGTCCTTATCAGAAAGGGTGCTGTGCCATGAGGGAGGGGGGACAGGTGTTTGCGAGCCTCTCGCAAGGGGATGTGACCCCGTCTGGAGCATGAGGGAAGACTGGCGGAGGAAGCAGGCACTGGGCAGGGGGGGCGGGGGCAGAACATCCCACGCAGATGGGCACAGCGTTACATAAGGAAATGCAATTCTGCCGTACAGAAAACAAGAAAAGCAAATGGGATGGTAAGCGCTTAGCTTGTGAGGCAGAGGTGGAAATGGTAAGATGTTTCAAGTAAATAACCCGTGAGACATGTTAAACAGGATGAATGAAGCACATGTGTGCTAAACATAGATCAGAAGCACGGAGCAAAGGAGAGTGTTAGTTACACACAGAAAGGGATGGAAGCACCAAGATCGACCTCCTTGATGGCAACGCCATGCCTACACTGGCCATATTTGGTGTCACCTACTCTGCCCCATGTAGGCTCTGTGCTCCAACTGCAGGTGAAAGGCCTCGTGGCTGGGCAGGTCATCGGTGAGCTACACTGGCTGGGCATGCTGCCCCTTGAGTCCCTCTGAATAGGAAGTGTGTTGGATCCAGGCACTTTTCTTCTGCTGACCCCCCTGTCCAACCCCAACCCTACTCCTCGTAACCACATCATCAGAAAGAAGGCTGGTGGGAAAACAACAGAAAAACTAGACAACCAAACACTGTTGAAGGCGGGGGCCGCCTATAACCCATTCGTAGTGCGTTAACCTACCCTTATGCCTTCCCCCTGCTTCTTCTCGTGTCTTTTCAATTGCTCAGATAACCCACGTAATTCAAGCATCTTCAGATGGTCTGTGAGACCTTCTGTTCTGTGACCTCTGGGATAGTCTGCCTGGTGCTGAGCTCGAAGCTACCACTGCATCCGAGGTCGAGCTTCACGAGTGTCTTCTGCAGAGCTTAGAAGCCTCAGGGTGAAGGGCACCCAAAAGATGGACAGTTGGGTTTATCTGGGCTGGGGGTTCTGCCAGTGGGCTCAAAGAAAGTTGGGTAGGGGATCTAGGAAGTTGGCAAGAGGGAGGCTGATGTGATGGACATGGATGGACTTTAACTCAATTAGGGAGTGAATTGGGGGAAAGAAAGGAAGTAAGGGATGTGGGCAGGGCGTGGGGAGCGCACAGGAGGACGAGGAAGAGGGGCGAGTTCGGCTGGTGTGAGCCACAAGCTAGAAGGATGGGAGGCTGTGGCGGGAGGGAGATATTTGAATGTGTGACTTCAGAAGGGATCCAGGTCACCTCTGCCTCAAGTTTGTCATATGACCTTGAAGTGATTGTGCCTTTGGGTTCAGAATCGACTTAACTGCACCTGCCTTGTCTTGCCCTTCAGTACTCAGCCCTCCTTCCCCGTCTCTGTAGCGGCTGCAAATCCGTGATGCTAAGACACCCTTACATTTCCCCCACCCCGTGGTGACTAACCCAATGCACACAGCTAACCTGTAGCTTTTCGCACAAACTCGCGCCCGTTGGCAGATTGTTCTGCTTCATTACAAGACTATAAATGTCTTGACATTCAAACTGCTTAAACATTTTACTAAAGCGATCCTGTTCTTAAATTTAATTCAACAAGTGATCATTAAGGACCTGCTCAAGGCCATGCACAGGGGCAGGTCCTGGGCAGCAGTTTGGGGAGTGGGGGCAACAGGTATGGGCGGAGCCACTCCTCCAAGGTGGCCCGGCAGGCACAAGCCTGAAAACGTCTCCTTTAGGGGATGCCAACTTTGTGCCAGATACAGGTGAAGTCTTCTTGCTCCCGTCCCAGTTCTCCTCTCCCATCCTCAGAGTTACCCAACACGGTGACTCGGGGAGTCTCCTCTGTCCCCTGCTTGTGTCCGTATGTCCATCAAAACATGGAGTATTGTCTTGCTTTTTAAATGTACCTAAGTAGTATATTTTATATATTGTTCTACAACCCGTCCTTCCCACTCAACATCTTTTTAGTATGAGACTGCACCACCGGATGACTATGCAATTCCCCACTGACAGGACATGTAGATAATATTTCTTATCAGCCTGGCACAGTTCTACGTGCCTTCCAGATTCTCATTCACGTATCCTCAAAACAGGCAGTTTACGCCAGCCTGATTTTATACATGAGGAAACAGACACAGAGAGGCTAAGTAACCCATTCAAGGTCACACAGCTACTAAGTGGTGGAACAAGGATTCAAACTCATACTATCTGTCACATCAGGTCTTCATCCATGACCCTTGTGCTATGGTGTCTCCGTCTTTCCCTATCACAGTCTTGCAACACTTATTCTCATGCCTATTACTAGATGCACACGAGTGGTTTCTTTCTGGTTTTTACTGGGAACTGGGATTGCTGGGTCCAGATGGTAACTCTCATTGTGATGAGTTTTTATAGTGTTAACTAGACTGGAACAATTCTGAGGCTTTGAAGGAATTCAGAGCAATTAAATAGTTACTTCAATGTTTTATCCAGCTTTTAATTCCAGCCTTTTTTTCTGTCCCTGTGATCTTCCAAGAGGAGGTTAATAGAATATAAAAATACTTTGAGAGAAGAGAGAGGACAGAATGGCCTTTTTGAGTTGCTTATCTCATTCATCACAAAGGTACTTGAACCCAGCTGTGTGATGCCGTGTGATCTATCCAGGAACTGGACATTTCCTCTGTATAATTCAGCCCATAAATTTCCCTTAGTCTGCTAAACCACTTAGGGGATTCTGTATGTTGGCCTAAGCCAATAATTTTGAACACATTTTTGCAATATGATTATAGTAAGAACAGAACAGCTTTGGGTTTCACAACATTCACAACATAATCGGTGTAAGTCTGAGAATATTTGTGGAAGTACTCTCTCCCTACTTTCTCATTCTTATTCGGGTCCGAACTACAGGATCCTCATTTGAAAAGCACCAATGTATGTGTTTCTGTAATAACCAAGGGCACTCATTAAATCCAACAAATACAGTTACCTTACAGATGAGATGTCCCCAGTGACTTTGAATGGCAAAGTGGAAATAGGATCGGGGGGGGCGGGGGGGCTTTTTTTAACCCTCTCTGAGGGCCTTTTTTGCCCTGGCTGAGTTTGAAATAGCAAAAACACAAACCATAACATGCACCTCAGAAACGGTGAGGTCCAGGCTTGCTCTTTCTCCCTCTCTTGTCCATTTGTGGGCCACTTTAGGGGAAGTGGATATGTGTAATGCTATGGTGGAAATGCTAAATTTTCAGTAGGTCGCAAGAGGCACAGTTTGGGTGAATAGTTTGATACTCCCTTTCTGAAGGGAGGACTTGTAAGTGAATTGGCACATTGACCAATAAAGCGACCCGGTGTGGAACATGGAAAAGAATGCATCTGCTCTTGGGAGGGGGAAGGGAGGACAGAAGGGACCCTGCCCTGCACAGGGAAGGAGTGAGGGAGAAGCATCCTTGGATGGCGGGACAGACGAATCCAAGGGAACTTGTAAGATCATGGGTGATGTAAAACCCTCCTCCATCACCCCTACGAAGTCTCTAGCCAAACTGACGTTGGCCACTAGTGCTTTCAGTGGGAATGGAATTCTCTCTGGAGCATTCAAAGTCATGACAATTACACATGATACAGAAGTGGTTTCAAAACTGCAGGCCAGGGTCTGCTGGTGTGTGTGAAAGCAACTTAGTGTTTTGTGCTCAGCATTTAACAAAGGAAATAGGACAGAATAGAAAAGATCAGCTTGCACAGAGAAAGGGTAAGGAGGCTTTTGGAAAATTTTGTATGTATTTTAGTCCACCCGGACTACTATAACAAAATACCACAGGTTGGGTAGCTCATAATCTACAGAAATTTCCTCACAGTTCTAGGGGCTAAGAAGTCTCAGGTCAGGGTGCCAGCATGGTTGAGTGAGGGCCCTTTTCCTGATTCACAGCTGGTGTCTTTTGTTGTGTCCTCATGTGGTGAAAGGGGCAAGGGTCCCCCTGGAACCTCTTTAATAAGGGCACTAATCCCATGATGGCTCCACATGATTTAAGCATCTTCCAAAGGCCCCACCTCCTAATAATCATCTTTGGAGGTTATGATGTCAGCATATGAATTATGATTATGAACACAAACATTTCAGACCACAGCAGTACGTATGTCCTGAGTTATGCTATAAAAGGTGTTTCTTTTGTGGATCATGGTAAAAAAAAAAGTGAGAAGCTCTGTATCATGTGCCAATTACAACAGTCATCTTGACAGCCCACTCAGCTCTGACAGATGCCTAGAGTCCTTATAAAAGCAGTCGTGACATCTGTTCATTGCAGCACTATTCACAACCCCCAAGAGATGGAAGCAACCTAATGTTGAGGAGGGATGAATGGATAAACAACCTGCGGTACAGACATACAATGGAACATTATTCAACCTTAAAAAAGAAGGATCCTGTCAAAGGCGGCAACATAGATGAACCTGGATAACATTATGCTGAGTGAAATCAGCCAGTCACCAAAGGACATGTACTGCATGATTCCACTGAGATGAGGAATCTCAAGTAAGCAAAGTCCTAGAAACAGAAAGCAAAATGGTGGCCGAGGGGCTGGGGTAATGGGGGAGATGGGAGTACAGAATTTTAGTCACGTAGGATGAGAAAGTTCTAGAGATGCGTTGTACAACAATGTGCATGTAATTAACAATACTGTTGTATACTTAAAAATTGTTAAGTGGGTAAATTCAGGTCATGTTTTCTAACACACACACACACAAATTATTAAGTGGGTAAATTCAGGTCATGTTTTCTAACACACACACAGACAAATTGTTAAGTGGGTAAATTCAGGTCATGTTTTCTAACACACACACACACACACACACACACACATACACACGAGGAGTCCTGGCTCAAACGTTCCCAGGGTTGGGTACTAGCTCCTACCTTTGGTTCTTCCTGCTTCCTTGCTTTTAATGCCTTGCGGATCTTGTTTTGGCATCTCTGCTGAGCCCCTTTAGGCAACCCTCTTTGGCTGAGCCCACCTTGCTCAGGGGGCTGCTTCTGACTTGCGGAACTGGGCTCCACTTGGAGCCTGCGGGGCTCCCAGGTGGGAGCAGGCTGCCCCTCCCCTAGGCCGGTGAGAGCAGGAGCGCAGAGCCCTGCGCATGCGCTCTGCCACCCACCTCACTGCGCCTGCCCGATGAGGGAAGCACTGAAAGGGGCCTCTGGGCACGTTCCTTTTTTCTCTGTCCACTTTCTACCCACCGGCTGTCTCCTGGGAAGAGGCTCCTCGGGCCACCAAAATGGCCGCGTGTGCCAGCCAGGGTCCTTCCTTGCTCAGAGGTTGCTCAGTGTTTGCACTGACAAGATGCTCTCAATGATCAAACTCTACTCCAGCTTCCCTGAACTGTTTTTCAACTATGCCTGACTTTTGACCTTCCTCTTGTCTCCGCATGGTCCAGTTTTAGCAAGAATCCTCCTAAATCCGTTTATCCAGGACCCCCCACCCTCAATATCTGATCACCTTCCGAAACTAATCCTCCTCCCCATCCCCAGATGAGGTCTGATCACCCTGGCTGCCCTCAACAAGAATCGCCCTACCCCTGATGTTTCCTCTCAGTGATTTCCATCCACTGCCCCCGACCCTGCTCCTCGGCTATGAATCCCCACTTGCCCATGCTGTATTGGGAGTAGAGCCCAATCTGTCTGCCCCACTGAAAGATCCCATTGCAGTGGTCCCTACGAGGCCCCCTCCCTTGAATAAAATCTGCCTAACCTCTTCAACAAGTGCCATGACTATTTTCTTTCCTTTTTTCTTTTTTTTTTTTTTTTAAGATTTGATTTATTTGACAGAGAGAGACACAGCGCGAGAGGGAACACAAGCAGGGGGAGTGGGAGAGGGAGAAGCAGGCTTCCTGCTGAGCAGGGAGCCCGATGCGGGGCTCGATCCCAGGACCCTGGGATCATGACCTGAGCTGAAGGCAGAGGCTTAACAACTGAGCCACCCAGGCGCCCTGACTATTTTCTTTCCTTAATAGTGCTCACGTGGGTTTCAAAGCTCAACAGATCACAGACTCTGCAATCAACCTCCTCAATGTTTGGTCGAGGGGGAGTGCTCTTTTGTACAGACAGGAGTGAGGAGACAGCCAGCAGGACTGCTGTGGACTGAATGCAAATCAGACTGTGTCACACTCCTTCCCCAAACCCTCTATGGCTCTCTATTGCCCTTGACAAAAAGTTCAAACTCTCTACCTCAGTTTACCAAGACCCGCTTGCCCTTTACCACTCCTCCACTTCCGACTCCTTATCCAGGCTTCCAGAACAGCCTGCAGCTCCCAGACCCTCTCTCCTGAGTTTTCTTCCTGCCTTTGTCAAGTCCTGCTCTCCATTCCTATAGTTCTTTGGGCTGGCTAATTCCTACTTACTTTTTAAGTCTTAGCAGAAATGGAGCATTTACCATGAAGCTAACAAAGCTTAAGCTTCTGGGTCTGTGCCAAGCCTTCATACCTAATTTTGTAACCTGGGATTCCTCTTCTTAAATAGGGCCCCAAGTTGTATAAGCCTTAGACCTCACAAAATCTGAATCTACTTCTGAGTCTCAGCGTAGACAATCCTGTCTCCCAAACTTCTTAAGATGGGGATCTTGATCTCACATGTGCTGCCCGCCCATCCCAACACCCCCGCGATAGCCCTGACTATGCTCCCCTGTGGGCCTATGGACTCAACAGTCTCTGCCCTGAAACTCAAAGAGAAAAGGTATTTTATCTTTGTCCCTCGGGTGCCGAGATTCAAAGTGCATAGTAGGTAGTAAATAAAAATGTGCATATATGATGCGCTGCATACATTGATTTGGGGAAACAATGTTTTTTATGTTTCTCAAGGTATTCATAAAACCTCTGACATGAATGAAGGAGTGAGCACAATCCAAGAAGGATGTTCAAAACACTGCCCTGGCCCTGTGTCTTCCTGATTCTGTCCCACTTCTTGGAGCTTGACAGAATTTGTGGCAACTTCACCAAATAAACGCAGCTTTATTGTCTGCCCTACCATCTAAGGATCTCTCTGAAACAGGACATTTTTATTAAAAAACAAACAGAAACAAAAGATACAGCATCTCTTCAAACTTAAGAGCTGTCCAACGTGTCCATTTTTCTTCCTCTGAGAGTTCATTATATTATACAATTTACTTTTCTTCCCTTTTCTTACTGAAATCTCAGGTTAGAGCCATTGGACACTTGTCTACTCCTGACCATGACTCTTGCCCAGGTGCAGCCCAGGGAGGGCAGGTCCCCTTTCTGTGCCCTCTCTGCCCTCTTGGATTCTTGGGTGACGTAGTGGTTGAGAACAGGCTCTAAAGTTGGTTTTCCTGAGTTCAAATCGCAGCTCTTCTATTCACGGGTTGTGTTCTGTGACCTTGAGCCGGTGACTTAAAGGACTATTAACAACCAGTCATTGAACTTTCAGGAACTCTGCACACCTGTCGAAGAACTTGAAATTGGCCTTGAGAGGAGTATCTACGCCACGGAAACTGGCAAATGTTGCAGATGGGTCCCTGCCCCCTTCCCTAACCTAGTTGTTGCCATGAACCAACACTGTGTCTTCCTTATCTATAGCAGTAATAATAGTGCATAGCTCATGGAAAATTTGGGAGGGGGTTATGTTAAATATGCTTACTTGTGCATGCTGAGTACTCAGCAATTGTGAGCTACTCTGGGTGTTTCTCCCATTTCGCATGGTCCAAAGTCTTTCTGCTTCATGTGTTCCTTTCTGCCATAACATTGGAGCAGCCAGATCCAGCACATACATTGGTAATAAAAATTTTAAAAATCACTTAGACTAATTAGGGCCTTAAAACAACTAGCTTGTAATTGATAGGAAATGTGTGGTCTGATGTTGTTTAGGAGGCAGATGGTGATGGGATGACACATACATTATAAAATTAGAATTCTTCTAAATTTAGCCCTGATTACTTTTTAAAAAATTTTTTATTGTTATGTTAATCCCCATACATTACATCATTAGTTTTTGATGCAGTGTTCCATGATTCATTGTTTGTGTATAACACCCAGTGCTCCATGCAGAACGTGCCCTCTTTAATACCCATCACTAGGCTAACCCATCCTCCCACCCCCTCCCCTCTAGAACCCTGTTTGTTTTTCAGAGTCCATCGTCTCTCATGGTTCGTCTCCCCCTCCGATTTCCCCCCCTTCATTCTTCCCCTCCTGCTATCTTCTTCTTCTTTTTTTTTTTCTTAACATATATTGCATTATTTGTTTCAGAGGTACAGATCTGAGATTCAACAGTCTTGCACAATTCACAGCACATACCCTCCCCAGTGTCTATCACCCAGCCACTCCATCCCTCCCACCCCACCCCCCACTCCAGCAGCCCTCAGTTTGTTTCCTGAGATTAAGAATTCCTCATATCAGTGAGGTCATATGATACATGACTTTCTCTGATTGACTTATTTCGCTCAGCATAACACCCTCCAGTTCCATCCACGTTGTTGCCAATGGCAAGATCTCATTCCTTTTGATGGCTGCATAATATTCCATTGTATATATGTACCACATCTTCTTTATCCATTCATCTGTTGATGGACATCTTGGCTCTTTCCACAGTTTGGCTATTGTGGACATTGCTGCTATAAACATTGGGGTGCACGTACCCCTTCGGATCCCTACATTTGTATCTTTTGTAGCCCTGATTACTTTTGCTATACACATTTCATTTGGCTAGATGTTAGAAAGAATTTCTTTTCTGGAATGTCTATTCTTTGTCTCCCAGTTTTAGGCAAAGACCGTGAAGATAGTTTATTACGGCATTTGGTAATTCAGTAAGCAAACATGTTCTAAAAAATTTAAATAGCTGTGTTGAAGTAAAATGTGCTGAAAATTCACATGAATGATACACAGGTTAATAAAGACTTTGGTGAGGGGCACCTGGCTGGCTCAGTCAGTGGAGCATGTTACTCTCGATCTCAGGGTTGTGAGTTTGAGCCTCATGTTGGGTGTTGAGATTACTTAAAAATAAAATCTTAAAAAAAAATAAAATAAATAGACTTGGTGAGCAAATAAACTCTTGGCAATATATTGCTATTATCTGAGTGCTAAAAATACAATATAGAGAGACTTTGGAGGAAGATGGCAGAGTTAGGAAGACCCTTAGGCCACCTTGCCTGACAGATACAACTAGATAACACCCACATCAGTGTATGTAAAGTATGACTCCATAGACCTAAAACATGGGGGGTAGGAGTAAGGAATGGGTTCAGACTTAAGTGACCATCAACTTAACATAGACAGCTATATGCAGAAGATGTTACATATAAACCTAATGGTAACCACAAATCAAAAACCAATACGGGATATGTGAAAAATAAAGAGAAAGGAATCCAAGTATATCACTAAAGAAAGCCAGCAAACCATGAGAGATGAAAGTTGGAAGAAGAAAGGAACAGAAAAGAACTGCAAAAAAGGGGCGCCTGGGTGGCTCAGTCAGTTAAGCGTCTGCCTTCTGCTCAGGTCATGATCTCAGAGTCCTGGGATCGAGCCCAGCACTGGGCTCTCTGCTCAGTGGGGAGTCTGCTTCTCCCTCTGCCTCCATCTGTGCTCTCTCTCTCTCTCAAATAAATAAATAAAAATCTTAAAAAAAAAAAAGAACTGCAAAAGAGCCATAAAACAACCAAAATGGCAATAAGTACATACCTACCAATAATTACTTTGAATGTAATGGACTAAACGCTCCAATCAAAAGACCCATATGAGACTCATTTCAGACCTAAAGATACATGCAGATTGAAAGTGAAGGGATGGAAAAGCATTTCTCATGCAAATGGAAGTGAAAAGAAAGCCGGGGTAGCAATACTTAACATTGGACAAAATCGACTTTAAAACAAAGACCATAACAAGAGACAAAGAGGGACACCATATAATCATAAAGGGAATAATCCAACAAGATCTAACAATTGTAAATATTTATGTACCCAACACGAGAGCGCCCAGATACATAAAGCAGCCAATAACAAACATAAAGAAATTAATAGATACTAATCCAATAACAATAGGAGACTTTAACATCCCAGTTACATCAGTGGACAGATGATCTAAACAGAAAATCAACAAGGAAACAGTGGCTTTGAGTGACACATTGGACCAGATGGATCTAACAGATACATTCAGAATATTCCATCCTAAAACAGCAGAATACACATTCTTTTCAAGTGCACATGGAACATTCTCCAGAATAGATTACATATTAGGCCTCACTACTGGCTATTTACCCAAAGAACACAAAACACTAATTTGAAAGATATATGCAACCCTATGTTTATTGCAGCACTATTTACAATAGTCAAACTATGGAAGTAGCCCAAGTGTCCACTGATAGATGAATGGATGAAGAAGATGTGGTCTATATACAATGGAATGTTAACCATGTAAAGAATGAAATCTTGTCATTTGAAACAACATGGATGGATCTAGAGAGTATAATGCTAAGTGAAATAAGTCAGAGAAAGACAAATACCATATGATTTCATGGAATTTAAGAAATAAAACAAATGAACGACAACAACAAAAAGAGACAAACCAAAAAAACCAAACTCTAAACTCTAGAGAACAAACAGATGGTTACCAGAGAGAGGTGGGGGGGGGGGATGGGTGAAACAGGCGATGGGGATTAAGATTACACTTATCATGATGAACACTGAATAATGTATAGAATTTTATATGCCTGAAACTAATATAACACTCTATGTTAACTATACTGGGATTTTTTTAAAATATTTTTTTTATTTAACATTTTATTTATTTGTCAGAGAGAGAGAGAGAGAGAGAGAGAGAGGAGGGAACACAAGCAGGGGGAGTGGGAGAGGGAGAAGCAGACTCCCCGCCGAGCAGGGAGCCCGATGTGGGACTCAATCCCAAGAACCTGGGATCATGACCTGAGCCGAAGGCAGATACTTGACTGACTGAGCCACCCAGGCACCCCTATACTAGGATTAAAAAAAATATTTAAGTAGAAAATTGTACTCAAATACTCACCAGTTAAGATACAACTGTCATATTGAATAATCACTCATACTTTTATATTAATTTCTTTAAAAAAACCTATATTGTATAAAATGGATTTTAGCTATATAATATAATTAAGTGGAACAATGTGACAAATTAAATATATTTCAGGCACAAATAATAATATTTAATGGAGAGGTTTTCTTTTTTATTTAAAAATACATTCTATCAATTGTCAAAAAACTTGCTGGATACTTAAAAAATATATAAAAATAATATATATACATATCTGACTCACTTTGATTACTAATGAATTAACCTCTTATGTATAAATATAAATATATGCCAGTAAAGCTTAAACTCAATGTTTTCTTAAATGAGTCCCTCATTTATCCCCAGTAGGTTTGGGGGGCCTTATTTTCCACTAGTCTGCATGGTTAATAGAATATGTGTATGTATATCTTAATCTAACTTTATCAGCATTTACAACTCTAGGAAGAAAAGTGTTATTAATGCATTGTTGATCATAACAAAATCATGACAGATTCCATGCCCAGGATACTTTGTACTGGAGAACTCTTCAACCATGATGCTTAGAAGTTCATCCCAGGGCTCCTGGGTGGCACAGTTGGTTAAGTGCTGGACTCCTGATTTCGGCTCAGGTCATGATCTCGGGGTAATGAGTTCGAGCCCCGAGTCAGGCTCCACACTCAGCACGGAGTCTGCTTGAGATTCTATCTCCCTCTCCCTCTGCCCCTTCCACTCATGCTCTCTTTCTCTAAAATAAATAAATAGCTCTTAAAAAAACCCCAAAGTTCATTGCTTCAAGCGACTGCTCTCTTTGGGGAAAAAAAAAATTGCCTGCCTGAATGATGTTTATAAAATGGCAGATGTCAACATGTGAGAAGACAAGGGCGTTGTTGCTTGGATTGAGGTCGAACTCTGTGCCATCGACACTCCTTCTCCTTCAAGAGGCTCTGGTGTCAACAAATTCTTGGCCTCTGGGAATTCTCCCCCTTGCAGCAATGAACCTTTTCCAAGCCTTTCTCCATTACTGGGGTTGAGTCCAGTCTCAGCAACAAGTGTCAGGAAAATTAATATCAACTGGTGTTGCCCCCTCGTCACGCAGGAAAGGACATTCCCAGAGGATGCTGGGGCTGCCCCATGGAGTTTCCTCCCAGCCTTCTCCGAGTGGGTTTCCTGAGTCCCATACCGTCAACTGCAATCTATGCTCAAGTGGTACCCATAACGGGCTGAAACTCTGGAATGTTCTGCCCGCTGCCCACCACCTGTTCTGCTCCTGAGGCTTCTGCCCTGGAGTTTCCAGGCATGAGTTCTACAGCTTAACCTGACTTGCAGGGTTAGGGTTCTACATTGTCTCTGCCCCAAGTTCTTTGCTGGCAAATTCTAGTTCTCTAAACAGTCCATGAATTCGGATCTTGCTCTGGCCAGGCCCATCGTGGCTGGGGCTTGGCCCCATGACCCTGTCCTGTGGCTTTGTTCCAGCAACGAAGGTTGGCAGGTTACCCATCGCCATGCCTCCTGTCTCCCATGATGACTGACCACCTGTTGGGATTCTTCAGCACCACCTGCCGAACGCCCCAACACACCTCTGGTGCCCTGTTCAGCGGCCCACTACCGCTCGCTTGAACGCTGAGTTCAACCCCGACTATTTCCCACCTATTCCAAGCAAAGTGGTTGAGAGCATGCCTTCTGGTATTAGAACCTGCGGGTGCCAACCTTGCCTGTTCCCACTCATGAGACTTTGGCAAGTCACCTGATATCTTTATGCCTCATTCTGCCATCTTTAAAATGGGTTTACTCTGATTCACAGGTTGTTCAGAGGATCTGTAAAAGTCATACTTGCAAAGTGCTTAGAAGGTGGATTGCCAGAACAAAGCACCACACGCTGCAGCACCCAAACAGCAGACATTTTCTCATACTTCTGTAGGATAGAAATCCGAGATCAGGGTGTCTGCAGGGTTGGTTCCTTCCAAGGCCATTTTCGTTGGCTTGCAGATGGCCACCTTCTCCCGGTGTCTTCCCAGAGTCTTGCCTCTGCGTGTGTCTGTGTCCTAATCTCTTCTATAAGGACACCACTCATATTGGAGTAGGTCCCTTTCTGCAGACCTCATTTTAAGTTAATTACCTCCATAAAGACCCTAAATCCAAATACAGTCACATTCTGAGGTCCTGGGGGTTAGGGCTTCAGCATATGAATTTCCAGGGGGCACTGTTCAGCCTATACCAACAAGGAAGTAATTTGTGTAACAGCCTGACGGTGGGGACGGCAGGCAGACGCTCCGGACTAACCTAGCCTGAGCTGCAACAGTCATTCTGCAGCTCCCTGATGACCTGGCATCATATGGGTCCAGCCTTTGGCATCTTGGTCTAGCGCGCATTCATTCCAAACTGTCCGAGGAAGAGAACAGATGGAGAAAAACCAGCCTACCACAAAAAGATAGCACCACTTAGGAGTAGTTGAAAGTCATGTTCCAGGCAGAGAGCCCTTAATGGTTCACTTCCTTGGGTGAATACTGTGATCCCTTCAGAGACTCTGTTTTACCAGACAAATACTTTGACCTCCTCCAAATGAATGTTATCATCACCCCATCAGAGAACAATTGTAAGTTTTGGAAGTTTGCAAACTTACAACAACAGACTTGACCACCTGCCCCATTCCTGATTATCCTGAGGGCCTTCTTCCCTGCATATCATGAGATCCTCTGCTCCATGAGGTGGTTCCTGGAATGTGTGGGTCCTTGGTTGTCTTTGTGTATAATTTTGATGTGTTAAGGTTTGGGAATGTAACGGACGCCCAGTTACTGGCTGATAAGTTTTACCTTCTCTTTCTTTCAACGCATTTTGGTAAATGACAATCTTATTTTAAATTCTGAGTCTCTGTCTGGTCTTGTTTCCGCACTGATTGTGAACAGGGTAAATACAGTTTAGTCCCTATTTATCAAGCACGTGTTATATACCCCAGGCAATGTTAAATAACTACATTATTTCACCGAATCCTCTAGAGCCCCCTGTGAAACAGGTGCTGTTACCCTCATTTTACTAGAGGGAATGAGAGTTCAGCGCAGTGCAGAGCTAGTAAGTGACAGAGTCTGGATTTGAACCTGAGTCCCTCTGACTCCAAAGTCATGTTCCTTAGCCCTCTGGTTTTGCTTTGCTTTGCTTTTTTTTTTTTTTTTTTAATCTAACAGAACTCCAGGCTTGATCCTTATTTGTCTACCAAGTGGAGTCCCACCTCTCCTCGTCCATTGTCTTGTTCCCACATAATTTTAGCTAAAGCAAGATGTGCCGGTGTGGATCTGTACTTCCAGTGTCAGGGACCACCAAGGGCTAAGCTGAAGCAAGTTCCTTGATCAGAAAGCAGGTCTGATAAGAGCAGCATCAGCTACAAAGCACTGACTTTATTGGGGATAATGGTTTCCTTTATTCTGCCCTAGGGATAGGCTTATTCTTGAATTGAGTTGGACGAAGTTTAATCTAACTTAAAAGCGAAAGAGAAAAGAAAGTATAATAAAAAATGTAAAAGCTCCAAGTAAATGATACAAATTTTGCCAAATAATTTGGAGAGAAAAGTCAGGCAATTAATACTTGTGCACACACCTGGCCATGGTAATAATAGGTTGCTTTTCTCACAGAAACACTTGAATACCCCCTACTCCCAACAATGGGCATTGGGAGTGGAGTAGGCTGACTAATGTGACCTTCATGGTTCATGGGACAATGTTTCCTTCCTTTTCAAGCTGTTGTTCCCTTGCTTACCCAGCCACAGCCCTACCCTGACCTTAATAACCACAACGAAAGCAGTGTTCAGATATGCAGGGTGAAGGTGATTTTACAGCACGCAGGTGCTGCATGGTTTTTAAACAGCCACAAAGTGTGACCCTGTCGTAAAGTCAAGAGTTCGCATCATCTTTTCCTAGTGGCTTTTATTTTTTCAATGTGGGGTGGAGGAGAGGAGAGACTTGTCTCGGAGGCTCTTGGTTTGACTCCAGGCGGTAGTATAATGGAAAGTCAGGAGCACCGATTGGGATCACATTCAGGCACATAGATCTTGTCTGGCTTTGGGCAAGTTCCTTAATTTGATTTAGCTTCCTCCTATACATACAAGGAGTACATATCTACAGAATGAGGGTCTTAAATCTTACACCACCATTGTTGCGAGGATTAAAAGGCGAGCTCCTTTGCTTGGTGCCTAGCAGAGGTAAACACTCCACAAATAATGGTTTCCCTCCCTCCTTCCCTTCACAGGGCCTTCTGAGGATTCCTTCAGGGGTTAGTAGCTTACGGAGAACCCCAACAGAGAAGCGCTTGATGTCGAGAAACGACCAGCAATGACTTTCACGTATTTATTTGGATAATACATACTGAGTATGAGTGTGAGCATGCCTCGCCTTCATGGAGTTTACAGCGTAGTTGGGGGAACAGATGGGGAACTGAGTGATCACATATACAAATGTAAAATTCCAACAATGACAAGCGTTGTAAGGAGAGCTTCACCGTGCAGGAAGAATCTATAAACACATTTGATTTGGTCAGAGAGGTCAGGGAAGGCGTGAACCCTCAGTGATGTTCGAATTGAGATCTAAAAAGTAAGCAGACGTGGCAAAGAGAGGAGTGAAGAGTGTGCTAGGCAGAGGAAGCAGCAGGTGCAAAGGTCCTGTGGCAGCAGGGAACAGGGCGAGTGAGGTAGGCTTGAATAATGGCCAGGGTGGATGAACACAGGGTTTTGAGGGGGAGTGAGGTGTGAAGGCAAGTCTAGGGAATATGTGGGGGCCAGAACAGGCAGGGCCTGGGAGGCCACTCTGTCAATGGTGAATCTTTGAAAGTAAGTGGTTAGAATAACAGTGGTATATGGTTAATTACCATACATGGGCTTGAAAATTTTACAAGTTAGCAAATGACTTATAGCTAACACAGAATCAAGTGTAAGGGTTTTATCAGAAACCGGATGGGATGGCCGGTTCTGACCAGTGGTAATCGACACTGGCTCATGCACACTTATCTCCAGAAACATTGAGACTGGGCAGATGCCCAGCTTATGGTCCCCCACTGCTGCTCTTGGCTGTGACTCCTGGGGAGGGCAGAGTGGTGTGCCGCTCAGGAGACGAAGCTCCTGGGGACAGGTTAGGGAGCATCATTCTGGTCCTCCATAAAGGCCACCTGTGATCTGGGGTCTTTTCTCCACCCTGACGAGCTGAATGAAATGGAAGTGTAAATAGAGAGTCTAAACTATCTCCACAGTTCATATTCTTTCCAGGTCAAAATATTAGTTGTTATTGGGATGCCTGGGTGGCTCAGATGGTTAAGCATCTGCCTTCAGCTCAGGTCATGATCCCAGGGTCCTGGGATCGAGCCCCACATCGGGCTCTGTGCTCAGCGGGGAGCCTGCTTCTCCCTCTCCCTCTGCCTGCCTGTCTGCCTACTTGTGATCTCTCTCTCTGTCAAATAAATAAATAAAATCTTTAAAAAAAAATATTAGTTGTTATTATTATTATTTTCATCTCAAATTTGTACAGTCATCAGAACAAAATCCTTCAACCTGTGGCTTGCTCCCCTCCTGTGGTTCCCTCGGAGGGAGGCTGCTGACAATTCACAGACTCACTGTGGCATTTCATGGGGGCTGGAGCTCAGAATCAAACGTAAGACCTTTTGACTCATGTAGCAGGAGTCCCAGCGTGAAGCTACTCTGTGATCAACCTGGGATTCCATATTCACTCTCTGCAAGGAGAGTGGCCACGTGATAGCTGAGAGCAAAGGAGACAGCACTGAAGGACCCTCAGGAAGGATCAGAGGCTTGGAAGGGGGCCTCGAGCCCCTGGGAGTGGGAGTGTAGTTGAAGAAGTCATGTCCGCCTCCAGGTGTCCGTGGGCTGGGTGGCCAAGAGACCAGGGCTGCATTCAGAAGATGCACCAGCATGGAGCCAGCTGGTGCTTTTGCTGTGGTTTCTTCCTTCAAAGGTGGTCTGTGATTATAGGGTTTTGTGGCCGGCCACCCCCTCCGTTCCCTCCTGGCCAGGAGGCAGGAGGGGCTAAGAGGAGGTCACCTGCCTCATTTACAGAGAGGCTGATCCAAGTGGGAAATCCCAGCAGGATTGCTCACTGTTTTCCCAAAAGACACAGATCCCACAGCATGGCACTCCCATATCCTGTTCCCAGGGATCTGCCTGCATTCTGCTGAAAGCTGATTCTCTGTTCAGATAGCTGTGGATTAGAAGTATTTCAAATTTCAAGATGTTGTCAAATACACTCTTAATTGCTCCATTAATGATGTTCTACCTAAAGAGGAGTAAAAAATTGAGCTAAGCATCCCCCAAAAGAAAAAAAACCCAGTAGGATTCTTGATTGCTAGCCACACAAACCAACTTTTATTGAAGTATAACATACATACAGAAAAGTACACAATCCAAAGTGTACAAAGAATTTTCACAAACTGGACACACCCAGGTAACCAGCAACCAGATCAACACACAGAACATTCTAGAAGCTCCCCTTGTGCCCTTCTGGTTCCCATCCTCCAAAGAGTAACTAATATTCCCTACTTGCGACAGCATGGGTTAGCTTTGCTGAGTTTGGCCCTTGACATAAATGGAATCACGTAGTATGAACTTGCCCTATGTCGTGAGCCTCACACCATGCTGTGGGGTCAAGCTGCAGGATCGTTATTCCCACTGCTGCCCAGGATTTCACTGTGTGAATACACCAGAATTTGTTTATCCATTCAACGTGGGCACTGGAGTGCTTTCCGGCTTTGGGTTATTCCGAATAGCGCTTCTATGAACACTCTAGTACTTTTCTCTTGGTGAACACATACACATTTCTGTAAAGTACGCACCCAGGAATGGGGTTTTAAGATCATATGATATGTACATCCAACCCAGGCTATTTCATGGAATAAGAAATTTACTGGATAGAACTTGGAGGCTCAAAGATATTGACAGAAAGCTAGAAAGAAAGAGACCTAGGAGGATGTGGGGGGTGGGGCAAGATAGCTAGTGGGGCCGAGGAATGGACCAGGAATGGTCTACTCAGCACTCTGCCGTCCCGGGTCACTGTTAGCCGTGGGCACAGAATCCCTGCAGCCTGCCTGGCTTAGATGCCTCCCCTTCTGGGCCAGTGAGCCCCTGGATCACCGCAGCTCCCATAAAACCAATCTCAGCATCTTCTCATTTCTTGGCCACTTGCTCCAAGCTCATAGGTCCAGGCCAAGGAGTCCAGGCAGTTCACATCAGGCCACTGGCCCCTCCTTGGCCGGCCTGGTGCTGGAAAGGGGGTACACCTGAGAGACAGGGAAGACCTCCCCCTTTCAGCATCCACAGTGAAAGGGAGTACTATTGCATCCCACTAAATGTACATGTAAGGGATGATTCCCTCCCCGTAGGAAGGGGAGGTCAGATGCTGGACAGCCAAACTGCAAACACAAAGTGACAACAGTCCACAGCGGGTGCACCCACTTTGGTTCACTTCCTAGTGAGTGGCTAGCAGGGCGAGGGGCTCATCTATCTGTTTGGGTATCTAGGAGCCCAAGTGCATGACCTTGCCTTTAGGAAGAGGGCAGTGAGTTCAGGGACACTTTAGACGGGACAAACCAAAACGACGAAAAAGCATCTCACAGAGGAAGGTAAGGGAGAGAAGAGGAAAAGGAAAAAGCGAGGGACAGAGGCGAGGGACAAGAAAAGTGAAAACCAAGGAGAGAAAGTCTGGAGGAAGGCGAGAAGCACCATTTCTTCCTGATCTGATTTAGCCAGCGTCCATGCTGTCCCACTTTCTCGTGTTCTCTGATGTGCTTTTATGAATTGTGCTTTGCTTAATCAGGTTAATGATGTTGACATGGACCACAGAAGAAAGAGCTCCTCGTCATCAACCGAGACGGGGAAGGGTTTGAAGTCTGATGATCACACACAGCCACACAATTCTGCTCTCATTAGAGCATACAGCTTCCTAACCTCACTGGTGATACCTGTGAGCTTTAATGAAATGAAGAATCGCTTCCAACAAAAGAGGCAGAGAATAAAAATGCACTAAAACCATTTGCAAGGTGGCAAGTTATTAATTGATCTGAAATTATATTTGGCTCCTTGTGGGCAATTTTACATGAGTCCTCCAACCACGGTGTCTTTGAAGTCATGCATTCCTGCCAGTGTTATATTGGAGCTTTTAGCAATTTGTTTTAAATGATAATCAGAGCTTCCATCTATGTACACCTCTCTGTGGCCTCCCAGAGAGAAAGGCGGGAGGAGTAATTACCATTATCCCCAATTAGCAGGTTAGAACATTCCAGGCCCATGATGGCTTGTCCCATATCATGCAGCTAGCTGCTGTGAGAGCCAGGGAGGACGCCAATGGAAGGGCACAAACTTGGACAGGGAGCTCTCTGCCCCCGTGGTTTACTCTCTTTCATCATTTTTGTTTTAGGCGGGGCGTGCAAATTGGTCTCAGAAAACCCAAGGGCTGTCTAATCTTCCACTGGGGCATCCACGTATCTGTCTTATCATTTTCCACAAGCTATTTAGGCCCAACGTGCCTTCTCCTGGCAAAGATGAGGAGAGAAGTGTGCTGCACTTATTTATACTAGAAAGAGATAGAACGAGCAAGCAAGGGAGAGGGAGACTCTCAAGCAGCCTCTCCACCAAGCACGGAGTCTGACACGGGGCTCGATCCCAGGACCCTGAGATCACGACCTGAACCGAAATCAGGAGTCGGCGCTTCACCCACTGAGCCACCCAGGCACCCCTCAGTTTTCCTCTCTTTAAAACAGACAGACCTACTCTCGTGACAGTTATTAATTGCTGGGGCATTAAATAAGTGAATACGGTCAATGCTCAGATCATGGGTGGTGCAGAGGGAGCTGCTGCCCTGTGGCTCGCTCCTCTGGGGCAGGAACCACTCTGGTGACACCCCACGGGGCGCCGTGCTGCACCCAAACAGGTCCCTACTAGTGCACCCAGGACAGAACTATGGAGGAGTCAGAGAAGGAGAAGCAGGAAGACGGGACATGTGGAGGGGGGACGGTGCCCTTGGGTGGTGCGGCCGGAGCGCACAGACAGCTACCATGGTGTGCACGGACAGCGCAGCTTGCTACAATATTCCCCCAACATCGACATTTGTAGAAGGACCCTCTCCAAAGTGGTCGAGGGTAATCAGTGGGAAACAGGGACCTGTGACCTTGCAGAAAAGACACACATTGGGAAAGCCGTCTGATGCTGTGGGTTATTTCCTTTCTAACAGGATGACGGAAAAGCAGGAGATAGAGAACTTCCAGATGAAAACATGATCCACATATCTCAGTGGGTCCAAATGCTCTCATTTGCTATTGAATTATTGGGAATGGGGGGAGGGAGGGACGTAGTTTTTCTTTCCCATAAATTAGCCACTGAAATGTATGAGCTCGATGTCCTGAAGAGGGAATAGATGCTTTAAAAAATTAAACCCTGAACCCCATACTTATTTTTACTTGGCACGTGCTATTTGGCTACGAAAATGTCTATTTGCCAGTGATGGAAATGCCATGAGACTGAAAAGAAGGCGTGACATGGAACGCAACTAAGAAAAGCAGCGGAGGAAGGCAGCCCGGGCCATCCCGGTGGGGGAGGGCGGGGGTGGCTGGGACTCCCTACGGCTAAGAGCATGCGGTCTCTGCCAGGGAATTATGGACAGAAGAAGAGCCACGTCATCACCAGTGGAGTCAGAGGATGGTACAAAAGAACTTCTTCTCTCGGAAGGGGTTTTCTGACGCAGGCACTGGTATGATGAGGGGGTCTTCGCGCACGTGAGCTTCACAGTAGGCCAGGAGATCCGCGGCTGCCTGGGACACCTGCAGGGGACACAGCACAGGTGCTGGGTTAAGAGCCAGTTCACGGCGGGTCCAGCACAGAGGTGTCCGTGTGGACACGGCCAAGGATAAGGCCATTCCCAGCCTGGAGAGAGGGTCTGTGCAAACCCAAGGAGACAGGGTTTGAAACATGCCTGGGTGGAAAGAGGTCTGGCCTGGGGGTGCTAGATCAACCTCCAGAGAGGAATGAGAAGGTCCAGACATCCTTGTTCTACTCTCAGTTGAGTGATGAGTGGAGGCTCCAGGCCAGTAGCTTCACAATTACCCTGCTAAACCATGTCTAGATGAATAAAGCTGAGAACTGGGCCCGGCCAAACCAGTGATTGTGTTTACTGTTGTTATTAATTGTTTGATTGCAATCCACTCTCATGACCAGCACAGAGAGACACTTCATTCTCCCCAAGAGAACACATATTATTAGCATATTATATAGATTACATACATGAGCTATGTACTCTCAGCACGTGTCTTAACTCACAATGGCCATTCCCCTGTGCAGGGAGTTGTTGCTGACCAGAAATCTCCTTCCCCTCCATTTTCCTTCCAGTCTTACCTGAAGCCTGAGGATACATGGTGGTGGTGCCCTGAACTATCCTCCTCATTCAAGCCCAGGGGTTCTAGAGGAGGAGCTGGGTGGGAGCCGGCAGAGGGCCGAGACGCCTTCCCTAATAGGAAAATGAAGTTACCAGCTCGCTCCTTTCACCCGGGGTCTGGGTCATGTGCTCGGCAAATGAATGGCCTGTGCATTAATGCATCCTGCCAATTAGGTTGTTCTGTCTTCAAGGGCTTATTAGAGGCTACAGGAGGGGGTAAGTATACAGCAGTCAAATGAGATCTTTTCGGTACATTCAAAGTCTAAATCTTCCCTAGAATGTTAGAAACATTCCACAAATGAATGAAAAAATGTCTTAGAGCCTCCAGTGTATACAAGTCACACACATTCCCTCCAGGTTTTAAAGACTGACCTATCTTCCAAAATTTTCCAGAAATTCTTCTGATTTCCAGCCCAGACCTATCTGATTTAGCAGTGGCTGGAATCCTACAAATAATTCTAGTAGAGAAGTATAAGACATCCCCCCCCCCCCAATAAAACTAGAGGTTGAACAGATGAGTCAAGCTCGGAGCGCCTGGGTGGCCCAGTCCGTTAAGCGTCTGCCTTCAGCTCAGGTCAAGATCTCAGGGTCCTGGGATCAAGCCCTGAGTTGGGCTTTCTGCTCAATCGGGAGCCTGCTTCTCCTTTTCCCTCTCAAATAAATAAATAAATCTTAAAAAAAAAAAGAAAAACTTTAATATACCTCGGTTTACCTTTTGACATGATCCAGCTGGCCCAAAGCTAGCTTGCTAAATTGTAACTGCAGTGTGACCCTTCCCGCGGGCCACACTTGTTCGGATGCTTAACATCCTTCGTGGGTGGATTTGAATAGTTCCATTTCCTGAGAGCGACCACAAGGGGGCGCCCCACTGGGGGGGGGCTGCTGCACGGTGACCAGGATGTCAGACCAAGGCATTAGAAGAAGGGGCCCCAAAAATGTAGCTCTGGAGGTGCCAACCTCCAGTTATAAGACAGTCACAGGGATGAAAAGTAAGCAAAGCGTAGGGAATATAGTCAAATAGTATTTTAACAACACTGTATAGTGACAGATGGTTACTACACTTACTGTATTTTGTAATGTACAGAATTGTGGAATCACTGTTTCACACCTGAAACTAATATAACACTGTATGTCAGCTATAGTTCAATTTAAAACAACAATGAGGCTTTGTAGGACGGCTGGGCGAAGGAGAGATGGGGCTGGGCTGTCCCTGCCTCCCATCCGTGTGTCTGCTGCCCACGCAGCTCCGAGTCTATAGCACCCGAACAACTAAGCTGTTCGTGTCTGGCCTTGCTAGTTTTCAGCAGATCTAATCTAGGGAATTTTCTATCACCTCTAAAGGTGATACTGCACTTGGTTCCACAATTTTTCTTTCAGGAAAACAGGCTGTTCTTTGATTGCCTCCTTTTGCCTGCTGGTTTTAGGATCACAGATGTGCTTGCTGAGTTAGAACGACAGTCCTCTGGAGGGTGGAGTCCTGTCTGGGCACCTGTACAACGGGAATGAATACCTAATGGGGACTGTCTTGGTGCCAGGTAATAAGAGCCCAATTTAAGACCAAACGGGCAGATCTGGGTTGGTTCCATGCAATATTTATATCCTAGATGCCCTCGTTTTGTTGAAACAACACTCAAAGAACGCGTAAGTCATCCTACAATCAAAGAATCAAGGGAGGTTTCCAGCTCAGCCGTCAGCCCCCTTATTTCACAGAGCGTGCGATGTTCCTTTATTTCCTGCATAAACAGAGTATTTGGATAACCCCTGAAGTTTGTTGTTATGTGATCTGTAAAGATAAATATAAGTAATGAACATCTTAATGAGTCTTACACATGAAAAGTGACATCCTGACACACAACTTAAGATCCAGGCATTACTTAACCCAAACCTGCTTGTTAGGTTGCGTGGGAGGTTTTTCTTAATCAGTCCTAGATTGATTTTTATAGTTGAAAGTTTCCTTCCACGCATATAAAATATGGGCTGCAGGCTTTGCCAAATTGCAGAAAACATCTGCCATCTTTGAAACAAAAAACATATGATTTGCTTTCAAAGAGAAAATTTTATTTGGGTTGGAAATTTAAAACTCCCTTACTGTTTATGCTTTCTCATCAAGCCTAAAGTCTGCTTTACCTAAAGACCTCTGTTACGAAATGCCCAGAGCCTCTCTGCCTCTGCTCCTTAGTATTGAACTGTGAGAAGACAACAGATGTTGAAAAGAATTGGCAGCCTGGGAGCAACTGTGGAATTTTACCATTGCATTTCAGAGTAAAAGAGGTGATTAAAACAGCCCAAGTTAGCACATAATCCTGTTAGTTGCACTATAATTACAAGCTTCAATGATGGGAGAAAATGTTGCAATTACTATAGTCAAACTCTTCGACAAGACAGATGACATAATTACTATTCTGGCTGTGACACCCACTGCATTTATCCTTTGCATCTAAAGTAGAGCAACTCACACCTATTTCCCAGCAATCCGGGTCTATTTAACGATACTACTTGGAATCAATTTCAAGCATGTTTGATGGTTCTGCCTGTTCCTCCCTCCACCCCAAGAAAACAAAGCAGGATTATTGTCGAGAGCACAGCCAGGTTGCAGCCCCCGTGGTGCAACAACAGTATCTTTTACAAGGTCAAACTCAGTGCACGCTCCCAACGGAAGTCATATGCTGGTTTTCCCCAGTGGAACCCTCAGGACATTACAGGAATTATACCTCACCTCTAAAGTCTGAGCAGACACCACAGGGTGAATCCTTGTGCATTTTTTCTTTCTTCTAATGTCAGGAAGTATTCGAGATCAAAACACCAGTTCCTAAGCACATGCTCAAGATACTTGCTTATTATGATGTCGTGAACCGAATGTTTGTGTCCTCCCCCACCCTAAACCAAACAGGGAAGCCTAAATCTCAATGTATTTGGAGGTGGGGTCTTTGGGAGGTAATCAGGTCATGAGGATTGAACCCTTATGAATGGGATTAGTGCCCTTCTAAGAAGAGACATGCGAGAGATCTCTCTCCACCTGCCATGTAAGGTGGGAGAGATCTCTCTCCACCTGCTATGTAAGGTCACAGCAAGGAGGTGGCCACCTGTAAACCAAGAAGAAAACTCCCACCAGAACCACACCAGCACCGTGATCTTGGACTTCCCAGCTTGCAGAGCTGTGAGAAATGAATTTCTGTTGTTTAAGCCACAGGTCTGTGGCACTCTGTTATAGCAGTATGAGCTAGCTAAGTAAAACATTTGGCTTCTAGTGGATCCCAGCAACTACTCTGTATTGATACAGATCAATATAGACAATTTTCAATCGTTGGGTCCTAGGCCACAGATATAGCAGCTAGTTGGGAGTGGGGAAGGTTATCCCTGGAGGATACGAGGTGGGAGGGGGCTGGAAGATACATGGGAATACACGAATAATATAACAGAGAGTCCCTCTCTGAATTCTAAAGTCAAATGTTCATAATGGTGGATTAGCTATCATTGCATAAGGTTTTTTTTTTTTTTCCCCACATGAGAAGTTGATTGCACAATGAGCGGTAAATCCAAGATACTTGCAAGAGAGTTTAGTATCTCCAAGTTAACCTAACTAAGAGCTGATATTACACGGCCTTCACTGCCGGAAGAGCTAAGCCCTCACTGAGCTTGATTAGAATGATTAACCAGATCCACTGTGGACCTCAACCTAACCAAACCCTTTCAACAGGTTGGTACATGTCCTATATGATTCTGACCACCTCTTAGTTTTGACATATCCCAATTTTCCACAAAGGAACCCCTAATTCAATCATTTTGCAAGTTTACTGAAAAGAGTAATTTATTTGGTGACAAGAAGTAGTGAGTCACTCAAGAGGTTTCTGGGGTTTACTTAAAGGTGAAAGATGGATGTAACAAGAAGGTTCTAGGCTCCAGGGATTCTAGAAAGCCAGCGGCATCTCTTAGAGAGGAAGCGTTGGATTGTGAGTCAGGAAACAATGTCTCTGACCGAGCTGCGCTCAGCTCTAATGAGCTGTGTCATTCTGGGCAAGACAAACACTCAGGCACTGAGTATCAGTCCTGTCAACGGGAATAGCAGTAGCTGCTGGTCTGTGATGAAGCGACATAATGGATGCTATTATATATACAGCATATTATTATTTCATTATTCATTTGGCTCCTTTCTGGGAGGGCGTTGAGAAACAGACATGAGGAAGTTTCTCAGAAATTATTAGGGCAACTGGGTGCCCACAGTGCCCCGAACCCAAATCCTCATGAATTGGAAGTGTCCCTCACCTTTTTCAAACGCACCTTTTGTCTTCTTGTTCTCCTGCTTATGTTCTTTTCTTTGATTTAATTCAAAGATTTTTCTCCTTTGATCTGACAGCTATTCTAGAATCGCTCATTCCTAGCCCCCTGTCTTTGAATTTATTTCTAAATCTGACTGTAGACAGTTACCATCTGAATCGGTCTGGGTGAGAGCTATGAACGTTTCTGGGAGAGGATGAGAAACCGAAGAGAAGGTTTAAATTGCTAAAGTAGCAGAAGGAGCAACGAAGGGGTGGGACCTAGAGTTCAGACTGGACACGTTAGAAAGGCAAAATCTGTTCGCACTGCCTTGACCTTGGGCTGGGTCACAGGATGTCATTTATATTTATTTTCTTTTAGACATGTCATTCTTGCAACCTTCACATCATTTCTCATCTTGATTATATCCCTTCCCTGGACTTCTCCGGATGCTTTTAATTGGCTGTCAGTGACCTATCAGAACACGACGGACTCCCTGATTTTGTTCTTTTTCAGTTTTCCACAGGAAACACCCTGGTATTTGAGCCTCACTCATCTTCTGTTTTAACAACAAGTGGCTTTCACTTTAGAATCTTCTCGTTTGGCTTCGGAAAACACAGCGTGTTTTATCTTGTAGAGAAATGAAACCATAAAGAACACATGTTGTTCTTTTAAAAGAACTCACAAACTGGCAGCACTGTCATGACTCTTAGAAGGGCTAGAAAAAAAATAAGGGTAAGACACGTGAAAGACTTATCTGTGAGAAGAATATGAGGAAAACTGGTTCAAATATAAATGTGAAGCAAGAGCCAAAAGGCTGACACCCAAAGGTCTGTCCCAGCAAACTTCTGCACGCTTACTATTCGGTTCCACTCAACAGCTCTGTGTTATCCATGCTGATGGGCAGAACCAGTAGAGAAGATAAACCTGACCTCATTTACACTTAAATTTGGAATATAATTTATGATTTTTATGCAGTGTGTTTCCATGAAAATATGGTCATATTTTGCGTTTGGCTACTGGTCCCTAAGGGAATGAGGAGGAAGATATAGATTGTATACAAAATGGACAGTGTACATGCAGATAATGTGGGGGTGAGATCCTATGTGGGAAGGACAGAAAGGGTCTCTTTTTCTGCTTACTATACCACATGGTCACCTCGCATGGCACCCTCTTCCCCCTTCACATATCATCATACCATATAAATGATAATAAAATCAGAGGAGGGAGTGAGTAACTGGGTCCTCAGGGGTTGGTGGCATCTCTGTGGAAGAGGTGATTCCAATGAAGAACTTTAATTTTGAAACAGTTTTATTGTCTTTACAATAATAATCCTTATTTATTTGTAAAATTGCCAAAAAAGTTCAAAGCTGGAAGCAAAAATCAACTGCCACTTGGAGACAGTGCTTTGGTGAACATCTTTTCCGATATCTTACTATTCATCTTTCTACATACAATTTCATATACTGTTCTGTAACATGCTTTTTTGTTAACTCAGTACACACAGATGTATGTCATTGTTTAGGATGATAATGAAGTGTAACACTGTCTCTACCTAACTTACTTAACCAATACCTATTGATGGACAGTCGAAAATTACAATTTGTCGACATTATAATAGGGCTCTGATGAAATTCTTACTTCCCTTCATTATTTGTGAGATAGTCTCTGGATAAATTTCTAGAAGTGAGAATACTGGGGTCAAGAGTATGCACAATAAACATTTTGATACATACCCCAAACTATCCTTCTGGAAGACTATATCAGTGTCCACTCCAACCATCAAAAACCTCTCACTTCACGGCCGATGAATGACAGTGGATTTCATCAAAGATTAAAAACATCAACAGTCTTACAGTAGCCAAGATATGGAAGCAATCTGAGTGTCCATCAATAGATGAATGGATAAGGAAGATGTGGTATATATATATATATACCTACACAATGGCATATTCCTCAGCCAAATAAAAGGATGGGATCATGCCATTTGTGACAAGGTGTTTGGACCTAGAGGGTATTATGCTAAATGAAATAAGTCAGACTGAAAAAGACAAATACCACATGATTTCACTCATATGTGGAATAACAAAAAGCAGCAGTCAACGAGAACAAACTGATGGTTACCAGAGGGGATTGGGCAAAATGGATGAAGGGGAGTGGGAGATTCAGGCTTCCAGTTATGGATTGAATAAGTCAAGGGAATAAACGGCAGAGCATAGGAAACATAGTTAATGGTACTGTAATAGTCTCAATGGTGACAGATGGTAGCTACACTTGCGGTGAGCACAACATTACATATAGAGAAGTTGAATCACTATGTTGTACACCTGAAACTAATGTCACATTGTGTGTCAACTATACTAAGACAAAAACAACTGTATGGGTCTCGATGTGTGTGTGTGTGTGTTTTTAAGCAGATCTTAATGTTGTTTTGAGCATAATTCTTTTATTACTTATGGAGGTAAATGTCCCTTCATATATTTAACCATTTATATTTCTCCATTTTAAACTGCCTAGTCATTTGTACAGTTAAAAAAAAGAGGATCTTTTCTTATTGATTTTTCAGAGAAATTTCAGAGAGGTTTAGAGAAATTAACCCTTCGTTACACAAGTGCAAATGTATTTATTTTGTTGATTGGAAATTTTTACCATATTGAATTTTTTAAAATACAGTCAAAACTTTTATGTTATGAACTGTGGATTTTGTGGTATATTTGGCCTTCCTGAATATTTATAAAAACAGTTGTTCCTATTTTCCTAGTACTTTTATGGTTTTATTTGTTATATTAAATCTTCGATCAGGGGCGCCTGGGTGGCTCAGTCTGTTAAATGTCTGCCTTCAGCTCAGGTCATGATGTTGGGGTCCTGAGATGGAGTCCTGCGTTGGGCTCCGTGCTCAGCTGGGAGCCTGATTCTCCCTCTCACTCCACCCCTCCCCTCCCAAATAAATAAATAAATAAAATCTTTAAAAAAAATAAATCTTTGATCAAAGTTAGGGACTGAACCATGTCCCCCAAACTCGTATGTTGAAGCCATAAACCCTAATGTGACTATTTGGAGATATGGCCTTCAGGGAGGTAATAATTAAGGTTAAATGAGGTAAAAAAAAAAAGGGGGTGGGATTCCCTAATCTGATAGAATTGGGTATGTTTAAAAGAAGAACAAACACCAGAAAGCTCTCTCTTCCCCTGAGCACAGAGGGAAGGCCATGTGAATACATGGTGAGAAAGACAGAGGCCTCACCAGACATCAACCCGACTGACACCTTGATCTTGGACTTCCAGGCTCGAGAACTGTGAGAAATTAAATTTCTGTTGTTTAAGCCACAGAGTCTGTGTTGTTATGGTAGCCCAAGCAGACACATACAATCCATCTGAAGTTCTCTGTATAAAATTAGTGATGTATGCAGCTTTATTTATTTTCCAAAGGGCTAGCAGTTTCCAGCAACATTTATAAATAATGTGTTCTCCACTGATTTGAGATACCATCTGGATCATATTCCAAATTCCTAGTACATTTGGATCTATTTAGGACTTCCTATTCTGTTCTATTGATCTAATTATAAAGCTTTAAATACTCTGATTTTATAATAAACTTTAATACCTCGCAGGAAATTTCTACACATCTTCTTCTTTGAACACAGATACTTAAAAAAATTCCTGGATACTCTCACACATTTATTCATCCAATTGAACTTTAGAATAGTTTGAAGTTTGCTTTCTCCAAAAACAGAAATAGAATTTTGATTAGATCTGTGTTGAATTTATATATTAGTTTACAGAGAATAGACATTTTTACAATATTGACTCTGCCTATTCAAGAAGAAGGTGTCCACTTTCCTTTATCCAAATTGTCTCCACCTTCCTTCTTTCAAGTCTTTTATGCCCTTTTATGTTTTGAGTGTTTGTTAAAAAATACACGTCTTACACATTTACATATGGCATTCTCAAAGTCAATTTCATTGTTTAAGAGATGGTTTAAAAAGGATACTGAGGCTGACATTTACTCATACTATTACCACCATTTTACTGCACTATGGTCAAGGAATGTGGTATGAACCATTTCTACTTTTTAGAATATATTAAAATGTTCCCTGATTGGTACTTACAGAAAAGTGTTCTTATTATTTTCTGGAAAAAGATATATGTCCCATCATCCATCTACCTATCAATCAGTCAATCAATCAGATCAACCTAATTAATTTTATTATTAGTATATGCTTACCTCTCTTTTATCTAGTTGATCCACCAAAGACTAGGAAAGACATGCTATACTCTGACACAACTTGTCCATCTTGACATTTTGTGAGATTTTGCTTTGTCTATTTTTGATACAATTAGATTGAATGGTAAGACTATGTTTAGCTTTATAAGAATCTGCCTTCCAAAATGGCCATACTATTTTGCATTTCCACCAGCAACAAATGAGAGTTCCTATCCCTCCACATCCTTGTCAGCATTTACTTTTGTCAGTTTTTTGGATTTTAGTCATTCTAATAGTTGTGTAGTGATATCTCATAGTTCTTTTAATTTGTAATGCTCTAGGGGAATATGATGTGGAGCATCTTTTCATATGCTTCTTTGCCATCTGTATATCTTCTTTGGTGAGATGTCTGTTCAGACCTTTGCTTTATTTATTTTTTTAAGATTTTATTTATTTATCAGAGAGAGAGAGAGAGCACACAAGCAGGGGGAGCAAAGGCAGAGGGAGAAGCAGGCTCCCTGCTGAGCAAGGAGCCCCACACGGTACTCAATCCCAGAATCCTGGGATCATGACCTGAGCCGAAGGCAGACACTCAACCAATTGAGCCACCCAGGCATCCCCTTTGGTCTGTTTTTTTAATGGGGTGGTTTGTTTTCACATTGTTGAGTTTTAAGAGTTCTTTGCATATTTTGGATACCAGTCCTTTATCAGATATGTGTTTTGCAAAGGCTTTCTCCCAGTCTGTGGCTTGTCTTCTCATCCTCTTAACAGTGTCTTTCACAGAAAAGTTCTTAATTTGAATGAAGTCCAGCTCATCAGTTTTTCTTTTGTGGATTGTGCTTTTGGTGTTATAGCTAAAAACTAATTGCCAAACCCCAAGGTCACCTAGATTTTCTCCTGTGGCTTTCCTCTAGAAGTTTTATAGTTCTGCCTTTTATGTGATCCATTTTGAGCTCTTTTTTGTGAAAACTATAAGGTCTGTGTCTAGGTTTATTGTTTTGCATGTGGCCATCTAGTTGTTCTCACAACATCTGTTGAAGAGACTATCTTTTCTCCATTGTATTGCCTTTGCTTTTTTGTCAAAGGTCAGTTGACTATATTTATGTGGGTCTATGTCTGAGCTCTCTATTCTGTTTTATTGATCTCTTTGTCTATTCTTTTGTCAATATCACATTGTCTTCATCAGTGTAGCTTTATAGTAAGTCTTGAAGTTGGGTAGTGTCAGTCTTCCAACTTCCTCTTCTTCAATATTGTGTTGGCTATTCCTTTTTTTTTTCTTTTTTTCCCTTCTCCATATAAACTTCAGAATCAGTTTGTCAGTATCAACAAGCTTTTTTATTGGTAGTGTCCTGAATCTGTAGATCAAGTTGGGAAGAACTGACATCTTAAGAATATTGAGTCCTCCTATCTATGAACATGGAATGTCTTTATTTATTTAGATTTTCTTTGATCTCTTTCATGAGTTTTGTAGTTTTTATCATATAGATCTTGTACATATTGTAACCAGTGGTTAAAAAACGATTGATAGGAGATGGTGAAGGAAGGATGAGTGGATTGAATCTGAAGCAATAGTTGTAGACCCTGAAACCAATTGTGTTGAATTTGATGGGGAGAAAAGTTGTGATCAATGTGGCTTATGATACAGGAAAGAGGGTGGGTCCTATTTCTGTTAGAGTTGGACCTGTGATAGTTGCAAGTTAATGCACAGCATAGTAGCTCTGGAGAAATTTGGGCCAGGAAAGTGGACTATTCGGTTGAAGCAGCTTAGTCTCAAATAATACTTGTCCCAAGTGATATTAATATAATACAATCTTGCAAACCAAAGCCCATTGGTAACCTGCGCTTGAGAAGATGGTTTTCTTTCTAGGTAGAATTGTATGATCAAACTAAGATTAAGTTTTTCTTAAACACTAGAATGCCCAAAGCACCAATCTAATGAAAAATACACAGCAATGACTAGAATAACCACAAACTTTGGGAGTAGAGAAAAGAACACCACAATGGGCTGGTGTAAATTCTTTGTCAGATTATGCTTGCTTATATTCAACCCATGTTAGGGTCTAACTTTTGGAATAAAAGGTCATGTTGAAGGAAGTAGACTCTCAGGTCATTCCTATGGAAGAGTTCACCCTCTGCCTCACTGGTGACATTCACTCTACAAGACACCTAATATTCTTTTTGCTGCAGCTGTTGATGTTTATACATTCCATGAACGGACACAGATGGGCAGAGATCTCTAACCATTTGGTACCTAATGGAGTAAAAATGTCTGATGCCCAAATCTGAAGTCTATAAAGAGTAAAAATTGAAAAGACTGATGACCCTATTGTACTAACAGATAAAGAATCCAGAAGAATTCCAAGACTGAATTGATCTAGAAACCGTAACCTGGTAAAGACTTTGGATACCAGTGATAGCTTCCTGAGGCAGATGACCTTTGGAGTGATGGCTCAGAGAGACTTTCTGTGGTGAGTGAAGTGCTTGGCTCTCACTAGTTCCTAAAAGATGGGAAAGAGAGACTGGGCAAAATGGCACTATCCTAGTAATGTTGAAGATCTGGGGGTGAGTGGTGCTTTGACAGTGCCTACGAAGAATGCATCAAGTCCAATCTTGTGCAGATATTAGAGGGCATGCCAATATTTATTCCTGATGGACATGAACTCCTCTAGCATAGCAGACTCAACTGTACTAAAGCTTGTTGGCTCTGAAGATTCTATGGTGATTGAAGCTGGATTGGAAGCAAACCTTGTATTGAAAAAAAATTTGTTAAAAAAATTTTAAATTTTGGTAAAACGCACATAAAATTTACCATCCTAACCACTTTTAAATGTACAGTTCGGTATTAAGTATATTCACATTGTTGTGCAGCCTACACAACAGAACTCTTTCACCTTGCAAAACAGAAACTCTGTACCCATTAAAAAACAACTCCCCATTCCCTCTCCCCCAGCCCCAGGCAACCACCACTCCACTTTCTGTCCCTATGAATTTGACTATTCTGGGTATTTCATATAAGTGGAATCATACAGTTTTTGTTCTTTTGTGACTGGCTTAATTCACTTAACATAATGCCCTCATGGTTCATCCGTGTTGTAGCCTGTGTCAGAATGTCCTTCCTTTTTAAGGCTGAAAAATATTCTATTGTATGGATATACCACAATTTGTTTATCCATTCATCTGCCGATGGACACATAAGTTGCTTCTACCTGTTGGCTATTCTAAATAATGCTATGAACTGAATGTACAAATCTCTTAGAGACCCCGATTTCAGTTCTTTGGGATATATACCCAGAAGTAGAATTGTTGGATCATATGGTAATTGTATTTTTAATTTTTTGAGGAACTACCATACTATAGCTTTCTATCACGGCTGCACCATTTTACATTCCCACCAACAGTGCACAATAGTTCCAATTTCTTCACATCTTCACCAACACTTGTTATTTTCTGTTCTGTTTTGTTTTGATAGTAGCTATCCTGATGGATGGGAGGTAATGAAAAAGGTTTTTAACACTAAATGTTGTTATTCTAGTCCCCTCTCTCCTGTGGTAGAGCTTGTTGCTACTGCTGGGACCCTTAGAACGCAAGAGAGAGCCCAAAGAGACAGCTGGATGAAGTCCACTGAAGTGGCCCTAGCAGCTCAGCACAAAGTTAGGGACCTCACAAGGCAAGAGTTTGGACATCGGCTAAAAAGCAGGGCCTTTGTTTCATAGCCCTGATCAAAAAAGGTGCTCCTGCAGGTGTTGCTTATTTGTGATGTATGAGCCAGTGTTTATAGCTGTAGGTTTCCTATGCCCTTTTAGGGGGAACAAGGCCTGTGATGCATGGACTGCCTCACATGACCCTGTTTCTATGATATTGATTTGTATCTCCTTTACTGAAATCCAATTATTGGAAATGAAATAATATTGCTAAAGAAGCACACATTTTACATTATATTTGACTTTCTGCATAATTGGGAATAGTACTTCTGTTGCCTAGCACATAAATGACCCCTTGGCTAGTAGAGAATTCTTTGCAGAACTTTAGAATTTTTACATAATCTTAGGCTGGCCACTTCTGAACTGTGTGATGCATTGTTGTCCAGACTGATATTTCTGCCCTTTGTAGGTAGGGCACTGTGGTTTAATGATTAGACTCGAGGTTCGGGGTTGGTATCCCCACTTAATCACATAACTGTGGGCCTAAGTTTTCTTGTCTGTGAATTGCGGTATGAGCAGCACCAATATCTTAGGGCTGGGGTGAGGATTCAAGCACTTAACACATATTGTTAGGGGCATGTGTCCCAAATGATTACTTTCTCTGCCTGCATATTTAATGGGCTTTTCCTTTACTTTTGAGAGTAAGGAACCTCAGCAGGTATATGTGTCTCAGGGCTTATTATTTTCTATTATAGTCCTTCCTGGAACATGATGAGCTGTTTGGATCTGCAGATTTAAGTCTTCCTTTATTTAATGAAACCTTTTTATATTCTCCCCTTAAGAGTATTTTTTATTCCATTTGTTCTCTCTGCCAGGAACATCAGCATCCAAATGTTGGAATGTTGCTGCCAGTCTTTATTTCTATCACCCTCTCTCTAACTGCTTTGATCTGATTGTTCATCTTTTCTTTTGCATTATGTATGAGTTTCTGAAGCCTGTGCCCCATGTCATTAATTTGGTTTTCTAGAGCATATGTTACACTCTTTGCTCCTTCTAATGATATTCCCCATCCCCCCTCAACTTCTTTCCTTAGTTTTCCACCTCCCTTTCTAACTCATTATTTTATCTCCTCTTTGAGCTAGTGTTTCATAGATTCTATGTTTGCTTTACATTTTTTGAGACTCTAAAGCAGTTACCTAAAGTTTTCTTTGGTTTTCTGGAAGACAACTTTTTCCTAAATGAATGCTTTATTGGTCTTTTATATGCTATAGTCCGATTCTTGATTTTTTTTGGCAGTATGTTTACATAGGTCCAGAAAATTTGTATGGAACCACAAAAGACCCCGAATAGCCACAGCAATCTTGAGAAAGAAGAACAAAGCTGGAGGCATCACAATCCTAGATTTCAAGACATACTACAAAGCTTTGGTAATCAAAACAGTATGGTATGGGCACAAAAATAGACACAGAGAACAATGGAACGGAATAGAGAGCCCAGAAATTAACCTACACTTAAATTATTAATTAATCTATGACAAAGGAGGCAAGAGTATACAATGGAGAAAACACAGTCTCTTCATCAAACAGCGCTGGGAAAACTGGACAGTTACATGCAAAAGAATGAAACTGGACCACTTTCTTACACCATACATAAAAATAAACTCAAAATGGATTAAAGACCTAACTGTGAGATTCCAAACCATTAAACTCTTAGAAGAAAACATAGGCAGTAATTTCTTTGGCATCAGCCATAGAAACATTGTTCTAGATATGTCTCCTGAAGCAAGGGAAGCAAAAAGCAAAAATAACCTGTTGGAACTACACCAAAATAAAAACCTTTTGCACAGTGAAGGAAACAATCAATAAAACTAAAAGGCAACCTACTGAGTGGAAGGAGATATTTGCAAATGATGTATCTGATAAGGGGTTAGTATCCAAAATATATAAAGAACTTATACAACTCAACACAAAACCCCCCCCAATAATCCAATTAAAAAATGGGCAGAGGACCTAAATAGGCATTTTCCCAAAGAAGACATACCAATGGCCAACAGACACATGAAAAGATGCTCAACATCACTCATCATCAGGGAAATGCAAATTAAAACCACAATGAGGTATCACCTCACACCTGTCAGAATGGCTAGAATCAAAAAGACAAGAAACAACAGGTGTTGGCGAGGATACGGAGAAAAAGGGAACCCTTGTGCACTGTTGGTGGGAATGCAAACTGGTGCAGCCACTGTGGAAAACAGCATGAAGTTTCCTCAAAAAATTAAAAATGGAATTACTATATGATCCAGTAATTTCACTACTGTTTACCCAAAGGAAACAAAAACACTAATTTGAAAATATGTATGCACTCTGGTTTGGTTTTGTTTAAAGGATTTACTTATTTATTTGAGAGAGAGAGAGCAAGAGAGAGAAAGCAGGGGAAGGGGCAGAGAGAGGGGGAGAGAGAATCCCAAGCAGACTCATGCTAAGTACAGAGCTTGACGTGGGGCTTGATCTCATGACCCTGAGATCATGACCTGAACCGAAATCAAGAGTCGGATGCCTAACCGACTGAGCCACCCAGGTGCCCCTGCTGTAGTGCTTTTAAAAAGTAATACTGCAAAATTGGAAATAAGGGAAATGTCCCAAGGATAGGAGATAGTTAAATAAATTATTGTACATCAGGTGATGGAGCAAAAAGATAGTAAAAATGACATTTCAGGAGAGTATTTACTGACCTGGATATGTCATCACAATATACTATTTGGTGATAAGTCAGGTTGCAAAACATAATCACCACAATTTTATAAAAAGAAAAATAGGCAAATATGGGCGCCTGGGTGGCTCAGTTGGTTAAGCGACTGCCTTCAGCTCAGGTCATGATCCTGGAGTCCCAGGATCGAGTCCCGCATCGGGCTCCCTGCTCGGCAGGGAGTCTGCTTCTCCCTCTGACCCTCCCCCCTCTCATGTGCTCTCTCTCTCTCATTCTCTCTCTCAAATAAATAAATAAAATCTTTAAAAAAAAAAAAAAGAAAAGAAAAATAGGCAAATAGCTAGATGGAAAAAACATGGAAATGTAGTAGTTATAAATTATTTAAATTTTCTTCCTTATACTTTTATTTTCCAACATTCTCTAAAGTAAATGAGTACCATTTTTATGAACAGAGAAATAATGTTATTTTTAAAACAGGAATTAAAGCCCTCAGAATAGGGTACCTACTTTCTTAGTCTCACTCGAAGCTTCTGGATGTTCTCTCTCCCTCTTTACAAGCCTTACTCACACTACATGCTTCTAGATAAATCCAACTTACTCTCATATCTTTATGGTTTGAAAAAAATTCTAAACAGAATAAACAGAGTATATGTAAAATATATCTTCAACACTTGCAAATTCAACTCTTGTGTCCTTGCAAATTCAACTCTTGTGTCCCCAAAAAATACAATATTTTTTGATCACGTATTCCCTTTTCTTTTATTATTTATTAAAAGATTTTATTTATTTATTTGAGGAGAGGGGAGGAACAGAGGGAGAGGGACAAGCAGACTCCGTGCTGAGCGCGGAGCCTGATGCAGGGCTCAATCCCACAACCGGAGCCAAAATCAGGAGTCAGAAGCTCAACCGACTGAGCCACCCAGGTGGCCCTGATCATGTATTCTCTTTTCTTTTAAACACCAAATCACAAAACCTCAATGTCCAAGAGTAAATGGGAGTAATTCCTTTTTTTCCTAAGGCTATTCTGTCCCTTTTAAAACCCTTTTCTCCAAATTGTTCTTAACTGTTATGGAGAAGGATTGCGAGCGACTGTCATTATTTGTCATGATATGATTTCTTTTCTTCTACGTCAATAACTTCCCACACTAGTCTACTTCTGCTGCTGTCTCTTGGGCTTTAGCTTTTAGAGCATTCATCAACTGACATTGTTCTTTCTGCCCTCATTTTTTAGTAGTCTATCGAATGCAAGTTGATATAAAACTGGGTTGATCTATCTGTCAGCAATCAGCATATCAAGCCCGTGTTGACAAAATTAGTCTCAGCCGAATGACAGCCCTATTAGGGATTGTTAGCACATCCCACAGCTGTTTGAGTCATCTGCCACAGGCCTTAGAGCAAATGAGAGAGAGAGAGAGAGAGAGAGACTGAGCATAGTCGCTTGGCAAGTCTGTCAGCGGTTTCCTGGTCCCAGCTGAGAGTTAGGTTTGCTAAAAGGCGTGGTCCCCCTGCAGAGCCCACCAAGTCACAGCCCCTGGGACTGGCCCAATGTCAACAATTCCTCTTTCCCTGGGGCAGCAGAATCAAAGCACACTCAGCAGTGCCCAATAGAGAGGTAGGTTCCATAAGCCTTCCTGGGAGCCTGCGACCTGGCCCGCTCGGGACATCTGTACCTTCGCCATGGGACAACACCTTCTCCACAGCTGTTCTCCTCTGGGCGGGCGGGGGGAGGGGGGGGGAGGCGGGCGGGGACAAGCCGGCTCCGCAGACCATTTTCTCCACTTAAACCTCTTGTGCTTTGCTCAGCTCATATCTGCCGTAACTGTTTGACAAATTTTCCCTGTTCGGTGATCAATGTCATTTATGTACTTTCCCAGTAGAATTTTATATAGCTTAAGCCTCTCATGGGTGAGAAAAAGAATAAGGCTCTGGGTATTCTTTTCCTGTGCACCAAAATAGTTTCCATGATAGCCATCTCTACGTGTTCTTTGTTTCTTTTTTAGGATCCTGAGTATTATTTTCCCAGCTTTTTGCTTTTTGGGAGGCCATACGGGTTCTATGTGGAATCTTCTTTGTTCTTATGATACATGGCAAATATTTACATTTTTTTTTTTTTCTTAGCAGCTGATCTAGGTTCTCAAAGAGAGCCCCCATCTTGGCTGGGAAATATCCTGAGAAGCTTCGAGGCCGGACAGAGAAGAATCCCATGGATGTCGGGAAGCAGGTGTGAGCTGGGGGAGGTACCCAACAAACATTAAATGCAGGTAGGGAGGATGCTGAGGTGGTGGGGAGGGGGTCTCGGAAACCCAACTGTGTGTGGGCCTGAGGCCTGGCCGTGGGCTATGTATAAAGCCTCCCTCCTACGTCCCCTGCAAAATCTGGGACAAAGCCGATGTCGGCGCTGGTAGTTGTGTGCAGATGACGTTCTGGGGGGACAAACAGGACTTCAAGACCATAGTGGACATTTTGGCTCCATCTTCCCTCCATGAACTGTCCAGACCTCTCTGAGTTGACCCTATTCCTTTTTCCTACCTTGGCAACCTGAACAACTGCTTCATGCAGTTCCTTTTTTTCCTCTTCTCTCCCCCTTAAGAGTCATCCCTTTTATTCTCATGAACTGCAAGTTCCATCCTTCCCTTCCCTCTTTCCACGTTGGACACTCTTCTAGTCATGGTAAACTGTGAAGCCCAGAGGTGGGCTCTGCAGCTGGCTACGTACCTTGCCAACCACAGTCCCTTCTGGTTCCGTGCCCGACACCTGTCCTGCCAGTGCCGTCCTCCGGCCCCCACCTGCCGTGCTCCCACCTGGGAGCCAGCTCTGTGGGACTCGTACTTGCACTTATTTCTTCCACAGAGCCTCCAGATGTTTCCCCCACAGCATGCTCCCCCGTCTCTCCAGGGCCTAGGGAAAGGCAGGACGCACTCATCTTTCCCATGCAACAGCCTGTCCTTTTCCCCCTCATTCCCATCACTTTTCGTTTGAGTTCAGTGAATTCTAGGAACTGCTCCTCACCTCCTTCCATGTGCCTGCCCTCTGTCATTGACCCTCCAGGCTCCTCTTTTCCCTCCTCCTCTCCTGCAGTGACCTCTCACCCATTCTAGAAAGGCCACTTCTCCCTGGTGACTCTCTTCCTCTTTCCTCCCTCCTCAAGGTCCCTATTAAGGTCAGTTTGGAGTGTTCTTGATGGTTTCTCTCTCTCTCCAGCTTCTGTTTTTTTTTTTTTTTTTTTTTTTTTTTCAAGATTTTATTTATTTATTTGAGAGAGAGAGAATGAGAGAGAGCACATGAGAAGGGTTAGGGTCAGAGGGAGAAGCAGACTCCCTGCCAAGCAGGGAGCCCGATGTGGGACTCGATCCAGGGACTCCAGGATCATGACCTGAGCTGAAGGCAGTTGCTTAACCAACTGAGCCACCCAGGTGCCCCAGCTTCTGTTTTTATTGTCTGGCTAAATGATAACAATACACACCTCATTTTGCCAAAAGCTGCATCAAATAGATTTTCTTCCCCAAAGCCCTGCTGTGCCCCAAAGCAAGAGGTGTCGAGCGCTTAAACGCACACGTGAGCTTCGCACCCGGGAGGATGGCTATTATACAAAAAAATAAGTATTGGTGAGGATGTGGGGAAAATGGAACCTTTGTGTCTTGTTGGGGGATATGTAAAATGGTATGGCTGCTATGGAAACATGGTGGTTCCTCAAAAAGTTGAGCATAAAATTGCCATATGATCCACCAATCCCACATCTGGGTATATACCCAAGAGAACTGAAATTGGGGACTCCAAACACTCGCACACCCATGTTCATAGCAGGACTGTTCACAAGAGCCCAGAGGCGGAAGCAGCCCAAGATGATGAACACTATCCCCAGGTGAATGGGTAGGTAAGAGGTGGTACATTTGATGGAATATTCTTCAACCATAAAAAGGAAGGGAGTGCTGACATACGCTACGGTGTGGACAAATCTCGGGGAAGACGTGCACCAAGTGAACTAAGTCATATGCGAAAGGACAAACACTGCACGATTCCTCTTGTTGGAATGAGGTTCCCAGAATAGTCATATTCATAGCAACAGAAAGTAGACTAGAGGTTGCCAGGGAGCTGGGGGAGCTAGGAAGGGGGGGGTTGTATGTCTGTTGGCGATCAGGACAAGTTCCAGAGATGGGTGGTGGGGACGATGACTGCACAATACTGTGAATGAACCTCATGCTACTGTACGCTTAAAAATGGTTACAATGGCAAACTGCATGTTATGTGTATCTTAGCACATTTTTTAAAAAAAAATTAAGAAATGTTCAAGGTTTTGGGAGCAAGGGGGAAAAACCCCACATGTGATTGCACAGCTCCAGCGGGGATGTGGTCCCTTGGGGCCACCTCTCTCCTCAGGACCAGGGTCATCTCTTCAAGGACCAAACTCTGCCCACCTGAACCACACCTGATGTGGCCGTCAGCGGCCTCCTCCCTGGAGTCACCACAGAGTCTGAAGATGCCTGCAGGAAGCCCTCTCCTGGGATCCAGGAGCCGCATTTCCATCACCCAGTCGCTGCAGGAACAGGACGAACTACCCTTCTGAATACCATCTAACAAACTTGACTTTGAGTTGGTTTATGATTTTACCTTGTTCTTCTAGAGACATTGCATTGGACTTTAGTGACTCTTGAAGAGTCCTTCATTGTGGGGACATCTGGTGACTGTCACAGGTGAGGGTGGTGGTGGTTGTCACGGGTGAGGGGTGGTGGTGACTGTCGTGGGTGAGGGGTGGTGGTGACTGTCACGGGTAAGGGTGGTGGTGACTGTCGCGGGTGAGGGGTGTTGGTGACTGTCGCGGGTGAGGATGGTGGTGAATGTCGTGGGTGAGGGTGGTGGTGGCTGTTGTGGGTGAGGGTGGTGGTGACTGTCACGGGTGCGGGGTGGTGGTGACTGTCGTGGGTGAGGGTGGTGGTGACTGTCATGGGTGAGGGTGGTGGTGACTGTCGTGGGTATAATTTAAATAAATTACAGAATTTATCTTCCTTGTTAGACTCCTGGCACAGCGTCTGTCCCACCGCCAAGGCCGGTGCCCACTGTCTTTCCAGTCTCTGGCCACGGAGCTGGAGAGTTGGGCTCTAAATCCTTCTCCCTAGTGTCTCCCACACAGACTCTCTGAGTCTGCACCCATGTCTTGGTGTGTCTGCCTGGGCTCTGCTCCACTCTACGCCTGTCTCTGCGGCTTTGGCTGCCTCCTGGCCTCTGACAACTTCACTCTTGCCGGCAGGTCAGTGCGTCTCACGGTCCTGGCTTCACACTTCGTCATCCGGATGCTCTGCACCTGTGTACCCGGCACCCCCAGGCTGCCCGAAGTGGCCTTCCTGGCAAACCCGCAGCTCTTCTGTCCAGCCCAGCTGCTCCAGATGAGCCATGCTCGGCTCGCGCTAGCCTTCCCTACCCTCCGATACCACCTCAGAACCACTACCAGCTCCCAGCTCCACTAAGCCTTCTCTGAGCAAGACGATGGGGCAGCCCACGCGTGTCTGCATCTCAGCAGCACACGTAGTACAGAGCAGGTCCACAGGCGTGTTTATCAAAAGAGCGAGTCTCCCCACCATCCTCATCCTCTCAGCAAATGTCTGTCCTCTGGATCTCATTCTGAGATCCATGCCTATACTGTTGGGGATCTCCCTCCTTTATCTTTTTTTTAAAGATTTCATTTATTCATTTGAGAGAGAGAGAGAGAGAGAGAGCATGCACACATGCACGAGTGCGGGGAGGGGCCAAGAGAGGGGGAGAAGCAGACTCCCTGCTGAACAGGGGCTCAATCCTGGAACTCCGGGATCCTGACCTGAGCTGAAGGCAGACAGATGCTTCACTGACTGGCCACCCAGGTGCCCCTCTCCCTCCTTTAGAATTGTTTAGTTCCTTGCTCTTTGCTCTAGCCTAGAGATCAAGGAGTGATGTCTAATTTGTAGCTGGTATCAGTACTTGCAAGATAGAGACACCTGAATAATACTGGTGCACTTATGGCAATTTGTATCATGCTGTATTCCCTCCTTGCTTCATATATCATTATGTCACTTTCTGTCCTCGTTTACTGCCTCCTTGGATAGCTCAAACCCCAAAGCCCCAGTGTTCCCACAACTGTCCCGATGGAGGCAGGAGCTGCTGCTCTCTGGCCGTAACTCCAGCAGGAGGGGAGGGCTCGGTGCTGGGAACCTCGGGGAGAGACTGTCCGCTCTGCCAGCAGAAGGCTTTAGGGTTCACCCATTACCCCCTGCAATCCGTCCTTTTTGAATCCCAGATGCCTGGGTGAGACCCCTGGTTCTGTGTGCCCAAAGGCCACTGGACTTGAGTTTCCTGGTGTCAGACTCCTGACAGTGTTCCAGCTCTATGACAGCTGATGAACCCAAACGGTATCGGAGAGCCCCATGCTTTGCCTGGCCCCCTGCTGGCTTCTGAGAGCATCTGGAGACGAGGTGGCTTCATCCTGCCTCAGCCCTCCCAGCGTGAAGAGAGCTACACTCATCAGAGGAATGAACATGGTGGGAGGTGACTGGTGCCTCTCTTCACATTCCCCAAAGGAACATTTGAAAACACGGTGCATGGTTCAATGCTTCCCTCCCAACAGCACCCCTGTCAAAATACCCAATGTGGTCTAACCTCAAAGTCACTGCATCGGGCAGGAAAACGATGATGGATCTCACTGTTAAACCCTCTCCCTTATTGGCATGACAACAGAGCAAAATAGAGCTGAGATGAATATGAGTCTATTTTTGGCAGCTCCTTACGGAATTCATGCACACTGTGTATTTTGCATCATTTGAATCCTTGAGCACACTTGGAACTCGGAGGCAAACTCTCATTTGTAAATGTTACAGCTGCCAAGGTTGGCTGGCAGCTCCGCTGGGTGACGTGTTAACTCTCACAAGGAAATAGGGGGAATGCTTGGAGCTGGGTTTTGGCTGGTGTGTGCTTACCTTGACCCTGTCCATACAGGCTTCCATCTTCAGCTGCTCTACAGCCTTCCTGGCTTGCGAGATGCTAGTGGTGCTGTTGTTGGACATGACTTCTTTCATTCTGCTGTCCCTGAAACAAGTGAAGTTGAAGGTTGGAAAAGGCTTACCCTCCTCACCGTTCTCCCCTCTCCTGCCACCTACAGCTTCTCTGTCCGAGCCAGGGAGCGTTTGTGAGTAAACCCTCCTGGGACAAGAGAAGGAAATGCTTCACTAGAGTGATGGGAGCGAGACCTTCTGCTTTTGTTTGGCAAGACCTTCTCAGCCATGGGTAGACCAGATCGTCCCAGCCAGCATTACTTTACTAGCCCCATGACCACAGTAATGCCTTGACTTTTGTGTAGCACTTTGTTAGTAATAAATCATTTTCCTACACATTTGTTCATTCATTCTTCTAGCAGCCCTGAAGGTTGGCAAAACATATTAAGTTCTGTTTAGTAAGTAAAGAAAGTATAAAACTCAGAAATTAAGCCAACAGCTAAAGGTCTCACAGCCAAACTTTGTGGATCCAGAACTCAAACTCAAAGCTTTGAAGCCTAGTGAAGGGTCCTTTCAATGTTTTCATGTGGCCCTCCGGCAATCTACTGCTCTAAGTACACGTCTCCCCTGGAAACAACTGTTTTATTATTAATTTTAATTTGCTTTCGTTCCAAAAATCTTACAGACTCTATGCTGGCAGTCTGTTTTTATTTTTATTTTTATTTTATTTAAAGATTTTATTTATTTGACAGAGAGAGGCACAGCGAGAGAGGGAACACAAGCAGGGGGAGTGGGAGAGGGAGAAGCAGGCTTCCCACTGAGCAGGGAGGCCGAGGCAGGGCTCGATCCCAGGACCCTGGGACAATGACCTGAGCTGAAGGTAGATGCTTAACGACTGAGCCACCCAGGCGCCCTGGCAGTTGGTTTTTAAACAATAACACACACACACATACACACCCTATCCCAAGCATTGATTTTTTTTCCTAGAAGAAGGAAGAAATTCTCCCTGATCTGACATGGAATGCTGCCACAGGACTAGGAAGAAACCACTATAATGCTAACTCTTCCACAAGCAAGCATAGATTTCCACATAGATGCTGTAGGTTTCAGTTGCCCCAGCTAATGACAAACTACTTGGAAGGGGCCTAATCATTCAGCCTGAGAGCTGAAGGTGGGCCACAAAGGGAGCGATGGCTTCCAAGGGCACACAGGGAGGAATGAGGAGGCTTGGCCAGATGTTGGCACACAGGCCACTCTCTGTGAGTTTTTCACACACACGCTAACTCTGTGGTCCAGGTGAGGTGTGGCAGCAGCTTCATTTGTCCACAGGCAACTTTTCAAAAAATAAAAGTCTCTCGTAAGATACAGATCAGCTGCCTAAAACACAGTTTGACAGGTGTGTGTTCCTGTCTTGGTTGGGAACTTCTACTCAACCAGAAGAGAAGGAGAATCAGGAATAGTGGAGGTTTAGAAACCCCAGGGGAACAGACACCTACACCCGGCCACGTAGAGATATGCTTGCATTTCTGCACGTGTGTTCAGGTCTGTGTGTGTCCCCGTGTGTGTCCACATGCCTGAGGTGCCTGCCCTGTGCCCGTCCGTGCATGAGTGGCTGTTCCCCTATGGATGTGTGTGTTTATGTGTATCCACGTGCCTGTGTATCCCCACAAAAGGAAGGAGGAGACACACACAGACACACACAGGGTTTCCAACCCTCCCCAGGCTGATGCAAGTCAAAAAGGACCCAAAAATCATTTCCCTCAGATCCTGATCCTCCCTTCCCATTCCTGAGCTTATCCTCTTTCCTCATCACTGACTTTGGGCTTTTAGGAGTTGGGGAGGTCACTGAAGGAGGGGCACAGGGATGGCTGAGGAGAAGGTAGCTGAGGCCAACGTCAGCAGGAGTGAAGAAGGAAGACACAGGGGAAGGGCCTGGGGGCGGGGCTCTGCACCGTGAATGTGTGGGCGTGGGGGTGAGGAGGGGGTAAGAGGGAGTAGGCGCATCTGCACAGGAAGTGTTACCAGCGGAAGAGCCTTGGCAGACCGGGAGCGGCCTTCTCCCTCCCTCCAGCCCCTGACCGGCTGCACTGAGAGCACCTCGATCCCACTCAACTAGTTTCTCATTCTTCCGCTGTTTATAGAGAGGCACATATTTTCAACATACTCCACTCTGCAGCACAGAACTCTGGCTGATGGCTTAATATTTGGAAAAGATCCCACTGAGCCGTGTTTGGCTTCTTGTGTCCCAGAGATAGAATAAGCTGGCAGGTTGGGGGCTCCAGCCCCTGAGATGCATGGACTCTTACCCCTGCCTCGTCCTCTCTGTGTCTCCTCCAGATGGGGACCACTGTCCACATCTCCAGTGTCACCTCTGAGCCTTCCTCACTCACCCCCTTACTCCTCCTCAGCCGCAAAGTGCCACATCCCTAGTGTCACCTAGTGTCACAGTCGCCTAGCAGACAACCCCATGGTCACTCCCTCCCAAGACCTGTGTCTTTCCTTTCTCTTTCCTGCCACTGGTGCCATGATGCACAGGCAGCCTTTGTAGGTCCTCAAGGCTGCCCGCCATCCCACCCCCAGCCCCAGTCACCCCCTTGTTTTCCTTCCTTGTCAGGGCACAAGAGGAGAAACCCCATCTTTGGCTTCACTGACTGGGTCTTGCCATACTGGCCACTGGGGACTGACCCAGGGCAAAGTCAGGAGATGCATGGGGCAACCCACCCAGAGCCCCAAGCCGGATGTACCCTGGACAGTCCACCTCTGATCCTCGACACTGAGAGAACCTATTCTTCATGGTTTGGGCCACATCTGTTAGGGCCTCTGGCACTTATGGCTGGAAGCACCTCTTCATCCAAGGCTGATACTTCACGTGTGGTGGGTCTGTCCCCCCTCAGGCTCTGCCCTATCACTCAGCTCTCTTTCTCCTGTAATGTTGGTGTCCCTGGGTGCCCTCTCCTCAGCATATACAAATATATTTATGTCTTTTTCATCACCTTCAAACACATAGACAACAATACAACAGAAAAGCTACGCTCCCCCTAGTTTCCACTCTTACTTAAGAAAGAAGGGATAAGGGTGGGCGCCTGGGTGGCTCAGTTGGTTAAGCAACTGCCTTCAGCTCAGGTCATGATCCTGGAGTCCCTGGATCGAGTCCCGCATCGGGCTCCCTGCTCGGCAGGGAGTCTGCTTCTCCCTCTGACCCTCCCCCCTCTCTATGTGCTCTCTCTCATTTCTCTCTCTCTCAAATAAATAAACAAAATCTTTAAAAAAAAAAAAAAAAGAAAGAAGGGATAAGGGTGCCTGGGTGGTTCAGTTGTTAAGCATCTGCCTTTGGCTCAGGTCATGGTCCCGGGGTCCTGGGATCGAGCCCTGCATCGGGCTCCCTGCTCAGCAGCGAGTCTGCTTCTCCCTCTCCCACTCCCCGCTGCTTGTGTTCCCTCTCTCACTGTGTCTCTCTCTGTCAAATAAATAAAATCTTTAAAAAAAAAAAAAAAGAAAGAAAGAAGGGATAACTACAGATGCCCTTAGAAGGACCCCCTACATAACTCGTGGTGGAGATGCAAAAAATAAGGACAGAGGGCACTCTTCCTGGGACACAGGATGACAAGCCTGCTCCACTCCACCTCTTCTGTCTGCTCTGCTGCCCCTCGGTCCTGTCAGACCCTCTTACAGGATGTTACTCGTCTTATCATCCGTGACCTGTACCGTTTCATGTCCATATGTTCATGCTCTCCCTCCAAGTGACTGGTAAGGTTACTCATCGCACATGTACCCAGGACCTAGACTGTGAGCCCCCAGACCTGGATGTCTGAAGTTCACAACCTCCTGAGGTGATTCTGGCATGGACCACAGGTGGAGAACCGCGGCTGGCTATAAATCACTTGTACTCCATTGTTCCTTTGTGTTCACCAGATGACCTTGAGAGGAGTTCTAAGCATCTTCAGGACCTAAATCAGTCCTTTAAAACATTTAATGGGGGTATGAATCCCTGGGGATCTTGACAAAACAGATTTTGATGGAGTAGTTTGGGGTTTGGTCCAAGAGTGTGCATTTCTACCCAGCTCCCAGTTGCTGCTGGTCTGCGGACCACACATTGAGTAGTGAGGCTCTGAATGAATCACTGAATGTTAATATTGAAAGGGAACTTAGAGGTCCAGGTCCAATCCCCCTACTTTTCACATGAGGAAACATATTCAGGGAGGTTAAATAACTTGATTTTGTTGAGCTCCTTCATGGAAGTGGAAGGAAGCTTTTCCCTAGTGTGGCTCCCAGCCTGTTGCCCCTCCTGGACCTCGTAAGGCATTTGGGACAGAATTAGGGTCCCCCCCCTGCCACCTGGTCTATCCTGCTCTCCCAGGACAGACTCACCCCTCAAGTGAACTTGAACTTTGCCTAACTTGGGATTGAGATGGTAGGGGGCTTCCCCTGTGGGAGGCAACACAACCCAAGGAGACCAGCTGGTGCTTTTGCCAACTGGAGCTAACAGCAACTGAGTCTCTTAAAGACGACCCACAGGAAGGTTCGTGAGGCCCTCCCTCCCCCACTGGCCAGGTAGCTCTTAGGTTCCATCTGAATAACATCTCTGCCCTTTCAAGGCTATCCAGACACTGTTCTTGCATGTGAACCGATGGATGTCTCTCCACATGCCTAAGTGTGTATGCGCACCCCACCTCGACCCAAAAAGAAAAATGGGAGTGGAGACAAAGTGGATACGGAACAAAGCTAATGGTGCACGCTGGCTGTTGGAGGACCACTAACTCGACTCTCGGCTTTTAAGAAGACGAGGCAGATGGGAAAATGAGCCAACTGTTTGGGGCACGGGCTCTGTCACTGCCCTGGTCAGGCAGTCCTTTCTTCCTGGGTACACAGGAACCCCCTCACCCACAGACAGGTTTTACAGGGAGAGTCTTTCGGGCTGCGTCCTGCAGTGCATAACTCAGAGTCAGGTGGGAGGGGGTGGGCAGTGTAAGGCTCACACAGCTTGGTTTCCCACTCAAGGCCCAGCAGCCCATAGAGATGGCTCGATTCCCCTCCCCCGTGTCCCCCAATGGGGGGTGGGGAACATCCACTCACACGGGGGATGATGTGAGGTGGTGGGCAATTTGTAAGACAGCCTTCATAAGGGCCCTGCATCCACTGTGGAAGGAGCAGAGGGGGACAGGATGGGGACAACTGCTAGAAGAAAGTGATAGTGTGAGCACCCGGCCCCACAGCAAGGACCCTGACAGCCCAGCCTCCCCGCGGGCCCACACGCGCACTGCTGGCAAAGAGCTGCTCTCCGTGGAGAACCCACCTTCGGACAGGACACATCACTTCCTCACCTGTTGAGAGGCGGCACAGTGACAGGCTGGTGGCCAAGCGGTAGCAGCTGACAGTTGTCAGATGAGAGGCTGATTCGGGGCTCCTGCTTTGAGGCTCACCTGAAAACACAACCAGAGTTGGGTCGGCAGGTGCAACAGAAGCTGGGTGTCCCCTGAACCGCCCACCTCCCAGAGGCCTCTCATCCTGCTCCGCGGCCACCTCGGTGAGCCCACGGAGTCTCGTGGCAGACCACACGGGAGATGGGGAGCTCCAGGCAGAAAGAGGAGCCCCAGTCTGACATCGCAGAGTAGGAGCATCTCGAGGCCACAGGCTGCCCTGCCTCTCCCTTCCCGGCCTGGATGCCTGGACGCCGCCCCCAGCCCCCCGCGCCATCCCACTTCCAGCCAACTTCTGCCAAACAGAAACAGTTTAGAGGTCTTTTCTTATTATACAAAGCTAGGCCAATTGTAGAAAAATGGGAATAGAGAGAAAATGACAGCAAAGAAAATGAAAACCGAGGATAATGCCTTTTCCCAGAGATGACCACGGTTATTCCTACGCCTATTAGAAATAAGCTGATTCCAACTGAAGGACATTTAGCACAGAAGAGATGACTCGATCGGGTGGCTTTAAAGACTTCTTTAAAGTCAGGAACTCTCCGCAGACAAATAGCTTGTTGCTTCCCTCCTCTGGAGAGGCTGACTCTGGGACAATGGGCGCGTCCCCCAGGGGTGTCGTGAACACCCCACCCTATAGCATCCATGTCCCGGGGATCCCAGGGACCTTGCAGCAAAAATAAATGCAGGCCAGGAATGGGCTGGACTTCGGGGAAGGATGCGAGCAGTCGTGCTCAGTGCATTTTCCCCAGCCCATTGCGGAGGATATAGCACTTCCCCACTGTGAGTTTCCCTCAACCTCACCATCTTCCAAAGGGAGATAGACAGACAGACAGACAAGTCCTCGAGAGGAGGCCTGCTGTCCTGCAGGGGCAGAGCCTAAACCCTGCCTCCTAGGCAGATGACTTTACAGCCGGGCTCCAGGAGTCTTCCCTGCCCATCCTCTGGACAGACATGACCCCTGGCGGAGGGGGTATGGGTGGGGGGCTGGGGAACAAGCCTCCAGACCAACCCAAGTCCCCCTCCGCACCCTGACTTCTGCTTCCTTCGGTTATCTAATCTTTATTCTTTTCTTTCTTTTTTAAAGATTTTACTTATTTATCTATTTGAGAGAGAGAGTGAGCGAGCGAGAGGGAGAGCACAAGCAGAGGGAGAGGGAGAAGCAGACTCCCCGCTGAGCAGGGAGCCCGATGTGGGGCTCGATCCCAGGACCCTGAGGTCATGACCTAAGCTGAAGGCAGACGATTCACTGACTGAGTCTCCCAGGCGCCCCTCTAATCTTTGTTCTAAAGTCAGATGTGCCCAGGGGAATGCTCTCTACTCTCAGTGTCTTCATCCTTAAAAGGGAGGCAGACAGACGTTCCTCTGAGTGGGTGTCACATCACAGTTCCCCGCAAATGTCCTATAAGAAATGCTACAAACAGGATGAGAAAAGCCAGGCGAGAACCAGAACAATACACAGAGGATGTCGATATTTGCTTTATGAAGTAGATTAGGTATTTTGTCCCTGGACACATCCTCTCTTAGAGGTCTGAGGCTTCATGCAGCAAATGCTCTTGCCTGGCTCCATGAAAAGGTTGCCTGGTCCTAGAAGTTGGTCATTCTTTTGCTCCTTCCTTTGGAGGACCACACTGCACACTAGCACAGTGAAGACTTGTGACGAGTCCTTCGGTGAAGAAACCTGTTTACTCAACCCGCCACTCCTCAGATGATTGATTCGGGAACACCCCAGGTTTTGTTTTTTTCATGGAATGATGCATCTCATACGTTTTCATCACACACTGGGGTGAACAGACCCACGGAGACAAGTGGCTACAGCAGCTCTGGCTGCCCAGAGGGCTGATGGGATGGAGGACAGCAGGGCACCTGTGCACCATTCTCCAGGCCCCTGCCCAGACCCATCGTGGGCAGGTCTCCCTCTACCAGCGGTCCCTAAACTGGCTGCTATCAGAATCACCTGGGAGCTCAGTACCACCGAGGCCTGGCTCTATCCCACTTCAATGACCCTGGGCCTCTGTGCTCTTTCTGGGCTCTCCAGGGACTCTGACACCTCAAGTTCTCAAACGACTGCCCAAGTCTGTCGGTTCTGAGACTCTGCTGTGCGTCTGAATCACCTGGGGCATTTAAAGATGAGACGCGCGGGTCACACCCCAGACCACGGAAGTCAGTGTGCAAGCCACATCTGAAAAGACACAGCTCTAGTCTGTGTCTACGCTGGTGCTTGTCAAACTCAGATGTGCATGTGATTCACACGGATCTCAGGCTCTCATTCAACAGATCCAGGTGGGCCTGGGATGCACCTGCCTCTACAGCCTGGGAGGTTGTTACAGATACATAATCCGGTCCCACCCAGACCTTTGGAACTTAATCTGCATTTTAACCTGAGTGATTCATCTGTAAATTAGAGTTGGAGGGGTTCCATGCTGGAGCAGGGGGGCCCAGTGCCGCTTTATTGGAGACTCTGAGCCCAAGGTGAAGAGGCTTTATTGAAGACACAGGAGTCAGTAGGTGGGGGATGGTAGAGTCGCTGTTCTCCCGACCCTCGTGTTATTCACACTCCCACCCAGCTTTTGCACGTGATTTAGTTGCTTCTGGTAGTTCTTGGAGAGACCATACATTAGGAAAAGACTCAATTTCTCCTCGTCCACTTGGCATCTGCATAGCATTTTCCATCCAATGCTTGGGGCATATTTCAGAAATCAACCCACCAACCTGCCTTGGGCCCCAGGAAGAGCTTTAGACACCTTCCCAGGACCACTACTGTTTCTCAAAGTGAGACAAATTGTTGGCGCTGACAGAAGCTTAGCTTCTGATTGGCCTCCTTGATCTGTTGCTAAAAAACACTGCTTTTTAATAGCACCCAATATGCTGCCATGATGTTTTCAAAAGCCACCAAACAGAAAAAAACATACTCCTCTGCACACAAAATGCTGTGGTCCTGTTGTGAAGGCCTAGAAAGATCCACCATGGGACCACCAGCTGGCTGGGAGGCTCTCAAGGGTAGAAGCTGGTTTTACTAATGTCTGTGTCCCCAGGACCAACCCAGCACAGGCCCACTGTCCATGTTCATATAGATGTGACTCACATAGGCATGAAAGAACTAACTGGGGCTTCATAGCAATGGCGTTAATTCTCCACGACTGCTGTTATTTCAGTTCTTAAATGGAGCTAATTCAGCTTCCAGTTGTGAAGTGTAATGCCCTCAAGTCCTTTCATATTTGCTGATGGTGTGGTGCTGGGCCTTGAGGAACCAAAATCACGGTCTCTATTCTCACAGAGCTTACAGTCTGGTGGGGGGTGCCGCATATTGTTCAAGCAATCGTGCTGATGAATGATGGAGGCACGCAATTCTTAGTGGGTCTCTAACCAAAGAACCTGACCTGGCCTGAAGGTCTATGTTGGTTTCTATGAGAGATTCTGAAGCCATGAGGAGGAATGAGACTTGCCTGCCCTCACAGAGCTCAGTGTCTGAGGGGGAGAAGGTAAATAAGTAATGGTCATGGTGTGATAGGTGTATGTGGGGCTGAACCCATTCTCTCCTTTTCTCATAATAACGTAACTATGGCCCATCGTGAGGGGAAGATGGCGGAGCAGGAAGATCATGAGGTTACCTCCTCCCGTGGACACATCAAGGCTGCAACTACATATAGAGCAACTCTCTCTGAGGATGACCTGAAGACTGATAGAACAGATCTTCCACAGCTAAAGACATAAAGAAAAAGTCGTATTGAGAAGGGCAGGAGGGGCAGGGATGGGGTCTGATCAAGAACCACACCCCAGGCCTGGTAACCCACAAGCAGGAGGAATATCACAGGCGCAGAGGTCCTCCCTGAGGAGCGAGGAGTTCAAGCCCCACATTGGGCATTCCCTGCCCTGGGAATCTGCACCTCCAAGAAGACAAGCCCCCAATACATCTGGCCTTACAATTCAGCTGAGGGAGCTGGAGTGCTACAGGAAACCAAGACTCTGCCGTTAAATCTCTCTCACTCTGAGAACCAGGACTTTGAAAAGTGCCTAGGTTATATGTGAAGGAGACTTGTTTATTAATTTTAGGGCATGTGCCAATGGGACAGGAATCTGTAGGAATTTTCTCTGGGAATGGACATGCTGGAAGGTGGCATTTTTCTTGCCCTCCTTCAGCCTAAATGGCAGCATGAGAAAAGAAAACAGTATGTACGAAGGAAACCTCACAAGGCTCTATCAGGTGATTTTCCAGCAGAAACTTTGCAGGCCAGAGAGAATGGCACCATATCCTCAAAGTGCTGAAGGGAAAAAAACCTGCAACCAAAAATACTCTACCTGATTATTCTGATTATTATTCAGAACTGAAGGAGAGAGAGTTTCCCAGACAAACAAAAGTTAAAGAGTTCATCACCACTAAACTGGCCTTATAAGAAATGTTAAAAAAGATTTCCTTAAGCAGAAAAGAAAAGGCTATAACTAGAAGTAAAAAAATTATGAAGGAAAAAATGAAAAATAAAAAGATGTAAAATATGTTATCAAATATATAAAACATGGAGTGGGGAGTAAACACGTAGTGCTTTTAGAATGTGTTTGAACTTAAGCAATCATCAACTTAAAACAGACTGCTATATCTCCATAGGGTGAACATATGAACCTCATGGTAACTACAAACCAAAAACCTATAATAGATACACAAAATATGAAGAGAAAGGAATCTGAGCGTAAGACTAAAGAAAGTCATCAAATCACTAGGGAAAAGAGCAAGAGAAGAAGAGAGGAACAGAGAAGAACTACAAAAACAACCAGAAAACAAGGAACAAAATGGCAATAAGAACATAAGAATCAATAATTACTTTAAATGTAAATAGACTAAATGCTCCAATTAAAAGACACAGAGTGAATGAATGGATAAAAAAACCCCAAGTCTCATCTATATGCTACCTACAAGAGACTCACTTCATACCTAAAGACACATGCAGCCTGAAAGTGAGGAAATATAAAAAGATATTTCATGCACTGGAAATGAAAAAAAAAGGCTGGAGTAGCAATACTTATATCACACAAAATGGACTTCAAAACAAAGACTGTAACAAGACACAAAGAAGGGCATTAGGTAATGATAAAGGTATCAACCCAACAAGAGGATATAACAATTGTAAATGTCTACACACCCAACATGGAAGCACCTAAATACGTAAAGCAAATACTAACAGACATAAAGGGAGAAACTGACAGTAATACAATGATGGTAGGGGGTTTTAACACCCACTTACATCAATGGATAGATCGTCCACACAGAAAATCAATACAGAAACCAGTGGCTTTGAATGACACATTAGACCATATGAACTTAACAGATATATACAGAACATTCCATCCCCAAAAAGCAGAATATACATTCTCTTCAAGTGCACATGGAACATTCTCCAGGTTAGATCACGTTAGGCAACAAAACAAGTCTCAAAAAGAATTTAAGAAGGTTGAAATCATTTCAAGCATCTTTTCTCGCCACCATGCTAAGAAACTGAAATGACAAGTTTCATTACAAGAAAAAAAAAAACTGGAAAAACACGGACACATGGAGGCTAAACAACACGCTAGGAAACAAGCAATGGGTCAATGAAGAAATCAAGGAGGAAATAAAAAAAAATACCTTGAGATAAGTGAAAATGAGAACACAATATTCCAAAAACTTTGGGATGCAGAAAAGCAGTCCTAAGAGGAAGTTTATAGAAAAACAAGAAAAATCTGAAATAAACAATCTAACTTATACCTTAAGGAACTACAGAAAACTAGAAAAAAAACCCCAAAGTTCACATTAGCAGAAGAAAGGAAATGGAGATCAGAGCAGAAATAAATGAAAGAGACTAAAACAAACAAACAAAAACCAATAGAAAAGATCAACAAAACTAAGAGCTGGTTCTTTGAAAAGATAACCACAATTGATAAACCTTTAGCCAGATCCAACAAGAAGAAAAGAGAGGACTCAAATACATAAAATCAGAAAGAGAAGTTACAGCTGGCATCACGGAAATACAGAGGATTATGATTTTTTGTGTCTAATTTTTACACAAAATTATACACCAAAAACCTAGAAGAAATGGATAAATTCCTAGAAACATACAATCTTCCAGGACTGAATCAGGAAGAAACAGAAAATCTGAACAGACTGATTACTAGTAATTATAATTACTAGTAATGAAATTGAATTGGTAATCAAAACTCCCAACAAACAAAAGTCCAGGACCCGATGGCCTCACAGGTGAATTCTACCAAACGTTCAAAGAAGAGTTAAGACCTGTTCTTCTCAAAGTATTTGAAAAAACAGAAGAGGAAGGAAAACTTCCAAATTCATTCTATGAGGGCAGCATTAACCTGATACCAAAACCAAAGACTACAAAAAAAAAAAAAAAAAAACCAGAGAGAGAGAGAGAATTACAAGCCAATATCTCTGATGAACATAGATGCAAAAATCCTCAACAAAATATTAGCAAACCGAATTCAAAAATACATTAAAAAGATCATTCACCAAGGGGCGACTGGGTGGCTCAGTCGTTAAGCATCTGCTTTCGGCTCAGATCATGATCCCAGGGTCCTGGGATCGAGCCCCGCATCGGGCTCCCTGCTCTGCAGGAAGCCTGCTTCTCCCTCTCCCACTCCCCCTGCTTGTGTTCCCTCTCTCGCTGTGTCTCTCTCTGTCAAATAAATAAATAAAATCTTAAAAAAAAAAAAGATCATTCACCAAGATCAAGTGGGATTTATTTCAGGCATGCAAGGATGGTTCAATATTTGTAAATCAGTGTGATACACCACATTACCAACATGAAGGATAAAAATCATATGATCATCTTAACAGATGCAGAAAAAGCATTTGACAAAATTCAATATCCATTCATGATTAAAGCTTGAAAATACTTTCAAATCTTGACACAAAGGCAGTAATTTAAGAAATTCTATTTGGAAAACCAAATATGAAGCATTAATTATAGCGAGGATTCCACCTTATGAAGCCATGTTCACTTCTAGGGGTTTAATAGTTCTGGGCACAGACTGGTGGGCTACACCTGCCAGATCCCACATGTCCCCAGGAAAGAGCGCACTGCAGACAGAGCCTGACACACAGCCCTGAGTTACTAACCATACCTTGGTCTTGAGTCACTATTTCCAATACCACAGGGTACCTATCATGCAGCTTTGCTCTTTGGTCCAATCCCCACAGGTTAAGGGGGCTATGAGTAGAAATGTAAGGATGTTGCTCTTTTCACCCTAAAATCCTGTTAGATGCTAGGGCCTCAAAGTGGCACTGCTTTGGGCATAAAAACTGTGGAGAGGTTCTCCTAGCACTCATAGCAATCATTTATTTAAGATACATTGGTTTTGAATTGCCACAAAGATTTTATGCATCGAGTCAACATGTTGGAGTGCCCCCGAATAATGGAGCTTCAAAACAAGGGGGAGGGATATTTCACCAGAAAAGTCATAACCACTGTAGTAGCAAAGGCACAGACTTTCTGTACATGTAGAAGCAAAAAGTGGTACTTTAGCCTCCCAAGAGGAATTTTGCTTTTTTTCTCACAGTCATGCCAGGGTAGAGCTGAATATCCTGACCCCTGAGCAGAGAATCAGATGCTGTCACACCAGGCTGCGGTGGGAACATGGTCCCCTCGGTTAGGACAAGGCCATGGCCATCCCCACTCTGGTTTGAACCACGTTACAATGTAAACACAGTAATAGTTGAGCTTGACGCATTTTACAATCTGGGCCTCCGTTATTCAATTTACATCTTTATTGCCTGATAGCATCTGCCCGATGTGATAACAGCTCAAAACCAGCACAGGGATAAGGAGCTTTTCATGTGGCAAGGATTGTAATGGACCTGAGGGACAAGGGGATTCTTAAGAGAGCGCTCTGGGTCTGATCGAAGCTGGAGCCTGCTGGTCACCAGTCACCAGGTGACCACCCTCCTTTTCTGGCCCCAATTAAGGTCAAGAAAATTAGAGAAGGTTGGCAGACCAGCTGTTATATTTAAGGGCATTGGACAAGTTAATGCAGAATAAACAGAGAAAGAGAATCCAGGTCCATCTTCTGTGGGACCCTTAACACTTCCCACTCTCTCACCTATATGGCCACCCCCAGACATCCTCTAATTATTTCTTTAGCTTTGCAGATAAGAGTCCAAAAATTTTATTCCGCAGGAATAAGCATTAAAAAATCTTTTTTTAAAAGATTGCTGTTTTTATATCAGCATTCACAGAGTATGAAGTTAATTCTTTTTCTGCCTGCTGGATTAAACGTTCATTATGCAAACTGGACCATGCCGTTGACCAGGGTGAATACAGTGAAGAAGAAAGACTCATGTCCTGTGTGTGGTACCTTATAGTGTATAAAGAGATACTTTTCATTTTTTCTCAGGGCAGGTCACTCAGTGGATAGGTCACTGCACCAAGGAAGAAAAGACAGTTGAGAGGTGATGTGGCTGGGCCTGTGTACTGGCTTCCTAGGACTACCATAACAAATTACCACAAACTTGGTGACTTGAAACCTGGTATTATTTATTCTCATAGTTCTGGAGGCTAGAAGTTTGAAGTTAAGACCATTAAGACCATGCAGGACCATGTTCTTTTTGAAGGTATTAGGGAGAGGATCTTTCCTCTCCTTTTCCTGGTCTGGGGGCTCCCAGCAATCCTTGGCATTCCTTGCCTGTAGACACATCACTCCTATCTACACAGCCCCCTCTTCTCCACGTTTCTGTGTCCCCTTCTTTTCTTACAAGGGCACCAACCATGTACTGGACCCTCTTAACTAATTACATTTGCGAAGACCCTATTTCCAGATAAAATCACATTGTGAAGTTCCAGGTGGGTAGAAATGGGGGGGCACTATTCAACCCAATATCACCATGAACCCAAGATTGTGGCTATAGGTCTGTGATCGTTTCTACAAAGCCTCACATATGTTTTGCTCTTTGTAAGACCTGTAAGAAAACACCTCTCTGAGAATGGCACGGTGTTTCATAGCTGAGTGAAAGAAATTCATCTTAGGGTGACGGGAACATGGGCTGAGAAACAGTCTACACAAAAGAATTCATAACCTATATCCATCTTAATTTCCCCACTTTACAAATGAAATAACTGAAGTTTAGCGTGTTATTTCCCCCCAAAGTCATTAAATAGCTAATTAGTGGAGAAAATATGATGAGAACCCCACATCAATCACCCATCATTCATTTATTTGACCCTTACCGTGTCAGGCACAGCTCTGAAGAAATGAGGGAGTGACACAAACACGATTGTCCCCCTCTATTTCAGTGGGAGACAAATCTCACAGCAGTATATGCAATCAGAGATCCCAGGTGCCATCATGGAAGTCTGTGAAGGGCAGAGGGGCCAAAGAGGAGAGGACGGATTCTTCTTGGGGTGGGCAGGGTGGTAAGGAGAAGAGTGGGAGGGCTTCATACTCAAGCTGAGCCTGGAAGGTGATTAGGAGCCCACCAGGCAGAGGAAACAGCATGTGTGAAGGTAGACAAACTGCACACAAACCTGGCATGCTCTAAAAACTGCATACTTCTTTGTTCCTGGAGCCTGGGAATGCAGGGGTCAGATCACAGAGGGTCTCGAATGCCACTCTGAGGGGGTGAGACTTGTATCAAGCAGGCAGTTATAATCAATTGAAGCGTATCTAAACAGAGAGGTAATAAGATTGCTTCTACATTTTAGAAATCACTTCAACCTAGTGTGCAGAATGTACCAGAGGTGAAGGAGATAAGCAAGCAGACCAGTTCAGAAGCTCCACAAGTCTAGATGAGAGACTCCCTGTGTACAATGGGAGCTCTGGCAGGGAGATGAGGTGGAGGGTGATGGGAAGCTGGTACTGGGATGGAAGCACAGAGAGGATGACATTAGGATCTGAATGTTGGGGAAGGTGGGGAAGGAAGGCTCCTGGCCCATTGTCAGGGAGACAGTGCCGTGCCACTCACCAGGCTCAAGAAGAGAAAGTGGGGTTTGCAGGAGTGTGCAATGAGTCCATGTGGAGCAGGCTGCACTTACAGTGACCTTAGGACACTGAAGAGAACATGCCCAGCAGACAGGCGGACTGACAGGGAGGCAGCTTAGAAGTGAGTTAGAGCTGAAGATGGCAGAATTGTAACTCATGACTTAGGGGCACCAGAAGTCCACTCGAGGAAGGGCTCAGAGGAGGAGGGAGCATGAACCACAGGGCAGGGCCAAGCAAAAGGGGAAGAGGAAGGAGACCCCATGCTCATCCCTGCTCCATTTTCTTGCTCTTCAGTCTGCATTTTCAGAATTGTAGAAGTAAAAGATTCAATACTGATAAAGCCAATAAATTATTGGCTGCGGCCGAGACCAAGATGGCAGGGAGACATGCTGCCTTCCTCGAGAATGCCTGGGCCAAGGAGGCGGTGCTGGTCATGTCCTTCACCACTGGGGGTCTTGATATAATTCTGCCCCCCCAGCCCCTTTACCAAATAAGCCACCACGATCAACCAGGCCAGCCCCTACACATACCCAGTGCCCCCAAGATGATGGGAACATGCCCTGTGTGCCCAGCCAGCCTGAAGACCCCCCAGAGTCCAAGCTTGCAGGGGCTGAAGAAACTGTGAGTGAACACCTCTGGTGACAGGGAGGAGGCCCCCTCCCCTGAGACCAATAAAATGTGAAAAGTGAAAAAAATCCCCTCCAAAACATAAATTATTCTTTATGGACCAAATGGCACAAACTTGCTAGGACTATGTCTGAGCTGTTGGCCATCGCCATTGCCAATGGTGTGGAGCTTGCTCTCGGGGAGACACCTGCCTGCAGAGGTAGCCATGCAGACTCTGAACTATATACAGTTGACCCTTGAACAACGTGGGAGTTAGAGGTGCCAACCCTCCACGCAACCAAAGATCTGCATAGAACTTCCGACTCCCCCAAAACTTAACTACTCATAACCTACTACCCACCGGCAGTCTTATCAGTAACATAAATAGTCGATTAACCCTTATGTTGTATCTTATAGGTATTTTATACTGTATCCTTACAATAAACTAAGCTGGAGAAAAGAAACTGTGATTGAGGAAATCATAAGGAAGAGAAAATACATTCACAGTACTGTTCTGTATTTATGGGGAAAAATCCCCACGTCAGTGGACCCTCACAGTTCAAACCTGCGTAGTTCAAGGGTCAACTGGACACTGTATGTCAGAAACTATGTAGTCAAAAAATGCCAGCACACATTCAGTGGGTCATGTCCTTTGATTGGGGAGAAGCGGTTCATGCCAGTTTGTCTGTCTGCCTCTCCCAGCCGGATCCCTTTCACCCCCTGGCAGTTTTCAGCCATCTTGCTCGGGTTCAGGTGCAGCTTCCAGTATGAGAGCAGAGTAAAACCAGTGGCTGTCATGAGTCTGGATGCACTGTCTCTCTCCAGGAGGGTTCCTCCTGTCCCCCAGGGCAGTCCTCTCCCCTCACTCTGGTCGCTCACTTGAACGTGGGCTTCAAATGCCATGGCCTGAGCCCTGTTGGGAAACCGTAGTCTTGGCAGACAAATGGACGAAGCTAACCAATGAAGACAAGACGGTTCCATTCTCTGGGACCAGTTCCAGGAAACCCTGTTTCAAAAGACACCCCTGCTGGCAACTGCATTTTATCTCTTACCATTTTGTAAGGCAAATTTACAATGAAATGCTTGAATTTCTAAATAAATTTGTTGAGGTGACATTCACCTGACATAATGAACTATTTTGAAGTGAACATTTAGTACATTCACGATGTTGTGCAAACACCACCTCTATCTAATTTCAGTACATTTCCATCACTCCAAAATAAAACTCTGTACTCAGTAAGCGGTTCTCCCCAGAGTCCCTAGCAACAACCAACCTGTTCTGTCTCTATGGATTTGCTTATTTGGACATTTTGTATAAATGGAATAATTCAATAGCTGCTCTTTTGTGTCTGGCTTATTTCACTAGCATAATGTTTTGGGGTTATATCCACCTTGCAGCATGCATCAGCGCTTCATTCCTTTCTATGACTGAATAATACTCCACTGTAAGGATATACCACAATTTTTTGTGTATACTTCTTTTGATGGACATTTGAGCCATCTCTACCTTTTGACTATTGGGATTACTGCTGCTTTGACATGCACTTGTTTCGAACCATTTTACATTCCCTCCAGCAATGTAGGAGGGTTCTAATTTTTTCACATCCTCACCAACATTGTTATTTTCCATTTGGGGGGGATTATCGCCGTCCCAGTAGGTATGAAGTGGGACCTCATTGTGGTGTTCATTTGCATTTGCCTCATGACTACTGATCTTTTTGAAAGTCTTCTCATGTGCTTATTGGCATCATTTACTTTTCAAGAATGGTCTTAATGTGGGGCACCTGCCTCTTGATTTCGGCTCAGGTCATGATCTCAGGGTCATGAGATCAGGCCCTGCATTGGGCTCCATGCTCATTGTGGAGTCTGCTTGGGATTCTCTGTCTCCCCCTTTCTCTCTCTACCCCTCCCCTCCAACTCGTGCTCGCTCACTCTCTCTAATATAAATAAATAACATCTTAAAAAAAAAAGAATGGCCTTAACATTAAACTTAAAATTTTCTAACAATCTCAAGTTCACAGAAAGGTTCCAAGTACAGCACAAAGGATTTTTCTCTGAACCGCTTGAACATGAGTTGCCAACCTGAGTCCCTATTACTCCTCAATACCACGGATCTCCTGAAAACAAGGACATTCTCCTATGCAACCACAATACGACCGTTAAAGTCAGGACAGTGTATACTGATATATCCCTATCATCTGATCCTCAGACTCCATTCAAGTTTCATAAAAAGTACCAATAATGTCCTTTATAGCAAAAGGAAACCAACCCTGCCAGCACTTTGGTCTTGGACGTCTGCCTCCAGAACTGTGAGAAAATAAATTTCTGTTGTTTAAGCTGCCCTCCCCTGTGGTCCTCTGTTTTGGTAGCCAAAGCAGACTAATACAGCTCCTCATTGGTTGTAAGAGGAAAGCCAACCACATTCGGTCAGTGCAATGCCACGGACTGACCAAACACTCAGACTCACACGACTACAACAGAACACAGACCCATCTATTCAGAAAGATGAGGACAGAAGGCCCGGCTGGTCAGCAGGACAGTGTCAGGACATCTCATGAAGAGGCCTTCAGAAGTTCTTACTGCGGTTTATATAATGTCCAGGAGTTATCTTATCCCCAAGTGGTGCAAGGAGATGAGATCTACGTGGGTAAGTGTGGAGTCCACCTTGGTGCAAAAGACCCCTGCCCACAGAAGCAGTATCTCTTCAAAATAGCTTCAAGGGCCCCACAGAGACATGTCACTTAGAAAAGTCACCAGAACTCGGGAAAGTCCAAAGTGTAGTGTCTACATTAGGTATTTGAAGTTCATTCATAGTTGCTTGCAGTCCATAAGTAATTTACCAATCGGGGGACATTCTGACTATAAGCAATGTCACATGACAATACAGTTTACACTGTCTTATCTGGTTTCCAAGGTGTCGTAGGTAGGCAGAAAAATGGCTTCCCAAAGATGCTCATGTCCTAATTCCCAGAACCTGTAAATAGGTTATGTAACATGACAAGGAGAAGATAAGATAGCAGATGGAATTAAGGTTGCTAATCAGCTGACTTTAAAATAGGGAGGTTAGGGGCACCTGGGTGGCTCAGTCATTAAGTGTCTGCTTTTGGCTCAGGTCATGATCTCCGGGTCCTGGAATCAAGCCCCACGTCGGGCTCCCTGCTCAGCAGGAAGTCTGCTTCTTCTCTGCTCCTCCCTCTGCTCGTGCTCCCCCCGCACCCTGCAAATAAATAAATACGATCTTTAAGAATAAAATAAAATAGGGAGGTTAACCTGGATTATCTGGGTGGGCCCAATGTAATCACAAGGGTTCTTATAAGAGAAAGAGGGAGGCAGGAGAGTCAGTGTCAGAGTCTGAGATTTTAAGATGCTACACTGTGGGCTTTGAAGATGGAAGAAGTCCATGTCTCAAGGAATGTGGAGCCTCTGGAGACTGGAAAAGGCAAGAAAACAGAGAGAAACTCACGTCTGCCAACACCTTAATTTTAGCCCAGTGAGACCCTTTTCAGATTTCGGACTTCTAGAACTGTAATGCAATAAATGTGTTGTTTGAGGCCACTGATTTTGTGGTAATTAAGTTACAGCTGCAATGCACGGTAACAGAGCCAGGAGGTTAACAAGTGTTGGGGGGTTGGTTTCTTCTGAGGTGCCTCTCCTTGGCTTACAGATGGTCACCTTCTTGCTGTGTTCTCATGCGGTCTTCCCTCTCTGTGTGTCTGTGTCCTAATCTCTTCTTATAAGGACACCAGTCCCGTTGGATTAGGGCTCATCCACCTGACCCCATTAATTACCTCTTTCAAGGCCCAGTCTCCAAATAGGGTCACATTCTGTGACATTCTGAATTTGGTGGGTGACACAATTCAGCCCATAACACTCCGCCCTCTGGACCCCCAAAGTTCATGTCCTTCTTTTATTTATTTATTTATTTATTCATTTATTTATTTATTTATTTGACAGAGACACAGCGAGAGAGGGAACACAAGCAGGGGGAGCAGGAGAGGGAGAAGCAGGGGGAGTGGGAGAGGGAGAAGCAGGCTTCCCACGGAGCAGGGAGCCTGATCTGGGCTCGATCCCAGGACCCTGGGACCATGACCCGAGCCGAAGGCAGATGCTTAATGACTGAGCCACCCAGGCGCCCCAGTTCATGTCCTTACATGAAAAGTAAATTCACCTGCATCCCAACAGCCCCAAGTCTTAATCTTATTCCAGCGCCATCTCTAAATCCAAAATCTCATCTAAGCCAAGTGTGGGTGAGAGGTGAGGTATGATTCATCCTGAGGCAAAAACTCCACTCCAGCAGTGAACCCGTGAAATCAGACAAGTTATCTGTTTCCAAAACACGATGGTGGCCTACGATAGACTTTTTCATGCCAAAAGGGAGAGATGAGAAAGAAGAAAGGGGTCCCGGGTCCCAAGCGAGTCCTTTGACAGTGTAGTACTTCAGACTATGTCAAATCCCATTTTGATGTGACATTATTTGAACAGAAAAACTGTTTTTACAAAGCGGGAAGTATCTGTCAGAGCAAAATGACACATTTGAATTTTCCATGTAACTTTTGAGAAAAGGATAACTGTTGTCATATTTCAGTGCCTAGCATTACTCAAGAATAATGAATTTTCTATAAACATTCCTCGGCAAGCCACTCATTTGCACATTACTGGAGAATTAATCTTTTTAAGAAATAACATAATTTTGTTCCAAAGAATCAGGGTTTGACATTACATCATGTGTGCATGTGTGTGTGTGTGTGTGTGTGTGTGTGAATTTCTTTCCCATCTAATTTGCTTCCTACTGTGTTTTAGTAGTAAGACAGATCACATAAGCCTTCTCTGCTCTCTTTGGCTCCATGCCGATTCCCTCTCACCTCCAGCCACCTGTTATTCGTCTTGGTCAAGATGGCTATTTGCAAACAAGCTCCCAAACATCAGAGGAAGATTGTTAGTAAGTTGCAGCTCTTGGAAAATCTGTCACACACTGCTGACTTTCCTGAACCTGGGCAAGAGCTGACTTTGAAAGTAGCTCCCAGGAGGACCCCGGAGCCTGCTGAGGACCCAGCGCGGGTGGAGCTGCCAGGCTGCTGAGGAAGGAATTACCAGAAGGCAGGCGAGGGCCCCATGTGGCAAAGGTATCCGGGGATCTTGGCGAAAGGAATGAGGCGTGATACTTCTGCGGGATGATCCTGTGACCTCCACAAAGCTACAGACAAGCCTTCACTTCCCTTTCTCTCTTGCTCGGGACACTACTTCTCTTTCCCACCTTCCCAACCTTCTCTTGCAACCTTCTCAACCTCTTAAAAAAAATACTTTATTTTTCAGAGCAGTTTTAGTTTCACAGCAAAACTGAGCAGGAAATAGATTTCCCCTATTCCTCCCGCCCCCAGGCGAGGCATGCCCGCTATCGGCACCCCCCACCAGGCACTGATACACCGTTATCACCCAGAGCCCATAGATTACGTTGTAGTTCATTCTTGGTGCGGTGCATTCTGTGGGTTTGGACAAATGTATAAGGACAGGTCGAGCCATCATTATAGTGTCCTACAGAATAGTTTCACTGCCCTAAAAGTCCTCTGAGGAGCAGGCATGATTATACCTGCCTCATGGCACAGTTTTGAAGATTAAAGGAGGTAATGTGAGTGCAGGGTCTAGAAAGCTGCCCAGCACAGTGTGGGGGCCGGCAGTAAGTGGCAATTATCAATACGATGGAGGCACACGGGAGCGGGCTGTGCCAGGGGTCTTGTGATATGGACCGTCTGCTCTCCCCAGGACTTTGCCGGGAACCGCAAGCCTTCCGGGTGTGCTAACACGTAAGGGACAGGGGCGCCTGCGGGGCTCAGTTGGCGAAGCATTTGCCTTCAGCTCAGGTCATGATCCCGGGGTCCTGGGATCGAGCCCCGCATCGGGCTCCCTGCTCGGCAGGAAGCCTTTTTCTCCCTCTGCCCCTCCCCCCCCGGTTCATGTTCTTTCTCTCTCGCTCACTCTCTCAAGCTCTCTCTCTCTCTAATAAATGGATGGAATCTTAAAAACAACAACACCAACAACAAACATGTAAGGGAGAAAGCTAGGCCGCCTGGAGTAGAGTGAGGCCTGGAAGAAACCCCAAATCCAAACCTTCAAACACGTGTGATGGGACAAAACTCCACTCCAGCATCGAACCCGTGAAATCAGACAAGTTATCTGTTTCCAAAACACAATGGTGGCCTACGATAGACTTTTCCATGCTGAAAGGGAGAGATCAGAAAGAAGAAAGGGGTCCAGGGTCCCAAGCAACCTGCCCCGTTCTCGTTCACGTTCAAGGAGAGACAGGTGTGGTAGGTTAAGCAGCAGACACGCCCAAGAGTCTGTGGCTTTTGATTCCAAGGCCTAAGCCTCACGTGGGAAAGAATTCAGGGTTTAGGGGAAAAAGTGCCTTGGCCGGAGCAGGAGGAAGGGTGGAGTTGCCCCAGGACCAGAGGGTGACCCTCTGCAATAGCTGGGGTGGCTGGGGGTGGTGGCGGGGGACTGCAAAACCTCCTTGGGTGGGGCATGGTGGGGGGGGCGGGTGGCAAGACCCCAGAAGAAAATGTTGCTCTGAGGCAGAGGGGGTCATGGAGAAGAGTGTTGTGTCCCCAGGCAGGACCTGAGACCACCAAGAGCCACTAGCCTCAAGGGCCCATACCCAGCTGATGGGGTCTCATGGGTCTTGAGGACCAAGGGGCCACCTCTCCCACGCCCTGGACCTACATTCGTTCTGGGGGATCGCAGGGAGGCGGGGACACCTGGTCAAGACCGAGACTAAAGTCCCCTGCCGGCCAGAGGGATGCATGCTTCAGTGAAAGATGAGTTACAGGAAAATTAGAAGAATCGCCTTCCTCCCCCACACCTGAGTCTGTGGACGGGGATTCACACCAGCACTGGAGGGTGGCCCGGGTTAACGACAGCTTGCCAGCAGCAAGCCCAGCTTCCCGTCCTGCCTGCTTCATTCAGCTGCTTGCCTCCACGTTTGTGATCCGAGTCCTCAGCCTCCTTTGATTCTGTGGCCTCCATGTAAGTCCCAGGTCAAGGGCGCCTGGTCTCAGCATCTCATCTGGCTCTCTGTAGCTCACTAGTTATTTATGACCAGACCACCTCTTTGAAGGCTTGTTTCGTTGGAATCTTTGTGACTGATCGTGCGGCAGCCAGAGGGCCCTCTAGGTAATTACTCCACTGGGCCCCCCACAGCACGGAGCAGGACCAGGAGACAGCCGTGCAGTCCCTCTCTGTACGGAACTGGCATTTGCTCTACTTGGAAGTGATGAAGTTTAACACCTGCTTGATTTTTCATGCAGGAGTTAATGAGTAAAACTGATGTTTATATAAGGCAAGAAAAAGCAGAGGGTCGGATAAAGCCATTATTTTATTTCTGAAACCACAGTTAATGTAATGGTGCATGAATTCTTCTCAAATGTCAAATATGTGAGAGGCTTTTAAAAAATTGGTACCAAACTTCCTCCGTATAATATTCAAAATGAAATAATTCCAATCCCAGCTTCGAGTCGGCTGCCTGAGTTGACTCTTAGGTGCCTTTCGCTATTTTGTTTATTTGCCACCCCAACTCTTCCCGATAAAAGCTGCTTCTGCTCATTTTCAGGGTCTCATTCAGACGCTATCACCTTCTCAAACACAACTTTCTTGTGCTGGCTTGCCCCCGTGGTCCCTGGAGCTGAGCGCCACGGACCATCACTGTGATGCTCCTAGGCTTTTTGTTGCCCTCACTGCCTTAGACCTTGTACTCTTGTATTCAAATAGCGGTGAAGGTGTGTTTTCTTCCTTTCTAGACTGCCGGCTCTTTTGAGAACAGAAAATATGTTAGGTTCATTTTTATTTTATTTTAAGATTTTTATTTATTTATTTGAGAGACAGAGCACAAGCGGGGGAGGGGCAGATGGAGAGGGAGAAGCAGGCTCCCCACGGAGCACGGAGCCCGATGCAGGACTCGATCCTAGGACCCCAGGATCATGGCCTGAGCCGAAGACAGACGCTTCACCAACTGAACCACCCAGGCACCCTTTCCCTTTCTTTTAAATAGGATGACAACAGGAAAAACATTCCATGCTCATGGATTGGAAGAATAAACATTGTCAAAATGTCTATGCTGCCCAGAGCAATCTACACTTTCGATGCCATCCTTCTTACAATACCATTGGCATTTTTCAAAGTGCTGGAACAAACAATCCTAAAATTTGTATGGAACCAGAAAAGACCCTGAATCACCAAGGGAATGTTGAAAAAGAAAAACAAAGCTGGGGGCATCACGTTGCCTGACTTCATGCTATATTACAAAGCTGTGATCACCAAGACAGCATGGTATTGGCACAAAAACAGACACATAGACCAATGGAACAGAATAGAGTGTCCAGAAATGGACCCTCAACTCTATGGTCAACTAATCTTCAACAAATCAGGAAAAAATATCCAATGGAAAAAAGACAGTCTCTACAATAAATGGTGCTGGGAAAATTGGACAGGTACATGCAGAAGAATGAAACTCAACCATTCTCTTACACCATACACAAAGATAAACTCTAAATGGATGACAGACCTCAATGTGAGACAGGAATCCATCAAAATCCTAGAGGAGAACACAGGCAGTAACCTCTTCGACCTCAGCCGCAGCAACTTCTTTCAAGACACGTCTCCAAAGGCAAGGGAAACAAAAGCAAAATGAACTTTTGGGACTTCATCAAGATAAAAAGCTTCTGCACAGCAAGGGAAACAGTTAAGAAAACTAAGAGGCAATCCAAGGAATGGGAGAGGATACTTGCAAATGACACTGCAGATAAAGGGCTGGTATCCAAGATCTATAAAGAACTTCTCAAATTCAACACCCAAAAAACAAATAATCAAGTCAAAAAATGGGCAGAAGACATGAACAGACACTTCTCCAAAGAAGACATACAAATGGCTAAAAGACACATGAAAAAATGTTCAACATCATTAGCCATCAGGGAAATCCAAATCAAAACCACACTGAGATACCACCTTACACCAGTGAGAATGGCAAAAATTGACAAGGCAAGAAACAACAGAGTTGGAGAAGATGTGGAGAAAGGGGAACCCTCTTACACTGTTGGTGGGAATGCAAGCTGGTACAGCCACTTTGGAAAACAGTGTGGAGTTTCCTCAAAAATTTAAAAATAGAGCTACCCTATGACCCAGCAATTGCACTACAGGGTATTTACCCCAAAGACACAGATGTAGTGAAAAGAAGGGCCATATGCACCCCAATGTTCATAGCAGCAATGTCTGCAATAGCCCAACTGTGGAAAAAGCCGAGATGCCCTTCAACAGATGAATGGATAAAGAAGATGTGGTCCATATATACAATGGAATACTACTCAGCCATCAGAAAGGATGAATACCCAACTTTTACATCAACATGGATGAGACTGGAGGAGATTATGCTAAGTGAAATAAGTCAAGCAGAGAAAGACAATTATCATATGGTTTCACTCGTAGGTGGAACATAAGGAATAGCATGGAGGACATTAGGAGAAGGAAGGGAAAACTGAAGGGGGGGAAATCAGAGAGGGAGACAAACCATGAGAGACTATGGACTCCGGGAAACAAACTGAGGGGAGGCAGGTGGGGGGATGGGGTAGCCGGGGGGTGGGTATTAAGGAGGGCACGTGTTATAATGAAAACTGGGTGTTATATGCAAACAATGAATCATGGAACACTACATCAAAAACTAATGATGTACTGTATGGTGACTAACATAACATAATAAAAATAAATAAAGTTTGTTAGTCTAACTGAAAAATAAATAAATAAATAAATAAATAAACAAACAGGACGACAACAGTAAGATATTTGAGGCCCCCGTTCCTTCATCATCACTTCACATAAATCAAGCACAAGCTCATGAAAGACGCCGCCACTCTTTATTCAAGAAATTTAAGAATTCTCTTGTGAGACTGTTTCAAAGTGGTCCCTGGATCAGCAGCACCTGAAGGCGGTCAGATACACACCTTCGGAGCAGGCTAAGTACCTGACTTTGCTGTTGAGCGCAGAGGCCGCCGTCAGTCAAGCCCGGCAGAGTGGTGTCTGCGCAGCAGAGGCCCCATCAGGGCGGAGCCAACAAAGCCAGGTGTTTTGTTCATCCTGGGCATTCTGGGGAGAGCACAGGGAATTCTGACGGCCCGAGATGCCAGTGCGAGGCCCCGGGGGTCCACCCGTCATACATGAGGGCCACCCTGAGCGGTGTGGGTGCAGCTCAGCACCCCTTAGGAAGCCTGGTCCTCCCGTCGTACAGGAAAGGAGCTCTGATTGCTGTCACAGCCAGTCGTCCACTGCTCTGTGGACTGGAAGCCTCTGGCACCAACCGTCCTGGACGCAGCGGTCCTGAGCCTGACGCTCACAGCCCCCCCTCCCCGGGGGACACACCGCGGGACTCTCAAGAGACTTCCGACTGCACGCTGCCTACACCTTCAGCATAATTACTTTCTTCTAATTCTTCTAAAAGTGGTGATGCAGGGATTAATCCTCAGCTGAGCACATGACGGCACAGACGGACTGGAAAACTTCACTCTGGGACTATGTCACATGAGTTTTAAAGAACCCCTGAGAGGACGCAGTAGACCACAAGCAGAGGGTCAGCAGCCTGTGCAGAGAGGCTTGCTGTTTCCCAGCTGGAGAACGCCTCCTACAGGGCAGGACTCAGTTTTCATACTTTTCATCGTTGTGCAAAGACTGAGCACCTCCTCTGCAAACCAGCTACCAGAACTGAATTCAAGAATCCTCCTTCAAGTCAAGTAGGAGCAGTTAGAATGCTCCGATGCTCGTTCGGGAGATGAAACGTTTGGAAAAAGAGGGTTTTGTTTGTTTGTTTGTTTTGTTTTGTTTTTCAGATAGGAAGAGTGGATGAGAAGCCAGGAGATTTGCTTCTAATCCCATTTCTATTTTTGATGACTTGTCTGACTGCGGGCAAGTTTCCGTCTCTGCATTTCGGGGTTCCCCTTTGTAACAGTCTGTCATCGTCTTGTGCCAAAAAGATCAGAGTCAAGTACGATGCCCCAGGTGGGAACAAAACCAATAAGACAACTTAGCAGATTCATAAAAGCTGAGACATTGTCACTTGACTTTCTGAGATCAGATAACAACCTAATGGCTTGATTGTGATGAAAACAAAAATAAACCAAAGAAAATTAGTAATAGGGTTTTCATTCTAGTTTAGGAGAATTTATGACCAAATGACTGCTCAGACAGTTGTCTTCAAATGAGGAAGGAAGCCTGACCTCGCAGGCCATCACCCACGAACACTGTTGATTGTGTGTTACAGACATTAACGGGATCTCTCCAAGGTGTTTATTCATACTTTGCAGACAGACTGATTTGTGTTGCTCAAATGAGCTATGCATGGAGGAGAATGTTTAAGCAGCAGGGGGGTAAAAAAAAAAGGACACATTAAATAAGCCTGAAAGTGATCTGAGTATTTTCCAGGAAAAAAGATACAGAGTCTGATGTGAGTTTTTCTTTATCGTGTTGACAGCCCGCTGATGACCCCTGCAAAGTAGTTGTCTGGGGTGAACTGTCCCTGAGTGGTACAGGTGGGGGTGGCAAGGGGCTGGGCTGAGGCTGGAGGCAAGTGGAGAGACGTTCTACTTTCCCAGTAGCCAAGGAAGCCACGGACCATAGGATCTGTTTAGCTGATCTGACCGATGCCAGCCATGCCCCACCCCTAAGTGCAGCACCTACACCATCAGGCTGGACCGGGGTGGGAAATCTCTGAGCCATCTCTGAGCAAGGCAGTCTGCCAGGGAGGATGGCTCTGGCTATTTCTCCTTTGAACCAGAAGTCAACTCGTTGTTGGGCAGAGGCACCTGAGGAGGGAAAAGTCTAACCAAGATAATAAGGCTTTAAGAAGCAAGAAAAATGTACACATGGTCCAGCTCACCTACAAAGTCTCCATGAGATGCAAATATAAGTATCCAAAACTGAGATGCAGATAAAATGAAACATAGGGGGATGGAGGCAGAGGTCCTACCAGTCCCACTGGTCACCAACTCGTCACCACTTAGCCAGGGAGGTTGAGGGACCAACAGCCAGTGTTAGAATTGTTTTCTATCTCTACTTGGGGAAGACCCGCCCTCTGGAAATTCTCCACCCAGTTCCCTGCAGAAGGAGCAAGGCTGCTTAGCAATTCTTCCTGCTCTGAAGCCAGCAGCTGACATAGGAAGGCAACTCGGAAAAAGGTAGAGTGCAAATAAGTGTATGGTATTTAGAAAATCTACCATAACATTTGTTAATGAACCACAGAGTACTCGAAATGGAAAGGATTTCACAGACTAGGGCTCCAATGGTTTTAAAGCATAAAGGTCCCTTCTAAAATTAAAAAAAAAAAAAAAATGCAGCCTCCCTGTAGCAGTACTCGGTGTCTATTGACTCAGAAGATACAGAGTGATATAAAGGATTCAGTAATACACTTAAATTCATCTTCTCTTCCTGATCCCAAGGATGCCTAAGCACACTTGCAGGTTAGCGGTAGACAAGCATGTGACATCGCATATTCAGTCTCCACAGGGCTCCTGGGCTGGACCTGGATTCAGAGACCTCTTGCAGTCGTTCTGGATACCCCCTGGCAGAAACTAAAGGCTAGAAGAAGGGAGGTAAAGTAACCCCCTTTAACTAGCCAGCTAGTGGTGGACAACTGGTAGCCCCACACTGCCAGGGGACTCCTGGGTCACAGCCGGGGTCTATGCAGCGAGACTACGTCCTGATGTACTGGTCTGTGCTTTGTTTCCTGCCCTTCCCCAGCCAGGCATCCACGTTGCCTCAGGGGGAACTAGGATTATTAAAGCGGGAATAGAAAGACAAAGAGGTGTTTTGCTTTTTTCTTTCAAAGCAAGTTCTGAAAACCCTCTTCGGGAACATGTTTTGGATTGCCAGAGCTTTTGATTTATGTGAAGAAGGCTTGCAGAAAGGGAGGACCCCAGAGACACCTAGAAAGAAAAGAAAGGCCAAGGATTCACTTGTCCCTTGGACACCTGTGCTGGGAGAGGCGCGGTGAGCAGCACAGAATAACCCAGGAGCCTGGGGGACGCACGTGTAAGGAGAGCAGTTCGCACTGGGAAGCAGGCCTGTCCTCTCTTTGTCTTTATCACATGGGGAGCCCAGGCTTGCTAGAACCTCGTGGCCACTCAGGGTCACGTCACCCATGCTGAGGCCGGGTTCTCCTCGGGCCTCCTGCCAGTAGGCTTGCATATCATTGTGGGTCCTCGGCAGGTACCGGTGAGCCTCATCCAAACTACGCCCTAGCACGTGCTCATGTCCAAGGCCCGGGGGGTCTCCCGTGCTCCATCCAGCAGGTGGGGCCCCGGACAGGTGGTGCCGGTGCGTGGATGCCCTCGCATCTTATTTCTGTACTTGGGAGGGGCACATCTGACCTGGCATCTGGAACCCTATGCCTTGTAAGGGCATTTGGGGCCATTTTTCCCCCTACGAGGCAACAGAATGCAATTGACAACGTGTAGAAAGCCCCGACTTCCCATCCTGGCTCTGCTGCGCGCCTCAGCCAAATTATCCTTGAGACTTCGTTTCTCAGTCAAGAATGGGGCTAAAAATTCAGGCCTCCCAGTGCTGCTGAAAAGATCAAGTGGACAGGTTACAGTGAATGCTTTTGGTAAAGCACAAGATGCTAATCAAGTGTTAGCTATTGCTCCTTCGAGAATCTAAGCAGTACCTGTGAAATATTTGAAATAGAAATTTGACAGACGTAGCTGGAGTGCTATCAGGTAGTGTTTACTGTGCTTAACCTTGAAACACTGTCTTAAAATTCTTCCCACCACTTAATTTCAGTCCAAGTCTGAGGGATGAGTATGCTTTATATTAAAGAACTCCTAATATAAAGAATTGTTTATATTAAAGAATGAGAATGGATGAAAGACACCTGAGACAGAAACAGATGTTTGGGAACAGGAGAATCCAATGCACATAAGGACGCCGTGCTTAACCAGAATCTCTCCCTAACAACCGGGCCAGAAAGGCGCTTTAAAACCACGTGATGATGGAGGAAGGCGGAGGTGTGCATCAGCTCACGGCTTGGTCTGCACCTGGTGTCAGGTGGAACAGGGTGAGCAGGGATGGGGAGCCAGCCTCGCCTCCGGAGTGCGGGGCACCCACGGTCGGCGTGGATGTGAGCAGACCTCTGGAAAGGAGCTCAGGCAAAGAAGCAGCGCAGGCCACCCCTCCCCTCAACCAAGAAGGCCCTAGGATCCAGCTCCTGTCTGCCTGCCTTGTTGGGTTCATGTTCTGATGCTCCCGGGTCTCCCGACCATCCCTCAGGCAAGACACGGGCAAGAGTGAGCCACGGCAGGATCTGGAGCCAAAAGGCTGAATTTGGAACGCTGGGTCTGCTCCTTGCTCACTATGCAACCTTTGGGCAAATTACTTAGCCCCTTGTTTTTTCCAGTGGTGAAATAGGTAGAGTCCATATGAGCTTCCTAGGCTTGCTGCAAGGTATCACAACAAACTTACAGCTTAAACAACACAGATTTGTGATTTGAGAGTTCTGGTGTTAGAAAGCACACAGCGTCCGTAGGGCTGCTGGGGGATCTGGGGGGGAATCTGTTTCTTTGCCTTTTCTGGCTTCTGGTGGGGCCTGCACCCCTTGCTCTCAGCCCCTCCTCCGTCTTCCAAGCCAGCAGCCTAACATCGTCCAATCCCTGTGACACTGCTGTCCTCCTTTTATAAGGACACTTGTGATTACATCGGGCCCACTAAATAATCCAGGATACTTTCCCCATCTCAAGAGTCTTAACTTAATCACATCTGCAAAATCCCTTTTGCTCTGTAAGGTAACATAATCACAGTTCCCGTGTGGCCATCTTTGGGGTCGGGGCCATTATGTTTCCTACAACCATAGCTGCCAAGGAATAAATACGTATGAATATATTTATTTATTTTTTTAGACATTTTATTTTATTTATTTGAGAGATTGAGAGAGGGCATGAGAGGGGAGAGGTCGGAGGGAGAAGCAGACTCTCCGCTGAGCAGGGAGCCTGATGCAGCACTCGATCCCGGGACTCCAGGATCATGACCTGAGCCAAAAGCAGTTGCTTAACCAACTGAGCCACCCAGGCGCCCCGAATATATTTGTTTTTTAAGTAGGCTCCATACCTAGCACGGAGCCCAACGCGGGGCTTGAACTCACGACCCTGAGATCAAAAGACCTGAGCTGAGATCAAGAGTTGGCCACTGCTTAAGTGACTGAGCCACCCAGGTGCCCCTCAAGGAAATACACACTTCATACCATATAAGACACTTAGAGCCTGGCTTGTAGTGAGCACTCAATAAATGTTAGCTGCTATTATCATTATTTGCTGAAACAAAAACTCTTAGCCTCCAAAGACTTCACCGTTCATTAGCTGTGACCCAACCCTTTCATCTGGCCAAGTCCCGAGACCTCCTTCTGGAAGCCTTTCCTGACCTAGACTGGGCGTGGTGTCCTGCTGTCTAGGTTCTTAATTCTGTGTTGTGTTATAATCATCCGTCTCCCTCACTAGCATGTAAATTCCTCAAGACCCGGGACCTCCCTTTACTCACCTCTGTGTTCCTGCCCACTGGCCTAGTAGTGTTCGCAAGTCTTCTCAATGACTAATGGTCCTCCCTGGGTCCTCGGCAAACAAGGGTGAATGTCGGTTCACGCACCTGCGGGGTCCCAGAACCATAGGGCTGCTGTGACCAGCCGGAGGGGAGCTGTGGGGCGGGGGTGGGGAGGGGTCTGTATTTTGGGGTCATCATGCTCTGCACAGACGCAGATCTTCAGGGTGAATAGCTGGTTTCCCATCAGTGAAGCTGTCAGGAAAAGCAGGGGAAGACAGAGCCCCGAGCTCAGCCCCGAAAGGGGCTCTTGCTCTTGCAGGTACTTTGGCCTCGTGGTATCTGTGGGGAGTCACTGTCTCACAGCTCGGGGCGGGGGGGCTGGCATAGGGAACGGTCTGGGACCACTTGGGTGGCTTGGGGTTTTCAGTCACATGGAAGGACGACCTGCAGAAATCATCTGTTTCAGTGGTTCACAAAACTCAAAAAACACAGATTCCCTGGCCCCAGCTCAGAACCTCTGAGTCAGAACGTCCAGGAGTGAGGTGGGATTTTGGAAAACGCCCCAGTCATTCTGCTATGCAGCCAGGTTTGGGAACCACTGACGGGACCTGCCCGAATTTTCCAGACAGTCTGTGCTACTAAGATAGGGTTCCTAACACAGGTGTGTAAAAATGGAAGGTACAGCCGATGCTGCCCATCATTAAGCTTACTGTTCATGCGCCAGGCCACACAGCAAGAGTCCACGAAGCAGTTCTCACGGAGCCGTCTTCCAGCCTATCTGCGTCCACAGTGGAGCAGCCCGAGGGTGGTGGCTCCCTCTTCCAGTTAGCTCCCAGATCTTTCAGACGTGTGGTCTTTGATCCGGCCTCTCAGGGGCACCCTCTGGAGGGCTCTGGGTGACTCAAATGCCTTTGGATTAGGGCTCCCTCCCTATTGCCTCCCCTTGGTGCGTCCAGGGCCACGCGGCCCCTTGATCCAGCGGCTGGACTGGTGGGGCATCCACAAAACAGGGAGATCGTGGTGCTGGGTGTTATTTTGCTACGAGTCTCTCCGTTTGCCTCGAGTCAGACCACCAAATGCTCCTTTTGGGAGATGTGGCTTCCTCGGATGCTGGGGTGTGGTGGAGGCTGTCGAGGAAGGCAGCTGGGCATGAATCATCTGCGGGCCCGGCACATTTTCATCTCATTCCATTTTCGCTGCCTCTGCACCTATGTGACAAGTCTGTTTCCTTCCTTCATCTTGGATCTACATGGAGTCCTTCCAGAAGCAGCTTGTTTAAAATCTGCAATAGCCTTTCCCTGGAATTCTGTTATCTTCCTTCCTTCCCCCTTTTATTTTTCTCCCAAGCACTCGTCACATTCTAAGATGCTCATTTATTAATTTCCTTACTGAAATCGCTTTTGATTTCCCAGCTTATTCTTACTGGCCTGCTCCCTCTACTAGAACGTAAATTCTGTGAGGGCAGGAATTTGTCCCCCCTTCCATTGGCTGCTCCTTGTCCCCCAGCATGTGGAGAGTCCCAGGGGGAAAAGCCAGCAGTACGCAGGGAGTGAGGAAAAAGACTGAGAACCCCACCAAGGGGCACATTTCACAGCTAACAGAGGTCCAAGGAAGAGGCCGGCCAGGAAGAACCGGAGGAAAGTCAAGAGTGGGGGGGGCCCTGGGCCAATGTGTGGGTGTCTTAGGTGAGTTGCCATGGTTACTGGGATGCAAGGCCAGGGCCCAGCCCTCCCGCCTCAGGCCACCAGAGCTTGGGGGTAAGTATAGGGTGACAACGTTTGGGGGGAAAAAAAAAAAACCCAAAAACTCACCCTTGGATAGACACGCTCTCCCTGAAGGCTAATCAACCGTAATCCCCGACATCCACGTGCAGAGAGAGATGGTGCAGCCGGCATCAGATCAAATTCGTAAGCGTTCGGGGGACAAAGGAATCATAAACAAGAGACAGAGCTGTAACTGCTTGAACACAGAAAGAATGAGTCATCCAAGGCAGTGTGGCGCCAGCGGGCTTGCTGTGGCCTCCCAGACGCCCGGCGGCCTGAGTGGCCTCAGGGACTGCTGGGCAGGCGGGTCCCTTCTAAGGGACTTCACTGCCAGAAAACCTGCATTAGAAAGAGGATGCATTACCTCCTCACCTGCCTGGTCCCACACTCTCTCTCGGCTTGCCTGGCTCGTTCTTCCCCTTCCATTCACTAAACCAGGTCATGCTGTCCTGTCTGTCCAGGCCCAAACTGGCCACCCTGGGCCACCCAGGCACCAGCGTCTTCCTTCCCTTCCACCGCTGGTCAGACGGCAGCGCCGACCGCCCCGAGGGCCCGGGCATCCGGGGCCGGCCGCAGCCCAGCCTTGCGGCCCTGGCTCTCCTGCCTTGTTCCTCTGACCGGCCCCACAGCAGGCACAGAGGGCCCCCCGGCGCCTGCTAAACCCTGCCTCTGCTTCTCGACTGCCCTGGGTCCCCGTTCATCCCAGAACAGACTGTGCCATTCGTCACCCCCAACTCTGAGCCTTTGCAAGGGCCAGTCCCTCTGCCTGGAAAGCCCTTGCTCACGTGTGTGGGTTGGAAAATCTTGCTCAGCTTTCCGGGGCCTCGCTGTCAGGCCCTTCCTGCCCTCCACTGCTCTCAGGAAGAATGAGTGCTCCTGTTATCACCACTCCCACAGTGCTTGAAACGCGGCCGTGGCGGCGTTAATCCAGGGCCAGGCGAGTTGTTTTCGCACTCATATTGCCCCTAGATTACGAGTGCTCTGAAGTCCTTATTCATCTTTAAACCATCAGTGCCTGAAATACCTGGTCCCATGTTCATTACGCAAACGTCTTAGAAATACATGGCTTACGTACGATCTTTTAGGAACCGCTTGCAGCAACACACATACTTTGGAAAAATCCTTCCATAGCGTCCCAACCAAGGAGGATGGCTTACAGCAGTAATTCATAGGAAAACCAGAGAAAGGCGGACAACGCTGGGAAGGCTGGTCACGGTGTGGATCAGAAGTCTGTGATGACAAGTCCCGTGACAAAGAAAATTTCTGTTTCATAAAAACGTGCCTGGGTCCAGGCCAACCATCGACTTAGTTCCGACACAATGGACTACAGCAAATTCTAGCAGAAGGAGAGGGTCTGGAGAGAAACTGGGGAGCTGGGAGGAATCTGACCCATCAGGCGGCACAGTGAACCTGGGGTGTGAGGGCTGGTAACCCCGGAGCAGGACACACAGGGCTTCTGTCCAGCCTCTCTGGACCAGTTCTGAGCTTGAGGAGACCCAGCACAGCACACCGAGCCAGCACAGAAAGATCGGCGGGAAAGAGCCCCCAAGCCTTCAGTTCTACAAGATCAACCAGGTGGGGGAGCACAGCACTGAAACACCAAACTCCCACTGGAACGGCGAGGAGGTAAAGCTACTCCAGACAGGGACAGGGTAACGGGGTGGTAGGTCCAGAGTGGGGTCTACGTGGGTACCCAGATGGTCTGGGTGGGCAGAAGGCTCTGGTGACCTCATCCCTGCTAGATACAATTCAACTGAAGAAGATGGTATGTGATGCTGATGAAGGCCAATATATGTATCCATAGCTCACCTTGTTCCAGAAAAAATTCAGTGGCTGACATCACTGCCAGTTTCCCTTTGTTGTTTTCCTTGATGTTCAATGCTGTCAGAGTCTCCACTCAGGCTCTACCCTCGTCCCCTCTTGGCCACACTCCAGAGCCACCACTGCCCTTGAGTTCGGGAGCTTGACTGTGTCTTTACATCCTTGTGACACCTGTTTCCCCCTTTATATACCATCAAACATACGCTTGTACACTTATATAATCTGTCTCCTTAGCCGGGATGCAGCCTTCCCTCGTGCATGTGGTCCCACAGGGGTCGGGGGTAAATAAGCATCTATAGACCACTGGAGCCCCACGGGGCACAGGGAAAACAGAATTTTCCCAAAAGTAACAGAAACTAAAACCGAATAGGGATTACTCATGCTGGTTTGGCATAACACAGGCTTTGGGCTCTAGATTTCACTAAGGAAAGATCCTGCTGGACATTTTGAAGGGGGTTCAGAATATACCACCCCCAAATATGCCACTTTGGCATAAGGACTATTTTGAGCCAAATGCAAGTAAGAAACAGCAGACACAGGAGGAACTCCCTGGCCTCGTCCTCTCTGCCAAGATGTCTGTTTCTTTTTCTGAAGGGGTTTATCCCTTCCATCTCCCCTACCAGAAGGAAGAAAACCACCATTATCACTGGAGAGAGAAAGCGGGCACCAAGATGGTCTGCACAAACCAACCTTGCTAAAATAACTCTGATCTTCCATAAGTCTTCTTCCTGTATTTACCTTCCCACAATTTACTGCCCCTAAAAGCTCATATCCCTTTTTCTTTGTCTTGTCACTTTCCCACAACTTATTTCCCTTTTTTTAAGATCCTATATAAGCTCTCAAACCTAACTGCTTCTTCAGGATTTCTCTTCTTCCCTGTGAAGCTCCTGTGTGCATGCACAATAAACTTTTTCTCCTATTAATTTGGCTCTTTTTCTCCTATTAATCTCTCCTGTTGTCAGTTTAATTCACAGGCTAAACCTAAGAGGGTAGAGGAAAAGCTTTTTTTCCTTCCCTACAGTTTCCACCAAGGGCATGCACAGCAGGGACTCCAGGGCAACAGGAGAGGGCAGATGCCTCCCTGGATCAGGCTAGACAAACCCTTCAGGGGAGGATACCAGTTCTTGGGTGTGTCTGGAAGCTCATACAGATAAGGAGAGATGGGAAGGTAAAGGCCACTGTGATAGTGGGTCTTACAGACAAAAAGGAGGTCATCAGGCCGCAGAGATTCAGTTTGTGTGTGTGTGGGGGGGAGGGGGTCCTGGGCTGCCAGAATTTCCCAATAACAGTGGGTATTGGGGGGGGGAAACGTTTTTTTCAAAGGTGTATTAGTGATTTGATTCCGGGTTCTGTTGCTTGACTTGGAAAGCAGACCTTGCTGTATGGGGAGTGTGCAGTGGGGTAGTCAGCAAATGCAGGCTGCCCCAGCCTATATGCTGATAGATCTCTGCCCCTCCCCCGCCCCCAACATTCCAGGGTGCCAAGATGAGGCACCCCCACCCACTGTCTGCCATCCCTGCCTCTGCCTCGCCAACAGTGTTCAGAACCTGAGCCACAGAGCTGGCTGGGCCACCACTGACAGTAACCTGCTCCCAACAGATTGCCTTCAGCAACCTTCATTCATTGCTCTGCTTCCCAACCCCCTTTCAACGTTCCCTCGCTCTTTCCTTTCTTTCAAATTCCCTTTCTCCTACTTGGACTTTCATACTTGCACCGTGTTTTTCGTGAAGATCTCTCAATTTTACCTATTTGTGGGATAAAACACCAGAAGTAAATACAGTAGAATTTGGGTGGTGGGTCTCTGGGGGCACGTAGGGTACATTTTTCATATTAACACCTTTTGCTGTAGTTGTAAAGATGTTCTAATAAGAAGTTTCTTTCTTCCTATTGCGATCTCCTTGGCCCTCTTCCTTTGGTGGTGACCCTGAGCAGGGGGTGGAAGAGAAGCTCCCAGAGTTGCAAATTAGACCTGAATGCCGGGAGGAAACACAGGCACTGATGAGAAAAGCAGACAGGCACAGGTGGTGCAAGTTAGTGGACCCAGGGCTGTCTGCTCCATGCGGCGCACGTGATTGTCAGTGGGGGGCCCCCAGAGGGATGCTTCAAGCATTTCTTCTCTCTCTCCTTCCTCAGCCTCACAGCACACAGCCCACTAGAAAGCGCCAACCCAGCCACCCAGGGTGAAATGGTTGGAGAAATCGGAGCGAGCAAGAAATCCGCGCTTTTGTGAGAGGGGCGCATGCGCAGTGCCCCAGAGTGGGTCTCCACACACATCACCCTTTCTCCCCTTCCGCGTGTCTCAGTTGCTCCCCCTTTGCATTTGTATATGCTTTTCCTTGGTTAGTTAAAAAAGTCACCACTACCCACCAAGCACCCTGCTAGAACACTCCTGGACAGTTGTTTTTTTGCTAAAGAGAAGCTTTGGACATATGGTGTGAGGATGAAATGCCATCATCCATGTGACTCGTGGGCTTGAAGGCTGGTCCTCCCTCCCTCCACCCCACTGCCCGCTAACCTGGGCTCCCTCCCAGGTCTGGCCCTCTGAGGCTGGGTCATTGGTGACGTGCTTGCTGATACCCGGCAATCTCAGACCTTCAGGGGCCAGTGGCTCCTCCACAGCCTCATATATGTCCTCACTCCTCCTAGGACACCAGAGCCCACTCCACAAGCACTGCATCTTCAACCCATCTGCCTAGACCTGCCATTTTGTCTGCTGGGTTCCACTAGGAAAACTGATTGCACACCACCTAACAAAAGCTCCTTGACAATTAAACTAATTTGGAATGCTCCAGCTAGCTTACTGAATTGATCTTCTCTTAAGTACCCACTGTTTTCTCTGTGATTTTTTTTCTTTGAGCAGCAATTCTTGCCTCTACTTCCTTCCCTAAATGGAAATTTCATTTGCATTTTTTTCACTTTTGCTAATTTATTTAAGATATTTGGTTTATTCTTCATATGGTTGTAAAGAACTAGTTAAGATCTTACAGTCGTATTATGCTAATTTCTATACTGTATTTGCCCCCCCCCCCCGTTTTTCTTTGCTGACAATCACTTAGCATCTCTGATTATCAGTTAAAATACCCTTGCTGGCTACTGTTGAAAGGATATTTTTGTAGTATTTTTGGTGTATTAAAGAAGTTAAGTTTCAGTTTCTGGCTTAAGAAATAATAATAATAATCTCTCTACCTGTATAATAATAATATAATAATATATAATAAGTCTCTATGCCTGACCACGTCTACCATATTTATTTACCAATAAAAAGGGGAAATCTGTGAGATTACAGAATAGTATATGCTCATCAAGGTAAGATCTTTTTTTTTTTTTTTTAAAGATTTTATTTATTTGACAGAGAGAGACACAGCAAGAGAGGGAACACAAGCCGGGGGAGTGGGAGAGGGAGAAGCAGGCTCCCCGCTAAGCAGGGAGCCCGATGCGGGCTTGATCCCAGGACCCTGAGATCATGACCCGAGCCAAAGGCAGATGCTTAATGACTGAGCCACCCAGGCACCCCATCAAGGTAAGATCTTAAAGATATTATTTCAAAACGTCATGAAGAAAAAAGGCAATCTACTGACACGCATTGCATTCTTAGGCATTCTCCCCTTTTTGAGTAGAACAAAAATGAGTCAAGGTAAGAACAATGTGATAGTGAGATGTGGCTATAAATAAGCGAGAATGATTTGTCTTGCATACTTCTGTCTTTTCTCAGCCATTTGGCTGTCTTCCTCAGTAAGCAGTAGTTGTGTAGTGGTGGTGGTGGTGGTGGTGGTAGGGGGGAGAGGCAGCATTATACCCAACCCCTCCTAGAGCCCAAGCCGGACCTCCTGAGACAGCTACAGGGCACTCTCTTCCCCAGGGACCAGGGGGATGACAGTGCCCGCCGAGTTCCCCCCTGATGTCCCACCATCTCAAAGAATGTGCTGAGATATGAGGGACTCTGGAGACTGTCATTTTACCTTTAAAAACTGTAAAATGAATATGGGAAAAGCTTTCTCCTGGCTTCTCCACTTTCTACTTGCACGAGAAATGTCAAAGGCAATTGCCCAGCCAATCATGGGACTCCTGGGAATGACCCTTTTGTTATGCTATTTCTCAGCTCGCCAGACACCTTCCACATGTTCCTGTTGGGCAATTTTATTTTAAGGAGGATTGGTGGTAGAGGAGCAAACAGGAAGGCCATTGTCCTAAATAGTTATTTCAGCTTAATAACCCTACGGGGAGGCTACTCATTCATTACCTAGCAAAGCATCACAATAAACCCTGTATTTATATTAACACCTACTATTTATTTAGTGCTATATCCATCTTTTATTCAGACTGATAACTGAGCCAAGTCCACACTTCAAAAATAATTCATAGTTTACATCTTGTTTCTCGGCACTGAAAAAGGCTTTCCGTTTAACATCTCAGTTGTTCCCACAGTAGCTTCTTGCAGGGAACAGGGCCAGATCAGATGGCGGTGTGCCTCCCTTCCCCTGCAGCATGCAAAAATCTGGAAAAGGATTTCCCCAAAGAATCAAGAAGCCAGCCACAGAGCCTAGGTCTTGCTGCTACTTTGAGGCATTTACCACTGAATCTGTCCATCCCATGGTGGGAAGGAAGCCTCACAGTGAGGACACACGAGCAGATGACAAGACTGACACGTTTTAATGGGCAACACCGTGCAGCCCAGGAGGCCTTCTGCTCTGACTGAAACGGCAGGCCCTGTGCCAGCCTTTTACAGCCCTAGGAGGTAACAGAAGGAGATGAGGACCGGCCGTGCTGGGGGGCTGGGAAGAGGGTGGGAGACCCGGCATTCAGGATCCACTTTATCACTTGATCAAACTTTAACATTTTTGGATTTCCTAACACCCTAGCACAAAATACACGAAAATAAGCAAGTCCTCCCAAATTAAGACGTCTTCTCCAGCCACACCTCTGCCCCCGCTCACCCTCCCGTTATTATTTCTAAGGCAATTAAAAGATTAAACCAAAGCCCCCCCCAATGCCGTTGGGCGCGCGCGCTGCGAGTCCAGACGGTTTCAGCACCAGCCTCGGGGACAGACGCCATAAGGCCGGGGAAAACGTAACCCTCGCCTTGGCGGCTCCTGTCACCACCAGAACTGCTCCGAGGCAGGTGTCCCGGGGTATTGCGAAATCCTAAGGGCTTCTTGAGGCACTGGCCGAAAACATTTTCACAAATAAAACGACCAACTAGCCACTCCAGCCCTTCCAGTGCCGTCCTCTTCAACGGGGGACGTTTCTGCCCGGAGCATAACAAGCGTTCGTGACCTACATATGGAAAAGGGGCCCCCCGGGAGCCTCCCCCCCTCAAGCCCCAGAGATCGGGAGACGCCGGCCACCCGGAGACCCCCTAAGCGTTCGGAGCGGTCTGTCCAAACCTGCGCTCGGGTTTGCCAAGGGCTCAGCCGAGGGTCGTGGGTTCGAGGGGCGCGCTCACCTGCCAGAGCCCCGCCGCCGACGCCCACCTGTGCTGCAGCGCGAAGGCCGGCTCGCAGCGGGCGGCCCGAGAACCCCAGGAATTTGTTTCGCGTGCTTCCACTGACGGCGGCAGGACGACACACGCACCAAACCGCGTCTACAGTTGCAGAGACTTTCCCGCCCGAGTTGCCCTTTGGCTTCTGGCTCGCCCCGGGCTCGCGAGCCAGGGCCGTGCCACCCGTTCCCCCACAGCCACACCGGGCCCGGCCCGCCGGCGGGGCGCCCACTTACCCGGAGCGGGGCGCGCGGGCCGAAGGCGCCGCTCACGCGCGGGCTTTGTCTCCGGCGCGGTGCTCGCGGGGGGCGGCCAGACCGCGCGGCATCGCTCCTCGGCTGGGCGCGGGGCTGGACGGGCGGGCGGGCTCGGGCTCGGGCTCCGCGCCCCAGCTCCCGCGCGCCTCGGCGCTCACGGGCTCGCGGTGGAAAGGCGCGCCCCGCCCCGCCCGCCTTCCCCGGGGTCTCCGGGCCGCGTCAGCAGCCCCGCCCGGGCAGGGGAAAGACGACGTGAGGCTGGGGGCGGGGGTGCCGGGGAGGGCGAGCCCATGCCCCGCGCGCGACAGAAGTCACCCAGACCCAAAGTACTTCGTCTGCTCCCCGCCCCCGGTGCGGGGCTCCCGGAGCGCGTGCGGGCCCGGCGGCGTGCGGAGCGCGGGACCCCCACCCCCCCACCCCGACCCCTTCCGCCCTCCTTCCACGTTGGTCGCGCCCACTCCGCGGCAGGGTCTCGCCCGGCGCCCGGGAGGGGCCGGGAAATCCCGCCCGCCGCCGCCGACGTCACTGGTGCGTCACCGGGGCTCCCGCGCCAGGGCTCCGCGCACTCCCCGCGCCCCCCGCCTCGCGCCCCGCCCCGCTCGCCCCCCGGCCGGCCGCGCGCCCCCGCGGGGCCCGCCACTCCGCCCGGAGCGCGCGCGCCGCCCAGGGCCTGGGGGTGGGGCGGGGCGATGGCCGTGGTCGGGGGTCGTGGGGCCGCGGTCCTCGCGGGATTCCGGCCCCAGAGCCTCCCGCGTCCTCATGCGTGCCTGGGGGTTAGTTCCGGGGACCAGCCAGGCTGGGTGCGGCCAGTGTCCGTCCATCCCCAAAGAATACATAATATGTTTCCCCCAGCGCCCCAAAGAAGGCGGGCAGCGAGTGGAGAGACGCTTACTACCTGCGAAAATTCACAAGGCATTGTCTCGCTCTCCGGGCGAAGGATAGCGCTGACGTCGCCGAGTGACGGGCAAGCAGGGGACCCCTTGGGGCGCGCGGCGAGCTGCCCCCAGGCCGGCCGGCGGCCAGGAAGGCGGGAACGAATTCCCGGCGTGCGTGGAGAGCGGGAGCCGTCTCCGCGGGGAAATCCTTGGCCACTCCTCCTTCCTCTTGAACTGTAAGCGTTTTGGGGGAGAGAGATTTTAGACCTCTTAATTATTATAGTCCTCTACTTTCAGGGAAAAACAGTGTAATTGCCGTCCGCGTTCCGACTGCTGGTAAGATAATACAGAACCTCTGGCACGGGGAAGCCACAACAACATTTCAAGCGGTGTTAGCAAGATTGGTAGGAAAAGGAGGCCGACGTGAATTCCTTTATTGAAACAATATAAAATCATGGCTGACAATTAGGAAATACATCTTGAAGATCTACATTCGCCGGCCTGGTCCACCATCGGGCAGCCACTCCTTGATGTAAATGACACAAGGATCACTTGTTTTTTAGATCTCTGATCCCCACGGACTTGACATTTGCCCCAGACAAATGTGCGGCTTTGCTGACTCCGAGTGCCTGACAGAATGCAAATGCAGAGTTCAGAAGTGCCCACCTGGGGCCAGCAAACATCTCACAGAGATTTTTTTCACAGCTCGCAAGTGCCAATTTAAGGCACAGAATTAAACTATGGTAAAACGACTAAGGCCGTGCATATACCTACAGCACTGACCTTTTTTAAAAAGTGAGAAAGATATATGCGTACTGCGTTTAAAATTCAAAAATCCAAAACTGGACTCATTATTTCTACCCCCAAATTATTTCTCCTGTATTTCTTTCTTTTTTTTTTTTTTAATTATTTATTTATTTGAGAGACAGAACAGAGCGTGAGAGAGAGCATGGGGCGGGGGGAGACAGAGGGAGAAGCGAAACCAGACTCCCCGCTGAGCAGGGAGCCCCAGACGGAGGCGGCTGGATCCCAGGACCCCGGGATCGTGACCTGGGCCAAAGTCAGACACTTAACTGAGCCACCCAGGCACCCCGTTTTCTCCTGTGTTTCTTCCCTCAACAGCACCTCCTGTCCCTCCACTTGGTTGGCCAAGGCAAAATCCTGGTTTCCTATCATCCCAACTCCCATCTCAAGCAAGCCCAAGTAATCAATTATAAGGGAAATCAATATCTACATTTCCAGGTACCCCACTTCCTTATTTTATCTAATTTATTACACTATCCTTTAAGGCAGACTTCTGTCCACTAAAAGACAAAGAAGAGAGTCTGGGCCAGTGGTTGCAGAGTGGATCCCAAGATCAGCAGCATCAGCATTACCTGGGAACTTGTTAGAAATGCAAATTATCAGGACTCACCCCAGCCCTACTGAATTACAAACTCTGGGGATGGGACCCAGCAATCTGTGTTTTAAGCCCTCCAGGGGATTCTGATTCTGTCCATCCCTGCTTATCACCCAAGACTGCTAGGACCCGGGACACCCATCTTCCTTCCTTTGTCCCTGGTAATAGTCCTTGTTCTCAACTCTTTGTCCGATATCAGTATGGCCACTGCAGATTTCTTAGACTGGTGTTTGCATGGTGTATCTTTTCCCATCATTTTACTTGAACCTACGTCTTTATTCTTAAAGTGGGGTTCTCTATTCTTGAAGACAACACAGAGTTGGATCTTGTTTTTTAATTCAGCCCGTCAATCTGTGCCTTTTACTTGGGAAGAAGAACTGTGATCTACTAAAACCTTGGACAAGAAAGGAGATAAGGGGCTGTTTGGGGGAAGTCAAATAAGTTCAATTCAAGGCAAGGAGCTTCTTAGCAAAGAAGAAACTTGAGGAAAGTTTCTTCACTACAGGCTGTGAGACGTCAGACCTAACAACTCTATTCTCCAGACCATTCTAGGAAATAAAATAGATGTCTAATTCTTACGTAACTAGGAGCACACATGAGTAGGTTTTACTTTTATTTATAACAAAATACTATTATGTAGAATCTTATCTAGAAAGTACATAATGAAATTAGCTAATTAACTGTGTTTTGGTCATATCAACAAGTATGAAAATTATAGCTTGATTTTTCTTAAAATCTCAGAAAAGATAGTTTTTATTCTTGATGCTTGAACCTGGATTCCAAGGATTGTTAAAGCTCTTTTAACAAAATTAAAATCTGGGAATGAAAGAGCGGCTTTTTTTTTTTTTTACAGATTTATTTGAGAGAGAGAGAGAGAGAGAGAAAACATGAGTGGGGGAGGGGCAGAGGGAGAGAATCTCAAGCAGACTCCCCAATGAGTGTTGAACCCAATGCGGGGCTTGACCTCAAGACCCATGAGATCATGAACTGAGCTGAAATCACTAGTCAGACGCTTAATCCACTGAGCCACTTAGGTGCCCTGAGAATGGCTTATTGTTATCAGCTCTCAGAAGTTTTGGTAAGACAAGTTTAAATCACTTTGGAAATGAGCCAAACTTTGCCAAAAAAATCTTTTCTAAACTCAAATCTCATTAACTTTGTTCATGAGAGGAGAAACAAGGCTCAGCACTTGAGAATATTATAGCCCAGCCTCAAATAATCATCCAGTCGTTTTGACCTCAAAGAACACATAGCATTGTTTAATTCCTCTCAAATAGCTGAGTTGTAACCCAGTGTCCCCAGAGTGGCAGGATATATTTTTCTGTTCAGGTCATATAACACACAATAAAATTAGTGGCATCTCTTTCCCAACTCATTGGCTGTTTAAGTGTATACATTTTGTATTGGCGAATGTAGCTGCTTTTTAAATTGTGGAGTTTAAATTGGACATAACCTGGGGGAAATATCATATAAATACTGTGTAATGTGATAGTGTGCTACTCCAAAATACCAGGTTGTGCTGAACCTAAAACCTCTTTCGCTTGCCTTTGACCTCAATCTTGACTTATTTCATTTTTTTTTTAATTTGATTATGTTATAATACATACATACAATACATACATACATACATACATACAATACATCATTGGTTTTTGATGTGGTGATCCACGATCCATTGTTTTCGTATAACACCCAGTGCTCCATGCAGTACGTGCCCTCCTTAATACCCATCACTGGGCTAACCAATCCCCCCTCCCCCCTCCCCTCTAAAACCCTGTTTGTTTCTCAGATCCATAGCTTCTCATGGTTCATCTCTCCCTCCAATTCCCCCCCCCCGCCATTTTTCCCTTCCTTCTCCGAATGTCCTCCATGCTATTCCTTATGTTCCACAAATAAGTGAAACTGTATGATAATTGACTTTCTCTGCTTGACTTATTTCACTTAGCATAATCACCTCCAGTCCCATCCATGTTGATGTAAAAGTTGGGTATTCATCCTTTCTGATGGCTGAGTAATATTCCATTGTATATATGGACCACATCTTCTTTATCCATTCTTCTGTTGAAGGGCATCTCGGCTCTTTCCACAGTTTGGCTATTGCGGACATTGCTGCTATGAACATTAGGGTGCATATGGCCCTTCTTTTCACTACATCTGTGTCTTTGGGATAAATACCCAGTACTGCAATTGCTGGGTCATAGGGTAGCTCTATTTTTAAATTTTTGAGGAACCTCCACACTGTTTTCCAAAGTGGCTGTACCAACTTGCATTCCCACCAACAGTGTAAGAGGGTTCCCCTTTCTCCACAACCTCTCCAACATTTGTTGTTTCTTTCCCTGTCCATTTTTGCCATTCTCACTGGTGTAAGGTGGTATCTCAGTGTGGTTTTGATTTGGATTTCCCTGATGGCTAATGATGATGAACATTTTTTCATGTGTCTGTTAGCCATTTGTATGTCTTCTTTGGAGAAGTATCTTTTCATATCTTCTGCCCACTTTTTGACTTGATTATTTGTTTTTTGGGTGTTGAGTTTGAGAAGTTCTTTATAGATCTTGGATACCAGCCCTTTATCTGTAGTGTCATTTGCAAATATCTTCTCCCATTCTGTGGGTTGCCTCTTTGTTTTGTTGACTGTTTCCTTTGCTGTGCAGAAGCTTTTATCTTGATGAAGTCCCAAAAGTTCATTTTTGCTTTTGTTTCACTAGCTTTTGGAGATGTATCTTGAAAGAAGTTGCTGTGGCCGATGTCAAAGAGGTTACTGCTTATGTTCTCCTCTAGGATTTTGATGGATTCCTGTCTCACATTGAGGTCTGTCATCCATTTAGAGTTTATCTTTGTGAATGGTGTTAGAGAATGGTCGAGTTTCATTCTTCTGCATGTGGCTGTCCAATTTTCCCAGCACCATTTATTGAAGAGACTGTCTTTTTTCCATTGCATGTTTTTTCCTGATTTGTCGAAGATTAGTTGACCATAGAGTTGAGGGTCCATATCTGGGTTCTCTATTCTGTTCCATTGGTCTATCTGTCTGTTTTTGTGCCAGTACCATGCTGTCTTGGTGATCACAGCTTTGTAATATAGCTTGAAATCGGGCAACGTGATGCCCCCAGCTTTGTTTTTCTTTTTCAACATTTCCTTGGAGATTCGGGCTCTTTTCTGATTCCATACAAATTTTAGGATTGTCTGTTCCAGCACTTTGAAAAATGTCATTGGAATTTTGATCGGGATGGCATTGAAGGTATAGATTGCTCTGGGTAGCATAGACATTTTAACAATGTTTATTCTTCCGATCCATGAGCATGGAATATTTTTCCATCTTTTTGTGTCTTCTTCAATTTCTTTCATGAGTGTTTTGTAGTTCCTAGAGTAGAGATCCTTTACCTCTTTGGTTAGGTTTATTCCGAGGTATCTTACGGTTTTTGATGCTATTGTAAATGGAATCGTTTCTCTAATTTCTCTTTCTACAGTTGCATTGTTAGTGTATAAGAAAGCAACTGATTTCTGTGCATTGATTTTGTATCCTGCCACATTACTGAATTGCTGGATGAGTTCTAGTAATTTGGGGGTGGAATCTTTTGGGTTTTCCACATAAAGTATCATGTCGTATGCAAAAAGAGAGAGTTTGACTTCTTCTTTGCCAGTTTGAATACCTTCTATTTCTTTTTGTTGTCTGATTGCTGTTGCTAGGACTTCTAGTACTATGTTGAACAATAGTGGTGAGAGTGGGCATCCTTGACGTGTTCCTGATCTTAAGGGAAAGGCTCTCAGCTTTTCCCCATTGAGGATGATATTCGCTGTGGGTTTTTCATAGATGGATTTTATGAACTTGAGGAATGTTCTCTCTATCCCTATACTCTGAAGAGTTTTAATCAGGAAAGGATGTTGTATTTTGTCAAATGCTTTTTCTGCATCAATTGAGAGGACCATATGGTTCTTCTCCCTCCTCTTATTAATGTGTTCTATCACATTGATTGATTTGCGAATGTTGAACCACCCTTGCATCCCGGGGATAAATCCCACTTGGTCGTGGTGGATGATCCTTTTAATGTATTGTTGGATCCTATTAGCTAGGATTTTGTTGAGGATTTTGGAATCCATATTCATCAGGGATATCGGTCTGAAATTCTCCTTTTTGATGGGGTCTTTGCCTGGTTTGGGGATTAAGGTAATGCTGGCCTCATAGAATGAGTTTGGAAGTTTTCCTTCTGTTTCTATTTTTTGAAACAGCTTCAGTAGATTAGGTATTATTTCTTCTTTGAACGTTTGGTAGAATTCCCCAGGGAATCCATCAGGCCCTGGACTCTTGTTTTTTGGGAGGTTTTTGATCCCTGCTTCAATCTCGTTACTGGTTATTGGCCTATTCAGGTTGTCAATGTCTTCCTATTTCAGTCTTGGCAGCTTATAGGTTTCCAGGAAGGCCTCCATTTCATCCAGATTGCTCAGTTTATTGGCATATAGTTGTTGATAACAATTTCTAATAATTGTTTCTATTTCCTTGGTGTTAGTCGTGATCTCTCCTCTTTCATTCATAATTTTATTAATTTAGGTCTTTTCTCTTTTCTTTTGGATAAGTCTGGCCAGTGGTTTATTGATCTTATTAATTCTTTCAAAGAACCAACTTCTAGTTTTGTTGATCTGATCTACTGTGTTTCTGGTTTCTAATTCATTGATTTCTGCTCTAATTTTAATTATTTCTCTTCTAATGCGTGGCTTAGGCATTATTTGTTGCTTTTTCTCTAGTTCTTTAAGGTGTAGAGTTAGTTGGTGAATTCGGGATTTTTCTATTTTTTTGAGTGAGGCTTGGATGGCTATGTATTTCCCCCTTAGGACCGCCTTTGCAGTATCCCATAGGTTTTGGACCAATGTGTTTTCGTTCTCATTGATTTCCATGAATTGTTTAAGTTCTTCTTTGATTTCCTGGTTGACCCAAACATTCTTGAGCAGAGTGGTCTTTAGCTTCCAAGTGTTTGAATTTCTGCCAAATTTTTTCTTGTGATTGAGTTCCAGTTTTAGTATTGTGGTCTGGGAATATGCAGGGAATAATCTCAATCTTTTGGTATCGGTTGAGACCTGATTTGTGACCCAGTATGTGGTCTATTCTGGAGAAAGTTCCATGTGCACTCGAGAAGAATGAGTATTCTGTTGTTTTAGGGTGGAATGTTCTATAAATATCTATGAGGTCCATCTGGTCCAATGTATCATTCAAAGCTCTTGTTGCCTTGTTGATTTTCTGCTTAGATGATCTGTCCATTGCTGAGAGTGGAGTATTGAGGTCTCCTACAATTAACATATTGTTATCAGTGTGACTCTTTATTTTGGTTAACAGTTGGCTTATGTAGATGGCTGCTTCCATGTTGGGGGCATAGATATTTACAATTGTTAGATCTTCTTGTTGGATAGACCCTTTAAGAATGATATAGTGTCCTTCTGTGTCTCTTATTACAGACTTTAGTTTAAAATCTAATTTGTCTGGTATAAGAATTGCTACCCCAGCTTTCTTTTGAGGTCTGCTGGCATGGAAGATGGATCTCCATCCCTTCACTTTCAGTCTGGATGTATCTTTAGGTTCAAAATGAGTCTCTTGTAGACAGCATATGGATGGGTCCTGTCTTTTTATCCAATCTGTAACCCTGTGCCATTTTATGGGAGCGTTTAGGCCATTCACGTTGAGAGTGATTATTGAAAGATATGAATTAATTGTCATCATGTTGCCTGTGAAGACGTTGTTTTTATAGATTGTCCCTGTAAATTTCTGTTGTATATCACTCTTGGGGTCTTTCTCCTTTTATAGAAACCCCCTTAATATTTCTTGCAGGGCCGGCTTAGTGGTCACATATTCTTTCAGTTTCTGCCGGTCGTGGAAGCTCTGCATCTCTCCATCCATTCTAAATGAAAGCCTTGCCGGATAAAGTATTCTTGGCTGCATGTTCTTCTCATTTAGTACCCTGAATATGTCTTGCCAGGCCTTTCTGGCTTGCCAGGTCTCTGTGGATAGGTCTGACGTTATTCTGATGTTCCTCTCTCTGTACGTAAGGAATCTCTTCCCCCTAACTGCCCTTAAGATGGTTTCCTTGGTTCTAAGATTTGCAAGTTTTACTATTACATGCCGGGGTGTTGGCCTGTTTTCCTTGATCTTAGGAGGGGTCCTCTCTGCCTCTAGGACTCGAATGTTTGTTTCATTCCCCAGATTAGGGAAGTTCTCAGCTACGATTTGCTCAAATACATCTTCTAGTCCTCTCTCTCTCTCCACTCCCTCCGGGATTCCAATTATTCTGACATTGGAACGCTTCATGGTGTCACTTATTTCTCTGATTCTATTTTCATGGATTCTGAGTTGTTTTTCCCTGGCCTCCTCTTTTCCCTTTTTATCTATTATATTGTCTTCCAGGTCGCTTATTCTTTCTTCTGCCTCAGTTACCCTAGCTGTTAGATTATCTAGATTGGATTGGATCTCATTGATAGCATTTTTAAGTTCTGTCAATTCACCTTTTATTTCTGCCCTTAGAGACTCTATGTTGCCATTAATTGATTTCTCCATTCTAGCCATTGTCTTCACAATTGCTAGCCTGAATTCCATCTCCGACATCTTGGTTATATCTGCCTCCATTTGTAAATCTGCAGCATAAGTCATAATCTCTGAGTCTTTTCTGTTTTGGGGGCTCCTCCTCCTAGTCATTCTGTTAATGGTTGTTTGAGGGAATGTATAGAGTCGAAATTATTGACCAGAACCCAAGCAAGATGCACCTGTTTTCTTGGGACCTTAGGGTTGCTGGCCTCTTGTTTTCCTAGCCTGTCTTCTGTGAGAGGGGCCTGCCGCGCTGTTACTCAGGCAGCCCCATTGGGGTGGAGTTGCCCTGCGCCCCTGTGGTGGGGGATGGGCTCAGTGGGAATCAGTTTTTGGGGCTTTTGTTCTCTGGTGGCTTTCCACTTCTCTTCCGCGAGTCAGAGCAGAAGAGACCGTTTCCAACCCTCTGCCTCAGAGCAGAGAGATCCCAGTCTGTTCTTCAGTGAGCTCTCCAGGCCACACTGTCTCCATTTCTGTCCGTGCTGCTATAAACTGCAGCGTCCTGGGTTGTGCGCCCCTCCGCAGCGCTCCCAGTCCTGCCTCCAGGTCGGGGCACATCTCTGCCCTTTGTGCTTCTAAAACCGCCAGCCGCTCCCAGTTCGCGCACGCGACTCTACCGCTCTGGGTTTCCGTCCCGGGGACTGCAGTTCGCAGGTGCGACCCCGCCACTCTGGGTTTCCGTCCTGGGGACTGCAGTTCGCAGGCGCAACCCCGCAGCTCTGGGTTTCCGTCCCGGGGGCTGCCCTAAAGTCCTTTCCCCGCCGCTACCGGTCTGCGAGTCTGTGCCCATCCGCAGCCTGCGAGGCTGTAGCTCACCGGCGGTGTAGGATCCCCCCGGCCAGGCATCCTCCCCCTGCCGTTTATCCTCCGATATCTGCCTGTGGAATCACGGCTCCCCGCTTCGTACCTTAAAACCAACCGCCTGCGATATTGTTTGTAGAGATCCAGATCTTCTTACATCTCAGGCTGGTTTTGTGGGTGCTCAGAGTGGTCTGGTAGATATCCAGCTCAATTCCGGGGACCAGTTGAAATAGGGTCCCCTAATCCTCCGCCATCTTTCCCCCCACCCTCAATCTTGAGTTATTTCAAATAGCTATCTACTCTGCTCAACCCAACTATTAATGCTTTTCAGTTGTTTTTTCTTAAAGGTTTTAAGCCTATAAGGTTTTGAAGTGCTTTGGTTTCACAGTATATGGAGTGTCATCCTGAGAAGGGGAGGATGTTGCAAAATAATATAGTTATTCAAGAATTAGGACAGATTGTGAACAAATGGGGACATATTGCCCCCAATCTGGGACAAGCTGGGAATAGCTGAGGGTAATCAGTAAAGCAAGGGTAACGTGAATAATCCAAGAAGTCCACAATAGTTTCAATCTCCAAATGTTAGGCAATTGAGTTTCTTTCCTCCCTATTCACTTTCTGAACATTGACCTTGTAGTTCTTTAATTTTTGACACTTTAATTATAGTGTGTCTTGGTGTGGGTCTGTATGTCTGTTCATTACCCAGGTTAGGGAAGTTTTCAACCATTATTTCTTCAAACAGGTCTTCTGCCCCCCCCTTCTTCTGGGACCCCTATAATGTGAACGTTGGTCCGTTTGATGTTATCCTATATGCCACTGAACCTATCTTTACTTTTTTTTTTTCTGCTCTCATTGGGTGAGTTCCACTGCCCTATCTTTGATTTCACTGATCCTTTCTTGTTCTTCATCTAGTTTGTTGTTGAACCCCTTTATTTTATTTTTCAGTTCAGTTATTGTATTCTTCAGCCTGTGATTTCTGTTTGGGACTTTCTTATATATTCCTTCTCTTTGTTAAAATTCTCACTTTATTCATGCCTTGTTCTCCTGACTGTGGTGAGCATCTTTATGACCATTAATCTGAACTCTTTATCAGGTAAACCACTTATCAGTTTCATTAAGGTATTCTTCTGAGATTTTATCTTGTTCTTTCATTTGGAACATATTCCTCTGTTTCTTCATTTTTCTTGACTTTCTGTGTTGGTTTCTATGCATTAAATAAAACAGCCACCTCTCAGTCTTGAAGGAGTGGCCTTCTGGAGGAGATGAACCTTATTGTTCAACCCTGCCCTAGCTCCTGGTTGTCTCTTTGAACCTTTGTGATTATCCAAGTGACTTAGTGGTTCTTAGTGCCTCCAGTAGTTGAGGGTGGGCCCAGACCAGTCAGTGTACCTAAGGGAGGATCTCAGTCACCACCTAGATTCAGGCTCATTGGAAGCCATACCTTCAGGCAGCAGCTTTTAAGGTACACAAATATACTTCTTTAATGGGAAGACTGGAAGATGGGCATTTCTGTCTGCTCCCTCTGCACTGAGCCCTAGGGTGTTAGCCAGTTAGGAACTGTTTCTTTGTTGCTAGTGTCCCATTGAACCCATGAACATAAGCCCCACTGGCACCCAGAGCCAGCCTATTAAAGGAATCGTTCTCTGGGCCGTGACACAAAACCCACAAAACCCAGGATGCCAGATATGCACGTGAGCTCCTCTCTTGGGGACGCTGGCACCCTGGGGCAGGGCAGAGGGAGGACAGGAACACGGTGTCTGCTGCTCTCCCTGATTTCTGGAGGGCATTGCAGTCAACGTCTAGATGTGTTCAGTTAGAAACCTCCACCCGCCAACACCCCTTCCGCACTGTGAAGACAAGCTGATCGACCTCTTTCAGGGAAGGACTGGGGTTTAAGCCTGCTGCCTCTGTGCTGGGCCTTGGGGGGTAGCTGGGTAAGAAGTACTTCTCCATTTGCTACAGTCCTGTGAGAGCACCGAACAGAAGCCCCACTGGCCACCAGAGCCTGGTGATCAGGGGGTGTCCCCGAGGTGGCAGCTGCGAAAACTGGGGCCCCAGACCCACGCACAAACTCCTTTCTGAGAGACACCTGGAGCGAGGCAGAGGGAGAGCACAAAGCTGGTACTTGCCAGCCTCCACAGTCTTTGAGAAGTATTTCAGTGGCCTCTGGAGGTGTGTTGTATTAAATGCCTGCCCCTCAGGCTGACTCTTTTAAGATAAACAACAGAAACTCTTTCTCTTTCACAGAAAGACTGGTTGCATTTCAGTCAGCTGCCTCTACACTGTGTCCCTGGGGTTTAGCCATGGTGAGTCCACAAGACCCCTTTAAGATCTGTTTCTCAGTTCGCCGTAACTGTGTGGTCTTGTGGACGCAAGCCCCATTGCCTTTCAAAGCTAGATGTTTTGGGGTCTCCTCTCTCAGAAGCATGTCTTAAAAGTTAGGTGTCGGGTGTGGGGTTCTCAAGGAGGAGCTCGGGGTTGTGAGTTCTCTGCTATTTGTGGGTTGCCACACTGAGAGTGTGGTTTATGGGGACATTGTGTCTCATTCTCTCCTATCCATTTTGGTGTCTCCCCCCACCCCCACCCCCACAAAGATATAAGAGTTGCTCAGCTAGTTTTTGGATTTCTTTCACAGGGAATTTTCCTGTATGTAGCTGTAGATTCAGTGTTAACTGTAGGAGGAGGTGAGTTCAGGATCCTCCTACGTCGCCACTCTGAACAGGAACACCCTGTAGTTCTTTGATTGAAAACATTAACAAGTCATCCAAAACAATGAGAAGCAGATCACCAGGTACGAGCTCGGAAGGGCTAGAATCTCCTTCCTCTTCTCTTGCCCCACCCCATCACTGAGCCTTGGACTTGTGCATAACTGGCATTCAGTGAACGTATTTGAAAGGAAGAGGTGATCTGAGATTTGCAGCTAAGGGGCACGTTGGGTTGGCAGGCTTACACTGCTAGATGCTACTCCTGAGTTCTTCTGGGACACTCTTGAGAACCTTAAACCACCTCAGATGCAAGACAGAAATAAAGAATCATTCTGGGGTCTTGGGCTGCTGTTTGTTAAGTTCACACACCACTTCGCAAAGCCTGCCAGAGAAGCTGAGGAGTGTAGATGATGCTCGTTCCTTCACTGGGCCTTTGTTCGTTGATGTTCCTGTGTCAGGCATTTGTAAATGCATTGTCTGGAACACATCTGCTCCCATCTTCACCTGTTAAATTTCTATGCATCCATTTGAACAAAAATTTCACTTTCTCAAGATTTCCCAGATCCTCTTGATCTGAACTGGATTCTTCTTGTTGTATTCCCTCAGAGGACCCTACACACCACCTTAACGGCACTTACCGTATTTTGTAACTGCACACATTGTAGGTTACTGACAGCATGCTTCTCTTTCCAGCCTGTAGTCTCCAGGAGTGCAGGAAACAGCTGTGTGCTCAGCACCTAGTGCAGTGTCAGTCCACAGCGCATTATAGATTTGATGTTGGGGGTGGGGGGGTACATGGTTTTTTTTTTTTTCTTTAAAAAGTGTGGTTTGACCTTGACACTTCTGTCTAAACTCTATTTAAGGGTATTAAATAAAGTGTTGAAACAAAGGGTATTCAAATAAAGGGCTGAAATAAAATTTCTCATAAAAAATACAACTAAGGGCACCTGGGTGGCTCAGTCGGCTAAGCATCTGCCTTCGGCTCAGGTCATGATCCCGAGGTCCTGGGGACTGAGCCCCGCATCGGGCTCCCTGCTCAGCCTGGAGTCTGCTTCTGCCTCTGCCCCTTCCCCTGCTCCTGCTTTCAAATAAATAAATAAATAAATAAATAAATAAATAAATAAACAAACAAACAAACAAACAAACAAACAAATAAATAAAATCTTTAAAAATATAATTAAGAAATGAAAGTTATCTTTTCTTAGTTACATCAATGTATAGGGGAGCTAAAGAGAGAACCTATCTGGGTTACAAAGCAAAAAAGCCACCTATCTGAGCTCTGGTCATAAATATTTAAATTGTATAAAGAATAGGTCTTTATATCTATTTTTATGAAATTTATTCCCAATTTGAAGTGGCAGTGTATACAAAGATAACAGAGCTTGTGATATTTTACAGAAACGTTTACTACAACATGCACATTATGAAGTGTTTCAAACATATACATATTAAGTTTCATGCTGAATAAATAATCCCCCCAAATTAATTTTTATTTTTACATAAAAATATAATATTGCACTCTTAACAAGACCAGTTATTTTGCATATTTTCTCTTTAAATAAATGATGGAATTCAGCCTTAAAAAGACAAAGAAGACTGAGTAGCAACCCTATTCTAATAGGGGAATAATTCCATGTTCTTGGTAGAAAAAACGAAAGCCAGACAATAGCTGCAATTTTTTTTTTTTTCTTAAACAAAGCAAATCACTTCAACGTGAATAGGAATCATCTCATCTCTGCACCTATCTGGACCTCAGAGTTCCAAGCTGGTCTGTGCAAATGATGATCTAAGTGCGGCCTGTGAAGCGTTCTTATGGACATACGCTGTCCCAGTGACAAGCACACGGGGCCGCTCGCTTCCTCTTTCCCGCATCTCCACAGCAGAGACGTTGGAATTGTGTTTTATACGGTTTTTAAGCAGAATGTTTCAGAAAGTCTGGAAGTTACAAAAGTAGTTCTGTAAACACCATATGAATTGAATTTCCATAACAAACACGCAAGTTTTTCTTATGCAGGAATACATATGTTTATCCTGTGGTAACATCTTACTATTTTACAGTGTTTTCAAAGCCAAAAAAGCAGCACCCCAAGTCAAAATAGAGCCATAATGGTAGAGACAGACTATGGTAGAGATTTTTAGGAATGCTGTCTTTATGGTGTGCAGGTTTTCTGTGGCGTATACTTAGATTTTTCTGTTGTTCCTAGAGTTCTCAGGTAGTACAGATTAGTAGAAACAGAGTGGACACAGTTTCCTATAAGAATTATTCTGCATCTTGTTGGAAACAAAGTAAGCTGTCTCATTTCTTTTGTAATTCTGTTTTGCGCAAGAAAACACACCCTGCACATTAGATTAAATGTCTTATCTAGAACGGACTCTTAATACCTGTGCCATCTTTCTGCACAGTGGAGGCTTTCTATTGCAAATTGTTAAGTATTCAGTGCTCTGTAAATGGTAGATATTAAAATAATTATCATTGTGTTTAAATCTTAGTGACTCAACTAAGTAAGGATATTCAATATCTAGTGTTATGGATTTTAAACAGGATTTTTACGAAAAAACAGAATGTATCTGAAATCAAATGTGTGTTTGTGGCTGTCAAAAAATTCTGGTTCCTCTTTGAGCTAAGAAGGCAACTGGAAAAAAACTGCCTGCCATCGAGATTCATTAGTAGTTTGTTTTTAGTATTCAGATATCCCATAAAATGGTGCAGAGGCACCTACGGAATAATCTACTTCTCAGAGAAAGCGCTTTGCAAGTTCTAACTTCTGATCCTCTTCTTTTCTTTACTTTGTGTGTGTGTTTGTGTGGGGAAGGTGGATTATCTTGGCATAAAACTTTTTAAATATAATTTTTAGAGTATTTTATATAAACAATTAGCTAACCAATTTAAATTCTCCTGGTCCTTTTGGCATAATAGAAAAAAGGAGAGACCCTAATCCTTTCTTTTGAATACCCCTGTGGGTAAACACTTAAAGAATACGATTTTAATTTATCATGTAAGACTTATATCTTGTTGGTTAGAACATACTTACACAACCCTCTAGATTATCACTAAATTAGAACAAAACTGTTCTCTCAGGACCTTGTGAAGCTGCAGAATGTTCTGCAGATGAAGAGAGTTGGTCATTATTTGGATGATTTGTTTGGTCATCCATTTCTTCAAGTTCAACCTCCTAAAACTGGTGAGGTCAACAAATCTAGCTTGGAGCTAAAGTGCTTTGGAGAAGCGAGGTTCTCTCTCATTCATCCAGCTGCGTAGCTGCTAAGGAAGGAATAGAACATTGGCTGTTTCAAGCGCTGCTGGTCCTTCCGACACCAGGCGATCACGGTCCCGTCACTATTCGCCGTGTACAGATGGTGGCCGTCACAGGAAAATGTAAGGCTGTCAAAAGAAATCCCATGTGTACATTATCTCTTCAAATTGCATTAGCATATTGGTGCTCATATAGAAATTACTGTAAAGAAGCTAAGATATCTTTACTGGAGCAGAGAGACCAATAAAATGGCAGCTTACAACTCACTGGTTTCTGCGGTAATTCTAATATAGTTTAATTGCTCTGCGGGCAACTTCGTGAAGCTCATTCTAACTAGGTGATACAGAATAAAATCAGATCAAAGAGATCAGTACATTCCATTCCTTCTTTATATATTTTCTTTTACCACCTTGTTTATGCTCTTATTACTTAACAAATACTTGAGCATAGGAAAGTTTAGATAATATAACCGTGCTACATTTTCTCTTTATAGAAATAAATGATGATTATAGGGAGATATTTTATTTCCCTGAAAAAGGAAAAGGTAAAAATGTAATGTTAATAAATAATTAATTGGTGTTTGTTAAAATTTAAATTTAGTGCATTGAAAATAAATTTAATAAAGTATAATTTGAATCACTTATTTCCGATTGATTTTTAAAGTCAAATTTGTTGGTGGAACAAAGGGTAACTGGTTGTTTATCAATCTTTTCAAGCACACTCCTGCAGCTATCAATCACACCATTATGGTATTTTTAATAAGGAAGGAAAAAAATACAGTTTCTACAATTCAAAAACTTCCCTGGGCACTCTCCCAAGATGCCTTCTATTAGACTCAGAGCTCCTGACTCAGAAATTAAGCTCCAGAAAGACATGGACTGTGTCTCCTTGCTGTTTAGGACTCTCATAGCATAGTTCACAGTCTGTGTGCTTTAATCTCTCTCTAACAAAAATAGAGTTACAAAGTATATTATGAAGAATCCGGGGGTGGTTTACCTTACAATTGGTTTATTTGATTTAGGAAATGTGATTTCCCGCACAGGCTTTAGGTCCCATGTACTCCACAACCTAGAGAGGGAAAAAGTCATCATCTAATTATGCAAACTAAAATTTCCTTCACTAAAAAAAACCCTATAATTTGTTAAAAATCATCTGGAAGAAAACACAATAAACAACACAATAAACAACAGTAGCTACTTCTGGGAAGTTTGTAGGGGTGGATGTGGGAGTAAGAAAACTTGGTAAATTTTCATATTGTTAATCTTTTAAACAATTAATAGACAATATACAATTTCAAAACTACACAAAAGCTAAGTTTATTACTTAAAAATAAAACAGGAATCAGTGAAGAACCTATATCTGAAGGTGATTTTAAATCTCTAAATATTAAATATGAACATGCCTAGATATTTAAAGCTAATTTTTGCAATTGCTGTGTCCTTATGAACAACAGCAAACAAAGGGAATCTAAACTCCTCTTACCTTACAATTCCATTCTCTAATCCCCCGGCAATCACATTGATAGATACTCCCTCAGGCTGGTTAGAGAAGGCAACAGAACAGATGATCTCCCTGCAGTGGACATGTCCAACGAGGTCCCCGTTCACTGTCCAGAGTCTGAGGTCGCTGCCTCCACCAGCTAAAACACCCAAATTGTCCCACAGGTCACCAGAGCATGGGTACGTCAGAGCCCACAACCCTGGGTCCCAGCAGGGCAACCCGTGCACCGAGCTCATTTGTTTGAGTGATAAAATTTACAGGCAGCTCATGACTGAAGCTGTATAAATAAAATTACTACATAATAAGTCACAAAGGGCTCTGCATATTTATCTAGAGACAAGGACCAGTGGAAAAATAAAAATAAACAGATTAATTTAGAAATATAGAGCAACAAGGTAAATTAATCATGTATCTTTGTGTAATCATATTTTAGCAAATGAACTGCCAAGGCTGAATTTGAAGGTACCTAGAAAGTTAAACAATCTGCAAAAACAGACGAAAATATTCTGTGAAACCATCTGTAAGAAGTGACTTATGTGACTTTTGAAGAAAAAAAAAGTTATAATAAAGATTAGCTCAGTTAAAGGTATTTCTTAAAGAAAAAAAAGATATCTAATTCCTCAGAGTGTCTAAGATTGAATCTTGTAGGTCAGTGACTTATTAGACTAATTTTTTTCTTTTCAAAGACCATGAGTAACTAAACCTTCTGGAGTTTTCCAGGGGGTGGGATAAACAGTAATTGCTTGCCATCTTCTATATTTGGGGCCTCATGATGATGTGTCTAGCCTTCTTTGGAGAAATATTCTCAAGCTGATAAAGACAGGTTAAGAGGCACGGTAAAGTTTGGGTGCCATAATGTTACTCCACTTAATTTTATCTCTCCATTAGAACTAAAAAGTGCAGACTTTAACTCTCTCCTTTATTAAGGCAATGAAAAGATTGCATAGATTTCCTATTTTATAGCAAAGAAACAAACTGTGCAAATACTTTTTTATGTCAAGATACGCTGAAGACCTTCAAATATCACAAACCCAAATGCCTTCTGTGTTGCAGCATTAGTCACAATAGCCAAGAAGTGGAAACAACCAAACATCCAACAACAGATGGGAGGTAGATGTGTACAATGGGGTATTACTCAGTCATGGAAAGTAATGAAGTTCTGCAACATGCTGCAACACGGAGGAGCCTTAACATGATGCTGAGGGAAATAAAAGGACATTAAAAAGACATAAAAGGACACAGACTGTATGAGTCCACTTAGATAAAATATCTAGAAATAGGCAAATTCATAGTGAGCGGAAGTAGAATAGTGGTTACCAGAAGTTTTGGGGCAAGGAGGAATAGAGTTATGGTTATGGAGTTTCTGCTTAGGGTGATGAAAAAGTTTTTGAAATAGTGGTTGCACCACATTGTGGGTGTGGGGCTGCCACTGCATCGTATACTTTAAAATGGTTCAGATAGCAACTACAACGTTAAACATATTTACCACATACGTAGAGAAAAGAAGGTTAACAAATGCCCAGTGTTTTACTTAAGATTTCCCACCGATTGGGAGAGATTACCTAAATAAAACATCAGTAGGTAGGAGTTCAATATACTAAAGAAATACAATTATAGACGATAAACTCCTCTTTTCCATAAGTAGATATTTCACTCTTTCTTTTGAATTTAATACTTGATAAAATATTTTAAAAATTTATAAAGCAACCAGATGTGTGGTAGTAAGTTTAGAAGGCTTATCAAAGATATTGATGTAGGGGTTGATCATTCCCTGTAATCGATAGCTACTGCAGGCTCAGTCCTTCAAAACCAAAAATCTAAATGTGGCCTTTGACTCTCTGAAATATGGTACAGAACTCAATAGGCAAAGAATCACCCTAGCAGATTACCCAGCACCTCGGGCTACCACAAAACCAAGTAACTACTCATGATACTACAAATATCAAAACTGAGGCCTTCACTCAAGACCAGATTACTTTCATGTGTAATTTAGCATGTCAACTAAAAGTCAGAAAGTTGGGCATTCCTGAAAAAAAATATTTATTCTTCCTATACATCTTCACTGAAATTAAAATAAATTGGAGAATCACTGCCCACCCCGAATTTCATAATATTATATTAAATTTATAATGCCATTGGCAACACATGACCAGGCTATGAACCCTAGTTAAAAGGCATATATTTTGATCCAGTGGCAGAATGATTTTAAAAAAATACAGAAAACATCTATTATAATATTTACATAGTTTAATAAATTTCACATCTTATCATTATAAAAACCACATCTCATAAGGACTGGCAAATTATGATCAAGAGGAAAGAGCTCATCAGTGTAACTTCAGCCCCAACACAGAAATGTTATATACGTATGTGTAATGTGTATATACGTGCATACACACACATATAACATATATACACAAACATACATATGTTTTATTTAAATTTTGATTTTAAAATTACCTGGATGGTACTCACTAATGGGTCAAGATGTTTGATAGGCTAAATCTGATAACTTTCCTTCCTTCTTGGACTCTAAGACTAGGAGGATAAACTCTAGTTTGGGTCACTAAACATAAGTTTGGCCTCTCTTTAAAAAAATCATTATTTTTATTATGTTCTCTATATACCAAATTCTTATGACTTCTCTTGTATATGTACCAAGAGGCCTTAAAAAAGTGGAGAAGGCCTTTTTGTTCATACTGGAAAAAAAAGTTCTAGCCATTACTCTCTTATGCTGTGCACTCCCCAGGGACACCTGAATACCCTACTAGCGAGTTAGTAATTGCAGCAAAAGTAATTTTGTTTCTTGTTCCCTTAAGACTGGCTGATATAACATCACAGATATAAATCACTACTGGCAGCAGGAAAGTAATTAACTTTACAAAATTCAGCTCCCTAAGGATCAGTCCTAACTTTCAAATGTTGCCAAAACAAGAAAGTAGAGAACACTATATAAATAATCATTATATTATTCCCCCAGATTCCCCTTTGGTATGACATACTAAAAGCTGCTAATGTACAAATCAAGGGAGAACAATTAGCAAAAGTCATCAATCATCTACCCACACTTGTATTATCAAAGTCAACGGTTCAAAATCTTTCCCCTTAGTTATGACAATTAGGAAATAAAAATGTTTCCATGGCATTATTTTGTAACTGGATGTTAAGATTGGCAAATGCTTCATTCCTGATACCTTTAAAGCATGACTGAAGACATTACTTCTCCGGAATATAAGAATTAATGAATGTTTTATAAAATCAACAATAAAACTCCAAGAGATAGCTGTAGTATAATAAAAAATAAACATTTGGTCTTTGTCCCAGTCCCTGGCATAGAGCTTCTGAAAACCCTTGTAATTGACTATCTTTTGTCTGCTAACAAGCTGACTCCTAGGCGGTAGGCCCTAGATAGCTTCAGGATGGGGGCCTGTTACCAAGACAAACCCGCCATGAGGTTAGGAGGTTAGAATTTACAGTACCTCCCCACCTCTGGGGACAGAGAGAGGCTGAAGATTGAGCTCAAGTACCACAGCCACTGATTCAATCAACCGTGCCTACAGAAGGAAACCTCAGAAAAATCCCTAAGTAACAGGGCTAGGAGGGCTCCCGAGCTGGTGAGCACATTCATGTGCCAGGAGGGAGGTGCACTCTGACTCCACCCAGACAGGCCCTCTGGATCTCCCCCTATATACCTCTTCAGCTGGCTGCTCATTCTTTTTTTTTTTTTTTTAGAGAGAGAGCAAGAGTGAGGTAGGGGGAGGAGTAGAGGGAGAAGGAGAGAAAGAATCTAAAGGAGGCTCCCCCAGCCTGAGCCTGAAGTGGTGCTCGATCTCACAATCCTGAGATCATGACCTAGGCCGAAATCAAGAGTTGACACTCAACCAACTGAGCCACCCAGGCGCCCCTGGCTGTTCATTTCTATCCTTTGTAATAAACTACTGTAGTTAAGTATAATGTTTGACTAAGTTCTGTGAACTTGGTCGGGGGTTGGGAACTCCCAAATTTGCTAACTTTAAGTAGTTAGTGTCAGAACCAAATCGCATTGTTGAGCACCCAGATGGTGTCATAGGATTGGAGAACTGTTGGGTGTCAGAAAAAAACCAAACAATATAAAACATGCAAGCAAAGGATAGAGGACCACTCACTATAGATACGTCAAAGATAATCTATACTGAGTGGGCAGAAAGATAATTTTTCAAAGGATTCTTTCGATGTTAAGATCCTTAAGAATAGAAATGCAAACAGAAAATTTATGAATTTTCCAACTGTTCTTTCCTGCTGCATGCGTCAAGTTTTTAAATATGTACTACTTGAAAAAACAAAACCTAAAAACATAACCTCTGATGAGGAGAGATAACTCTGTCATGTAAATTTCAAGGCAAATTATACCTCCATTTATTATAATATAGTACTGTTCTCACTCAGGGACTGGAAGATACATATATTCAAAGCTGATCATTGGCTGATGCTTTGCACTTATGTTACGGGGAAGGTAGTAAAGTTAGTAGTTAAAAAGCAGAAGCCAAAAAAAAAAAAAAAAAAAGAGAGAGAGAGAAACAAAAGCCAAGAAACTCAGATAATTATGTAATAATAACTTGTTTAACTTACATGTGCCCAAATGCAATCTTTCATATATCAGAAAAAGTTAAATTATGACAATATTAACTTTTGCATAAGTTGGTCCCTAAATTGATGAACTCGCTCTTGGACCTTACTGTATTTTAACACACAAATACGCTATTACTACAGTACTTAGATGAGGTTAGGGACCTGAGAGACGGAATCCATCAGCTTAACCTACACGGGAGCCAGCTAATGACTCTGTGCTTTGGTTCTGGGCTCGCTCACCCGAATCACACACAGTGGCGATGTCACCGGTCGTTTCGCTAGCAGAGACGGCTGTGACTGGGCTTTTGTGTCCCGCCAGGCTCTGTACATAGCACAGCCTGAAAGACCAAAGACAAATTTGCAGCTGATCATTAAATATATTTAGATTCTCTGGTATAATTCCTTCCCTCAGTGTCTGGACCTATTATTCATAAGGCATTCCCCACTGTATTCCTAACTGATCTTTTGATTTCAATACGATTACAAAGTAAAGTTTGTATTTCATGCTTAAAATTATCATAATGTAAAGATCTTATTTTAGTGCATCTGTTTCACACAGGAAGAACTGAAACATAAAGGCGGCAGTGTTTGAGTGGGAGACCTTCTTCCGTACCTGTTTAAATCCCATATGATGCAGGTTCCATCTCTGCTCACACTTATCATTATACTGTAGGGTTTGCAAACAAATAAGCTGGTTATCTCTTCTGTGTGCCCGTACAGATGTATCTGAGACTCCATTTCTATCTCTGAGGGCTGAAATTGAAAAAAGTCAGTGAAGTACAAGATAAAAAGCATGACAAAAGTTTTCCTAGTACTGTGTCTCAAAAATAAGAAAAACTCAAGGGACTCAAACATTCTTCTCAAGCATATCATGTTTTAATCCTTTGCAGTTCAACTCTTTCCTAAAGAGTAAAACTAATTAAACACTAAAACATGTTTAATTGTCCATAATTTCAAGAATTAAAATGCTTTTTCATTTTTTGTCTTCTTGTCCAATCTTGGTCCAAATACATACAAATATTTTTATAGTTATGATAACTGCCATCCATGTAATTTTATATTTTGTGTTTAAACATTCTCCTATAAGCATTTTCTATTTTTGACATTGTCTTCAAGATGATTTTAATGGTGTTATAATACTCTATACAGTTGATATACCATAATTTACTTGAGCATTTTTACAGATAGACATTTAAAGTTGTTTCTAGTATTTTCCAAATTATAGATGCCATAATTAAATCCTTCATGTGTAAAAGTTTAGTTCTTCTGAATTATTTCTTTAGAATAAATTTCCAGAATCCTACTAGTGGGTCAGTGAATACTAATAATTTTATAGTGTACTTTCCAAAGGCATTGTACCAAGTCATGATGCCACCAAGAGTGACATTACCTGTCCATAGTTACAGATTGGTTTTCTCAATGAGAGGTTGCAAACCGGTGTTCCAAGGGCCACGTTGGCTCACAGACGCCAGATGTCTATACAAGGTTTGACTCTTGTTTTCATTAAACTAAGCTATTTATTGTCTTAAAGTATTTCAATATTTCCACTCCAAAGGATATAGAAAAGTAGAAAGAATAAGAATAATAAAAAGCTGTATACTGACACTCAGTTAAACTAATCCTAATATTTTATATGATTGATTTTTTAAACAGAGAAAAAAATTAAACATTACCCAGTTTGTGTACTGTTCTATTTCCTCTCTTGTCAGAAATTACTACCATCCTGAATTTTGTATTTGTTTTCCACGTACATAGAACATATGTTCTACTATATGTTGCCATAACCATAAACAACATATTGTATGATTTTTCATGCTGACAAATCACTTTCTATATGTGCTATTATTCTTCAGGTATCTTTTGCATCTTGCCTTTTTGTTCACCACCGTTGTAGAAATATATCTGTGTTGATATATTAGCTGCCGCTCATCCATTTTAAGTGCTATATTCCAGGGTTTTATTCACATAAAAATACATATTTTACACTAAAAGGATCAAATGACCAGGCAATACCAGCTCACATTCTTTCTTGGAACAACTGGCTTCAGCCGTGTGGCAGTTGGTTCTGTTTAGCTAGGACACGTGACGCTCAACCACACACAATCACAGAGAGGAGATGTGCTTTCACAAGGCCCAGAGTCCCAGGTCTGAGCCCCTGCTATCTCTCCTTGACTGTGACCCACCCCCACAAGGCCAGGCGTCTGCAAGGCCAAAGGCCCGAGACCAGAACCCTTTCAGACCGTGCTTCAGGGTACCTGGGACCAAGGAACTCCCTGATGGAAAAGGCCTGAGCCCCTTCTTTTTCTGCCTGAGCTCTGCAGCACTTGAGTTTGTGACTCACTTCATATTCTAAGTCTCTGAAAATTTCCCAACTTCTAAATGTCAATCAAGGTTGCTTTAAATTGCATTTCTTTTATTATAACCAAATTTAACTTTTTCACATATTCATTTTCTTACGTGTAAATTTGTGTGCTTGGTTTTGTGTATTTGTTACTACATTTAAAAAAATTATTTGGGGGTGCCTGGGGGGCTCAGTCAGTTAAGCCTCTGACTACCCACTAAGTGGAGAGTCTGCTTCTTTGCCTCTCTCTCTGCCCCTCCCCCTGCTCGCAAGCTCTCTCTCTCTCTCTCTCTAAAATAAATAAATCAATCATTAAAAAAATGAAAATAAAATAATTATTTGGAGGAATTCCTCTACTTGTGAAATAGTATGCAGATATCTTCCTTGTTTCTGCTGGACGACCTGGACCACCATACCAGTCTACGGACACCCAAGCCAAAGTCAAGTCTTGAGATCGGGACAGCCCAGGCTGTAATTCCATACAAGAGGTGGCCTGACTGGACTCATCCTCACTCTTCGGGTGTAGTCCTTCAGGGACCAGCCTTTGGAGAAGGGCCTCCTGGGAACTCTCCAGCTTGCTCAGTCCCTGGGTATTGTTATCTGTTCCTCTCACAAGAGCTGTCCAAGGACAGTGTCAGTACTCCAGGACTGACAAATGCCCTCCAGGTGAGAGCCCCCCCTGCTTATTTACCTCTCTGGCCTGGGAATTCCCTACTAGCTTGTCAGCAATTTGATGCTTTAATCACACACACACATACACACACACACACACACATTATGTGTGTGTATTTTTTTTTACTCCATGATCAAGAATATTATTTATAGGGTAAACACAGCATAGGAACCCTATAGTGGTTGTTGATGGTTTTATAGATCTTATACTTTAAAATGATTGTAAGAGTTAGCATTACTAGATTCCCTGACAGGTCGGAAAACAATTTCCATGGACAAAATAGGAACCATGGACTACTTCATTTAAAAATGCTCTTGAGGGGCGCCTGGGTGGCTCAGTCGGTTAAGTGTCCGACTCTTAGTTTCGGCTCAGGTCATGATCTCATGGGTCATGAGATCGAGTACCGTGTCCAGCTCCATGCTCCGCGGGGAGTCTGCTTGAAGATTATCTCCCTCTGCCCCTCCCCCCACTCACTCTCTCTCTCTAAAATAAATAAATAAATCTTCTAAAAAAATTGCTCTTGGATGACATACTACCACCTCAGATAAACCTCATATATACTCTCTGGCCACCACTGATTCAGAGAATGGAAATATAGGTGTTCATTTATATGAAGATGAGGTGGCCATACTATTTAATTAGTGAAAAAAAATGACTCAAGAGCAACTATTTATCACTTTTAGAAGACACTCCAGGCTTTCTGACATCTGGCCCCCACTCTGTGCTCTTCATTCTCAGAGCACACACATCAGTGTCCTGCAGTAACCTGTACATGCTTGTCTCCTGCAAAGAGCCCTGCACCAAAGCCCACCCTTAGCTGGCACCCTTGACTCCCGTCTCATACCCTACAGTGGGCTTCCCAAAATGCTGGCTGGATCATATTACAACTGCTTAAAACATTTTAATGGGATCTTAGGCTAAGAGACGGAAACAATACTATGGTCACATTTATACCCCAAGGATCATGGGAAAGAACCTTAATAAGAGTTTAAAAGGGAGTAAACTTGGACAGAAAAGTAAGAGGAACCTAGCATCACCCCATGCTAGGAAGACTGGTTTCATCCAGTAGAACATATTTAATAATATAATGGAGAAAACTGTAATGGGGGGGCAGAAGCAAAAGAAAGGTCTAGAATAAAATGATAATTATCTCAGTTCTAGAAGAAAAGGATAATTATCACCCTAAATTTGCCACTTATCCTCAACAGCACCACAGAGAGTTGATTCAAGAAAGGAACAGCAGTAAATTAAGAGAAGTATTGCATAATATGTCTTTTCTTCACTAGACTGTTTTATAATTTAATTTTCAAATCCTGGAAATTCAGCAAATGGCTAAAATAAATTTCTTCCAGTAAGTGGTGGAAATCAAGATGGGCTACTTGGATTTTGCTATAGTCCAGAGACTGTAGGAAGGTTAAATATTAGGTGTTCTCAGCTTCCAAATTTTACAGAATCTTGCAGTGTACTCCTAAGCATTCAGGCCGACACCAAGAACACAGGCAAACAAGTATCACAATGTCATGAAAAAGTCTAAATACGAAACAGATCATGACTCAAAATATTACATCTTTGACACCAAAAGATAGGACTGTTATAATTATTTTCAAAAATTTTCATGATCCTAGTAAACCTAAAACTAAAGAGTCAGATATGTGACCTTTTACATTTTAAGAGCTTATGTGAAAAAAAGATTAAAGAACAAAAAATTGAAGCACAAACATTTTCAGTTACTCTTGTACCAATGAATTATACTTCAGGAGCCTTTTCTTCTTCTCACGAACATGAAAACCCTAAACTGCCCACGAAGTGCGCCCAGGACCTACCGTGCTGCTGGTAAACCTGTTGGCGTAGGCCGTGATGACCCCACACTTGCTCCCAGCGAACAGGTGGCAACTGTCAGGCACCCAGGCACAAGTTGTGACCTGTGAGGCAGGACAAACCAAAGACCGTCGTGTTCAGAAAGCTTGAGAAGTGTTTCTACTTCCCTGATGGTTATTTAAAAGACATACAGCCACAAAATGTAATAAACATTCTACTTGAACCGATTAAAAATGTACAAGATATAATAATACTCTGTAACGTTAAGCCAGATGTCTAAAGGCTGTTTCCGAGTTAAAATGTATTACATCATCATCTATGATTTTACATTTTTCTGTACACACATACACACACACGGCCACTTGTTCCTTAGAAATTTAAACAAAATGATCCAGGATTGACTAGATCCAAGGTTAAGTGTGTGTGTAATGTGCATGTGTATGTGGTTTCACACATTTCCCTGATTTTTACTTTTTTTTTGCCTTTTTCTGCTTTTGGTGGGGAATTGGGGTACATACAAAGAGACAGGTATTGCTTCTAACAGTTCTAAAGATGGTTAAATAGGAGAAGAAAGAAAGATAAGTGTGGGGAAAAAAATCTCAGGTTATTCCTTTGGGATTGTAATCCCTTCAGTCCTAACCATGGAGGTGCTATTCAAGGCCACTCAACTCTCTGGCCCAATAAGTCTTCCTCTGGCTCTGGGCACCAGCTGATCCCCAGCGCCGGTCCCCAGCGCCTCAGCTCCCATGGGCCCCTTCTCCAGTCCCACCTGTCCCACAGCCCGCACTCCCCTCACGCTGCACTGTGCTAAGCAGACAGAGGTCATCAGCCACAGATCTGAGCCCCTTCCTTCCTTTGTGCCTCAAGCGTCTCGGTGCTTCTCCTGATTTAAAGGAGGAAGCCCCTCTGCTTTTCAGGGCAGCCTGACACCATACCCAGAGTTCCTCAGAACCCTGTCCTTGCTCTCAGAATTTCAAGCTGTCTTTTGCTGGGTTCTTCCCCTCAAGTGTCTGCTACCTTAAAAACTACTTGCTTTCATCTTGGCTCTTCTTAACTTTTGATACATCACCCGAGCCCACTGGACCCAATTTCATTTTTTGAATTTCTTTCTTGAATAGTTCTAACTATTTGTAAGGATTACTATTTCATGACTTCTATTCTTTCTTAGAGGTCTTCCAAAGAACAAAGAGAAAAAATATATACATATATTTTTATATATAGAATAAAATGCAGTCTTGCAATTACCATATGGGTCTACTGAACCCTTTCATAAACCTAAGTTACATTACAGGGTTTTAATAATTTCATCTTCCCTCTGTCTCAAAACATTTTGCTGTTTCATCACTGTAGGAATTATTTCATGACTACTCAACAATTATTCCCAACTCTGCTAGAGCAAAACAAACAGGAAAATGCAGAATGATGGATCTCCTGGAAGGATAATGTAATCTGTGAAATAAACTGTCATCTTTTGGTTTTCTGATTGTACTGTCCAAAGAGTGGTATCTTTCAAGAAAATATAAAGGAAGACTGGAGACACTGCTTAGTACTCTGCTTTTAGCTTTTATTGAACACAACTGGGAATTCAGAATTTTTCATGTTCTACTGATAATAGAAAAGAGAACAAAACTGACAGAGGACTAGGTTTCACGATTATGACATCAGTCAGAAGGCGAAGGCAAAGAGACGGCAGCACTCTAATCTCTAATGATGAGACCATGATCGTAGAAGTGAGATCTGAGTGTGGGTCCTCAATACGATAACATCCTGGATGAATTTTCTCAAACTACAGAACTACTGAGTGGACAATATATTTCTAAGGATGAAAATGGAATAGGGTGCTCTTATCCAGGCAGTCATTTGAGTGGAAGTTCTTTATCACAGAGTATTTTGCTAAAAGAATCTGGACAATCCTGTTTTGCTAAAAGGACTTATGACAGTGTTCTTTCACCTTTAATGATGCTTGTGTACCAAACTTTACATGATAGAAGTAATTTTGCAATGCTCAAATTTTTTTTTTTTTTAAAGATTTTATTTATTTGACAGAGAGAGACACAGCGAGAGAGGGAACACAAGCAGGGGGAGTGGGAGAAGGAGAAGCAGGCTTCCCGCCGAGCAGGGAGCCTGACGTGGGGCTCGATCCCAGAACCCTGGGATCATGACCTGAGCCGAAGGCAGACGCTTAACAACTAAGCCACCCAGGCGCCCCTGCAATGCTCAAATCCTTATTAAAATTTCTAATAAGGTTGTTTTCCAATGTCCTTATGCTGCTTACTTTTGTTAGTTTACTGATAACCAGATAACAAAAGGTGATAACCATTTTTTCAGGTACATTGAGAGTTAAGTGAATAAGTCATTGCCTTCCTTTCTTTCACTGATAAAAATCCCCACAAGTAGCAACTTACTCCATTTCTAACGTGCTCAGGGAATGGGGAAATGTTAGGGCACATGAATAGGCAGGAGATGTTATGTAGGCAATGGGAGTCAGGAAATGGCAAAAGAATTTCCCATGGAAAGAAAGACAGTCACAGAAAGAGGGTTTAACATACAATTTTGTACGGGAAAGAGTTGTGGCATTATTGTGTGTGTGTATATTGTGTGTGTGTATATATATAGTGTGTGTGTGTGTATAGTATATATACAGTATATATACAATTGGAAACATTTTTACAACAGCTTCAGGAGAGAGTAGTGGGGAGTATGATTACCTCAGTTTCAAAGAGGTGGAAAGAACCTCAAGTTTGGAAAGGTTAAGGTGCTCGCCAAAGGCTACAGAGTAAATAATAAAGCCTAGACACTAACACAGATCTGAGGGCTTTAGTTGGGACTGATGCTCTTTCAACCCATTGTGATGCCTACACACCCAGTCTATTTAGCAAAAACCAGGTACAGAGGATGGCACTCTGGTTATAGAAAATGACACAGTGACAAAAGGCACGTGAACACTGAGAAGAAAGCAGTGTTGATTTTGTTCCAACACTGTGCCAATCGCTGATGCTGACTAGATGATTATAATACCGTCTCAGTGAGATACTGTGGAGAAGACAAATTTTGGGGACACAGAATAGAAATAGTCAGGAAGTCTGAGCACTGTAAACAAGGCCTAAGTCCAGTGTCATAAGCTTCTGGACTGGATTAACTGCAGAATATTAAAGACTAGCTGCTATCAGTCTGACTCCTTTCTAGAGCATTACACTTAATTATTATGATAAAGTACTTTGTAAAAACATTTACCTGATATTGTTGTGAACTTTGTATAAAGTTTATTGGAGGCTCGCTTTGTTTACTCTTCAACCTTAAAATGTTATCAGCGTATCCCCAGCTCAGGATGGCTGACCACTGAATGTCAGTACTGTTCATGCTTCTCACACCTCAAGAAGAAGAAATAAAAGTATCAGATTGCCACCGCTCAACTGTTATTTGACAGCCCCCCAAAATGGCGGGTTAAAAGCTGAAGTTTACATAGCAGAACACAGTATCTTTCCAGAGCAAATCATCTTTGTATTCATAAGATAGACCGACTTAAGTTCGTTTTATTCCTTTAATGCTAATGGGATTCTAAGAGTGGAACTAATTCCTTTTCACTCATGGTGTTTTGGTTAGGGCTTATTTGATTTAGTACTAAAATGTCTGTTAAGAAATTTTTATGGAAGACAATGATAGTCAAGCTTACTCTGGTCATATTCTGTGACACTTTTACTTCTAAAAATAAATACAAACTAGACACTGTTTAAATAACTTTGTAGCCACCACCTGCTGACAAATCAGTATGGACAACTATCAATACTAGAAAAAACATTGCTACCCTAGAGAAGCAACAGCGGTCCTGGGAAGGCGCCATTTAATCCTGTCAACTGCCAGGGCTTTGCACAGCAGACTTTGATTTAACGAGGTCCTGCTCCTTTCCTCTTTCTCTTTTTTACAACACAGTTTTATGTCCGTTGGGATAAAGATTTGGACATTTTGACATCCCTTTTCAGTACTATTCATAATCTATGCCTTGTTGGTATGCTGAATGTGGCCAATGCAGCATAAATGCTGTAACTGGTGCTGTCCTTGAAATTTGCATTGCTTAAGTCCCTTAAGGAGAGAGAATGAGCTTTATTTATTCCAGCACCTAGCAAAATAAGGCCACATATAAGGGAATGAAACAAATACATACTTGTTGAAAGAATCAACAGCACAGTGAAAATGTAATTCACAGATTTTTGTTTTCTTTTGTTGAGTACAATACCAAATGTTGACATCAGTTTGGCAATAAAGGAACTGGAATATACTCACTTAATAAAAGCTCCTCTAAATATAAGCTGCTAGGGAAAGGAACCACATTCTATGAGGCTCAGGGCCTCTCAAATTCATTCTGTAATGCCTGGCATATAGTGGGCACTCAATAGCCCACGTGCTCAATGAATGAAGTACATCTAGTAACTGCCCCCAGTTTCTCATTCCATCACTTACAAGATGCACCATCTTTTTTTTTTTTTAAGAAAAATAAACTTCTCCTTTACCTACTAGGACAGTGAATCTTAAACATGAGTTTGCACGAAAATGGGTGTTTCCAGCATGCCTAGGCTCGGACTCAAGCCCCAGAGATTCTGACACGGTGTGGCTCAAATGAGACCCAGGCAAGTATACTTTGGAAAAAAAAAGCATCTCAGGCAACTTGGAGGCACAATTTTCAAGTAAGGGTTTAAGGTCATCAAAACCGCCGCAGTTACATTGTTCTGTGCATGTATAGCTCAGCAAAACCATACAGTTACTTGATAAAGCAGCGCTCGGCACCTTGCAGCTGTAGCACGTGACCCGACCCCCCTCTGCAAGCGGGGCTCTCACAAGCCAGTATGGGGTGGGTGAGCACTCCTCTCGTGCACTGTAAGATGCTGGGTGCAGCAGTGAGAGCTCGCACAGTCCCCGGGGCCCCGGGGGCCGGGGTGCTTACAGCCTGATGGACCTTTACTGAGCACTTAGAAGGAGTCAGGCACTATGCATTCCCTACATTATTTCATGTAATCTTTACAGTAAATTACCCTGTGAGGTCAATCCTTTTGTTATTCCCGACTTATAGATCAAAAGCCAGGATTTAGAAGGTTTAAGTAATTTTCTCAAGGTCAAACAGCTACAGTATCAGAGCTGGGATGCAAACTCATTGTATCTGTTGTATTATACTGTTGTGTATTATAATCTGTTGTATTATACTACTTCCCCACACAACCTAGATGTTGGCAAGCCCCAAATACATTCTACAAGGGAATAAAGCATAATTTGAATGAACACAGCTATTAAGGGCACTGACTATAGTGGCACAAATAAGATAGGTTGAAAATTACATTTGACATATTTAAGTCCCATCATGCCAAGCGGTAACACCAGCCCTTTCTCTTCTGCTCAACAGAAACAAACTTCAATCCACTCTATTTTTTAAATGTAAATTACTGACACATTTTGGTACTTTAAGTATTATTAGTAGTAAATTATTTGTAACACACCTCACAACTAAATGCAACACTGATATTACAGTAGTTACGATTAGACAGATTTATCTGATCCTATTAATTCACTAAATTTAGATAAAATGATAAGCAGCCTCTCTTACTACTAACAAGTATAAAGGCGATCATTGATTCCTGATATAAACAAGAGTAAGTCTACAAAGAACTGTGGTCCAGCCAGCACACTTAATTTCTTTGAGTGCCCTCTGCTTGGCATGGGTACTGTACCCTTATAGTGCAAAGCTGTACGTGGTGGAAGGCTCACGGACCCCAAGGAGCGAAGTGCGTCAAAGATCATTTTAAACCCAAACAGTGTGACTGTCTGGAAGCATCTAGTGCACACGCTGGCTTTTAGACACATCTGCACACAGCTGATATGAACAGGCGAGCATCCTCATTGATTTTAGTGCCCAAGCCCAGGCCTAGGAAGTAGGGAGAGTTCTTTTACATTGAATGAAATGGTTAATTACATTAACCATAAAGTAATTACAGCACTTTTCCATGTGTTGTTGTTAGCAAGTTAGTGCACAGAGGGTGAGAAAAGGATTGCTTTCCAGGCATGCCTATTTTTACAACCTGTTTTCAAGGCTATCATGACTTCCTTGTTTTGTTTTGTTTGTTTTAATCTCATGACTATCCCTTCTGAGGTACTAGCTTTGCTGGCCAAATAACTCTGCCTGTTCTGGGAGTCAAGAGCCTCAAAAGGTCCATTTCTAGAAGACTGATATTGTTTTCATCTTGTGAACATAACCATTTATTCTTGTCTCTGACTCCTCCTCTCATTTCAAATGGCACTGCATTTAATCTCCCCCTTTTCCCCCCCATGTGGTATGTTTAATTCCTACTTTGCACTAAATAACCACAAATTTGAACAATTTTTCACCATGGATTCAAAACTTACAAATAAAATAGTGGCACAGATAAGCTGGAAACATCAAATCTCATGAAAAATACACCTAGAGTGATTCTCATTATGTTTTCTTTTACCTTGTTCTTTGCTGTATGTCATCAGAAGACAGAAATTTTGGGACAAACCACAGATGGCTCTGGTGGGCAGAGCCTGGAGAGAACCAAATCTTTCTCCGTGGGGCTGGCTGAAACAGACCACAGGTACCGGAGCACTTGGAGAACCTACATACTCCCCCCACTTCAAGCCTTTTATCCATGACAAAGGACTCTAAAACAGAGGAAAATAAAAAGTATGATTTTTTTAAAAAGGTAGTAAATATAGAATGACTTCTAACTTAAATTCTAAACAAAGAGTAAGCAACCTGATTATAAGCCCTTTGTAGGCAAGAATTATTTAAATTTTTTTTTGCTTCCCCCATACTTAGCATATAGAAATATATGCTCCTTGTTGCTAGACACAGCGACGAAAATATAGACGAAGCCCAGGCCTCATGGAGTTGTCTTCCAGCTGGGATGAGGGGCAGACAAGAAATAAACAGACACATGCGCATCAGGTGCTGAAAGCTCTTTTGAAGAGGGAGGGAGAGAACTGAGAACATTGGAGCTGCTATCTTAGATTCAGGGTCAGGGAACTGAGGAGGGGATATCTGAGCAGAGACCTGAAAGAAATGAGACAGCAAAATGGGGCTTGTCTGGAGAAAGGCCATCCTAGGTGGAGGGAACAGTCGACACAAAGGTCCTGAGATGGGAATGAGGCAGGTCAGTACCAGGGTCCCACTGTGAGCGGACACACGGCTCAGATCTTTACACGTACCAACTGCGAAGTTAGTTAGCACTGAGTATAGTGTAGATTAAATGGCATTTATTACTTTTCAGGGATGTGCTTTTACATCATTTTGGCATGATAAAAGAATAGAATAGAATAGCTTTCAACTACGAAACACAACATTGGTGATCTGGTTTTGGCAAAACAACACTATCATACTGATGTTTTAAATTTGAATTTTACTGCTTGTATCACTCTGGTTTGTGCTTAACATGCAAATTTGACATATGTGAGCTCTGAGCATAAAGAATTTACATGTCTTCTGTGTTCTACATTTACTGTATTTAAGTAACATTATTTTAAGAAACAGTTGTCAAAACAAGGTCTATGAAAACCATTTTCTCTTAAAATGGGTCACAGTTTCCTGCAGTTGGGGATGTGTTGCTTTATGTCCCCACTAAGGTTCTTCCCAACCTCCTTCCCACACCTTTTCATTTTCTGCCATTCCTCTCCACAAACCCTTACATTTTATAATTCACGGGCTTCCATCCTCTGCTGCTTTTCTGATGAAGAATTTAGCTCAGGGTTAGAATCCATTTTACTCTTAAGGTTTGCCTGCTTTATTTTTGTATTTCAGAGTAAAAATTATGCCTACTTCCCAGTTTAAGAGGCAATACTTTTTACCATTATAATCGGGGGAGGCCAAAGACATATGTAAGGTTCTCCCTTAACTGTAAGCCAAAACATTCACACTTCTGGTCAGTACTTTTGGTGGAAGTTGGCCAAGGCCCTGCCATGGACGTGTGTACAGCCATGCCCACGCTCAGACCATTCTCCAGTCCTGGATGGCTTCTCTTCTCTGGTGGGCAGGTTCCTGTTAGGCCACTGCCCCGGCAGGCTTTCCCTGCTACTAGCCCTCTGGGAGCTGGCCGCCTGACCTGCTCCCCAGAGCCCCACCTTGTCTCATTAACAGCAATGACCACACACAGGATATCACTGTTAACGGTGTGCGTCTGGGTTCGTTGGCTGCAGTGCACCTTCAGGCCGGGACCCTTATATTCATCGTGGTGTCCCTAGAGCCTCAGAGGGGGCCTGACATCTGCGGAGTTGAGTCAACTTTTGCTGAATTCTATTGAAAATCAAATGACATACCGGATAGGTAATTTCTTTGACCTGTTCTCGGTTTTCCCTGAAAGCAAACTGCACTAGCAACCCCACAGCGGCAGGAAGCTCTCCTTCAAGGTTGAGTTTGGACCCAGGTCTGCTGGCATGGGCCGACTGGAACAACTGACGAGGAGTCTGGCCATAGGTTTTTATCATGGTTTCCAGCGCTCGCCTCTGAACTGGATCTTCGACTGCGGAGACATCCATTCCAAAATATGTCTGAAGGGTAAAAGATTAAAAGAGAACAAGAGGTATGTAAAAAGCAAGATTGGCAATGACACCAGAGGGGAAACAATAACTTGTTTTATTCTCTAGGTAGTAGTTTACTCTCCTCTATTTCAAATGGAAATGGTTTTTAAATGTTTTTGATCGGTTAGTATCAGAAACTAATATAATGTTTTATGTCAATTATACCTTAATTAAAAAAAAATCCATGGAACACTACATCAAAAACTAATGATGTAATGTATGGTGATTAACATAACATAACAAAAAAATTGAAAATGCAAAAAAAAATCCAAATGAGGTTTTTCTTTGGTCTTGTCTTTCAATGAGGACAGATGAAAAAATAAGCAAGATTTTCACTTGAGTTCATCCAAAATAACAAGCAGATTAGCAAGTGGATGTATTTTTTTCTGTAGCTGCCTGTCAGATATCGGTCAGAAAACTAGAGTGAAGGGTGAAGGGGTTGCCCTGCCCTGATTTTCTCAATTTGCAGAAATGAGGACTAGAAGTTCAAAGCCATTTGTATCTGGCCTGAAATTATGTGATACCCAAATACGCTTTTGTTCTTTGACATTAATATGCTCAAAGAAAGATTTTGATTACTCTTCTCTGAAGACACAATGGCTGGTTTCATAGGATAATTTTCTGTTGCTAACTCATGTAGGGGCCAAGGGCAGGTTGCCCAAAGATGGAGCACTTTGGCATATTGATTTTATTTCATTTTATTTTAAACATTTATTATTTATTAGAGAGAGAGAGAAAGCAAGAGCGAGAGATCACATGAGGCGGTGGGGCAGAGAGAGGGAAAATGAGAATCCTAAGTAGGCTCCATATGGAGCCTAACAGAGGGCTTGATCTCACAACCCTGAGATCATGACCTGAGCCAAAATCAAGAGTCAGATGCTTAACCAACTGAGCCACCCAGGCACCCCAAGCATATCAATTATTTTAAATAAAAGTTACTTAGGAGATAGCCTGTGTAAGAAGGAGACCCAGACCCTCCTCTGTCCCCCTGAAAGCAGGAAATAAATTTCCCATGTGAAAGGTACCCTCCCCATAGCAGGAGGTAAAGAGACATCCTTATCACCAGAGATGGGAAATTTAGAGTGGAAAAGGCTGTATAAACAACACTTGTTACTTTTCATTAATTTACTACCCCAGCCCAAATTCTCTTTAGAGATCCTTACTAATTGAAGCTCCCAAAGTTAAGTTTTCTTTGTCCTATCAATTCCTCACAGATTTATCATCTCTTTGTCTAAAAAGTGTAAAAACTGCCTGCCTTGGTCATTTCTTGAGGTCTTGATTTCATTATTGAGCCTCTGTGTGCACATAATTAAACTGGTGTTTTTTTCCTATTAACCTGTCTTACGTAAATTTAACTCTTAGTCCAGGTGGAAGATCTTGAAGGGTAGAGAAAGAATTTTTCATTCCCTTCACTCACACACACCATGTTGGAGATGTCTATGAATATCAGCTATTGAGGCATGTTTTCTTACACACATATAGACATTAGTAAGGAGCCTAGATTTTTGAGGTCTCTATCTCTTGCATTTTCCCTGGGCAGAAGAGTCAGGAATCTGAACACTAGTATCACTGAAAACCAAGCAAAGTCTTTCAATTTCCATTCTGTAAGCTCAAGAGCAACGCACGTATGTCTTATGCATCCTCAGAGAGGATTCAATGAATCTTGATTTCCTGTCTCTGTGTTTGCTTTGGAGGTTTTCACATACACAGCTAAAATGGACTAGAAGGTTGGCAGGGAGAAGGCTGTGATGTGCTGCAGATCCCTTCAGCCTCCCTCGGTCATCTTGGTGAGGCTGCCAATGGAGGAGGCTGGCTTCACCTCTCCGGCAGGACGTGGAAGACTGGATAAGAAACAAAGTCAAAGTATTCCATTTTGACCAAGACACTGTAGAGAGAGTGGCGTCCTCCCGTGAAGCACTGTTCTTAGGACATGAAGCTGAAGAGAAAGGGGGCAGGGGGCAGGGTCAGGGCAATAATCAGACTGGAAGAGGAGTGAAGATTCAGGACTTGCCATGGTCCTTTTCTTTATCCCAGTGTTGGAATAATAAAAACAAAAGACTTCATGTATAATACTACGTTATGGAAAAAGTCACCTGTTTAAAGTGATATACAGGAAAAGGCAAAAATGAAGTTAAGATTTGATGTTGGTAGGTAGTTCAGGAGAGTATTATTTAGGTTCTAACGAAAACTGTGGGTGACTCTGAAAAAGTGTGGTGAAAATTGCAAGCTCTTTAATGTAAAGAGCGCTATTACACTTTTCTTCTTCATGTTGTCATCCCCTGGAGTCAGGTAGAGAGCGATGTACATTTCCTTCTTGACTTCTACAGCGAGCAGTCAGGAGCTGGGTACAGATCTGTCATGTTCTGTGTGTACCGGCTTGTACAATGTAGCTTTTAGCATTTCATCAGGCATATGTAGGCATATTTCATTACATATCTAGACATAACCTTTCTATAAATGCCAAAATAAAATCTCAAAGATTCTTCGGAAGTTAAATAATCTTCAACACTACTCTCCTCGCTGCCACCACCCCCGCGGCCGCCACAAGGGATAAAATACTTGTTATAAATGCTTATCTAGGCATGGTCATTCTTAACGGCTGCTTGACTTGGTATACTCAAAAATTCAGATGAAGACTGGAATAATCCTCTAGCCAGGGCTTTAAAAAATTTATTTGAAAATAGTGTTTCTCTACACTCTATGGTATCAGTTTCTAAGCAAACCTTATATATTAGTGAGCAATGAATCAAGATCAAAAGGCATTTCTACATTCCTTAAAAAGGTTAACATGGGCGCCTGGGTGGCTCAGTTGGTTAAGCGACTGCCTTCGGCTCAGGTCATGATCCCGGAGTCCTGGGATCGAGTCCCACATCGGGCTCCCGGCTCAGCAGGGAGCCTGCTTCTCCCTCTGACCCTATTCCCTCTCATGCTGTTTCTCTCTCTCTGTCAAATAAATAAATAAACAAAATCTTTAAAAAAAAAAAAAAAAAAAAAGGTTAACATTTATTTATATTTAGTTCTATGGTGGACAATATCCTGTATGAATTTCCTCCCCTATTTATGAGGTTGGTATTACTGTTCACATTTTACAAATTTGTACATTTAGGTACGGAGAGGTTAAGCTACTTGCCCAAGGTCACACAGCAAGCGGCAGAGTCACAGGGTGAGGGTTTGAACGCAATTCTGCATTCAGAGACTGTGTCCTTAATCACTGCACTTTCTTTGGCTCCATGAATTGAATGTTATCAAATTCCTAGAAAAATGGCATAAACTATCTTTTTTTTTTTTTTTAAAGATTTATTCATTTATTTGAGAGAGAGAGAGAGCACATGAGAGGGGGGAGGGTCAGAGGGAAAAGCAGACTCCCTGCCGAGCAGGGAGCCCGATGCGGGACTCGATCCCAGGACTCCAGGATCATGACCTGAGCCGAAGGCAGTCGCTTAACAACTGAGCCACCCAGGCACCCATAAACTATCTTTTTTAAAGTTCTAAAGTCCCAAAGAAATAGTGACAAAAATTGTCAGTAAAATGACAATTATGTGGCATATTTCAGCATGCAGATACTTTTAATGTGAATTTTACATAAGAATAATTGAAAAGATATGCTAGGATTATAGGCACAGAGTATAATGAGGTTAATGTCAAAATTCCTAGGTGGTTTTAAAGTTACGTTTTAGCTCAAATATGAATGAAGGTCAAAAATTATACCTGAAGCTTTGCCTTTACTTTATACTAATCTTACGTAGAAAATTATTACTCACCCATCAAACTGTATTATTCTCCCTTTCCAAAACACTTTGCCACAGCATTTCTTTTATCAGGGTCATCAGTAAATCTGTCTTACTCTGTCTTCTAGACCTTAAGTCTCTTAAGGAGTTGAATTTTCTGTTATTTTAGAGGTATTTAAAATAATTACTGAGCGAAATGGACTAAAGAGATTTTTATTTTAAAACTACTATTCAGGAATAGATCTCTGGCATAAATCAGCCCAGGTACTGAGTGCAGTACTGTGGGTTCATGTGCACATTTTCGCTGCATTTGTCATAAACGCTTGATGAACCTATGAAGAGAACTGTAGCTGGAGTGGAAGTCCAAGATCAGTCTCACCCTACCTTTTAATTATAAATTAGGAAAGCAGAGAGGCTAAACGTTGTATGCAGTGGATTAATAGCTACTGTGCTGTACTCACTGTCTTTGAGTAGCCACTAGGCAACACTAGGCTATAGCTTTGTCCCTATAGTTTGCCTTTTTGTCTCTCATTCCTTGAGGAATTTCCTTCTAGAGCCTCATTTGGACCCCACTACCATACCTGGGTAGGCATAACCACCCCAACTTTCCTTCTCGCCCCACTGTCCCCACTTGAATCTTACTCACCTTCACACACCCAGAGCCTAGCAAATGAAATGTTTCCTTAATAGATAAGATTTCTTTTTTTTTTTTTAAAGGTAGCCTATCTAACAACATCAAAAAGAATATGTGAAAGTGTAACAATTCTACTTCTAGGAATTTACATTGTGCTGAAAAGAGCTTATGTGGCAGGCCCAAACTGCTTTCCTTGGAAAGGCCTGCTTGCAAGGTTGCCCTTGGCTGGTAGATGGCAACATGGATTTCAGGAGAGTTCCCACCATTTCCTAACTGGATAAGAGTGGCTTACTGTGCCTAAACTGTTTGCATGAACTGTGTGGCTTGTACTAAACACCTGCTCTCCTTCTGGAAGCCCGGGATTTCAGTACATGTGAGAGAGAGAGTGTTTCCATTACCAGCCCTTAATAAAAACCCTGGGCTCCGAGTCTCTAATGAGCTGCCCGGCTAGACCACATCACACATGTTGCTGGAGGAAGTAAGCGTGTTCTTTGTGATTTACTGGGAGAAGACTCCTGGAAACTTGTGCCTGGTGTCCTCCAGCTTTGCCCTATACATCTTTTCCTTTTGCTGATTTTGCACTGTATCCATCACTGTAATAAACCTTCTGTAAGTACGACTATTTGCCAAGTCTTTAAGTCCTCATTCAGCCTGGGGATGGTCTGGAGGAACCCCCGATGAATAGCATCTTAGTTATTTTTAAGGAGATGAAATATAAAGCCTGAAAAGTCTTGGGCAACAGTTTAAGCTGTTGCCAACTGTCTTCGATAACTTGGGTATTTTAAAGAAACAGCGCAACAACTAACCTTTTATTCAGGTTTTGCCTTATGTAAATGCATATTTTTAAAAGGGTCACTTACAGCAGGATGAAAAACGTTGATGGCTTGAACGGAAGCCTTCCCTTTTTGCTTATACCCGAATACCAAGTCAATCCACTGACAGATGTTCTGGGACACGTAGTCAGACTCTAGAGCCTGTCGATGAATGAGGATAAAAAGACGAGGATCGTTACGTGCCCAAGGAGGGAGGTTGACGTGATTAACCCGTTCACCATTCTGACGCACACCAAAATCAAAACCTAAAAGAGAAGATTAATATTAATGTTTATCTCCCCAAAGCATGCCTCATCTGGCCCACTGAGCAGGTCTTAAGAGTTTCCAGAAACAGATATTATGTGCTATAACCAGGGAAAGCAGAGGCAAAGAGAAGACTGACATCACTGCTCATCTACTTACTTACCTACTGATAGAACTACATGGGTTAATGCTATCCTCATTAAATTTGAGATCTTTCAACTTTATCCTTTTACCACTTTATATCACATTGAAAAAACAGCAGAAAATCACTGCCTACTAATTTCAACATTCTACTTATCAGAACTTCAAATGTAGTAAGTGCTTAAATAGCTATTCAATTATAAACTCGATTAAAATCAAACTAAGGTGTTAACATCACAATAAATTTATACTAGCATTCTGTAGTTTAAAAAAATCCAACTAATGCAAAGTATACACATTCCTAAATGAACTATTAATTTTATGTTAAGTCTGGAGGTCTGTCCTGACATTTCCACTAAGCATTCCTATGGACAACAAAATTATCCCAACACATTGAATTAGAGGGTTCTTCTGCGATCTAAATAAGCTGTTCTCTAATTGTTTCATTAGTCTGCTAGTGTAAACAAAAATCTCAGAAGTGTTTGTTTCAAAAAAAACCCACAACTGTCCTAAAAGAAATGTTATAGAAATATTTTTGTGCTACCTTTTATGGACAGAAAATCTGAACACCATAACAGAATAAATTAAATTAAATTAAAATAAATTAAAAAGGAAATCTTAAAAGCTGATTACACTCCATATAAAATTAAGTTGCTGTCTGCCTCCTTCTAGATCTTGTGAAAACAGAAGGATATTCGCTAATTTTGGAAGTATTTTGAAATGATATGATGTGAAATATAAACCAAGGGCTTATGTAAATGAACACGGAGTGAGGGTGGGGGTCATCTCCAAAAGCTCAGCTCATCCTACAGACAGCTGCAGAGTGATTTAGGACAGACTGGCCAAGAATCTACAGAACTCTATGTGGGCAGCTTCAGGAGAAGCAGCAGGGATTTATTGATTTAACAATAGTGAATGAGACTTTTTTTTTTTTTTTAAAGATTTTATTTATTTATTTGACAGACAGAGAGAGAGAACAAGTAGGCATAGAGGCAGGCAGAGGCAGAGGGAGAAGCAGGCTCCCTGCTGAGCAGGGAGCCCGATGTGGGGCTCGATCCCAGGACCCTGGGATCATGACCTGAGCTGAAGGCAGCGGCTTAACCGACTGAGCCACCCAGGTGCCCCTAGTGAATGAGACTTCTAAGGGCTGAGCTGGGGAGGGGCTGAGCAGCAGGGGGTCTGTATAAACTCAAATCATTCTCAACTGTCAAATGCTCTGGGGACACATCACAGGTAGGCACTCTTCACACACAGCAGATGACTGGAAGTACAATGAAAGGCTTATCAGAATGCTGATAGGAAAGGACATGATGTACATGATAGCAAACAATATTTTCCAAAAATAGCTACAACAACCCTTCCTGTGTTGCAGGCGAATCCTGCTACTCCCCCATCAAGTAGCAAAGTCTATGCTCCCTCCTTTTGAATGTGGGCAGCACTGGTGAACGGAATGTAGTAGGAGTGCCGCTCTGTGACCTCCAAGGCGAGGTTCGTAAAGGCCATGCAGCTTCTGCTCGTCTCTCTCTTGGGACACTCGCCTTTGGAACCCCAAGTTGCCAAGGAGAATGTCCAAGGCCACCATGCTGTGAGGAAGCACAAACTAGTCCACGTGGAGAGACCACATGGAAAACCATGGACACTACATAAAGAGAGATGCCTGCTGGCCCCCAGCTTCTCTGATCCCCTGGCTGGTCCAGCTCCAGCTAATCTGAATGCAGACCCTGAGCCCAAACCACTAAAGGCACTGGGCTGAGCTGCTTCTGAATTTCTGACCTCCAAAACCTGTAATGACAATAAATTTACTGTTGCTTTGAGGCACTAAGTGTTGGAGGTATTTGTTATGCAGCCAGAGATAATGGAAACATACATATAAGAAACCATGGACAGAGAAAACAAGCATAGATTGAAATGAGTCCCAAGCCGAAAGCTACAAGGCAGGTACTCCAAACTGCGGGTGCTGACAACTCACTGAGGCATTTCTCATTTGGGCAACACTATGAACCGTGCTCCAGGTGATTAGCCGCATGGATTTATTAACGATTCTCCAAACCACTCCAGAGGGGCCAGTTAGTATAGAATAAAATTCTAAAGCAATTTTCCCAACACTAACTTCTCTAAAGATATAATTATCAATTTCATGTATTCCTAAAGGTCACATAAAAATATAAAATTAAGTAAGGTAGGAAAATGACCCACAAACATCTCTCAAAGAGCTACCTGGTCTTCTACTAAAAAATGGGTAAGGTTGGCAGAGATTATTGGTCATTGGCATCACAGAAAATTTGATTTTATCCTCTACTATTCCTTTTTGGTATTAGAAGATTCTAGCTAGGGTGTTTTATTTATAAGTTGGTCACTCTGCATAAAATCATTGAGATTTTGGTTAACTTACATTGTGCTTTCAGTAAATTCATGACTTTTTAAAATAATGAGCATATGATAACCTTTGCAATCAGAAAAAAGAAGCATTTCTGTAAAAACTAAAATACATTTTTACAAATACCTTTAATAGTTAAAAGTTACCAATTTTCCACACATATTTAGTCCTATAAAATAGTTACAATCTTCATGCTCACTTGGAAATAAAATGATAGACTTGATAAATAAAGGTATTTCTCTTATTTGGGGATCAAATTATAGGACTTAAAAAAGCTATTCTTATTTTTAGAAAAGTATAAAATAAGTACAGAATTATAAATTAGAAATGATTTACTGCTATACCTTCACGGTTGACTAAGAACTCTGGAAGATAAAAAAACTCTGGGATAAGTTCTTTGACATCAGTCATGGATTCAAAAGATGAGAGGCGCCAAGTTGTATTTGTAGAATGAAAAGTTCTGTCTGGAATGTCAAAACTTTGATCTATAAAGAAAGACAAACAATGCAGTTAAGACACAAAGACCTTATTCTATTTGAAGCTTGTTATAATTAGTTTAACTTCTGCTACTTTGAAAAGATTAAAATGATGTTCATTTTGTTTTTCAGTTTTAAAGAGATTATTCATGTTCTTGAAAATATATATTTCTATACATAATTTGAGACCGTATTATAGTATTTTTAATCTATATTATGTTTTCCTAGTACATATAAATGGATGAATTTATATCATTTATTTGTTTAATTGATTACTATCTGCTTACTCAAGCAGAATTAAAGTCCCATAACAGCAGGGACCTGAGGAATCACCCACAATGAGCACATACTAAGTACTTGATAATGACTTATTTATTGAATGAATGAATAATTAAAGGTAAATTAAAGTTCAAGTGTGTAAAACAGTTTTTTCCCCATCAGAAAGCAAAATTATTCCTTCACCTTTAATAATTTTTTTAAAGATTTTATTTATTTATTTGACAGAGAAGAGACAACACAAGCAGGGGGGAGCAGCAGAGGGAGAGGGAGAAACAGGCACCCCACTGAGGAGCCCAACATGGAGCTCAATCCCAGGACCCTGAGACCACAACCTGAGCTGAAGGCAGACGCTTAACCAACTGAGCCACCCAGGCGCCCTCCTTCACCTTTAATAATTAAAACAACTTTTTTCTTTTTTGGGGGGAGAGCATTCCTTTTTAGATATAACTGAACTAAAGAATCAAGTACAATTTCCTATAAACTAAAAAACTAAACACAGTCACTCCTCTGTTAAGTTTTTCTGCTTTAGGAATTAAGGACTGAGTTTTGACCTGTCTCTTTTCCTGTCAATAGTTAGCAGACCCGAGCCACAGGGCAAGCCTAGAACATGAAACGATACCCAAAGGCCAGCCCTGAGGACATACACTGTACCATCTAAAACTCCTTTGAAGTCGCTGAAATTTTGAACTTATCTTTTCATTTAGAGACTGTCACAGACTAATCTCAGCATCAAGCAAGGCACAATTTTAGAAAGATATGCTAAGCTTCTTCCCCAAGTCTGCGCTTCCCTGTCCAGCAACATTTTCTATTACTTTTATTACTTTCTCATCTATTGAGTCAGTCAGCCCAGGGGAAAAAGTGGCGTCTAGAAAAAGCAATTCTGTAAGGCTATGGCAGAGTCACAGTACCTAGAATAGAGACTACAGAACTGTGGCACGAAGGAAGCACACTGAGGATTCTGTTCAGATTGTCAAATTCTTCATTGTTTTTTAACTTAAAAAAAAAGTAGTACTACAAATTTCTATAATCTAGAACGTGCATGTACTAAACCAGTGGTTCTGAAGCTAGCACTTCTGTCCCCTAGACATTTAGCAATGTTTAGAGATATTTTTGGTTCTCAAAACTGAACTGGTGGGGGAATGCCATTGGCATTAAGTGGGTAGAGGCCAGGGATGCTACAAAATAGCCTACAATGCACAGGACAGTCCTCACAACAAGAATTATGCACCTCAAAATGACCACAGGGCCAAGGTGAGAAGCCCTGGACTAGGCCCAGAGTCTAGAGATAAATTCAAAAGCCAACATAAATCATTTCCAGCTAATCAGATGAAATTGATGGGGATTGCAGTAGCCTCTGTTTTTTTTTTTAAATCATTCTTAAATACACAATGAAGAAAACTTAGCATACTAGCAATAAATATTAAAAAATTAAGAAATTTTAGTCGATTGGGAGTTTTGTATTAATAGATTCTTGGCTACATGAAAAAAGTGGAGGGCAGGAAGAGTTCTGTTACACACTGCAGCAGTCCCAAACCACATCTGAAATATTCTTTCTTATTCTGAGTACCACTTTTTAATAAGGGCATCTGCAAACCAGAACACGTCCAGAAGGATGATCAGAAGAGTGACAGATTTGGAAACCAGAGCAAACAAGGGTGGCTTACACGTTAGTTTTAAAAACTCTTCAGTAAGTACAGAACGATCTTATTTATTTTTTGTATCCCCGTAGCAGCCGGGATAAGACCCTGCATATAGGAGGCTCTCAACCTGATGTCAAATTAATGAAGGATAATTAGCTTGGGGATAAACACGACTGAGAGGGAGAGAGGGGACAGGGCAATAGTCTTCAAGTATTACAACAGCTGTCATGTGGAACAGTTGCTCTGTGCACTTGCACGGGGACAAATAGAAGAAAGCCCCTTCTGTAGACCAAGTAGAGACCACACACAATCGATTCCTCCGAGAGGTGGCATGTGAGTAAAAATACATAAAGAAGTTCAAGAAGGGGTGAGTAAATGAATGGATGATGACCCCACAAAGGACTCTGCGGGCCATGAGGAACAACTCGGAGCTCATACCACAGTCCTCATTAGAAACTGATAGGAGCATATGTCCCTATTTGCACACAAGTCAATAAATTCACCTCTAAGTAATCTCCCCACCTACAGGCTGTCACTCAAAACACTGAGGTAGAAGATTATTATTATTATTATGTTCTTTTTTTTTTTTTTTTGAGAGAGAGAGAGAGCCCGAGCAGGGAGGAGGGGCAGAGAGAGAGGAGACTCTTTTTTTTTTTTTAAAGATTTTATTTATTTATTTGAGAGAGAGAATGAGAGAGAGAGAGAGCATGAGAGGGGGAGGGTCAGAGGGAGAAGCAGACTCCCTGCCGAGCAGGGACCCCGATGTGGGACTCGATCCTGGGACTCCAGGATCATGACCTGAGCCGAAGGCAGTCGCTTAACCAACTGAGCCACCCAGGCGCCCCGAGAGAGGAGACTCTTAAGAAGGCTCCATGTTGGGGGGCTTGATCTCACGACGCTGAAATCATGACCTGAGCCAAAATCAAGAGCCTGACGCTCAACCGACTGAGCCCCCCAGGTGCCCCTGAGGTAGAAGTTTATTAGCTAGATAGTTACTATGGTGAAGGTGGCAGTGTGGCTCTCCTATTAACTAGTTACTTACAATAAATTATAGTAACATATTCCCTGTATCCAAAGATAACTTACATGATCTGAAATAACTATTAAATTGAACATCTTTAAAAAGTGAATTGCATACATTTGATAAGGATAAATTTTATGGTATGTGAATTACATCCTATTTTTTAAAAAGAGAATTGCATTTTTATAAACTTAGACATGTCTAATTTGCAGCTAAAATTTGCCATATTAGCAAGATAATGTGGTTTACTACAAATTTTTTGAATAGAATTTTATGGGAGGAATAAATAGAATTCTTTTTCCTGTGGTTTGATTAGTCTCAATACAGTCTCAGAAAGTATGTCAAGTTTTTTTTTCCCCTAATGACCAATAAGATATTTTAGGTAGTTATAGAATAATTCTTACCTTGATAGGCTAAAAACATTTTTGTGAAAGGAGGCATCCTGACCAGGAAGTGAAGCACAGTTCCACTGTTAGAATAGTGGGAGCCGTAGTGGTAGGGCTGCACGGGAGGCATGGGGTCATCTTCCCTAGCTCCTTTGCGGTACTCCTCCTCCAAGTACTGAAGGAAACAGGGAATCAGACAGTATTCATGAGAGAGTGCTCCAGGCAAAGCTGGAAAAGCCTCACTAGTTTTCTTTCCATCTTTGCTACTACTCCCCCTTTTTAAAAATTATTTTATTTTTTATTTTGAGAGAGAGAGAGAGCGCACACAAGTGGTGGTGGTGGGCGGGGGGGGGCAGAGAGAAAGAGAGAATCCCAAGCAGGCTCCAAACTCAGCATACAGCCTGACACAGGGCTCTATCTCATGACCCCGAGATCATGACCCGAGCCGAAATCAAGAGTTGGACACTCAACCAACTGAACCACCCAGGGGCCCCTCTACCAGCCCTTTGACGCCATTTTCCATGGCTTGCCATCCCACCTGTGTTTGGACCTCAGCCACCTGGAGCATCTCCTCCTTGCTACCCTGCTGAGGCCCGGCCACTCGAGAAGCATGTCACAGTGTGCACCTTTATTCTCTCATTCTGTCACAGGAAACTCACCGGTTCTGCACCCTGCCTCCCAGCTCTCTGGCTCCCAAGACGGCCTAGAATGTTTAAGCTGATCAAGCGCTCAATAAATGAGAGCTGCCACTGTCACTAGAGACGTCTGCATTTTAAAAGTGAGTCTCAAGATACAATGCTATGTTCTTTAGAGAACCTCTCTAGCGGTGGAAAAGCAATAGCAATGGAAAAACTGTACCACGTTATTGAAGTTCTCAGGTATTAACGTAACATTTTATGGCTGTTCTTCAATGTAGTTACACTGAGATAAAAACGAATACAGTGATTTTTCACGACTGCTATCTTCCCATCACGAAGTAGGAAGCTCAACCGAATATTTACTATCTGTCACTCATCTCCCATAGCTTCTGTCTGGCTCTGATAACAAAGTCAGGTGATAGTGAATTTTTGGAATCACTTCCCCTTGATTCCACAGCGCTGCCCCATTTTCAACTGCAGAGGAATCAAGGAGTGACAGTTTTAAGACACTTGGCGAGATCTTTCTGGAACTGTGACACAGAACAATGTGAATGCGAGAAACCTGCTTCAGCTGCTCTTACCTCAATACTGCTGTGAAGAATGCAGCATGTGGCTAATGAGTTTTTAAAAAATTTCCAACAGAATTCCATGAATGTTAATTTCTCAGAAATAGATAATTTATACTTTTAAACTTTAAAATCTGGTAAATTTCTGCTAATAAATGATAGCATAATTTGCTAAATATGAATAATAAGGAATTCTGGTGCATTATAAATAGACTGATATTGTTATATAAATAACAGTAGGGGATACAAATAGCGGGTCCCTGAAAATCGGTGATTTTTTAAAAGGAATATAGTTATTTATATATGGATACAACAATGGATTATTAGCTTCCAATTTACGCCACAATAAGTGTATTTCTTTTTCTGGGCAAAGTGTTTTCATAGAACTGAGACAGATAATAATATCTAAAATCATATAATGATTTCCAATTGCCTGTCACCCAAAGCACAAGAAAGAAAAAAACAGAAAAATCAGTATTATAAATTTAAAATTAGGTAAAACACAAGCCCATAGAATAAAACTTGAATTTTCATTTATCAAAATATGAGGAAAAATGAAACCTACCTTGTAGGTGTCCACATAACGATCTTCTTTTTCTTTATACTGCACAGCTATAGGCTTAGAGAGATTCCTACAAATGAAGAGAGGATGGAAAAAGATGAAGTATTTTGATACTGTTAAGATTAAGCTTCCTACACACCTGCGTCCTGTAAGTAAATCTGTGATCAGCAAACACTTGGCCTTAGTTTAGTACTTACATATGTTGCTTTGCAACTAACAGCCATCATTCAAGATTATGATTGAATCAACTGGTCCAAGGTAGAATTTTCCTAAACAGATCCATACCAATCTCAGGAATTCCTGACTTACGAGTAGCCTAGACAAGAAGAGCTGCTGCTTCCTCTGCTTCCTCCAGAATCATAACTGATGCTGCCCAGGGCAGCTGATTCCTGCTGAGCCCTGACGTTCCTGTCCCCATTTTCCAGACCTACACCTGTTCAGGCAGTGAAGACTGAAGGGTGGTTTGGATGGGACATATGGTCATGAGGAGATGTTATGTAATTATTGGACTAGTTACTGAAAATTAAAGAAAAGACACTTAAAAAATTTTTTTTTAAATTTTAAGTAGGCCCCATGCCCAATGTGGGGCTTGAACTCATGACCCTGATAGTAAGAGTCACATGCTCTACTGACTGAGCCAGCCAGGCGCCCCCAAATGACACACGTTTAAAATGACCAAGTGGAGACTTGGAGTGTGAGTACTGAAATAAATGTTTTGTTGTCTAATTCATAGATGGGGAGTGACATCCTTGTTCACAGAGTAGAGATGTATCTGTGCTGGTGTTCACTTGAAAGAGCAAGAGGAAAAGATCCACCGAGGGAGCAGCCTCCCTGGCTGAGGGGCCACCTGGGCTGGCATGGGGTGTGGTCATCTGGAGTTTCAACATCTGGCTCCGTAACCAGATCAACATCAAGATTTGCCCAAAGTTCAGTGGCTCAAACCAGGTCTGCTGAGCCAGATGTTAATATACCTATTTCCTAGGGATATTGACATTAGTGATAGTAAACACTAATTTTGTTTTTGAGACCTTTCCAATCCTAAAAAATTTGTTAAAAAGTAAAAACAGTTTTATAGAATAGATAGAAATTCACATCTCAAAGTAGGAGAAATCGTGTGTAAGATCTGGGCATGCAGTTTTTTCTAAACAGTGTCAATAGGTGTTTTTGAACGTAAGTACTACTTACTGTTGTGGTTGAAAAATCAGAAATTACTGATGAGCAGACAGAATAACCCTCAAATCGGCTATGATATTATTATTCACAGGTAAAACATTTCAGTATATACCTTTCCAGATGTTTTTCTGGTTATCTGTATATGTATATTCATGTTTAAAATAAAAATAACAGCTTTCCCCACCTATACTGTATATTTCTAAAATACCATTTTTAATGGCTGTAACGTAAAACAGTTTACTCAAACCTAGTGTTGGGCATTGGGGTTGTTTCTAAATTTTAGCTACTTAAAAAAAATGATGTAAGGACTATCCATCCATATGGCCAAATCGTTGCATGCAGTGCCAGGCACCATTATCGGCAGTGAACCAGACAGAGTTCTTGCCCTCATGACACTTACTTCCAGTGAGAACCTTTCTGGTAAAGTACATATTCTTAAGTATTCCTAAAAATAAAAAATCCCAGAAGTTAAGTTGCTAAAACAGAGTATGCACATTTGAAGAGTTCTTTGGCATATTATATATTGTCAAACTGCCTTCCAGAAAGATTGGATCTATTTATACCAATAGAGTAAAAATGTCTAAATGTCCATCAGCAGTGTATAAAAATGTCTGGAAGATAAATAACATGCCACTTGCTATTTTTTAAATTGACAAACATATTAAACTGTATCTGATTTCTTGAAAACTGCCTTAAGCTAGGCCTACTTTTCAGTAGTTATAATTAAAATATTCTAAAAATATATATATTCTAATATACCAAGTAGAATATTTGGAGTCAAATTTTCTTTAAATTACATAAGAGAACTTTTTTTTTTTAAATAAATAACCAGAATATTTCCTCATCAACTAGGGCTATGTGGTTACTCTAAAATGCAATTCATTCAAGAAAGGCAGGATAAATGCTTAATTCTTTTGCTTTAATTGCCAAATTTCAAAAGTAAGGAATTGGGGCCCTAGTTACATCCAATGGCGACCAGTAAGTTTGTTTTGGGGGCCTTAAAAAAGTATCATTATTAACTTAAGTGTTTTTTTAAGTTGAAATGTGTTTTAATCAATTGTAGTCATTATTCTTCCTGATGCTCAGACTGTCCTATCATTGGCAGTGAGAGCCACTTCAAGTTGGCTCCTGAGTCCTTTATTTATTTATTTTTTTGATTGTGGTAAAAACCACACAGTACAAAATTTATAATCGTAACAATCCTCAAGTATACAGTTCAATAGTGTTGACCATATTTACACTGTTGTATAAAAAATGTCTAGAACTTTTTCATCTTGTAAAACTCTACCCCCACAGAACAACTCCCCATCTCCCCGTCCCCTGTTCATCCCTGTCCCCGAGCAACCACCATTCCCCTCTCTGCCTCTGAGTCTAATGACCCTAGATAACTCTCATAAGTGGAATGTCACAATATTTGTCTTTTCTGTGGCTGGCTTATTTCACTTTGCACAATGTCCCCAAGGTTCATCCAGGTTACAGCATATGACAGGACTTCCCTCCTTCTTAAGGCTGAATGATATTCCATTGTATGTATGGTACCACAAATTCTCCATCCGTCCATCCACAGACAGACACGGGCTGCCTCCCCGACTTGGCTGTTGTGAATAATGTGGCAATGAACATAGGTATGCAAATATGGCCCCCACATCCTTCTGACAAGACTATCAGTTTCCTTGCTTTCTGATACAATAAATATCCCAGGTTCACCTTATATGTTTTCTTCTAAAAAATTTTAGAAGAAATGAGAGAATAGGAAGTCACCATTTTGTGACCCCTAGTGAAATAAATAACCGACTTAAGAGATAACCATCAATGACAGAAACAAGTTCAATGGATGCCTGATACCATGGATCAATCTGAGCATCATTAGAGTGGGATATCATATGTTTCCTGAGATGGACAATATGAAGTTCACACCACAACCGATAAAGTATTCTTGCCAAAAAAAACTGAACCTCAATCTAAGCAAGGCTTTAGAACTAATTTCCAGTCTCTAGGAAATACAGAGGCTAAAGGAAGAAGGTAAATACTAACAAGGGAATGGGAGATATCCTACAAAATAAATGACCTGTTTTTCTTCAACAAGTCAATGTTAGGAAAAAAGAAAGAGGAAAATGCATACCAAAAAACAAAGGCTTATTCTAGATTTATGTCTTTGGAGACATAGCAACCAAAGGTGATATTGGGCCTGATATAAGCCAATCAACTATAAAAAGACATCTTTCATATAATTGGGGGGACATTGGAAAATGGACTGGGTATTAGATGACACCATGAAATTATTGTTAAATTTTCTTAGATATGATAATGGCACTATAACATAATAAGTAAGAAAATGTTCTGTACTTTCTTAAGAGATGTGTGCTGAAGAACACAGGAATAATGTAACAAGATTGTCCACGATTTGTCTTAAAAAGAAAAAAGAGATGATACAAGTTTGGCAAAAATCTTCATAATTGTCGAGCTGAGGTTATGGACAGATGGGGTTTGTTGTATATTCCTTCTATATTGGTACATGGTTGAAAAGTCTCATGATAGGTCTTTAATGAAATAAAGACAGCATATGGACAAAGCTAATAGGTGATAATTTTTTAGTTACCTGTAGACTGATGGATCACTGAGGTCAAGGGTCTCACTAACATAGTCAGCAAGTATGAACGGGAACACTGGATACTGCATGAGATCATTGAAGGATCGGCCGGCATGTTTGTTTAGGTGAGTCAAATATTCAAAGTTAGTAATTTGTCCAGTATACCATAAATTTGTCAGAGCATTGATGTTGCCATATTCCAGGAGATTAGGGAGGTTATTTGTTAGTATACTGTGGTACACATCATCACGAACCTGCAAGGGAAGGAGAAAAAAAAACAACAACAGATTTTCTTTTAGGCTACTGATACTTTTCTCCAAAGTCTCCATATTTTAGGCATCTAACTAATATCAAGGCCACCAAGAAAATACTCTCTGTCCAACTAACATCAACTGGTGGCAAACTGAGATTCAACTCTGGGTCTTCCTCCAAAGGCTGGACTCTTAACCATTATGTTTTGCTGGAGAAATCGGTCAATAAGAAGGTAAGAAAAAGTTTGTATAGAAGAGTCACTTATATATAGATCCTGAAAAAAAATCAATAAAGGATAAAGAAGAATCTTCATCTAAATAAATGCAACATGATATTGTAGAAAGAGCATGGTCTTCTTAGACAGACATGGCCTGATTTCCAGCTTAAAACCTTTGTGTTACAGTTATCATATCTGTAATATGGGAATAATAATATTTATTTCATGAATAGGAAATAAAATACCCTATGTAAAATATGGTATTTGATTTTCACTACTGATTGAAAACCAATAAACTTTGGTTTTCTTTTCTTTCTTTTTTTTTTAGAGATTCACAACACTTGTCACAGAAAAAGGTAATATGATTTTTTCTAAAGTCATTAAATGATGATTGGTAATAAATGGGAAAAAATAGACAAGCCAGGCCTTTACTAAAAACAAATTTGAAATATCTATCTTAAATGTGTAGTGTATGTACTTCAGGCATAGGAACGAGAGCAGCAGATGTGGATAACTAGAGACAGGACTAAAAGTAAGTGAGGAAATGGAGCTATGGCTATGGAACAGGCAAGGTCACAGAAGGTTTAAAAACCTACATCTGGAACCTGTTCCACAACAATGTGAATATACTTAACACACATAAATGGCTAAAATGAGGGTGCCTGGGTGGCTCAGTCGGTTAAGCGTCTGCCTTCGGCTCAGGTTGTGATCCCAGGGTCCTGGGATTGAGTCCTGCATCGGGCTCCCTGCTCAGCGAGGAGTCTGCTTCTCCCTCTGCCTCCCTCCACCCCTTCCACTCGTGCTCACTCACTCTTTCTCTCAAATAAATAAATAAAATCTTAAAAAAAAATTGGCCATCTTATTTTATGTATTTTCTTACCACAATTAAAAAAAAAAAAAGTAATAGGCTCAAGGAAAAACAAACAGAAAACCTAAACCTGTAGTTTAAATCTGAAGACTGCCACCTTCTAAAGCTAAGGTTGATGGAAGGGAGTTTATGACAGACTGCATACCAAACTCTGCAAGAAAAAGGAAGCATTCATTCATTTGACAAGTATTGATCAGGCACCTACATTCAAGCTGTTGAAGCTATAGCACTTAACAAAACAAAGTGTTTACATTTTATTGGAGAGACAATGTTGGATGTTATTAAGTGCTATAGAGAAGAACAGAGCAAAGCAAAGGAGGCTTGCGGGTAGGAGTGAGAGAAGGGTTGCCATTTTATTAAGAGTAGTCCGGAGGGTCTGATAAGGAGACATTTGATCAAGGAACCTGAAAAAGTAAGCAGGTGAGTCATGTGAATTTCAAAAAGGAAAAACATTCCAGGCTGTGTTCCCAGGAGCAGGAGTGGTAAGTGCAAAGGCCCTGAAGCATTAGTGTGCCTAGTCAAGGAAAACAAAGTCGCCATGGATGGATTGGAGCAAGCAGGGACTAGAATGATAGAAAAGAAGGTCAATGAGATAACAAGATGCCAGATAACTCAGTGTTTCATTAAGCTATTATAAGGACTTTGGCATTAACCAAGTAAGACAGGAAGTGACTGGAGGGTTTTGAGCAGAGGGATTGCATGATCCAATATACCTTAGCTATCATGTTGAGAATAGTCTGAAAGAAGGGGGAGTATGGAAGCAGGGAGGACAGTTAGGAGTCTATTGTAATGATTTAGGCAAGAGATGATGCTGGCTTAGACCAGTAGTGTAAGTAGCCAGATTGTGGACCTGTTTTGAGGGGAGAGTCAGCAGGACTGATAGAGTAGGCGTGGGGCATGAAAGAATATGAGGAGTCTAGGATAATCCCAAAATTTTTAGCCTGGGCCATCAGAGAGATTGAGTTGCCAATTTTTGAAATGGGGAAAACGGCAAAGAGATTCTGAGGGGGAAGATTAGAAGCTTGGTTTTGTGCATGCTCAATATGAGATGCCGATTTGACTTCCAAGTGGAGATGCCAAGTAGGGAGTTAAGTATTTGAGTGTGGCATTCCCGGGCGAGGTTTGGGTAGAGATATAAATTTGAAAGCTGTTTCAATACAGGTAGTATTTAAAGTCACAAGAGTGGATGAGAAGAGAACAGATCTGTGGAATGAGCCTGGAGGTATTCCAAGAAGCATCTTGGAGGAAGACTGAGAAGGAATGAATGTCCTTAAGGCAGGAGGAGAGCTAATGAAAAGTGATGACCCAGAAACCTAGTGGAGAAGATTATTTTTTTTTCAAGATTTTATCTATTTCTTTATTTGAGAGAGTGCGGCGGAGGGGGGAGGGGGGAGGGAGAGGCACAAGCAGACACCCCACTGAGCACAGAGCCCAATGCAGGGCTCGATCTCATGGCCCTGATCATGACCTAGTCAAAACCAAGAGTTGGAAGCTCAACTGCTCAATCAACTGCAGCACCCAGGTGCCCTGGGAAGGTTATTATTATTATTATTTTTTTTTTTTTAAGAAAGAGAAAACAATCACTGGTGTCAAATGCTGCTGATAGGTCAAGTAAAATAAGGACCGAGAAATTTGACCATCGGGTTTAGACATGGGGGTCACTAAGAACCCCGACCAGAATTCTAGGTGAAGTAGTGAGAAGAAAACCAGTCAGGAGCATTTCAAAAGAGAACTGGAGGCAGCGAGCACACATAACTTTTTCAAACTTTTCCAAAAGGTTTTCTATAAAGGACAGCAGACAAACTGTAGCGGAAGGGATGTAGGGTTAAGAAAGGGTTTATAAAATATAGAATCTACTCTCAAGGTTAAATTACTCTCTTCAAGTTGGTTATGCATTCACTTACTTTTACAGATACAGTGACTTTGGAGAATCTGAATTTAACACTGTTTCGAAGGACAAAAATCATTCTAATATAGCCAAGGGTTCACTTTAATTAGGACTAAGAAATAAGGCAGTTTTTATTTGATGTCAGAAACAGTGAATCAAAGTTTAAATAAGTTAAACCTTGATAAAATCAGTATGAGTATAGTTACACTGGTCCCATGATAATTTCAAAAATATGTATCTGTTAATAAAGCCGAATTTACCTTGGTGTTATCAAATGCTAACAGGAGTGTTCTACCATTTGTTAAAAAGATTTCTACAGCATTGTCTCTCAACTGCCACCAACGCTTGTGGACTTCTTTAATTTCTTCATATGTCCAGGAGAAGGATGCTGGTTCCAATTCTCCCTGAAGGCTCTAAGACAAAAGAAATAAATGAAAGTGTTTGCTTTATAGGAAATATAAATAATCATTTTAAAACTATCAAAATGAAATAAAATGTCTTCCCTTGTGGCAATATGGCAGACAAGATTCCCTGACCGGCCCCACCCCCTCACTACAAAACACTTCAAAATGCTGGACGAAATGTAATGAATTAAAAAAATACAGACTGTTTTTGTATTTTTTAAATTTTAAATAGACTTTACTTTTTAGAGCAGCTTTAGGTTTGCAGGAAACTGAGCAGATAGTGTAGAGTTCCCATGTATTCCCTGCCTGCACTCACAACTTCCCTATGATTATCATCTCCCATTAGTGTGAGTGGTGGGGTGCCTTTGTAATAATTGTTGAGCCAATATTGAATACATTATTCTTAACCAAAGGCCATAGTTTACATTAGGGTTCACTCTCGGTGTTATGCAGTTCTGTGGGTTTTGACTAATGTTTCCTGTGGAATGTGTCCACCATTACAGTACCATACAGAATTCCCTTGTGCCCCACCTCGTCATCCCCTCCTGCCCTGCAGACCCCTGATCCTTTTACTATCTCCATAGTTTTCCCTTCCCAGAATGTCATATGGTTAGAATCATACAATATGTAGCTTTTCCAGACTGACTTATTTTAAAGCTGAGCTTGCAAGAAATTAAGGGGAAATGAAAGCCCCAGGAGCCAAAACTAACAAGAAATGTGAAAAGCAGCAGTGAGGTGGAGGGGACACTTTGGCAGCAGGCTCACAGGGTTCAGAGACCACATGACTTAGGTTAACATCCACTTGAAGAAAGAAGATGAGGCACTGGGTCCTCTGGATCAGAGTATGGAAAATGAAATTACTTCAGAAATCTAAAACCCATTAAGGGACATTGTCCCAATCACAGACAAACACACGTGCCCATCAATAGAGGAAGAAGCAGGAGCTTGTCTCTCTTGGCCTGGAGTCTGGCTGGAGAATGGAAAACAAGCCTCTCCCTGAGAACTCAAGAGCTGTGGGCCTGCCCGCACATGGATTTGGGTTAAAATTGACCTATCTGCGTGGCCTGGGAGCTCCCCAGCTTTGACGCATAGTTCCCATGCCTCTGAATCTTCCAGGAAAGGCAAAGCAGCCTCCTGCCAGTTCAGTCCCACTGACTGTAAGTTCATAGATCATCATGTACCAGATGGCTATGTTCCTCTCCCATGTGGTCAGCAGAAGGAAGGAAGAGATAAAGTGACCACCAGAAGGCTGGATCTTCCTGACAGCATTAATCCTAGCCTCCCTCATCAAATCCCCACATTCCTTTTTTTTTGTCGGAGAGAGAGAGAGACAGAGAGAGCCCAAGCAGGGGGAGCCATAGGCAGAGGGAGAAGCAGACTCCCCACTGAGCAGGAAGCCTGACGAGGGACTCGATTCCAGGACCTGGGATCATGACCCGAGCCACTCAGGCATCCCAAATCCCCGCATTCTAGAATGAAGGGTTAGGGGCCATAGGTCCTATACTTCTTACCATCACTGGGCCCTTGCCAAAGTACAAAATCAAGAAAACTTTTAAAAACATGTCTAAATCTTTGGTAAACTGCAATGAATTATGTTTTGTAAACTGCAATGAATTATGAACATGAATTATGTTACTCAATGCTTTTAATAGAAAAATCATGATAAAAGCTTCTACCAAGGTTTAAAACTAGTTAGAATTTATCTCATCAAATTAACTTGCATTCTGTTTTGGTTTGTTTTCATCAGTTTTACCTTTTGGAAAACTACATTTACTTACTCTTTTGTGTTGGAACTGGAGCTCAGAGCAAAATTTAGAACTCAATTGTAATGACCATACTATCCCAGGCTCTTCATCCTTCTAAAACCTTATTTGAAATTTTTAAATTTGATTTGCCCTGTTCTATGTGTGTTATAGTATTGTACTGGGTTCCAACTGATTTTTAGAAGTAGGTGTAGGAAATATATTACAAATAAAATTAAACATTTTAATGAAAATCTAATATTCTCATACATAAAACCGAATTCCTTCTTGTTAAGTTTCAACTTTCATTCATTCATTCAACTCAGCAGATGTTAATTAAGCATCTATGAGCAAGGTGCTCTGATAAGTGCTCTGCATGAAATACATCTGTGCAAGATGGAAAGTGTATACACATTTAAAATGCAAGACAGCAAATGTCATATACAAAGTAGGAACAAATGCTAAAGAGCAGAGGAAAGAAGGACATTTCACTCTATTAAAAAAACAAGAGTACTGCACGGAGTGCGGCCGGAGACTGGGGAGACGGGAGTGATTAACTGCTTGTCTCTGGGGGTGCACTGAGGAGCGGGGTCCCGAGTTCTCGGCTCCTCCGGAGCGGAGATTGGGAGGCCGCCATTTACACTCTCGGCCTCCAAAGCTGTAGGGAAAGCTTGCAGGGAACAAAAGCTCCCGAGAACAAACCCGAGCAGATTACTTAGCCCGGACCCGGCAAGGGCAGGGCAATTCCGCCTCCGGCAAAGACATTTAGGAACCACGGCAACAGGCCCCTCCCCGAGAAGATCAGCGAGAACAGCCAGCCCAGACCAAGTTCACCGATCAATGAGAACAGCAGAACTCCAGCGCTAGGGAAATACTGCACATAGAATCCATGGCTTTTTTCTAATGATTCTTTAAGGCTTTCAAAGTTAATCTTTTTTTAACTTTTTTTTTTAATTTTTCTTTTTCCCTTTTTCAACCAACATCTTATCAATCCCTTTTTAAAAAAAAATCTTTTTTATTTTTCATTTTTAGAGTCATATTCTATCCCTACATAGTAGTTACCCTTATTTTTGGTATATATACGTTGTTCTCTCTTTAAAATTTTGGGATACAGTTTCTTCTAACAGATCAAAATATACCCTAAATCTCTAGTGTATGGCTTTGTTCTAGTCTCCTGCCTGATCACATTCTCTCCCCCCCTTTTTTTTTAATCCTCATCTTTCTTTTTTCAAACAACTTCTTATCAATTCCTTTTATAAAATCTTTTATAATTTTCATCTTTACAGTCATATTCCATCCCTTCATCGTATTAACCCTTATTTTTGTACATATATAAGTTTTTCTTTCTTTAAAATTTTGGGAGGCACTTTCTTCTAACAGACCAAAATACGCCCAAAATCTAGTGCATGGCACTGATCTATGCACCAGCCTGGTCATATTTGATCATATTCTGTTTTTTTGTTTTGTTTTTGTTTGTTTTTGTCTTTTTCTTTTTCTTTTTTCTTTCTTTCCTTTTCTTTTCCCCCAGTTTCAGGTCTTTTCTGATTTGTTTAGTGTATATTTTCTGGGGACGTTGTTACCCTGTTAGCATTTTGTTCTCTCATTCATCTATTCTCCTCTGGACAAAATGACAAGACGGAAAAAATCACCTCAACAAAAAGAACAGGAGACAGTACCGACTGCCAGGGACCTAATCAATATAGACATTAGTAAGACGTCGGAACTAGAGTTCAGAATGACAATTTTAAAGATACTAGCTGGGCTTGAAAAAAGCATGGAAGTTATTAGAGAAACCCTTTCTGGAGAAATAAAAGAACTAAAATCTAACCAAGTCAAAATCAAAAAGGCTGTTAATGAGGTACAATAAAAAATGGAGGCTCTATCTGCTAGGATAAATGAGGCAGAAGAAAGAATTAGTGATACAGAAGACCAAATGATGGAAAATAAAGAAGCTGAGAAAAAGAAAGATAAACAACTACTGGATCACAAGGGCAAAATTTGAGAGATAAGTGATATCATAAGACGAAATAACATTAGAATAATTGGGATCCCAGAAAAAGAAGAAAGAGAGAGGGGCAGAAGGTATATTGGAGCAAATTATAGCAGAGAACTTCCCTAATTTGGGGAAGGAAACAGGCATCAAAATCCAGGAGGCACAGAGAACCCCCTCAAAATCAATAAAAATAGGTCAACACCCCGACATCTAATAGTAAAACTTGAGTCTCAGAGACAAAGAGAAAATCCTGAAAGCAGCTTGGGAGAAGAGATATGTAACCTACAATGGTAGAAACAGTAGATTGGCAACAGACCTATCCACAGAGACCTGGCAGGCCAGAAAGGACTGGCATGATATATTCAGAGCACTAAATGAGAAAAATATGCAGCCAAGAATACTATATCCAGCTAGGCTGTCATTGAAAATAGAAGGAGAGATAAAAAAAACTTCCAGGACAAATAAACACTAAAGGAATTTGCAAACACGAAACCAGCCCTACAAGAAATATTGAAAGGGGTCCTCTAAGCAAAGAGAGAGCCTAAAAGTAACATCGACCAGAAAGGAACACAGACAATATACAGTAACAGTCACCTTACAGGCAATACAATGGCACTAAATTCATATCTTTCAGTAGTTACCCTGAATGTGAATGGGCTAAATGCCCCAATCAAAAGACACAGGCTATCAGATTGGATAAAAAAAACAAGACCCATCGTTATGCTGTCTGCAAGAGACTCATTTTAGACCCAAAGACACCCCCAGATTGAAAGTGAGGGGGTGGAAAACCATTTACCATGCTAATGGACACCAAAAGAAAGCTGGGGTGGCAATCCTTATATCAGACAAATCAGATTTTAAACCAAAGACTGTAATAAGAGATGAGGAAGGACACTATATCCTACTTAAAGGGTCTATCCAACAAGAAGATCTAACAATTATAAACATCTATGCCCCTAACATGGGAGCAGCCAACTATATAAGCCAATTAATAACAAAAGCAAAGAAACACATCGACAACAATACAATAATAGTGGGGGGCTTTAACACCCCCCTCACTGACATGGACAGATCATCTAAGCAAAAGATCAACAAAGAAGTAAAGACTTTAAAGGACACACTGGACCAAATGGACTTCACAGATATATTCAGAACATTCCATCCCAAAGCAACAGAATACACATTCTTCTCTAATGCCCATGGAACATTCTCCAGAATAGATCACATCCTAGGTCACAAATCAGGTCTCAACTGGTACCAAAAGATTGGGATCATTCCCTGCATATTTTCAGACCACGATGCTTTGAAACTAGAACTCAATCACAAGAGGAAAGTTGGAAAGAACTCAAATACATGGAGGCTAAAGAGCATCCTACTAAAGAATGAATGGGTCAACCAGGAAATTAAAGAATTAAAAAAATCCATGAAACAAATGAAAATGAAAACACAACTGTTCAAAATCTTTGGGATGCAACAAAGGCAGTCCTAAGAGGAAAGTATTATAGCAATACAAGCCTTTCTCAAGAAACAAGAAAGGTCTCAAATATACAACCTAACCCTACACCTAAAGGAGCTGGAGAAAGAACAGCAAATAAAGCCTAAACCCAGCAGGAGAAGAGAAATAATAAAGAGCAGAGCAGAAATCAATGAAATAGAAACCAAAAGAACAGTAGAACAGATCAACGAAACTAGGAGCTGGTTCTTTGAAAGAATTAACGAGATTGATAAACCCCTGGCCAGACTTATCAAAAAGAAAAGAGAAATGACCCAAATAAATAAAATCATGAATGAAAGAGGAGAGATCACAACCAACGCCAAAGAAATACAAATTATAAGAACATATTATGAGCAACTCTATGCCAGCAAATTAGATAATATGGAAGAAATGGATGCATTCCTAGAGAAGTATCAACTACCAAAACTGAACCAGGAAGAAATAGAAACCCTGAACAGACCTATAACCACTAAGGAAATTGAAGCAGTAATCAAAAATCTCCCAACAAACAAAAGCCCAGGGCCAGATGGCTTCCCAGGGGAATTCTACCAAACATTTCAAGAAGAATTAATACCCATTCTTCTGAAACTGTTCCAAAAAATAGAAATGGAAGGAAAACTTCCAAACTCGTTTTATGAGGCCACCATTACCTTGATCCCAAAACCAGACAAAGACCCCATCGAAAAGGAGAATTGCAGACCAATATCCTTGATGAACATGGATGCAAAATTCTCACCAAAATACTAGCCAATAGGATCCAACAGAAGGATTATGCACCACGACCAAGTGGGATTTATCCCTGGGCTGCAAGGTTGGTTCAACATCCGCAAATCAATGTGATACAATACATTAATAAAAGAAAGAACAAGAACCATATGATCCTCTCAATAGATGCAGAAAAAGCATTTGACAAAGTACAGCATCCTTTCTTGATTAAAACTCTTCAGAGTATAGGGATAGAGGGTACATACCTCAATATCATAAAAGTCATCTATGAAAAACCCACAGTGAATATCATTCTCAATGGGGAAAAACTGAGAGCTTTCCCCCTAAGGTCAGGAACACGGCAGGGATGTCCACTATCACCACTGCTATTCAACATAGTATTAGAAGTCCTAGCCACAGCAATCAGACAACAAAAAGAAATAAAAGGCATCCAAATCGGCAAAGAAGAAGTCGAACTCTCACTCTTTGCAGATGATATGATACTTCATGTGCAAAACCCAAAGACTCCACCCCAAAACTGCTAGAACTCATACAGGAATTCAGTAAAGTGGCAGGATATAAAATCAATGCACAGAAATCAGTGGCATTCCCATACACCAACAACAAGACGGAAGAAAGAGAAATTAAGGAGTCGATCCCATTTACAATTGCACCCAAAACCATAAGATACCTAGGAATAAATCTAACCAAAGAGGCAAAGAATCTGTACTCAGAAAACTATAAAATACTCATGAAAGAAATTGAGGAAGACACAAAGAAATGGAAAAATGTTCCATGCTCATGGATTGGAAGAACAAATATTGTGAAGATGTCAATGCTACCTACAGCAATCTACACATTCAAAGCAATCCCTATCAAAATACGATCCACTTTTTTCAAAGAAATAGAACAAATAATCTTAAATTTGTATGGAACCAGAAAAGACCCCGAATAGCCAGGGGAATGTTGAAAAAGAAAAGCAAAGCTGGCGGCATCACAATTCCAGACTTAAAGCTCCATTACAAAGTTGTAATCATCAAGACAGTATGGTACTGGCACAAAAACAGACACATAGATCAATGGAACAGAATAGAGAGCCCAAAAATGGACCCTCAACTCTATGGTCAGCTAATCTTCGACAAAGCAGGAAAGAATGTCCAATGGAAAAAAGACAGTCTCTTCAAACAAATGGTGTTGGGAAAATTGGACAGCCACATACAGAAGAATGAAACTGGACCATTTCCTTACACCACACACAAAAACAGACTCAAGATGGTTGAAAGACCTAAATGTAAGACAGGAGTCCATCAAAATCCTAAAGGAGAACACAGGCAGCAACCTCTTCGACCTCAGCTGCAGCAACTTCTTCCTAGAAACATCGCCAAAGGCAAGGGAAGCAAGGGCAAAAATGAACTATTGGGACTTCATCAAGATAAAAAGCTTTTGCAAAGCAAAGGAAACAGTCAACAAAACCAAAAGACAACTGACAGAATGGGAGAAGATATTTGCAAATGACATATCAGATAAAGGGCTAGTATCCAAAATCTATAAAGAACTTCTTAAACTCAACACCCAAAGAACAAATGATCCAATCAAGAAATGGGCAGAAGACATGAACAGACATTTTTCCAAAGAAGACATCCAAATGGCCAACAGACACATGAAAAAGTGCTCAGCATCGCTCGGCATCAGGGAAATCCAAATCAAAACCTCAATGAGATATCACCTCACACCAGTCAGAATGGCTAAAATTAACAAGGCAGGAAATGACAGATGTTGGCGGGGATGCGGAGAAAGGGGAACCCTCCTACGCTGTTGGTGGGAATGCAAGCTGGTACAGCCACTCTGGAAAACAGTATGGAGGTTCCTCAAGAAGTTGAAAATAGAGCTACCATACGATCCAGCAATTGCACTACTGGGTATTTACCCCAAAGATACAAATGTAGGGATCTGAAGGGGTACATGCACCCCGATGTTTATAGCACCAATGTCCACAATAGCCAAACTGTGGAAAGAGCCACGATGTCCATCGATAGATGAATGGATAAAGAAGATGCAGTATATATATATATACACAATGGAATATTATGCAGCCATCAAAAGGAATGAAATCTTGCCATTTGCAATGACGTGGATGGAACTGGAGGGTATTATGCTGAGCGAAATAAGTCAATCAGAAAAAGACATGTATCATATGACCCTCACTAATATGACAGGAATTCTTAATCTCAGGAAACAAACTGAGGGTTGCTGGAGTGGTGGGGCGTGGGAGGGATGGGGTGGCTGGGTGATAGACACTGGGGAGGGTATGTGCTATGGTGAGCGCTGTGAATTGTGTAAGACTGTTGAATCACAGACCTGTACCTCTGAAACAAATAATACATTATATGTTTAAAAAAAAAAAGAAGAAGAAGAAGATAGCAGGAGGGGAAGAATGAAGGGGGGGAAATCAGAGGGGGAGACAAACCATGAGAGACTACGGACTCTGAAAACAAACTGAGGGTTTTAGAGGGGAGGGAGGTGGGGGGATGGGTTAGCCTGGTGATGGGTATTAAAGAGGGCATGTTCTGCATGGAGCACTGGGTGTTATATGCAAACAATGAATCATGGAACACTGCATCAAAAACTAATGATGTAATGTATGGTGATTAACATAACATAATAATAATAAAAAAACAAGAGTACTTTAAGGAGAGTTTTTTTTTTTAAGATTTCATTTATTCATTTGAGACACAGAGATACAGAGAGAGAGAGAGAGCATGAGCAGGGAGAGAGGCAGAGGGAGAGGGAGAAGCAGACTCCTTGCTGAGCCAGGAGCCCGATGTGGGGCTCGATCCCAGGACCCTGGGATCATGACTTGAGCCGAAGGCAGACGCTCAACCATCTGAGCCACCCAGGTGCCCCCTTTAAGGAGAGTTTTAAAGGGGGAAAATGGCATCTTTTGGATCCAGAAAAACGTTGGCTTATATATCAACTATTAAATTCCTTGGTTGCTAAAACGAGACATCTTGAAAATAATGTAACCATACTTTTACTAGCTGGGATAAGTACTGTGGCAATTGCTGGATAAATCATATGAAAGAATACCTACCCAATTTTGGGGGCTATATTAAATATTTTCATGATTTTTTTCATATTATCTGTTTCACAACAAAATTTTATATTTTAGCTCATTTGTTTTTGAAATCAGCTATGTATTCATTATTAAACGACATGTAATCTTATTTAGTATATCCTTAGCAATTCCTGGTTTTAGAACTTTCTGAAACAAAAAACCTTATTTCTCTTATTATAGGGATCTCAAAACAATATTTTAATGATACAAGCTAATTCAGATGGACAAAAAGTCTTGCGATACAAAAGATGTGAATTAAGAGTCACTTTTGTTATTTTCTGATTAATATCAGTACTTCCAGTAGAATAAAAATTATGGTACTAAGGTATGTGAGTATCAGGATTACTTAAGTTATTCTATTACACAACATTTTCCTTTCTTTGTGAAGGTAAGTGTACTTGATAGTGAACTGGGAGTGGTTAAGAAGTAGTTATTTGTTGCCACTGAGGAATAGTGATAAAAAGAATAAATTAAATAAATTAACATAACAGGAGCACTTTTCTTTCATTTTTTCATTTTTATTTTTTTATTTTTATATTTTTTAAAGTTTTAATTTTAATTCTAGTTAGTTAACATACGGTGTTACACATGTTATAGGTGTACAATATAATGATTCAGCAGTTCCCTACATCACCCAGTGCTCATCACAAGTGCCCTCCTTAATCCCCATCACCTATTTAACCCATCCTCTACCCACCTGCCCTCTGGCAACCATCAGTTTGTTCTCTATAATTAAGAGTCTGTTTCTTACTCTCTCTCTCTCTCTCTCTCTTACTTTTTTTCCCTTTGCTTGTTTGCTTTAACAGGAGCACTTTGGAATTTGACTCATAATACTAACTGTTATGAGATCAGACTGTAAGCCAGAGGAGATGGTAGGGTCTTCTTTTTAAAAGTATCTTTAAAAGAGGGGCGCCTGGGTGGCTCAGTTGGTTAAGCAACTGCCTTCGGCTCAGGTCATGATTCTGGAGTCCCGGGATCGAGTCCCACATCAGGCTCCCTGCTCAGCGGGGAGTCTGCTTCTCCCTCTGACCCTCCCCCTCTCATGCTCTCTGTCTCCCATTCTCTCCTTCAGATAAATAAATAAAATCTTTAAAAAAAAAAAGTATCTTTAAAAGAAAAAGTTTGGAATTAAGACCAATCTATACACAGAATGACAATACATGAACTCTTTTAGTTCTACCTGCTCTCTGGTTAACTGAAGTTATACATTTTTGGAATTTGTCTAGATTTATGTAAGTGCAAACTTAAGCCTCTACTCACCGAACTTTCAACTGTATCAGAAGCATTATCTTCCACAAAATACATTCCACATTTACCTATAGAAAGTAACTGGATATGAGTTTAAAAATATATGTGCACTATTACCATATGTGATTACAAATATGACCTCTGGAGTCAGTTGTCCTGAATTTAAATCCCAGCACCCAGAAATAGTTCCTGTCACTCAATAAATATTTTTTAATAGTATCCATGAGATCTTGGGCAAGTTGCTTCTTTGTGTCTTAATCTCCTTAATAAAAAAAGGGGTGGAGGGAGGACTTTATTTCACAGGGTTACTGTGGGAATTAAATTAGAATATATGTAAAATGCTTACTAGCACCTGGCACTCAGTGCTAAAAAAAAGCTGGCCATTTATTATTACCTATACTCTTCTTATATTACTAGCATATTAATTTGCTTTATTTTTTCACATATTAGCTGAAGTCAACTTGTAAACAAATTTTCTAGCAAAAGAGGAATCCTTAATTATTTTTATTTAAACACTCTATAGAGCAGAGTAGACCTTAAAAGATAGCCCCCAATTTCTCCTACTTTATAGGCTGGCTGTGTTAACACATGTCTCTACACCATGTATCTAAACGGTAGGAGTTTCTCTGGGGCTCTGCATTGCATGCTGGTCAGCCTTGAGCACCGAGCACTGTTGGCTCAGAGAAAGGTACTCTCTCCATCCTCATGACCATGGGGCTCAGTCCTGACAAGTTTGAAGCTGTGCATCTTGAGCCTTGGAGGCTGTAGGTTTAGCCTATAGCAGGGACTCTCAAATTTGAGGGTGCATCAGAATTGCTGGAGGGCTCACCGAAATGCAGATTGCTGGGTCCCATCCTACGGAGTTTCAGACTCAATAGGTCTAGGCTGTAGCCCAAGAATGTGCATTTCTAAGTAGTTCCCATGTGATGCTGATGCTCTAGATTTGGGGACCATGCTTCAAGAAGAACTGGCCTACAGCATACAAATTGGTTCTTTAAGGGAACAGAGACCAAGTGGTGCAACCTTATTCCTTCATATCTTGAGGAAAAAATTTCTCACTAAATGTAACTATATGGATATGCAGGGATGGACAGCCTTGGCCTTTCTCTCAGAAGCGCAACAGGGAATATAAATTATGAACTATCTCAAGGTCGATATATTTCTTAGTATTCCAATAATTCTTCACTTTAAAATTCAAAATTGATATAGAGTAAAAGGAATGATTAAATATAAAAATGTATACTTATGAGGAAAGTCAACTTTATAAAAATTAAAATGCTATTCATGTGCTTTTTAGAAAATAAGATTGTCATTTCTTCACATTTGTGAGTCATAAGCACTATATACAATGTTAGGGCAAAATCACCTATGTTATGTTAGAGAAAGTTTATCTGATTTAATGGTATTACATCAAATAATCCTTCAAATTATCTAAGAATAAAGTAAGACAGGGTGAGTATGTGTAAAACTCTTCAAAATGTGACTTACCTAATAACAATTCACCAGCTGTCTCTCTAGATGGTGCAACGCTGATACATCTTCGATTCACTCTGTCAAAACATATTTAAAATCACTATGATTAAATGTTTTGACCAATTTTAGAGAGTACAGTATAAGCTTTCTTTATCTAGTAAAAGATTTTAGCACAGCAGACTAGAGTTTCAAAAGTATGAGATGTCTTGTCCAAACCCACATGAAAATATTATCTCAAATTTTAATGCTCTAGTAGAGGAGAAAATAAAATTTTTAGAGAAGGCTCATACCTCCTATGCCATGTATATAGAATATAGGGATTCAATTTTTTAAAAGAAACTTCAGTATTTTATATTTTCTAGTAATTAAGCAAACATTGGATCATGCCTCTGGTATTTTCAAAGACCTGAAAGAATCCTTGTATTCCAGGAAGAACAGGGGATTTAGACTCAGAAAAGATCTAGTCTTTCGTCAAGTCACTCACCTTCTTCAAGTCTCAGTTTTTCACCTATTAAATGGGCATGATAATAACTGCCACCACCAAAACAATGATAATACTATCAAAGCTATTTGATACTCAACCATATGCTGATACTTTGGGTATTATTATCTTCCTCGTGTCACAGATACAGACACTGACACAGAGAGGCTAAGTAACTTGCCCAAGGTCAGATGGCTAGTAAGACGAGGAACTAAAATATGAACCTTTAATCACTGCACTAGATTGCTTCTTGCAGACACGACCAGTGGTGCTATCTGTTTCACAAACTACAAAAATAGATGCATGCAGATAAGTGCCAGAGCACGATGCCTGAAGCCCAGTGGATCCTCGCTATCAAAAATGTCTTTTCCTTTTGGATTTTGGTCATTCCACCTTGTCCTCTCTTGAGCCACGTGTAGGACCTTTCCTAAAACCATAGCATTATCTGAAATAAATATTACATAAACACTACAATAAACTAGTAAACTCTTAACTCCTTCAACAAAAGTGAGAACGTCTTACGGATTCACACTTACCTTATAGACTCACTTGCAGCTTTGTCTTTTACAGTCGAAGAGAAAGAAGAATGGGTTTTATCTTCAAATAGGAAAGAGAGTGGTGGTTTGACCACATCTGTTGAGGAAAAAATATATATTGTCTTTCTGTAATGATCACAGTTATGTGTTACATTTGTATGTTGCATCAAGAAGTCATTATTACCTTCTGATTTCTGTCTATCCCGAAGGAGATACTTATTTGGAATAGTTAAGTAACATCTCTGTAAACGTCTCCTCTCTCGATTTGGCCCTTCTGTTGGATCCAACTGCCATGAAGTTGGATAGTAGAGGGGGTCATACCAGGCTGCTCTGCAAGTGAAAATAAAAGAATGTTTTAAGGGGCAATCTGTAGTACTTATAACTTTAAACAAAATCATTATAGAACTTGAATAAGGAAATCAAAATCGATCTATTCAATTAAAAAACCCCAACTGCTTATGTAATTGGACTAGGGAATGCATACACATAGTACAATAAAATAAGATAAAAAATAAGTGTCCAGGGGCGCCTGGGTGGCTCAGTTGGTTAAGCAACTGCCTTCGGCTCAGGTCATGATCCCGGAGTCCTGGGATCGAGTCCCACATCGGGCTCCCGGCTCAGCGGGGAGCCTGCCTCTCCCTCTGACCCTCTCCCCTCTCATGCTGTTTTTTTCTCTCTCTCTCTCTCGAATGAATAAATAAAATCTTAAAAAAAAAAAATAAGTGTCCATCTGCTCCTGAACCCCAGTCTTCTGGTTCCCTGCCTGGAGGCATGCTCTGCCACCAGTTTCTTGTACCTACTAAATTTTTAAAAAGATATATCATGACTACTCTGAATGCTTTAGCAACATGTATGCTTTAGCAATACATTGATTGGACTTAGTATGGCCTGATAAAGAAAAAAATCCACTTTCCAAGTTAAGTTTCTATATTTCTCATCTTGTCTACTATTTAATGTAATAAATAAAATTAGTTCATTTTTGTAGTACCAGCCACATTTCTTAAAATGTTTTAAATTAAGTTCATATTTTATTTTTTTTATAAGATTTTATTTATTTATTTGAGCGAGAGAGAGAGAGAGAACAATCAAGGAAAGGGAGAGGGAAAAGCAGACACTCCGCTGAGCAGGGAGCCCGATGTGGGGCTCGATCCCAGGACCCTGAGATCATGACCTGGGCCGAAGGCAGACGCTTAACCAACTGAGCCACCCAGGCACCCCAAAAATAAGTTCATATTTTAAATGAAAGAAAATAGTAGAACTACATTGAATATGTTTTTAGAAATAGATAAGAGAAAAAAAAACCACCCTGAATCCTACTACTCTAAACATACCAATTACTGGTAGAGATTATTTTCTTTCATTTTTTAAAACTGTAGTTATAATTATTATATATATACATTTCTATATCCTTTCTTCTTTCACTGGACATATTTTAATCTTTATTATCATCACTGAAAATGGCTGACTAATGCACTGTGTGGGAACATTATAATGTATTTAACCCTATTACCATTATTATATATTTGTTTTCAGTTCATTCACTAGTATAAATAATGCAGAGATGAAAACCTTTATGTTTATTGCCTTTCTATATTTGGAACATTTTCCTTAGGAGAGAATCTAAACTAAAATAGGATAACTGGAGCTAGAAATAAAATGTTTATAGGATTCCTGACATATGCTGTCAGAGCATACAATGCCATCGAACCTCTGACCATGGACTAGGTTACATTTCTTCCTGCTGTGGGTATGTATAATATAAAAGGCAAAATATGGTATTTAAAGGTTTTAAAGAATCAAATTAGACTCTATCCATATTGAATATTTTCCTGTTTATTAATTTATCTGTCTTATGTGGAAGAGTGTATTCATATCGTTTGCTCAAACTTTTGGGATCTTACATTTTACTTTTAAGTTGGCATGACTTTTTGCTATATTTGCTGAAAATAAATTTTCATGTTTTGTTGTTGTTATAGTTGTTAAATACACTGGAAAAAATTAAAGCTCAAATCCATTTCTTTCTTCTTGGTAGTTTCTTCTATGGTGTTTGAGCTTAGAAAGTTAACCATCTATCACAGAGTTGATAAATACCCTGTTTTCTTCTACTTTATAAACTTTATGAGTTTAATTCTTTTGTTCACCTGGAATTTCCTTTAGTGTCTAATGTTTAGTGCATTTTATCACCCCCAAGTCATGCTAATCAGTTCTCTTAACCAAATTTAGAGAATAATACCTTAATTTTCCTCTTTTCATTATCTGTGATGCATCCTTTAAATTTTATTATTAAAGTCTTATCTTGAAAAAGATCTATTTCCCAACTATCCTGTTTCAGTGATTTCTCTATTCTTCTGCAAAGATTATATTTTAAAATTAAAGCCAATATATAGATTTTATTATTTGGAAGAGCTAATGCCTCTCTTTCTCATTATTCCCTCCCTTACCCCCAAGAGTTTAAAAAAAGATTCTTATAGGATTTTTGAAGATGAAATAAATCACAAGTGATTAAACAACAAATATTTGAACTAATGAAATAATGTTATGAATCTTTATTATGAAATGAAAATAGTGTTTCACATTAAAATATTAAACAGTAATGCTGGACAACCTGAAATGTCCTCCCACTTTGCTTACCTATCATGCGTCAACTGTTGAATAAGTTCCTGCCAGTGTCTACTGGCACTCAGATCTACTTTATACATTCCTCTGATATGTTGGATCACCTTTTTTCTCTCAATTCCTTGGGAGAGAGACACTGCCTGGGTGATGTCTGCAGCGATTTTAGATATATCCTTTGATTTTGAGTCCAGACGCTGAAAGAGACTAAGTCAACAAACAAGATGGCCCATAAGTTAAGCCTAAGTGGGCTGTTAAACAGATACAAAAGCATGATACTGTAAAACTAAAAGTATGTGTGAAGTCGAATGAATTAAAAAAGGCATGACTTTTAGAATATATAAAAACCTACCTTTGTTGATTATTATTAACCGTTTTCTGCCAGGTGGCTTTATTCGTACCTTCTTCAGTTTCATATTTCTTTTGTTCCTAAAAGATTTGGATAATAATATGTAGTATAAAACACATTATTTATCATTTAACATTGGCACCAAGGCCAACAAACTAACTTTAAAACCAAGTTAACAAAGGAAAAAAATACTGTCCCCAAGACACCAGAATGTTAAAATACAATAACCACTTAAATAATGTTATAATTCCCCTTTGTTTGTACAGAGTTTGGGGCACAGAAGTGAGGGTAGAATAGTTAACTGGGGTGGCAAACCTAAGGGGTTTGCATAGTCGCTTGCTTCCTTATTTTGCTTCAAGGCTGATGCTTCAACTTGTTTGTCACTATAAAAATCTGGCCTTCACTGAAAGCTACTGATAAAGGATAAGGATGACAATAATGAATAAAATGCTCCTTACAATAAGCCTATTTGTTCTCTCATAGTAAAAAAGCAATATAAAGTAAAAAAAAAAAAAAAATCATTTCAAATTTATCATCGATGATATTCTATAATAAAAAGATTTCTTTCAATCATTCTTTAATTACATTCAGTGGGATCTCCTAAGAAAACTGTGTCTTATGATTTCACTGACTCACCTCTTTGATCATTTTAATAAGGTCTGCTTTTGTTGTTGCACTGGGAGGGATGCACTTCTGCCCACATAGTTTTAAAGCACTCATGAGCAGTTCTGCTGTGTCTAGTTCTTCCTCAGTCAATTCGTCTTGGTGATTATGTATCAGCTCTGACAAATACAAAACTAACTTGGCTCCATGCTTTAAGAAAAAGAAACAATTTTTTGTGTAAGACTATTGAATCACAGACCTGTACCTCTGAAACAAATAATACATTATATGTTAAAAAAAAAAAAAAAAGAAGAAGATAGCAGGAAGAGAAAAATGAAGGGGGGTGAAATTGAAGGGGGAGACAAACCATGAGAGACTATGGACTCTGAGAAACAAACTGAGGGTTCTAGAGGGGAGGGGGGTGGGGGGATGGGTTAGCCTGGTGATGGGTATTAAGGAGGGCACATACTGCATGGAGCACTGGGTGTTATACGCAAACAATGGATCATGGAACACTACATCAAAAACTAATGATGTAATGTATGGTGATTAACATAACGTAATAAAAAAATTTTTTTAAGTCATAAAGAATTTTTATTTCTTACACTTATATTATTTAACAGTAATTAAATTAAATTATATCGCTAGATTTATTTGGCAGGATCTGGTTTGAATAAAGCAGCTAAAAGAAACATTTTGGGAACAATTGAAAAAATTTAATTTTGCATTGGAAATATGATGACATTAGGGTGTAAGCTAATTTTGTTAGGTAAAATAATGTTATGGATACGTAAGACAATGTTTTTTGAAAAAGATTTTCTGTAATTTGCTTTAAAATACTTCAAAAAAGAAATGATGTCAATATGATAAAAGTATTAACAACCATTAACTCTAGGTGATGGCTATATGGTACTTGTTATACTATTCTCTATTTTTATTATATTTGAAAATTTTCATTGTAAAAGGTAAAATAAAAAAGAAAAAGGAAGGAAAGTAAGAAGAGAAGGAAAAGAAAAGCAAGCAAGTAAGCTTTTGGGGAAAAATTTTTGGAGAAGACTTGCTAAAGGAATACAGGAAATAAGCTTGGGATAAAGGAAAAAAATTCTTAGCTCTTCTCATAGAAAAAATGAACTGGAAGGGAAACTTCCCTTTAAACCTTCCAGGTAAGAGAATTATGCTTTTTATTCTTTCTCCTTTGATTTCTGCTTGGTAGAACAGACGTTGGTGAAACTTCCAGAACAAAGCCCTTTCTTTGGATTAGCTTGTAAGCAGTCATTACTCCTTAGGGAGAACTAAAGGTGAAAAACTCTAAAACCAGTGAGATGTCGGCACCAGTTCTGTGAGCATGTCTAGAGAAGGTCTGGATTAGGCCAGTCTTAGAACTGCCCTGTAACCAAAATCAGAATGCTACTTAAGGTAATGACAACTGTCTTTCATAGAGGAAACCTAAACCAAACTCTGATTCATGATTTTTTAAGTGGCCCTTCCATGCAATAGATCTTAGACCTAATTGTTATGTGTATGCTATGTATTATTTAAACATTAATTATGCCAACAAGTGAAACATGCAGAATTTTACTTTTTAAAAATTTGCATTGATACAAATAGCACTGCATTTGGCTTTATGACATTTTAAACTGTGAATAGTATTAAATGTCAACAAACGAATTTGGAAGCTCTTACATTTTGGGTGATATTTAAATGAACACACGGAATCACATCATGTCATTTCCCAAAAGCATAAGATGAACATATGCAATGATGAAAATAGCAAAGCTCATTTTAATGCAACATTTTAAATTAGTCAGGAGACAGCTGCTTCCTGACCAAAAGAGAAAAATGAACAGACACTCTGTGAGTAAAAGGCCTGAAGAGTTGGCAAATAAAGAAAAATAGTAAATGACTAGACTATTTTCACATGTGTGTCTTAAAGGTAATGCTCTTGATATAATCTAAAAATAGTTTAGTATTCAGTGACATTCTAAAAATGATCTTGAAAAGCTATAAAAAATGTTCTTATTCATCCTGAATATCCAAAAAGCACATGATTTTCTTAGACACTGAAGTTGTTTCTAGAATCTCATCTCAACATCTGACCTATACTTTATTGATCGTAGTTCCTGGGACTAGAAAAGGTGTCATTAGGGATGAATGCAAAAAAGAAATGACAACCGAGTAGAAATGAGTGTTCCTAGTCCTTAGATTTGTAATTTCTAAATACCATTAGCTCATGAAAAGGAAACAGGGGCTTCTTGGGGGAAAAAGTCTGGTTCCAGATCTGGGAAGGATGTGCAAGATAAACCTGGGATGTTCTTCTGTTCCAGAAAGCAAAGAAGTTAATCATATTAACTTGTTAAAAATTAAAAAGGCTATGTTAAAGGAATGTAACAATTTGAATCTACATAGGTGTTAATTTGAATATCAAATGGAATAATAACTGCAAAGGTTTGAAACTACTTTTGTAAAAAAATACCTGAATTCATAATGACACCTCAAAAATAAAGATGAATACAAAAATTGGAGGTTGCTAGGGCACCAACTCATTATTCTAATAAGCAGGGAAAAGAAACAAGCATTGCCTTTCCCATACAGACTATATTTTAGGGTAGTCAAATAGTTGATAAGGGAATATTCTTCCTACAGAAGAATCAGAGCAATAGATGCTGGTGGAATGAGAAACTCTAAGAAATCACTATTTTGCAATTCCTAATGAAAAAAGTAGATCTTGGCAACTATCATCAGCAGCAGCTAAAACTATTAGGTTAAAGGTTGAGGGTGAACTTTAAAACGAATGGATCAGGCTGATATCGTCTCAAAAAGCAGGGCAACTAGACATTCTCTGTCTCCTGCTAGGCTGTAACAGAAAATGCAAAGCACTCTTAATAAAGTAGTCTTTTAAAAAAACAAACACAGAACCAGATATGAAACCAGGAACTGGAATCTAGTAAGCCTTGAAACCTAGAGCCACAGGTATGTGATCAGCTAAATCCAGAATGTGGGAAATCCTATAGAACAAAAGACCCAGTTTCATCAATAAATAGATGACATTTAAAACATGGCTGGGGAGGGTACTTGCCAGGGATTAAAAAGATTTAGCATACATCAAACAAATGCAATGTGTGGGCCTTATTTGGATCCAGAACCAAGCAACTATTACAAAACTTATAAGACAACTGGGAAAGTTTACATACTGAGTATTAGATGACAATAGAGAACTGCTGTCATTATTGAGTGTGACAAATTTTGTAGAAGTCCTTATCAGTCAGAGATGTGGACAGGTAAAGGATTTACAGGTAAAATGATTTGATACCTGACATTTATTTCAAAACACTGCAAAGAAAAATTAAACCTGGGTAATGGTCATGTGGATCCTTGTTTGCTTTCTCCCAACTTTTAGGTATCTTTGAAAGTCTCCATAATAAACTTAAAAAAACCAGGCACAGTAATGTGGTTTTGAGGTAGAGAGGAGGTTATTGTAGTGATCTGAGCACAGGGGCAAAAGTCTGAACTAGGGTGGGGCAGGTAGAAAACAGTTAAAGACACGAAATAAACAACTGGCTTTGGCGATGACATGAATTTAAGGGAGAGGAAAATTCAACCATGGATCCCATATTTCAAGTTGAACTCTGTATAGATACCACCGACGAAATGGGAATAACGGAGAAGAAAGTTGGTGTGGGGAAAAGAGGACTGTCAACACCAGGCTGGGTTTTGGTGGATGGCAACTCTGCTGAGAATAAAGGCAGGCAAGAACATCTCTTCAAATTCTCCACAGGAGACTGTGGGCTGGATGTGCTTCTGCTTTGGGAGAGGGAAGACAATGCCCTGAGGGCACCTGAGAGAATCTTAATAGTAGAGAGAGCATCACTTCAAAACTATAACCCTTTGGTTCTTAATATATCTGAGTTTCCCAGGTATTAAAAGGGATGCCTGTCTGTGTATATCACCTATTACTGTATTTATAGGGGTATAATGTACATACAGTAAAGCATACAGATATTAAGTGTTCATTTCTGAGTTTTGACAAATGTATACATCCATTTTACCACTATCCCAAATAAGATAAAGTACATTTTTATTGCCCCAGAAAGTTTCCTAATGCCCCTTTCCATTCAATTCACCTTCTCGCTTCCCCCTTCCTCATGGACACAACTACTGTCCTGAATTCTATCACCATGTCTTAATTCTGCCTGTTCTTCAACTTCATATGAATAGAATCACAGGATGTGTGCTCTTTTGTGTTTGGTTGTTCCTTTTGCTAACACAATGTTTTGGGTTTTTTTTTAAGATTTTATTTATTTATTTAAGAGAGAGAGAGAGACAGCGAGAGAGGGAACACAAGCAGGGGGAGTGGGAGAGGGAGAAGCAGGCTTCCCGCCAAGCAGGGAGCCCGATGCAGGGCTCGATCCCAGGACCCTGGGATCATGACCTGAGCCGAAGGCAGATGCTTAATGACTGAGCCACCCAGGTGCCCCACTAACACAATGTTTTTGAACTTCATCCATAATGGTAGGTGTATCAATAGTCTGTTTCCTTTTATTGCTGTATAATAGTCTATTATATAAATATATATCACAATTTGGTTATACATTCTCTTGTTGATTGACATTTGGGTTATTTCCAGTTTTTGGCTATTAGCAAAAAGGCTGACATGGATATTCCTGTACAAGTCTTTTTATGGACATATGTTTAATTTCTCTTAGGTAAATACCTAAAACCGGAATTTTAGGGTCACAGGTTAAGTGTATGTTTAATTTTATAAGAAACTGCTAAACAGCTCTTTAAACTGGTTGTTCCATTTAAACTCTCCATCTATCACTCTTTAAGTGTTAGAATTTATAGACTCTGAAATTCTTTTAAGTATTTTGATTTTGATCATTCCAAATGATCAACACATTTTTAAAAATTTTAACTTACTATAAGCATTTTTAAAAATATATCATATGAACATAATAAAAAATATCATATGTACTACTGTTTGAGCTACTCAATTTAGATGTTTTATGGATAATATAATGCTTTTAAAAAAGAAAACACTTGAAGATTTAGTAAAAACTACAAAGGATCTTATAAGAGCTCAGATACAGAATTCTTAATCTCAGCACTGGAAGAAGGAATGGGAAATAAACAAAGAGGTCAATTTGAGTCTGGTATGGAGCATCTGAAGAAGGACCTCAGGAGATATTTGTTTGGTAAGAAAACTATGTTTAGGATGTTTGGCATGAAAATACAGTTTATCTTCAGTTCTTGTTTTGTTCAATTTTACACTTCACCACGATTTTCTACTTTTGAAGTGTTGAGATACTTACTTGCAGGGATGGGCTAAGACAGTCTCGTAGTATTTCCTGATGATTCGGTTCACGAACTATTTCGAAAATTTGCTTTCTCTCTTGAGAAGAGTGCGCTGGTGACAAAATGTGCACTAGGAGTCTGCCAAGCTGCATTCGGAAGGTTTCCTTACAAGACCATAAGATTTTAGGCCACTGCTGCTTGGAACCACTGGTTTTACTTGAACCCTTCAATCAGAACAGGAATGAATTAGGATCCGACTTCTCAAGCAATAATACACTAACCTCTCTATACAGCCCCAAAGAAGATCACGGGACATGTTTTATTGTAGATTGCTTTTTTAGTAGTAGAAATTAGAATGGTTAAATTAGGGTAGTTAAAAAAGATAGACATACACCAACGTTGATAGCAGCATTGTTCAAAATAGCCAAGAGGTTGAAACAATCCAAATGTCCACTGATGGATGAATGGATAAACAAATGTAGTATATACATAGAATGGAATATTATTCAGCCTTTAAAAGGAATGAAGTTCTGATACATGCTTTAACATGGATGAACTTGAAAATATCACGCTAAATGAAACAAGCCACATAAAAAAGGACAAATCTTGTAGGAAATACTGTATTATATAACTTATATAAGGTATCTAGAAAGTTAAATTCATAGAGACAGAAAGTAGAATAGTGGTTATCAGGGGCTTGGGGAGGGGGGCATGAGATATTATTATTTATTGGGTACAGAGCAGTTTAGGATAATGAAGAAGCTTGGGAGATGGAGAGTGGTAATGGTTGCACAACAATGTGAATGTACTTGGTACCACTGAATTATACCTTTAAGATGGTTAAAATAGTGAATTTTATATTATGTGTATTGTACCACACAAAAAAAGAGAGAGAGATGGGTTAAAAAGCTAAGGTCACTTAAATTACCTAGGGCTTAGAAATTTTAAACTAAAAAAAAAAAAAAAAAAAAATCATAAAAAAACAACAGTAGATTGACTGATTTTACAATATAAAAGAGAAGGAATCATAATAAAGAATTAATGTTAAAATATGGAGTATAACAGTCACAAAATAAGAACTGCATATAAACTGACCACCAATATTCCTTAATAAGTAACCAAATAAGCTGCTTCAACTGTGGTCCAACTAAGGCTAACTCAATCTTGATCAAATATCCTGTATCTGGTTTAAAACTGGAATCAGTACATTTTAGAATTTATTCTGAGTTTTGGAAATGGCTCTCCAAATTACCACCAGTCCTAAGGGCCCTGTGTAAATCATTCAGCTCTAAGTAAAACCTACAGACACCAAAATCTAGTTTAGCTTTAGAGATTGGCAGAATCGTGATTCATGAGTTCTGCTAGAATTAGATTGACTTTTGGTATCTATGAAGTGTGCTGAGTGATTTGTTCCCTAGGGTCAACTGTATATGATCCACAGAAATCCAAGTACATCAGTGATTAATGGAGCCTGATACTTGGTAGTATTCTCTATATAATTTTGAAGGTGTTAGATATGTTTATAATAATTAATAATAATAATAATTCAAGAGTAAGTAGACACATAAAACCCTATTCCTTTTGTGTGAATGAACATATCCCATGCAATTAATTTACTTACAATATATACTTTGAATCCTTCTACCAGATATGTGAGTATCTCCTTCTGAAATGGATTGAAAATGGAAGGCTGTTCATGATGAACATCTTCAGAAATTTCAGTCTGGGAAACTGAGATCTTGCTTTGAGTTGCATTTTCTGGAGTACTCAAAACGTCAATAATATCTGGATTAAACTCTTTGAATTAAAAGAAGAATAAACAATTAGTCACATCACTGATGCCTAGCCATTACAAACGGTAATGAAGCTGGTAAAAATATTCTATGTAATTGTTAATTCAGTTGTCACAATATAAATGTGTAGCAAGTGTATCAGATGTAGAAGATAACAATTTAACAGAGAAAGTGAATTCACCCAAAACAATGTAGAAATTTAAACATATATGTCATATAATTCTAAACTAAATATTTTATTAATGAAGATGAGTTAAATTGCAAAATTATTAAAGTCATGAGGTTCTTGTGCAAATCAAACATAAAGACCACATGATATTTACATTAGGTGGGTATGCAGAGCTGTTTTAATGCATGTGCTATCCCATTAAATTTGCATGTGATAAATGATTCAATTTCAGAGTTTAGCCTGGGATCTGGTTGACCCAAATACAAATTAGAAAAGTTAAAAATATGAGCCTTGGTTGTATTATGCATTTCTAATGATTAACAATTACTGTTTTCTTTTTCCTATTTTCTTGGGGTTACTTGAACATTTATTGGGAATTCCATTTTGACTTATCTATAGTGCTTTTTTTAAAAAAAAGATTTTATTTATTTATTTGACAGAGCGAGAGAGGGAGAACACAAGCAGGGGGAGCAGCAGGCAGAGGGAGAGGGAGAAGCAAGCTTCCCGCTGAGCAAGGAGCCTGATGTGGGGCTCGATCCTAGGACCCTGGGATCATGACCTGAGCCAAAGGCAGACGCTTAACCGACTGAGCCACCGGGTTCCCCTCTATAGTGCTTTTGAGTGTATTTCTTTGCATAGCTTTTTAGTGGTTGCTCTAGGTATTATGTTTTATATATAAATATGTAAATCAGTAGCCCCTATAAAATGCAAATTGAAACCACAATATGATATCACTATACATCTATCAGAATAGCTAAAATTAAAAATAGTGACAATGCCAAATACTGGTTAAGGATGTGAGGAAAGCTGCATCACTCATACTTTGCTGGTGGGAACGTAAAATTAAACGGTCATTCTGGAAAAGTCTGACAGCTTCTTAACAAGAACAAAGCACACAACTACCCTTATTCCAGAAGAACGAAGCCTTATTTTCACACAAAAACTTACACATAAATGTTTCCAGCAGCTAGCTTTAATTGTAGTAACTGAAAGCTGGAAAACAACCCAAATGGTCTTTCAACAGGTGAATGACTAAACAAACTATGGTGCATCCATACTGTAGGAAACTACTCAGCAAAAACAAAAAAGCAACAAACTACTGATACACACAAAAACCAGGATGACTCTCCAAGAATTACACTGAGGGAAAAGAGCCAACCCTAAAAGGCCACATACTGTACGATTCCATTTATATAGAATTCTCGAAATGATGAAAATAAAGAAATGGAGAACAGATTAGAGGTTGCCGGGGGGTGGGAGGGCAGAGGGGGAGGAGAGTGGGTGTGGCTATTAAAAAGGCAACACAGAGGCGCCTGGTTGGTGCAGCCAGTTGAGCATCCGACTCTTGTTTCAGCTCAGGTCGTTATCTCAGGGTTGTGAGATCGAGCCCTGCATTGGGCTCCATGCTCAGCAGGGAGTCTGCTTGAAATTTTCTCTCCCTCTGCTCCTCCCCCCCACCCCCCGTTCTCTCTCTAATAAGTAAATAAATCTTCCAAAAAAAAAAAAAAAAGGCAACATAAGGGTCTCCTGTGTGATGAAATGCTCAGTTTCTTGAATATATCTATGTCTGTATCCTGCTCATGACCCTCGACTCTAATTTAGCACAACCCTCTGGGGGAAACGGGATAAAAGGCATAGGGGATCTCTCTGCAGTATTTCTTAACAACTGCATGTGAATCTACAGTTATCTCAAAGAAGAGTTAAAAAATATATATATTGGGGCTGCTGTACTGTTTTAAACTCAATGGTCACTCCAGGTCAGCATATAACACATTAAAAAGTGGATTTTTACTCAAGACCTCTTAGTTCCAAATAAGAAATTCTTTTAATAGTGTGGATGTTAGGAATGAAAAATTAATGCTGTTTAAAATTTTGAGACCTAATCAGTTTCCTCTTAAATCATTTTCCTTTTAATCCCATATCTGAGCAAGCACAGATTTATCCTCTGGTCCTACCTTGATAAATAATCCTGTTAACCGCTAAAATGGTGAGCCTCTGCAGTCTCTGCGCCAGCTCTGTCTCGGTTGCCTGGACGGGGTTCTCCTGGCTCATTCTCCGCTGCATCATCACATGCAGTTCGTCACTTGCCACCGAGCGCATTTTCATCAGCAGAGAGTCAGTCTGAGCAAGGGGAAATTTTCGAGGACCTTCAAGGATATAAATTAAAAACATCAAACACCAGAGTTAACAGGGATCAAGGAAATTATTTTTCTTGCAGCTTTTTGATTATTAGACCATGAAACGAATCTTAATTAATACCAAGGTAATTGATACAAAGGAAAGAGCATGATTCAGAGAAAGTGATGTTTCTCCCTCTTTGATGAAGTGCAACAGTACTTCTGATTTCAAAGTCCAAATAAAAATGTTGAAGCTAGTAACATAGCTTAGTGGGATGGACATCACTTGGCAAAATTTGAGTCTTCGGAAAAACTCAGAAGAATTAGAAGGGTATATGTAAATAGTTCAGAATGTTCTGACAAAATATTTTCAAATACTGTTTCACTTCCTTGTATTCCAAAATAATCAACAGGTTTTTAAAGCACATGGTGTATTCAGTAAGAATATGACTATTTCTGGATAATTACCATTGTTAAATTTTATAAAGTAGTTTTGAGATTTATATATAAGTGAGATTAGTAGAAATCAGTCCAGTGAAAGTGAAGAGATCAGAAAAGTGAATATAATTCCAGTGATTTGCTTTGGAATGATTTGGTACATCTTTAGAATTCAATCCTCTAAAAGTGTTTCCTGCAAAATGTTTCCTCAGATTGAACAGTTAGGAGTGGCATTCCTGCACCATCACTGCACCTGCTCCGAGAGGTACCACACAAGTGGCGGATCCAGGAGGATACAGGGAGAATTCGTCTTGACATAATGGGCTGAAGGAGAAGGGCATCGGAAGTTGACCATAGGAACCAAAATGACGTCTTGGTAGGTGAGGAATAATGGAACCCTTCATTGGAATTGAACCTTTGTTTTAAATTATGAAAACATACATCAATTTCCATAGATAGCCTCTATACACATTACTTACATGACTAAATTATGATAGGTTTTAATAACTCATCTTGTCAGATATTTAAATATTTTAATAGCATTTTAGACTGTGCAGTATTTTAGGTAATCAGTAATTCTTATCCGTTAATACATTTTGGTAGGTGGAGTTGCCTTTGAGACAAAAACGAAGTAAATAAAAAAATATTCATATCCAGGGTATATTCAAGAATAATATTGTCAGTCTATGTTCTTCCTTAGTTTAAGCAGATTCTTCCTAATGTCTACATCTCTGGCAGCTTTCCAGGCAGATAATTTATTATCTCTGGCAGATAATCCTAATTCAGAGGCAGAGCAATATACTGAATAAGGAAATGTTGTCCTCACTACTATGTACTTGAAAAAGTGGGGGAGGAGGGTGTATTTCAGCACTTGTGCTGTGAAGCCGCACCAGCCGGAGTGGCCTCAAGGGCACTTCTTTCTAAGCCTCCATTCCCTCATATATTAAGATATAGATTAGAAAGTAAAATAGAGCTCACCTCACAGGTAGATATTTGTCACTATCTGACATGATATTAAATGTATTTGTTTACATGGTTATTGACCATTTTGTCCAGTAAAATATAAGATCCATGAAAGCAGATAAAACAATACCTGGTATGTGCCTGATGCCATTAGATATTTGTTGGTTGAATGAATGGATAAAGAGGGTTGTTCTATGGATTAAATAATAAATAAAATAATGGATGGGGTGCCCGGGTGGCTAAGTCAGTTGAGCATCCAACTTTTGGGTTTTGGCTCAGGTCGTGATTTCAGGGTTGTGAGATCGGGCCCTGGGTCAGGCTCCCCCCATGCTTAGTGGGGAATCTTCTTGAGATTCAATGCCCCTCCCCCGCCACTCACGCTCTCTCTAAATAAATAAATAAAATCCTTTAAAAAATTAATTAGGGGCACCTGTGTGGCTCAGTTGGTTAAGCCACTGCCTTTGGCTCAGGTCATGATCCCAGGGTCCTGGGATCGAGCCCTGCATCAGGCTCCCTGCTCAGAGGGGAGCATGCTTCTCCCTCTCCCTCTGCCCCTGCTCCTCCCCCTGCTTGTGCTCACTCTCTCTCTTTCTGTGTCAAATAAATAAACAAAATCTTTAAAATAAAAAAAATTAAATAATGGATGTAAAACACAATGCCCATCTCATACAAAGCATCAAAAGTTGTTAATAGTTGGTATTGTTAATGATGGTTGAAATTTAAAGGAAATTCATTTTATGTGAATCATATTAATAACACAACATGTATATTTATATTTATTTATGAGAGTTTATATATATGTGTAGCACTTTAAATAATACCTTAATGCTTACTTCTACCTTCTGCATTAAGGGGATGTTTATAAAGTTTTTCATAGTGATAATCAGAGAAGTGAAAAAAAACATATAAAAGAATGTACATTGCTATCCTATTTATACCAGTAAAAAAAAGCCTTTGTTTATTGGTAAAGATTAGGAAACAAGATCATGGCAAATCAATAGAACAGATTATCATGTGTTCATTAAACATAAAAAATATTTTTATTGTATGGAAAAATGTCTATAAATATATTAATTAGAAATAGAAATCAGTTTACAAACAGAAGGTAGAGTATGATATCATTTAGGCAAAGTGACATCTCTCTCTCTTACTATATCAAAAGAAGATATAGAGGCTAAGGAATCCGAGTTTTGTTAACTGTAGCTGGAATCATCAGGGCTGTTGAGCAGGATAATGGCATGCAAGAGTCAGGCTGCCAAAAGATTAATCTGGCAATAAAAGAGTATCTAAGTCCTCCAAGAGTGTGAGAACTTAAAACCTAGATATGAAGGCAGTGCTGCTGAGGAAACTCTGGGCCCAAGCCATGGGTGTTCTGGCATTCACAGTCTGAGTAGATCTGTCGATGACCAAAGCATGTGGTGTGTGGCCGGAACAGAAGCTGCAGCTGCAGGGTGTCCCCACAAGCTCTGCTGGAGGTGTGGGGGGTGGGGGGGGATATGGGGGGAGCAGTGGGATTGGACGTGTCACTGTCTCAGCAGTTTTCAATCAATGCTAAATGATCTATTTAGGAAGAAACCATCTCCCCCAAACATTTATCACTAATAAGAACAGCTTCTTTAAATTTTGGAAGGAACAGCTCATTATATCTAAATAATGGAAATGGTGGAAATATAAATCCTTCTTTGTAACTTTAGCATCATGAGCAAACAGACTTAAATGGGCTTTTATGACCATACTGCTCAGAAGCAGAAGAGTGCCAGTATTTTGTATCTTTTGTATCTGTAGTATACACAGTCAATATACTTTTGACTAAGAATGAAGAAATGAAATACAGTCTTTCCCAAATACATGTGTAAAACAATGTGGAAGGAATTACAAAGCAACATATAAAGTGGTATTTTGAAAACTGGATTCCAAGAGACAGAATTTTAAAAAGGGCCATATTTAAACCGGGAAGAACTGGTGGGAGAGGCCTATGAGAGATGTGTCCTAAAGACATGACAGAGCTGGAATGAGTGGATGCGGGGTAGGACACAGAGGGAGGGGCGTAGGCGCTCTTGCTCCAGCAGTCTCTAGTTACAGGCCTCTGTGCTTCTATAAAATGTGGGAGCTGGTCTGGTAAACTTTTAAGGTCTTCTCTCAAGCTCAAACTTTGTAGGACTCTATAAGCCTCATATGGCTTACAGCAATGGCATTTACTTAGATGCTGTGAAAAATATAAGCCCAGGGGAAGAGGCCAGGGGAGGCAGAAAAAAAAAGAATGGTTTAAGGAAAGGACTAAAGGTCTGTCATCCACTTTAAAAGGACTCAGACAAACAAAAAATAAACAATTAACGAACTTGGAGCTACACAGGGCTCTGAGGCTAAAGGTGATAAAAATGCTGGTATCAAAAGAGAGATGAAAGACTTGTTAGGGAAATCACACACCAAACCGAGGACACCAAGAACACCACTGTGTCAGCCCAGGCACGAGTTGATGGAAAACTAAACCAGGGATCTAGGTATAAAAGCTCAGGAGAAATGGACATGAGAACAAGAAATGTCAGCAAGAAAGAAACAGCTCCTGTGATGTGTGACACTGGCAAAGGCATATTTTCCTATAACAAAAGAGGATGAATTCCATCTAAGCAGTCACTGACTATATAAATATAAGGAATCCCGCAACGGAAAGGTGGTTCGAAAGTTGTCTTCTGGTATGTGGTTAGGTGAGCATGACTGCTAGACTCGATAAAAGGCAGAATTCTACCCGAGACCAGAGAGTTACTGGGACATCCAGTCAAGAGGAGAGACTGCGTTCGGATATTATATTAAGGAAGGCTGTACAGGGGCAATAAAGTTATGTGGATGTCTTAGAAGTTTTATTTACATAGCTTATATTTAGCATAATTGAAACATAATGCTGCAAAAAATGTATATTTAATAACTTTTCTCTACAGATGAGTTTCTCACATGGTTTTAAAATCTGGCATAGCACTGAACAAAATAAAGTTGTTTAACACAAGTAGAAGATAGATTTGGATTTAAAAGCCCTTATGATAGTAAGGGTGATTAAACTTCAAACAAATTACCAACTACTGTGTTTGGAGATACGTGTGTGTGTGTGTACACATATATGTCCACTATACATACACACATATGCACATGTATTTGTGCAGGTGCACGTGTAGATCCTGTGTGTGTGTGGGGAGGTGTTTAGGCCATCTTTCCAGATTATGTGTATAAAGGTCACAGCAGATTCTGTCGGAAAAATAAGGAAGTCTAACAATATGGACACTTATTTGGTGATCTATACTAATTCACAGGAAGCACTGAGGTGGCATGCATTCTAACCACATGTGAGACACCATCTTCTCCCCCTTCACTGCTCAACAGCCTCCTACCTGGAGCCCCCACTACCTTCCTTGCTCTCCTCCAACCCACTCGCAACACACAAACCGAAGTGGTCCTTACAAAATGAAAATCTGCTTATGTCATGACTTCCCAGCACGAAAAAATCTCAACTCCTTCACATGGCCTATGTGGTTACCTATGCACTGGCCCATGCTGCCCTGGACAGCCTCATCCGCATCGCGTTCCTCACTCTCTCCAGAGTATTCCACTCTGGCTAAATGACTTTCAGTTCTCTGAAGCTCAGCAGTTTCCTGTTGTGAAACCTCACGTAAGCCGTTCATTCTGCCTATTGCACTCCTTCTCTGACTCTACCTTGCTAGCTCCTCTCACCCTTTGTGTCTACACTGAAATTGTACTTCCTCAGAGACCTCTCTGACTTCTGATGGAAACCAGGTTGCCCTGTTAATAGTCTCTACTCCGATCCTCTGCATTTCTCTACTATTTTGTAATCTTTGTGAGGGCAGAATCTGTGTGTTTTCTTCATCCCTGTATCTTCAACATTTAAACTGTGCTTGGCACATAGTAGTTGCTCAAGAGATAACTGAATGAGAAAAGCACTGAAAGAAATCAGTAGAATGTTTTTTCAGGGAAAAAACCTTTCTCAAATTTTATAGTTTAACTTTTTTTTTAAGATTTATTTATTTATTTTAGAGAGAGAGAGAGTGAGAGCAGGGGAAGGGGAGGGTAGAGGAGAGGAGAGAATCTCAAGCAGACTCCCCGCTGATGTGGACCCTGAGATCATGACCTGAGCCAAAATCAGGAGTTGGATGCTTAACTGCCTGGGCCACCCAGGTGCCCCTATAGTTTAACTTTTGAAACTAAAAAATATTTTAAAAGTGTGAATGCATCAGAATATAGGAAAGTCAAGCCACCCTCAATTTATAACTATTAAAATATTATTTCAATACTCACCAGCAATGCTCTTCCGCTTCTGAAATACTGCATGATGGGGAGCAGAGGGTAACTGGAATGTATCTGCAAGGTTTTCAGAGTCATGATTTGCAGTGGTCCTTATAAATTCCATAGCAGCTTGGAGAACTCTAAACTGTAGTGCAACAGCCGTATCTAAAAACAGAAGATACTAGAATGTTTTCAAGCCATGTGGATGTTAATTTTTAAAATTGAGTTGATTTTTATTTTCATGCAACATCTAAACTGCCAATATATGTTTTATTAGATGTAAATTTTAAAATTTTGATCAACGTGGGTTTGATAGTACTAAACATTTTTAAACAGCCTTTAGAAGAAATTTTAAAGCAAATTTTGAAATAGTCATTATAAAAAATTCAGTGGAAAAATATCAGCTCACAAATTTATTTCATTTTATATCATTGTTTTAAAGAACAGGCTTTTTAACATATAAGGCAAAATTTACCAGAAATTCTCACATTTTTCTGTTTCATACTTATTTAGTATTTGCCATTAAAGAAAACTAATGGGCATTTTTATTCAACATAAGCCTTTTAATTCTATTTGGTAAGAAAAATCAGAGGCTTCTCTTAATGTATTGCCAGCTACTATTTATATCAAGGCATCACTTGTTTAAATTTTGCCACTTAAAAAGACTTTTTAAAGCTGATAGATATTATCACAAAATTAAGGATGAACCTTCAGTACAATAGTTTCCACAAGAAAGAGATTAGGTTCAAATAACATTTTTGGCTACTATATAATTCCCTCCCAAATCCGTAAAAACTAAATCTTACTTTGTGTCCTCTTGTTTTTGCTATTTTGAAGATACCCAAGCAGTACAATGAGGTCTTCAATAACTCTAAAATATTGTGAGCCTGAGGAACTGCAAGCATGAATTGTAACTGCTATGAAAAGTTGCTGTATATCACAAGCAAGCAATTTGTACTCATTCAAAGGAACGCTAAAGAAAAAGAACAAACAATTTAAGGCAAAGAGAACTGGATTAAATTCCCGTTCTTAAGGCATTCACTCATTCATTATTTACTCATGCTTACTCTATGGCAGGTCATTTGAACTGCATGCTAGAAACAGAGTAAGAAAACATGCTTTGACTCCTGTCAAACAGTTGACTGTTTTGCAGAGGACCAGATGAGTAAAGAGATAACTATAAACAGTAAGTGCTGGTAAGGGTGACAATAAACAGTAAGTGCTGGTAAGGGTAACAATAGAGATTAACAGAAGATTCCATGGGAACACATAGGTTCCTAGACTGCATGGAAGGTGAAGATTTAGGGGGTATGAACAGGACTGTTCTAGAAGGCTCCTCAGACAAGGTGAATTTGAATACATTACCTAGCCTCTCTGAATCTCACACCAAATTATAGTTATTTTAAGGACTAAAAGAGATAATAGACTTGAACACATATTAATCACTTATAAATACCTGTTAAATATGAATTAGTTACTTCTGTCCCCCAATTTTGAACCTTGATAATCTACCTCAGTATATGATATTAAGCCTGAATACTTCTCTCCGTTTATTTTTTTCCAAATCAAGCAAGAGTTAGAAATGGTAACTGTTTGGGGCCAATTAATAGAGTAGCATGTAAGCACATTCAGTAAGTACAATTTATTAAAAACAAACAAAACAAACCAACAACAAACTACTTTTAGAAGAAGCCTGTAGGCAACTCTTCCCAATAGATATGTTGTATTATAACCAAGACTAAGTGTTTTGAGGAAATAAAATATTTTGTATTTCTTTGTATTTCTCACATGCCTAGTACACAAATTCTAAATTTAATAGGTATCCAGTAATAATTGAACTGAACTCAGTAAAAGGAGTCTCTCTTGCTCGTAGAACTTCCCTGGCCTAAAGAACTGCCAACTATGTATTCTGACTTCTCTTAAAAAATATAGATAATATTTAATGCTTTAATGTGCAGTAGGATGATGCTACTGGAGATTTATATTTTAACACTATGCTAATAAAAATATTATGCTGTACATCATAAACGCAGACACCAAAGGCACAAAATCCAAGTAAAAATATAATCTCACACATTTTGTAAAGCTGTTAATCAATTTGGTAGGCAGCCATTTACCAATATACTTCTGGAAACGGGAAATTCATTTACAGTAGTAGAAAGAAGGAGAGTATCAGAAGTTTAAAACATAGGCGTTTGAAGTGAGACAGGTTCAGTTTCAAGCCCTGTGCTATTTACTAGCTGGATGATCTTCAACAAGTCACTCTCTCTCTCCAATCCTCAATTTCCTATTCCTCGTGGGGATAATAATTTTTATAAGGTCACAATAGAAGCTTGGTAAATGTATTTGAGGACAGTTGAATTTATTCAACTTGTCTTCAGGTTCTAAATACTTAAAAGTAGGTCATATAAACATTTTTTTTTATTATGTTATGTTAGTCACCGTACAGTACATCATTAGTAAACATCTTTTTAAGTAAGCTTGTTGAAAATGATGGAAAATATTCTCCCCTCCAAATTCAATTTAATTTAATTAATTTAATCAGTTTGGTAGGAAAGATAGTCTTTAAAAGTGTTTTGAAAAATCAGATGCTCTAATGTACCTATTACTAAAGTTTTCCCTTTCTAAAGTATTTATCAGATGGTGCCATTTTAAATAATGATTTAAAACTTACTTTTTTTCTAATCCATTCAGGGCTGCTACTGTATTACATAACACGTACAGTAGACCATTATCCAGCAACATATCTGCTACCTTGGAACAAGAATTTAATATCTGGAGAAGAAGTAAGAGAGCACTATGCAAAAGCATGTTGTCATATAGAGATGTCTCTATTAGTCCCAGAATAGGAATGACAGACCATTTCTGAAAAATTCCCATGTTTTTCACATCTTCCAGGTCAAATCTGTAATGAAAAAGACACAGTTAAGAGCACATTAGAAGCAATTAACCACCAAATAAGGAAAAATGATTACAATATGGGTTGTTTTGCTAACTAGATTTTGAAGCTATAAAAAATAAATTTGGGGAGCAAGGAATCTCAACCTTTAAGATATAGACCCCGCCTCCAGTAAAATAAAAGTATTGTTAGAAGTCTGTCCCAAGGTAAATATACAAACATTCCAATGAAACATGTATACAATTTCATGGTTTTAACTGACTTGCTTTAATTTGTCCATAGGCCCCTTAGGTGTCCAAAGGACTCGTGCTTTAGGGGTCTATATAACAAGTGCACAGGAAGATATTATAAATTTATTATTAATAAAGTAATTAACAATAAATTATAATTATAATAGTATAATCATTAACATGTAACACACAACATATATAATTTGTATGATTATATGCTGTTACTATTACATAACATATAATAATAATAATAGTATTTGAGAGACCTTGAACTAGTAAAAAGAGGTCTAATGAAAGGAATGAGTTCTTGTCCCAATACTATATGCCTCTGTGATAGAAGGAAATTATTTAAGTGTTTTGTACCTTATTTTCCTTATCTGTCAAATACGTGTGGAGACACCTGCCCTACTTTCTTCTCAAGGCTGTTGTGAGAATCAAAGGAGATACTACAGAATTGCTTGGAAAAAGCTAAAAGCTGTATGCAAATGAAAGTGCTTTTGTCACTACTGCGATTAATAAGTAAATTCTTCAAGGTCTGAATTGGTCTACTTAATAAGCAGAAGACACTTAATAATGATGATGAGAGGGGCGCCTGGGTGGCTCAGTCTGTTAAACATCTGCCTTCGGCTCAGGTCACGACCCCAGGGGTCCTGGGATTGAGCCCCACATTGGGCCCCCGCTAAGCGGGGAGCCTGCTTCTCCCTCTCCTCCCTGCTCATGCTCTCTCGCGCGCACTCTCTCTCTCCCAAATAAATAAATAAAATCTTAAAAAAAAAAACAATGATGATGAGACACACATTTCTCACTACGCTAACACAGAGAGCGGTAACAGTTTCACTTTTTGGCCAAACCAGGAATTCCAGCTGATGGATGTGCTCTTCTCCCAGAAAACCTGGAGGCTGAGGGGAGTGGGAAGCTTCTCTATGGATCACTCATGTGATCTGCTGCTGGGCAAAGATGAGCCACCTTCTTTTCAGCTACCCTTCTCATGTTAACACTGTGTGCCAAATCTTAACTGGTCACCTTCTTTCCTTTGATGAAGAATTTGTGTCTAGTTTCTAACTAATGAATGAAATACAAAGGAAGAAGTTAGAAACAAAATCATATGGAAAATAATAAACTGATTTACCTGGAAAATGACTTTTAGAGGGTTTTTTTCTAAAAATGACCAAATAATTTTATTAAGAGTCAGCTTAATAAATTTTATTTTTAAGACAAAAGATCCCCGATTATGGTGGAGGAAAGAACACACTTACTCTTCATCAAGACCAATACGTCGACCAAAGAACATTTCAATGAAGCATTCTAACAATTCCTGTGTTCCCCGGTGAAGATACAACTGGTTGGCTAGCAAGGAAAAGCCACGGTTCTTTAGGAATTTATCTTTTTGTTCTTTAGATGCTCTATTAAAATAGGCATCTAATAGCTAAGAAAAAAAATTAAGACAATTTACATAATGCATTAAAATTTTATAGGATGTACAGAAATCAGGCAAATACTTGTAAGTTACCATTTACTTTCATATGTATAGAACGTAGAAAGCTCAAAAAAATGCCATCTCCATAGCAAAACAAAAATAATCTTTGTTTCTGACTACTTTGGAATGCTAATGATGACTTTATCTTGGCGATCTTAATACTTTTGCTATGGGGAGACTAACTTTTTTAGCTAAGCATGGACACCTAGTAGACTGGTAGCTCACTCAAGTATAAGTACTATATTTGTGCTTTATTCTGAAGGAAAAAAAAATAGTCAACACTGTACTATCCTCTCCCTGTAAATATGTGTGTGTGTGTGTGTGTGTGTGTATGTGTATCTACTAGACTTCATTTCTAGACTTCCTGACAGATTATTTATCCTGAGCACAGGCCTGAATTTCCACCCTTCCCTGGCATCTTAAATGCAACACGTGTAAAACCCAATTAATTATTTTCCTTCCAAAATCAATCTTTCGTGGTTCCAATCTTAGAGCACACAGTAGCACCACCTTCCTAGATTTCACAGTTAATCTCACTTTTGGCTTTTCCAGCCCTGCTTGCCCACGTGTAATTATGAAGGTCTCTCCCCTTCATTCCAACGAATGTCTCTGAAATCTGCGTGTCCTTCGACTTCCCATTTCCCCAGATCAGGAACTCATCATTTCTGCCCCGGACTACTGTGCTAGCCTGCTAAACAGAATACTTCCACCTCTCCTCCCCTGCAATCACTCCCTCACAGTGCTGATAGATGATTCTTCCCCAAACACTCATCTATTTACTGACCTACTTAAAAACTTTCCAAGTTTACAGCATGATACCAAATGTACCTTTTGCATGACTCCTTCCCTGGTTCCCCCATCAGAATTAATTGCTTTTCCTATGCTCCCACTCTTCTTTATTAATATTGCCACTGAAGCACCCATCACAAGAAGTCTTTACATTTTATTTAGTTGGGTAGATGTCTTTCTCCCTCACTAGACTATAAACACCTGGAATGTGGAAATCACTCTACTTTATATCCCACATAGCAACTAGCCCAGTGTTTTGCACATGGGATGGAAGCTCAATAAATACTGGGTTGAATTGCAAGTGCTTAAAAAACATCCTACTTAAGACAAACTAAAGAAAATGAGAATCTCTAAAAGACCATTTCAATATTGGGTTGTTTCCTAATGGAAACCAATCATATCAAACGTTTATTCATTGGACACTATGCTTAGAACCTAGTGTACACCAGACACACGATGCCCATCCTCATGGAGCTGATATGTCAGTGTGGGAGAGTGAGAGAACAAGCACACAGATAGAATAAAAAGATAATTCCAAGACATAGCTGGGATGCTAGAATAAATGAGGAGTCAGACACTAGAGGGAAGCTATTCTGAAAGGTGATCGGGTCTCTGAAAAGGTGACAGCTGAGCTAAAACTTGAAGTAAATGTTTAAGATTTGATACTACACTGCAGGCAAGATTTCCAATGAACTATGTGTTCCTTGTAGTTGGTAGACTTAAAAAACATATGGGTATGAATCGATATATGGAGGAGAGCTTAAAATTGCATGATAATACATATAAAAAATGACTAAGAAGTAACAAACTACAGTTGACCCATGAATGACCCCCCACAGTTGAAAATCTGCATATGACTTCTGACTCCCCCAACGTTAACTACTAATAGCCTCTTGTTGACTGGGAGCCTTACTAAGAATATAAACAGTCGATGAACACATAGTCTGTATGTTCTACGTATTCTATACTGTATTCTTACAATAAAGTAAGCTTGAGAAAAGAAAGTGTGATTAAGAAAATCATAAGGAGGAAAAAATATATTTACAGTACTCTATTATATTTATAAAAAAAAATCTGCATGTATAAGTGGACCCATGCAGTTCAAACCCATGTTGTTCAAGGGTCAGCTGTATATTGGTTCATTATTCCTTAGAATAAAATAAAGCTTTAGGTCTACTTTAACACATATATTCAAATTTTAAACTATACGTATGTTTATTTTTCTGAATTAAAACAACACATCTAGAGTTTATCCTTACTTTAATAACTCCTTGTTGTATAGCAGGTGATGGGTGGTTAACGAGGACTAACAGTGTATCTGCCTGAATGAGCTTGTCCATCACATCTTGAAGCATAACATCGGGCAGGATGAGAAGAACTCCACTTAAGAGCTCGTATAATCCACAGCATATAGGTACCAAACAGTCTTCCGTTACACTAAAACAGAGACCCCAAAAGTCTTACTGACACAATTATCAGGAAGACAAGTACATAATGATTACCTTAAAGCACTGTAGGGAGTAGTAATAATTTTAATCTGTAAAACAAAGGTTCATAAAATGTTTAACTGAGACTAACAAATGTGCCATCACTTTTTTTCACTTTATTCATCAGCGATATAGTTTAGGCACACAGTCTATTAAACACCATTCTATTCCACAGCTATGATGTGCAATAGGGTGGTGGGCATTAGCCACCTTTCAAGCATTCAACAGGCATATGTGGCCAGTGTCCACTGTACTTCACGGCACAGGCAAAACATTCCCATCACCACAGAAACTCTCGTGGGATGTTGCTACTTGCTACTGTAAATCTTATAGCTTCCCCGAAGAGTTTTTCTCTAATAACTGTAAGAATTAAATAGACCACAAGGCATTTTTTTCTTTAGTAACTATTTATGGTTTGGCCTTGGGTAAAATATAGAATTCAATACTATCTAGCATTCAAATAAAGAGAAAGGTACCTTTCTGTTTGTTATTATTATATATGTTGTAGATGAGAAGTGACATAATGAAGACATTTCTAGAAGGGTAGAGATTCTTCCAAGAATAGGAAGACAAAGAGGGGGGCCTGCAAAACCATGCGAGTACCTGTGAGTACTTGCAGTTCGGCTGGAGTTTGGCTCATAACCCAGAGAAAAGGCAAAGTTCTCCCACTCATCGGTGGTGTTCCTATCAACAAGACTCGGCCAACGTCCAACGGCTGCGGATCCATTCTGGGAAGGAAAAGCTAGCCCGAGGCTTGCACTAGTGCTGTGGCTGTGCTGGAATGAGGCCAGTCCCTTTAGGTAATCAGGTCGGCGTGGGCAGGACTCGTCCCCAGGACTGTCATCATCTAATCTGGGTTCTGCTGCCAATTCTTTATGATCAACTTTGACCGCCGGAAATCCCAATGTTCCTTTTGGGACACCATTGACAGAGGCGCGGGCTGAAAGGGCAGCTTCCATTTCATACGCAGCTTTTGCAGACTCAAAGCTACTGACAAACGCATCCTCTTTACCTTTTTTCAGGGTCTCGGAACTCACCAGAGAATTCAGTTTCTCTGCTTGGGAAGCAACATAATTATCTGCAATATTTTGTAACTTGTCAATACTATAACCCAAACTTCTAGTCAGTTTTTGCGGTTGCGTTCGAGGTGAAACAGTAGGAAATGCTGGTAGGCTTCTAGAACGCAGCATGTTGGTGGTCATCCGTTGTGGGATAATATTGCAGGAATTGTTTCCTGGTGAGAGTAGAAAGAAAAATACTCTTTAAAAATCTATGAAGTGGGACCACCTGTTTTCTGCACTATCAGTCACAACCACAGCAATGACCCATTTATCTAACAATGTTAAAAGAATCCACATAGGGTAATGTTCCTAGTAACTAGTGCTTAAAATTCTTAAGTGCTCAAACTATTTTTCCTTTTAACTATTTTTTATTAAAAGCTTCCAAAAATGTATGTCTTTTCCTGTCTCCTTAACAAAATACAGTGTTGACTGAATGATTCAAAGTCATTAGGATTAATGGCTCTACTGTAGTGAAATTAAGTGAATTAAGTGAAAATTTACTTCAGGCTAGCACTCACTAGGATATAGTTTGATGTAGTGGAAAAGTGTGGGCTTCTCAACAATATATAACTGCATTCAAGTGATGGTTCTTTTTTTTTTTTTAAGATTTTATTTATTTGAGAGAGAGAGAGAGCACGCACCAGCATGGGGGAAGGGAGAGGGGCAGAGGGAGAGGGAGAAGCAGACTCCCCACTGAGCAGGGAGCCCAATGCGGGGCCAGATCTCAGGACCCTGGAATCATGACCTGAGCCGAAGGCAGATGCTTCATCGACTGAGCCACCCAGGCGCCCTCATGTGATAGTCCTGTTAGTTAGGCGGCCTTAATTAATCATTTAATTATTTGAGTGTTAGTTTCTGTAAATGTAAAAGGAGGATTCAGAGTATCTACTTTGCAAGGCTGCTTTAAGGATTAAGTGAGATCATATTTGTGATGCTCCCAGGATAGTGTCTAGCATATAATAGGTGCTCAATAAACAGTAGTAATACTCATACTTGTTGTTATAATTACTAGACTAAATGGCCCTAGACTGTTCTGTCTCTCGTCCATTTCTGTGGTTACTTCTTGATGCTATTAGTGAGAAGCAATAGTTTTTTGACTTCCTATTATAGCTGTCCGTTTGCTGCTTTTAATACTCCTTACATAAGGAGAAATCACCGTCATTCTAAGTGCACGGGATAAAGTGAATGCTGTTCAAGGTGTGGTTTGTGCGCCAGCAGCATGGAGATCAGCAAACATTACCTGGGTGACTGTTACAAATGCACATTCTCAGGCACCACCCTGGACCTACTGAATCGGAATATATGAGGGAGGGGCCCAAAGATCTGTGTTTTAACAAGCTCTCCAGGTGCTTTCTTTTGCCTGCTAAAACTTGAGAACACTGATGTTCTGGATAGTAAATAGGCACTGGACGAACTGTTTTAGAGCACAGGCTTTTTGGCAATAATAGCTCCGTAGCTCAGAAGTTTTTCCTAGTTATTTCTGCATTTTGGCTGGAGGGCTAAGGCTGCTGAAAGATTCTGTTCAAAAGACCTGGAAAAAAGGGGGGAATGATTGTATTTGAAAATGTTTGCAGTGATGTACAATGATGTTAAGGATAGACATTTCCTATAAAATTCCAAATAAAACCAATTAAAACACATCCCTCTTCTCTGGAAGACAGCAGCTGTCAGGAAAGGAAAAGAAGCACAGCCAGTTCACAACTAGGAGACATGTTCCTATTGTTTCTCTATAAAAAGTAGAGATGAGGTAGTTGTTAAGTTAGGAAGACAGAAAAGTACTGTAAGCTTAAAGATTGTTATGGAAATAGAAAAGGGAATTGATTTTGAACATACTGAAGAATGACAGAGCAGCATTAAAAGGCCAGCTACAGTCGGAGACCCTTGTAAAGACAGGAATTCTCTTCAGCAGCTTCCAGCAGCGTGAGGATAGTTATACTGAGGCAAGGTTGGGGTTTCTCAGGTCAAGAACGCCAAAGGCAAGGGGACGAGGAAGCTGAAGGCCGTGTCAAGAAAGTAACTGGCTACTGGGATCTAGGCCGGACGGGGAAACAGGCAGAAGGGAACATGGGAGGTGACAAAGGAACCAGAAAGACAGGAGGTTGTTATCAGAGAGTGGGATACTGGAGTGTCAGAGCTGGGGAGTCTTCTTGATGATGATGAAGTCCATGTATACTGGTAGATAAAGTAGAAGGAAAGGTCCTCAGAGTCCAAGAATGAGAAGCTGGAGTACAGGATGGTCATTGTCTAGAATGACGTTTAGGTAGAAAGGAGAGAGTAAGCCAAACAAAGATTTTGAAGAAAATGGGAAAATAAATCAGAAACTTAATGAAAGACAAATCACTGTGATAACAGGGGACAGAGAATTCCAGAGCAAGACAGCATGCACCTCTTCTGTTCCCTAATTCTCTGGAGTGTCTCTTGTTATATTGAGTGTGAGCTGCTGATCCCAGAAAGTAATGAAATGCATTCCTTAAATATATTCTGTAATTTTGTTTTAACCTTCCATTTATTTGATCTGAATATCACGTATATCATACTGCGAAAACATGTACAATTTATTTATCTGCTAATATTCAGAACTATATCAGGAAGGGTTACACTTTCATTATTGTTTATGTTTACCTTCAGGCGGTGAAGCAGTAAAACCAGATGGGCTTATTACCATAAATCCAGGGCTAGGAACAGACTTTCCTCCACTGCTGGAATGTCTCAGGTATATGATTGACTGGACTTTCTCCTGAAAGATCTTGCCATCTAGAATCAAAAAAAATCTTGAGACAGTAAAATTTTTTTAAAAGGATAAAACGAAAATATAATTTCAAAAGCAAATCATTAAATATAAATTTTTATGAAAAGACATTCAAAGTGAAAAAATATGGCATGTTTTATACTAATGCACATTTGCTATGCAAGTACACGCTATTATTTCTCAGATGTAGATTTTTTTTTTACTGTTACTTGCCACGTTAACTTTTATTTTCTTTGAATTGCAACTATACTTACATTTATTTCTATATTTGAACAGCTAACTGTTCACTTCACTCTTTGAGGAAAGGACTCTGTCCTATATTTTTATATAACTCCTTCAATGTCCAATATGACTCCAAACTTCAGCTTAATCGTCCTTTCTGAGCTTCAGACTTGTAAATTCAATGGCTCGATTTCTTAAATGCACCATAAATGCTACAAATCTAAATCTGAATCCTCTTTCTGCCCTAAATTCAGTCCTTCTGTTTTGTTCTCTGGTTCCTTTGGCAGAAGCACCCATTTCCTAAATAAAAATCAGGATTCACCCTTGACCACTACCTTTCCTTTATCCACGTGAAGTCAGTTTCCAGGTTCTGCTGACTTGACTTTGCTTCTTGAACTCCTCTTGTCCCAAGCACAGTGCTATAATGTGGGCGCTTCTTATCTCTCACCTGGAGGCCTGTCACAGACTTCTAAACGGTATCTGCGATGGACATCTGGTCACCCTCAAATCCTCATAGCTTTCAGAATTCTATCAAATGTCAGCCCCTGCTAAGAACCTTCCAGTAGCTCTCTGTTGCCTCCTTAACACTATGGATAAAGTCCAAACTTCTTGTCTACGAGAATCTCCGTGATCTGCCTCCAGACCCCTTCCAGCCTTCTTTCTGCCAGGACAGTTCCATACACCTATTTCTCACAGCTCCCAATCAAGCTGTTTGCTTTGTTTGGAAGCCCCTTCCCTTCAACTCCTCCCCAGCCTTTAAGCGGGCATCACCTCCTCCAGGAAACACCTCCTCACCGGGCTCTATGCTTCCAGAAAACAAAATATTTCTATCACTGTGCTTTCCACATGATGTCATTACCTGTTTATGTCTCTTTCCCCTCAACTAGGCTGTAAGCTTCGTATAGGAGTGGACTACATTTTACTCATCTTTGCAACTACCCTGTTTCTAGAATCTTGACAGTACTTTATTCACTAAATGTGTGCTGAACCAAACACAAAGTCATGCTGTCTGTTTTCATTTGGATTTTTACAGCTGTTGAATCATTTTATTCATTTATTACATTCCTAAATGCCTGTTTTACAACCAGCTTTCCTCTCTAAATTTACTATCTAGTTTTCTCATAGGTACATTCTTGCTTGCTTTCTTACCACATTACATTTTCCTGGTTCTTTTAAAACCCTAGTTATTCCATCTTTCTCTTATACTAATTACTCTTTCTTTAGTTCTATCCTTTGCTTCCTTTTTCCTTCATTCTCTCTCTATACTTTTCTTCACTGGTCTCATCTAGTCTCAGAGCTTCAACTTACTTCTATGTGGGTAGTTTCTCTTTCCTGAATTTTATTGCAGTAATGTAATTCCATCATATTTCTTTGCTCAAAACAAACAAAACAACAAAACAAAACCCTTCAGTGACCACTAAATAGAATATAAGTTCAAATTCTCTGGCCTCACATTCAAGGACCCATTTAATATGATCTTAGGGGGGAAAATAAATAAGTGACGGTCCCAAACTATATTTACGGTATTGTTTCTCACTGATCCTTTATAGATCCCTATACTTGGGTAAAATTCATTATTCTTTATTTTCTCTATTTTTTTTCTCCCTTTAAGTCATTTTCTTTACCTGGAAACCTCTCAAATTCTACCTAAATTCTTCAACGCCCATGTCAGATATAGAATCTATTAAATCTTCTTTCTCCACAGCTGTCTGATGAGACCCTCACTCCTCTAAAATCTAATCAGTCCTTCTTTTGAATCTATTAGGTACTTAGCAGATATTGTTTCTTACTATAGTTATTAGAGTGTTTGTCCCCTCTCCCCTCCTGGCAGTGAAGCTCTCTGAAGGCAGAGACCGTGTCTGGCCCATTCTACAGCCCTTTGCCCTGTCCCAATCCCCGTGTGTGATTAGGGCAGTTTCCAGCACAGAGAAGCCAGTCCATGAATATCAAACAAATGTGGATCGAGTGGGAAGAAAAATACTGAAAACTGAGATAGCCAAAATCTAACAAAAATGATTATACCTACCTATGTGCAAAGAAAAGTAGAAGTTTGTGGGGTTGTGACAAACATAAGTATTAGTAGGAGGGTGAACGGCTAAAAGGAAATTGAAGATAACTGTCAATAATTCCAAATCGGGAGGAGATCCAAGGACTTCCGCTATAATTTTCACAAATGATCTACAAACCTCGCGGGGCATGGAAGTAAGCTGCCCCTCTTTGTGTTCCTGAAAAAATAAAAAAACTCTCTTTAGATTTAAAGAGAACTGTCAACTTAACTAACATTTTTCATTTAAGCAACAGATTCCATTTAAGACAGAATTGTGTTGGTTTACTACCCTAGTCTGACCATATTTACCATTAAACTGAGTTGCTACTTCTCAATTCAAGCAATCTTGCCATTAAAAATTCATTACAACCAATGGCAACTTACTTCTAGCCCATTTATTTTAATTAACAAGGCAAAGTTATATTGTGGCACACACAAGCCTGGCTCAGAAGCCAAACCACCTAGCTGTGCACTCTGGTTTCCCCACTCACTAGCTGGGTGATTTGGGGGCATATTTAATATCTCCATGCCTCAGTTTATCTATAATATGGGAATGATCATGTTACTTCATAGGGTTGTCATAAGGATTAAATGACACAGACTCTTGGAAGAGCACCTCACATATAGGAAGCCCCATGTAAGGAGACCTGGGAGAATGCCAAGCAATTACTAAACATAAAGACAGGTATAAATAAATTATTTATACTTTCCAACTCCACCCCCCAATAGGTAGCAGTTGGCCTCTAGATCAACCCCGAGGGAGTTAAACTTCCTCATCTTCCCTCTCCCTGTACATGTGATGTGATACATCTGAAAAATGATACATCTCTACACCCACTTTTCTTCATTTACTCTTGTGGAATTGCTACATCAGTGTTACTTCTGCCATAGCCATCTGCCTTTTTTCAGAATCGTGTCCCTGGTGCCTTCCCCCTTCCTGGTCGCCACCCCAGCCGTTCATTCCCAAGTCCATCCCAGGCCATGTTTCCTCAGTCTTGTCCTTTCCACTGACCCCTTACAAATAGCCACTGGTATCCTACTTCATTAAAAAAAAAAAAAAATCCCCTGGGGCACCTGCGTGGCTCAGTTAGTTAAGTGTCTCACTCTTGACTTTGGCTCAGGTCACGATCTCAGGTCAGATCAAGCCCCACGTCGGGGCTCCGTGCTGGGCATGGAGCCTGCTTCAGACTCTCTCTCTCTCTCTCAAAAAAAAAAAAAGATTCTTTCTCTCCTTCTGACCCTCCCCCTACTCTCTTTTTCCAAAAAAAAAAAAAAAATTCCCTTAACTTGAATTTTGGGAACCTTTTGTTAACTTTCTGTTTCTCTCTTCTTTCGCTGCTAGACCTTTTAATCATTATTTATTTTCACTATCTCCAATGAATCCACCACACGTGCTGCCTAAAATGCCCGAAACCTGGTTCCTGCCTTCTTCATTCCTTAATGATTCTTGCGAGTCATTAAAGAATTTCTGTCAGTGGCCCTTTACCTGTCCACATTTTCTTTGAACTTTCCACATTATTTGGCTCTGGAGACCACCTTTTTCTTTCCCCCTCTGCCCACCCTGGGCTTTCACTTCACTGTTTCCTGGTTCTTCCCTTAGCTCTTTGACTACTCTTTCTACATCTTTCAACAGTTTCTTTTTCCTGTTTCACACCTGAAAATGGGTATTTCCGGAGGTGCAAGCCACAGCCCTCTACGATCCTTTCACTACACTGTTTGTCTTGTAGTGTTTATCTGTCCCCGTGGCTTCAGTGCAGACAGTCCCCCATCTGTCCCTCTCATCCATGTCCCCAGTTCCAATCTTGCACATCTAAGTGTCCACTGGTCATGGCCACTGAACGCCCCACTGTAATCTCAGATGCAGAATGGATAAGCTACAAAACTTGTGTGTACAATTCCTTCTTTCATGATGCTATCATCCTTGTAGTCTCCCAGGTGGAAATTTTGCATCATATATTTCATTTCTCCTATAGCTCCTATTTAGACAGAACCAAGCCCTATTAATTCCCTTTACAATCTCCTTCATATTTGCTCCCTACTTTTACACTCCTGCTTTCATCACCTGAGTTCAGGTTTTTACACTGTACTCATGAACTAATGAAATGGCCCCACATCCAATATACTACCAATTTATCAATCTTTCTTAAATACTCTGAGATACCATAAAGACAATAATTAAGTTCATTTCTTTATATACTTCCCACAATACCTAACATAAAACAATTCTTAATAACTAACTGTTATTTTGATAATGGGCTCTTTGAATGAAGAAGGATGAAGAAATATACTTTTCAGGAAAAGGAATTGGTACCTCGATTTTTCTAGCATTTTTATAAATATATGGAAATGAGAATATATATATATATATATATATATCCTAGTTTACAAGTGTTACTTTTCTGACATGGAAAGACTGAATGAGAACTTCACACTGTCTTGTGAACTCTTTGAAAATTAGTCAGCAAGTTTCAAAGTGGATATACAAAGAAAACTGATTTAGAGAAAAATTGCTGTATAAATGTTACATAAACTATTCAGCAAGCAAGCAGTGAGCCTCTGAGCATACTGTATTGTATTCCTGAAGACAGCAGTCTAATTTACCACAGGGCCAAAGAAAGGCAATAAAATGTTTTTGTTTTTGTTTTTTTAGAATTCATTCATTCAACAAATATTTATTGGGTGTCTGTATGTGCCAGGTACTGGAGTTACAGTGTGATCAAGAAAAAAACATTATCTGCTGGAGGGAAGAGGGTGGGGGGATGGGGTAACTGGGTGATGGACATTAAGGAGGGCACATGATGTAATGGGACACTGGGTGTTATATAAGACTGATGAATCACTGAACTCTACCTCTGAAGCTAATAGTACATTATATGTTAATTAACTGAATTTAAATTAAAAAAATAATCAAAAAGAAAAAGAAAAAAACATTATCCTTGCCTTCAGCAGGTTTACAGAGGGAAATAAACCAGAATTTCAGAAATGACGACATGACACCAACAAATGCAGATGCATGGAGTGAGTCAGGGGAAGGGCAAGGGTTCCTCTAGATGGATAGAGAAGGGAGGGCTTCTCTCAGGAAGTAAATTTAAAGTGGAGATATGAGGAGAAGCAGGCCAGATGGAAAGATAAGGATCAACAACTTCTCAGTCAGAAAAAATATCATGTGCCCTGAGAGGGGAAAAGACTCACTTGTTTAAGGAAGAGAAAAAAAGCCAGGGGCTGCAGTGACATGAGGTGAGGCTGGTGTGGTCACCAGAGCATATAGGCTCTCTTTAGATACTGTCACAGAGTCTGGATTTTATCCCAAGTGCAATGGGAAGCCACTGGTGCCATCCAAACAAAGGCATTAAAAACAGAAATATTACTGCTCTCAGGGAACATCTGAACTTATCCAACCTGATAAAGTGCTACTAGATGCCTCACTAAAAAAAACAAACGACCTTGAAAAATATTCTCGTACACTGACCAAAGTGATAAATTTAAGGACATCTGTGAAGGCAGAGCAAAAGATTTAACTAGAAGCCAGGCCATAGCACAGACACTACTGGAGAGGTGAGTGAGTGTGCCACTTTTTCATATATAATATTTTGGATATATTTTCAATATGCTACTTCTGGTACATATAATAGATCTTCGGCAAATCCATACTTATTAAAACAAAACATACTTGCACTTGTTATTTAAGGAATGTGGGATAAGTTTTAGTTAGCAATAATCATGCCTCAGATTAAACCTCACTGGCCACCATTCTGCCACTATGCAAAGCTTACAACAAGTTAAAATTTTCCTATTGTTGATATTCAAGAGATTACAAAATTATTATTCTATTCCAACATAGAGACATCGCAGAAATACAGTAGTTGTTGTTCTTTTGTAATTGAGTAAGGAATGATGGAAGTGCGAAGGTCAAGCTGTAGGAGGCAGGGGTTGCAAAGAAAGAATCCAGGAGAATAGGGAAGATGGAGAAGAGAAAAAAAAAAAATTCCTTCCATTGAAAGTCCCACAAAAATGTGAGTTCACAGTACTGAGTTACTAAACAAGTAATTGTGGAAAATATCTCCCAATGTAAAGTTATGTGAAAAGTACCTGCAAAACCTGACAAGTCAGTAGAAAGTGATGGACCACTCGGGCTTTCAGTAACTGCTTAATATTAAAGACCTGCTGGTGGTGATCCGCTCTGATGAGGACTTCTAGAGCTGCCAGCAGCATTTCCCAAGCTCCTTGCTGAGAAAATAAACACATACCAATCAGCACATGGTTATTGAAAAACATACTACAACCTTTTTAGAAGACATATATCAGTCTATCACTGTGTGTATATTCAGGGTCAAAGATTAAATTTATCTGAAAAAGCAAATCTTAAAGTTTACTCCACACTATTATTATTATTATTATTATTTTAACCAATAGTGCATTTCTAAATACTTATGTTGAATGCAATATTGTATTAGGTGCTTCAGTACATTAACCTTTCTGCAACGTTATCTAATATACAGTATTTTCAATAGATGAATTATTTTGAGGGATTTATTCAACATAGAGAAACACACATTATCAATATAATTGTTTCCAAATAATTTATTTTCAAAGAGTATTACTAAAATGCATAAACTTCTATAATTTGTGTATACAGCACTTAATTAAATAATTTTAGAACAAATTGCACTAAATTGAAAAAACTCACTGACAATGTGAAAATTCTGCATTTTTGGATTGATTTACTTTTAAGTCCAAATAATAGAATTCTGTGCATGACTACTGTGTATCTTCAAACATCCTTTTAAGGTGCCTTAAAAATGATTCTTCCATGTAGAATCAACCTTAAATTACCCTCAGTAATGGAGAAAGAGCAATCTTCTATAGATAACTAATATTGAAAGATAACCTTCACCTCATTTTATTGTCCCAAATGACCTTTCAGCAAAGCTGTTAACAAAAAACAAAATTAACTGGTTTGGGCTGCAGGTCTTGCTACTTTTCCTGCCATTATTTGATAGTAATGAACAATGAAAAGGCCAAGGAATTGACAGATTTAATCATACTATTATAACCAAGGCCTCTCTCTTCATAAGACAGGGGTCAAGATGCCCTAGAAGAACAAGGCATATGAGAATGGGAGCACAAGGCAGCCCAAGTATGAAAACTTGATTCAGGTCTGAAAAATAGTACCAAATAGAATAGTGGCAAAGTAAACAACCAACAACAAAAGACAAACTCAGTTAAAAATTATTCATTAGGAAAGAAAACCTTATTTCAAACTCACAGAAGTATTTGTGTGTATCACTACTGAATTCAGGAAAAAAATGTTTTGTTTTCTAATCAACCACCCCAAATTAGCATCCTCTTTTGAAATACTAACTAAAACAACCGTCGACCATTTAGTTAGGTTCGCTCTTCCGATCCACAGTCAAGCTGTTAACTATATATTTGTATTCATACTGCCTTTGTGTGTTGACATCTGGTATCACTGTACATTTGCTTTTTCTTCATGCAACATTACACATATTTTTATGCATACACATATATGGTTATTTTTTATTCTGAAAATGAGAATTTATTTGGGATGAGAAAAGAAATCATGACAAATTACAAAGTTTTAAAAATTGGTAAATATGATAAAGTCCAGAAAAAAGCAATAGTTCAGTTAGCTGCTTAACACAACATTATAATACTTTCCCCCATGTGAGTCTGCATATTCTTTAATTGCTTCTTTTTTTTTCTTTTGCAGAATAACTGACATACAATATTGTATTTGTTTCAGGCATACAACTTAGTGATTCAATTTTTATATACATTATGAAGTGGTTACCACAAGAAATGCAGTTACCATCCACCACTATATGAAGTTGTTATCATATTATTGGCTATATTCCCTATGCTGTACCTTACATCCCCATGTCTTATTTATTTTATAACTGGAAGATTGTACCTTCATATAATAATACTTTTGTAATATAATTTTCTACAGGAAGATTAGAGAAATAATTCTGTCTTTCCTCTAGTATGCTTGGTCAAAACTTATCTTTCTTAATAATAGATTATAAAGGTTTCTTTCAGCTTCCCAACTCATTATTGATAATGAGTAAATTTGGGGGAAGTATTGCCAAATCTAGGAATAACTGATTTTTTAAAAATTCTAAAGTAATATACTTTGGATTGGCCTTTAATTACATTTGATGGTAATGTTGTTATCTCCAAATAGCTCCAGACAATCTAGTCTACACTAGAATAAGGAGCTTATATGAGCCTATACCATGAAGACTGTTTAAAACTAGGGCACTGGGTGCCTGGGTGTCTCAGTTGGTTGAGAGTCCTACTCTTGATCTTGGATCAGGTCTTGATCTCAGGGTTGTGAGATTGAGCCCTACATTGGGTTCCACACTAAGCATGCAGTCTACTTAAAAAACAAACAAAAAGTCTCCCCCCCCAAAAAAATAAAAAACTAGAGCAGAAAGGAAATAGCTCTGTATTCATTCCCTGGCTGGGTCCTTGTGAAGACCAGTGCATCCATCCAGTTGTAGAGATGCTGTGTCTAGACCTAATACCAACCATGTTCCTCAACTTACGCTTATGATGAAGTCAAGACTTCATAGCTTTGCCCTACATACCCTGATTCAGCTCTGTGACTCCTGGGTAACTTGGCTGCCCTACTCAGAAGTGCGTACATTTACCTCTCCTTGACTTGACTCTCCAGACTCGTCTTAGCAGGATCCCCTTTGAGTGTTTATGGTAAATGCAAGTCCCCAACTGATTTGAATGAGCTCCATGTTCTCCAGCCTGAGTACTGCTCTAGCTATTTCTAGTTAGGCCAAGCTCTGATCCTAACCCTCCAGCTCAGCATTACCGATGACTGCTCAAAAACTTGCACAGAAAATAACCTCCACATTTCCATTTATAATTAACATTACATTGAAGTAATAAGTTTGTTCTGTTCTCCAGAAGAATGATTAGATAAATATTTAAAAGTACATGTCTCGGGTGCCTGGGTGGCTCAGTCGTTAAGCGTCTGCCTTCGGCTCAGGTCATGATCCCAGGGTTCTGGGATCGAGTCCCACATCAGGCTCCCTGCTCTGCAGGAAGCCTGCTTCTCCCTCTCCCACTCCCCCTGCTTGTGTTCCTGCTCTCGCTATGTCTCTCTCTGTCAAAAAAAATAAATAAAATCTTTAAAAAAAAAAAAAAGTACATGTCTCTCTGTGCAGCAAAGGAAACAACCAACCCATGGAATGGGAGAAAATCTTTGCAAACACATATCAGATGAGGGATTAATATCAAAATATATTGAGAACTCCTACAACTCAATAACATAAAAAATATCAAATAATCCATTTTAAAAATGGGCAAAGAACATGAACAGACATTTCTCCAAAGAAAATATACAAATGGCCAACAAGTATATGAAAAGACGCTCATCATCACTAAATATCAGGGAAATGCAAATCAAAACCACAATAAAATATCACCTCATACCCAATAAGATGGCCACTATCAAAAAGCCAGAAAATAACAATTGTTGGCAAGGATGTGGAGAAATTAGAATCCTTGTACCTTGGTGGTGGGATTGTAAAATGGTGCAGTTGTTATGGAAAATAGTGTAGAGGTTCCTTAAAAAATTAAAACTGGAATTATTATATAATTCAGCAATCCCAATATCCAAAAGAACTGAAAACAGGATCTCAAAGAAATATTCACACACCCATGTCCATTACAGTGTTATTCACAAAATCCAATATATGGAAGCAACCTAAATGTCTACCGATAGAAGGAAGGATAAAGGAAATGTGTTATATACATACAATGGTATTATTCAGTGTTACAAAAGAAAGAAATCTTGTCATATACTACAACGCAAATGAACATTAAGGACATACACTAAGTGAAATAAACCAATCACAGAAAGACAAATACTGAATGATTACACTTCTATGACATGTCTAAAGTAATCAAACTCATAGCAACATAGTGTGGTGGTTGCCAGGGACTGGGGTGGGGGCAGGAGAAATAGGGGAGTTGTTCAATAGGGATAGTTTCAGTAAAGCAAGATGAAAATGTTCTAGATATCTGCTGTACAACAGAGTGTATATAGTTAATACTGTACTATACATGTAAAAATTGTTAAGAGGGTAAATTTATGTCATATGTTTTCTACCATTAAAAAAAAAGCACATGGGGGCATCTGGGGGCTCAACTGGGTAAGCATCTGATTCTTGATTTCGGCTCAGGTCATGATCTCAGGGTCATGAGAGTGAGCCCCACACTGCGTCTGGTTTTGCACTCAGAGGGAAGTCTGCTGGAGATTCTCTCTATCTCCCTCTCCCTCTGCCCCTCCTGCCATTCACACGTGCGTGCGCGTGAGCACTCTCTCTCTCTCAAATAAATAAATAAATCTTAAAAGAAATAAAATCAATAAAAGCACATGCCTTGGCTTTATTCCATATCTTCCAGTCAAGCAATAGCTCCTCTAGCAGTTTAACATCTTGGATTATAGCATTAGACTCTACATCCAACTTAAACTCTCCATTCTCATTGACATGAATAATATCTTCACCACAGCAACCTTCAAGAAGGGTCTATGGAAAATTAGCATTAATACAAGATGCATTAATAGATGATTAGTCCAAAAATTCAACAGAAACATTAAGCTTTCAATCTTAGCAGTCATAACATTAAATTCAAAGGAAAACTAGTGAATAATTCAACATTTCACATAGTATCTTTAATTTGTTTCAATTCAAATTAGAAAAATACAAACTTTCAAATATTTGTAAATGATTATTCAGTTTCAAACACAGGTAAAATAAACATTCTATTTTTATTTTTTATTTTTATTTGTTTTTCTATTATTTTTTAAATTCAATGAATCTGTTAGGCTTTAAAAACTTTTCCAAGGGTGCCCGGGTGGCTCAGTCGGTTGAACGTCTGCCTTCGGCTCAGGTCATGATCCCAGGACCCTGGGATCGAGTCCTGCATCAGGCTCCCTAGTCAGTGGGGAACCTGCTTCTCCCTCTACCCCTCCCCCCTGCTTGTGTTCTTTCTCTCTCTCTCTCTTTCTCTCAAATAAATAAAATCTTTAAAAAAGAAAAACAAACCCTTTTCCAAAAAGTACTAAGGATTCATGCCATAAATGTGGATCTTGATATTTTAAGGAGTGGGGGGTTGAGGGTGCAGGTGAAGAGATAGTCTCTTGCCTTACTACTAGTACCCTCAGAGAGAAATAGTTTCACGTTACCAAATGCTTTTAGCTAGAAAGGTGTTTAAGTATATCATGATAGCTGGATCAAAATAAAAACTAATATAGCTTTAAAAAACTAACTCTGGGTTCTCTTCCATAACTGGGAGCTGAGGCAAACAACAATTGTCTCTGTGGGTCTTAATTTCAGCAACCTACAGAATGAGGGGCCAGGCTTAAGAGACAGCTCCAGTTCATCCAGATCTAAAATTCTATGAGTTAATTTTTTTCTCTTACTCTTCTAAAATGCTTTAAACAAGACAAAAATGTAATTATGTAAATGATGAAGAAAATCAGAAGAGTATCTTAGTTTGATTAAATATACACTGTTGAGTTTCCTTCGTTTTCTTCAGAAGTAACTGAAACACAAAATTCTATTGTTGGAACACTAATGGAGAAGTATCATTGCATATGAAACTGTAAGAATAAATTTTATGAGGACATACCTTCAAAACATGAAAGCCAACAATGCATTTTTGTTTAATCAACACCTGATGAATCATGGAAAGTCCATTACAATTTTCTAATTCATGTATTCTCTGTTGGTTATATTTAGTTAATGAGAGTATAACTCTCAGTGCTAATGCTTGAGTTTCTTCACAGCTACTGAGTTCCACAACCTAAAAAATATATATATATTTATTTTAATTTATTGAGAGAAAAATTTAACATGTATGATTATCTACTAATACATAACATCAATCCATCAGTTTTATTTGAAAGCTATTTTTTTTGCTCACACTTCATTATTCAAGCATTATAAATAAACAAAAATGAAAGACATAAATCCCATGATCTTTAGTCTCTTAAATATACTATAAATGAACTAAAATAACATTTACAACTGTGTAAGTCAGTAGCATTTTATTAGTGATCTGAAATGTCAGCAAAATGCCTCAGGTTTTTTATTAGTCCATCAACAAAAAGGCTCTGCATTACATGCTGTGGAAGAAAACAAAGAAGTAAAAGGCATGATGCTTGCTCCCAGTGGGGCCTACTATCTAGTCAAAAGACAAGATCTATGTAAACCACAGATTTGCCTTGTACTGCAATTAAACCAATGCTTTCTGACAACTACTATAGATGAAACACACACCTCATTATCATGACTAAAGGCAAACAAGAATGAGATCTGAGTGTTACAAGGGCGCAGAAACTATTTCCAACTCTATTCTGCTTGGGTTAGGGAAGCCTAATGGAGAGAAGATGGCCTGGAAAGATGGCAAAATCCTAGAAAGTAGGAACAGCAGATGGCTGGGTGCAAGAGACAGGAGAGGGGTAAAGGCCTAAAGCCAGAAGCTCCTGGTACAGCTAGGAGGCTGCAAGTTGCCTATTTGGCTGGATGGTAGACATTCAGTTCAACAGGCAGCCTATACATGCAAGGTTTTTAAGAAGACTAAATTTAATTTTGTAGGGGAGGAGGAAAAATAGTGAAGAAAGTTCCTAAGTTTTAAGTGTGACAACATACATTAGAAGTCTTATTGGCAAGATCCTAAATGTGGGTAAAACAAAAGATCAACCATTTTCTCTAGGATCTAGTCACTGTGTAACAGTAATCATAACAACATTATGTTCAGTAACTTGATGAAAGAGGGAAAACCAAAGATATACATTTTTTATTATACAAAGCTATAAAAGTCAGTCATGAAATGTTGATGAGGAGTTAAAAAGCTTTTAATTTTAAAATATTATGGGAAAATCAACTAGATATTGGATGCAAAAAAAATTTTGAAAAAGGAAGAAGAAAAGAAAAAAACAGCTTAGAGTATCCTGAGTCAATGTTTACAAAATATTTATAAGAACAGTAATGATAATAACAGACACTGATGTGCCCCTTATTGCAAAATCAATCAAAGGTGGTGGTTCCATCGAGGAAAGCAAGCCAGTTAGGGAGACATGCAGAATGCTGCAGAAGTTACACCTAGAAATAAAATTCTAAGGATGAAAGAAGATTAAGGCTGCTTTAGTTAAACAAGGAAATGGACCTTGAGGAAGGACAGATAATTAGTACCATTTGTACTCCCTATTTAGGATTTCAGCAATCCCTGTAAACAATCAGTATGTACTTATTGACAGTCTACTCTATGTCAGGGAAGACATTGTCCCTGCCCTAAGACGACTAAGTAGAACAGATAGTTAAACAATTCATTCTAATATAGTACTCATGACATCAGTCAAGCTTTTTATATTTCTCCTTCTCTTTAAAAAAACTTCAAACAAACTCAAATTATTTTTTGTACTTATTTGCTGACCCTTGTTTTTTTCCATGCATCTGGAAGCTTGGGAAAAACAAATTTCACAAACATTATTTTAAAGAACACATTCCTGGGGCGCCTGGGTGGCAGTTGGTTTAAGTGTCAGACTCTTGGATTCGGCTCAGGTCCTGGTCTCAGGGTCGTGAGATCGAGCCCCGAGACAGACTCTGCGCTCAGTGGGGAGTCTGCTTAAGATTCCCTCCCCTTCTGCCTCTCCCTCTGCCCCTCCCCCATGCTCTCTCTCAAATAAATAAATAAATCTTAAAATAAAAAAAAGAATACATTCTTTTCTAAGGCCATACCACCTTGAATGTGCCCAGTTGTCCAAAGAACACCTTTCTTCTTTTTGTTACTATAACATGTATTTTTTTCCTCATTGACAATTTAAGTCTTGTACATTTATTTATTTATTTATTTAAATGTAATCTCTAGACCCAATGTGGGGCTTGAACTCATGACCCCAAGATCAAGAATCGCACATTCTACCCACTGAGCCAGGCAGGCACCCCATTAAATCTTGTACATTTAATATTTAATTGTTCTAATTACATTTCTGGATAGTAGAAAACTTTTAAAATCTCCACAATTAAAAGAAATTTTCACCATGTGTGGCAGAAAGCTTGATGACTTCCTAACCAACATGTGATTTTATCTTAAAAGTTTAATATGGTTGATTTATAATTGTTTTTGTAATTTAAAAAAATCCACTGAAATTTAGCAGTATTAAAGAAGTAGTTTCTCTCTTTTTTTTTAAATTTTTTTTATTGTTATGTTAATCCCCATACATCATTAGTTTTAGATATAGTGTTCCATGATTCATTGTTTGTGCATAACACCCAGTGCTCCATGCAGAACGTGCCCTCCTCAATACCCATCACCAGGCTAACCCATCCTCCCACCCCCCTCCCCTCTAGAACCCTCAGTTTGTTTTTCAGAGTCCATCGTCTCTCATGGTTCTTCTCCCCCTCCGATTTCCCCCCCTTCATTCTTCCCCTCCTGCTACATTAGAAGTAGTTTCTCTTCAGATAAAACTGTAATCAGTGATTCTTACCCTAGCAAAGAGAAAAACAAATATACCAGTTCCACCAATCTCGTGCAAAATGCCTTGAATAGTTTTACATTCAGTAGGCCGGAGATTCTTTAGATGATGAGATTCTAACAAGATGCTCTGAACTTCTTTTGAGCTGAAGGGTCTTTGGGAAAGTTGGGTTTTCATCTGACCTTTAAGTCTAATAACTGGCTCATAGATGGTATACTGAGCAGGACAGTTAGTTGTGTAAACAACTGAAAGACTTTCCTGAAACACAAATATTTTCTTTTAGTAACTAAACAAAATTTAAAAAGTTATCAACCAGCAAATAAATATTTCAAAGTGAAAAGGTACCCAACAAATTGTTTTCTTTGACAGACACTACACTAAACAAAGATAAACATGAGGAGCAATGTGGCTACCCACAAAGGAAAAGATCAGTTTCAATTAGCAGTGACCAATAAATAATATAAACCTTGTCAAGGCTGGGAAAGATTCCGGCTTTAACCATTTTAGAATAAACATGAAATTACACTTCCTATTGCTACTAAGAACAGCTGAGTCTTATACCACATTCATTGCATACCAGGCACTGTTGTTTGCATTTACAAATATTAACCGATCTTTACAACCTCATGAAATGGGAACTCTGGGTCAATGAATTCAAAATTTTTGCCTTGAATTTGTTCATAGGCTGACTACTCATTTAAAAGTGACTGTAAGCCAGATCTTTCTACTAGAATAAAATTCCAGACTATCATCATTCCTAACTAAAACTGAAAAGAATTTGCAATATTTCTCCCCACAGAGGGTAGTATCAATCAGGTTCTAACTTCAGGTAGGGAGCTCAGGCTTAGGGAAATCATGTGCTTCTCACAGAAACTATGGGGGTCTTGGGCTTTGATCACTTTCAACCACGGTGATTTAAATACAGTTTCATCCAGACATCATCTGGTACATTTGTATACCAACTAACACGACTAACAGTCTACTACATATGATTACGCTGGGCAAAACAAAACCTTAAACCTGCAGTAGTTTTCATCAGCAAGCTGAAAAAATGTTCATCTGCCTGAGACGAGTCCCACGTGACACCCCCACCTTGCCAGACTTTTTGCTCATGACGTCATAATCCCCAAGTTACTAAACCAGGCTAAAAAAATTTGCTTGCTAAAAAGAGTTTTCACAATAAACCCTTTGAATTTTTGTTTGTGATAATTTATGTTAAATTTTATGACTTATCTAATTCTTTTTAAGCAAAATAAAAGGATTAAGGTAATTTTGTGTGTGAAAACAAATGGACTAACCAAAAACTAGAGAGTTAAAATTATTATCTGAACAAACACTAGTTGTGTGAACTCCTTGGTCTCCCTAAAGCATGGATTCCCAGTGTGTGGTCCTGAACCAGCAGCATCAGCATCATCTGCGATTTGTTAAAAATGCAAGTTCCTAGGCCACACTTTGGACCCTACTGAATCCGAAACTCTGGCCCAGCAATCTGTTTTAACAAGTCCTCTGAGTGATTCTGATGCATACTCAGGTTTGAGAAACATTTCCCTCAAGCATGTTTTCTCAACGGTGAGACATTCGGGGTAATTCTTTGCTGTATAATACTGCCCTTGCACTGTGGAACATTTAGCATCCCTGACCACCACTCATAGTGGACCACCATAATGCTCCCAGCCCCCTTTTTAAATACTCCCCCGGGAAAAAAAGACCATATGCACAGTATCAGATCATTAGCCAAATTCCATAGGCATCCGTGACCACCACTCCATCATAGTGGACCACCATAGTGCTCCCAGCCCCCTTTCTAATACTCCCTAGGGAAAAAAAGACCATATGCACAGTATCAGATCATTAGCCAAATTCCATAGGTATCTACCCTCTAGCTACTTTACCACAGATACATATTTAACACCACTTAAGACTTACATATGTTTTACAAAATATCTATACTAGAATTTCTCCTTTCCTTTAGTCAAATGTTACAGCTTTAAAACAGAATTTATTTTGATTATGAAATATACATCTCATTAACAACAACAAAATACATTCCAAATTAGTAGTCTCCTTCAAGTAAAAATCATCTCTGACCTCTAACTGTACCTCTCATAAGAAGCAAGAGAAGGAGGAACACAGTTTCATGGTCAGATCTACCAGTTTTTAGTAGATCTTCTAAGACAAAGGCTCAGCTTTCTAGTTGCTATAATGAAAAATATCCACCACAAGTTCCTAAATTGTATACTAGAACAAAATATTACAATAATGTATAAAAAACAATCTGAGAGTCTCATATAAGCAGAGTTAGCAATATTTTGAAAGCCAAATTCCTTATTGTTATTGATATTAAAGAATAAATATTCTAAAATCTGAGTATATATAATTAAAGCTAATATTATAAATAAAAGTTAGTATTTATTTATAAATATGGAAATGAAATATAATGAGCAATATTTTTTAGGCTAACACATGTTATATTTTCACTATATCATAAACATTTTTCTTGAATGACTAGGAGGTATAAACTAATACTTAGTATAGAAATACAGTTCTAAGGAAAAGGGGATAAAAATTTGAAACTTGAAAGCAAATTCTGAGTATTTCAATTTTTTTAAGAAGAAACTATGTTCTTAAGGAGCAAAAATGTTGAGAAAGAAAGAAGATACACTTTAGAAATTTAATTCATAGCTAATTACACATTTAATAAAGATATATTATCAGTTCCCATAAAGTCAAAACTTATAAAATGAAAACTTACAATTAAGAGACCAATGTCCACTTCTTTCTTGGTCATAAAAAGTTCTCTGATTTGTTCACATTGCAAAATTTCTTTATTAATATATTTGGAGTAGTCATTCACAGGCTTGCCATATTTGCATGGCATTATAGATGTATGGTTGGGTCCACAAGCATATAGATAAAAGGCCTCTTGTGAATCAATCTTAGCTCCTGAATAGCAGAAAAATAAAGTTACTTATTTATATCACTCCAACCAGAATTTTTTTTTAAGACTTTATTTTTATTTTGAGAGAGAGCAGGAGCAAGGGGAGGGGCAGAGGGAGAAGCCGACTCCTCGCTGAGCAGGGAGCCAGAGCGGGGCTCGATCCCAGGACCCCGGGATCATGACCTGAGCTGAAGGCAGACCCTTAACCAATTGAGACACCCAGGCACCCCCAACCAGAATTTTTTATAAAAAACAAGAAATCAAGAATTAATTTTTTCTGCCAAATTCTTTTATCTCTATACAATTGATAAAGCCTCAAATTCCAAATTGGTGTCATGAGCAAATAACCTATGCCAACTATGGATGGAAAATGAATTAATATATATAGAGTTAACTGTGAAGCTTGTGATAAAATAAATCACAAAATTCTGTTTGTTCTTTAGAGAACAGTTATTTTGGTTTTGTTCTGCCCTTTTTTTTTTTTTAAGTAAATGGAAACTACACTTCAGTAAATTCCTTTTTAAAATAAATGTGGGTTGATGTCTCTATTCCTTCCACCCATCTATCTATTCAATAAACACTGCCTGAATGCTATTATGTGCCAGGTTTAGTGATATATATATATATTTTAAAACATATATTTCTTTTTTCCCTAAAATTTAATATTTTTATAGAATATCCTAAAGTTATAAGTAAGAGAGACAACTATTCTAAGTTTACTTGTCATAATAGTGCATTTTCCAGGATTATAAAATAAAGTTGATTTAACATAAGCTTTCTTTTTGGGGGAGAGGGGTTGGGGTATCATGCACACCCCTACATTGAATGTATGTATCAATTTTAAGAAGCATCTCGATTATAAAAACGTTAAAATATTTTAAAAATGCATCTTGGTATCTAGATAATATAGTACTTATTAAGTATCAATGAACAAACAGGGATTAATATCTTATCCAGGATAATTTACTAGTTTAATACTTATTAACTGAAAAAAATTAGAAATCCTTTGAAGGAGAAAAATATACCATTGAAGAGGAGTAAATTTCCCAGGTCCCATTTTCCAGCCAGTTGCAAAAACTCTTCTTGGGATGATAAACAATGGCCAATCATGCAAAATGTCTTATTGCTATCAGATGACAGACTTGTTTTTCTTGGAAGCACAAAATCCAAAGTAACATCAGGTTTCCTACACAAAAAACAAAGTTAAACCAATTATTTCAGTGACTTCAGTATTTTACAAGTATGAATGTTTAATAATGGGAAATTCTTGAACAGTTTTCTTGGTTCGGCATCACAGAGCTGGTGAAGGGAAGAAAAAGAAGAACGGATTCTGCTGTCTCTTGGTCCACGGTGCTGGCAGTACGCAAATTCCAGAGAGGGGGGCAAAACAGATGCCTGCTGGTCCTATAGCAGGTCATGGGACATGGGACTGGACATGTGACACGAGTTTTCTTTGTCATTGACTTCTGCACATGTGCCTTCCTGATTTACAGACACAAACTGACCACCTCCCCCTAATTTTACCAAGAAGTCTCCCACTGTGGTAAACCATTCCTAAAATATCATCTTCTATGAAGCCTTCAAAGACTACTCAGAAAAGAATATCACGTCTCTAGGTTTTGTTCTAACTAGCCACTGAAATGCCAGCGCTTTTCTGCATTTTCTGTTTTTTCAATGCTTAGTCACGGAGCTTTAGATTAGTCTCCTCTATTCACATGAATCCTTACAAAAGACAGAGTAGGAAAAGGTAAACAAACGCTTTCTCAAAGACAGACACACATGACGAGAGGATTTCACCATCCGGTTGGAAGTGCAGAGTACCAAGCTCTACCCCTATTTGGGGAATGTTTTAAGCTCCACAGTAAGATAATGAAGGTAAATTATAAAGGTAAAGTTTATTAATAAGATAAAGACTTAGTATACACTGACATGGTTAGCTCTTAATGAGTAATTCTACATTGGTATATCCATTTATTTAAAAACTCTTCCCTAAGGCTTTCTGTTTCATATCTACCCTGTAAATTTAACTATTTGAATAGAAATATTTTCTGATAAAGATGTAAGATAATTTCTTTTTTTTTTAAATTGAGGTTTAACTGGCATACAACATTAGAATGAGATATTTTCTATTACAGGCATCTTTTCTGGAACCAAATACATGGCCGTGACTGAAACACTACTGCCACCTATTGGCAGCATTACTTGATACAGTTTTTAAGGGTAAAGAATGCTTTGCAAGATGAATTCGACAAATATTATCTACTGTGTGCCATATATTCCTACCAGATTTGTGTGCTCAACATTAAATCACAATGTAAACTATTAATAATTTGTTTTTAGTGTCAATTATGTACTATCAAAAACGTTCTCTTGAACTGTATTATTTATAGAAATTATTCTTTCAGTTCAGAGTTATAGTATCAAATTTAAATCAAAGGAATAATATATTTGTCCTTGATCACTTGCTCATCACTCTACTAACAGATGAAATCATTACATAATCAGTACCAAATCATTGGTACTTTGTACCAAATGGCAAAAAAATTCCTTCAAAGTAATGGAGAAATATGTGAATTAAGTGACTCTGCTAGCTATCTACAATGAACACCTAAACTCTCATTCTGAACAAGTCTCATAGTTTATGACTCCTATAACTGTCAGGTGGTCTGATTCAGAAAAAGGTTGTGGGGCGGTAAAACTTCAGGTTCTAAAGCATGGGCTATATCTGAGTTCAAGTTTCAGTTGTACTCCTTTCTTGTGGCATGACTTTACCCCACTCTAGGTCTCAGTTGTCTCATATGTAAAATAGAGGAAACAATATACCTACTTCCTGGTGTTGTCAGGAGGACCAAATGAGGTGATCTGTGTAAAGTGCTGAATACAGTGCCTGGCACATGCTGAGAGCTCAAGAAATCACTATTCACAGCCTTATCCCCAACTCTAACCGATCTAACTCAAGGTTCCGAAAAAAAATTTACTGATTGGCTGAAGACTGAGAACTTCTCAGAAAATATTTATTTGGAATATGGAAACTTCAATGACATTTTTCCACGGATTTTTAAAATGAATACACAAAAACTGAAGCCTTGATTTTATTTCCAAACCCTGTTCTTTCCTGTGGTGGACCCTGGGGACTGACTTCCCTAGGCCACTCACAGGCCCCTTCTCCTCTGCCTCCCTCTAGCATTGAGGCTGAACAGCTGTAAGCCATCAACTTGATAGCCTCCCTTTCAGCAATGACCCGGCACACAGCCTTCCCTTTGTTTCCATGGGCCCTTTCTTCTGCCTGGAAGGCCCTCCCACCGACCCTCCCGCCCCCCAACTGCTCAGAGCATGCTCCATCTCTCCTTGAGGTCTCAGCTTAAATAATCCTTTCCCAAAGAGGCCTTTCCTGATCCACCTCTTAAATAGCAAACCAGATATTTTCTCTCTAGGGATCTGTTTTATCTCCACAATATTTGTCATAATTTGTATATATGCATTTAATTGTGTTTGCTTGTTGTCCGCTTCCCCGTTAGACTGTGAGCTCCAAGGAGGCATGGAACTTGAGTCTTGAGTCTTGTTTACCATTTCCCTCAGGCACATGCTGGGCGCACAGTAATTCCTCAATACATATTTAATGGATGGACAAATGAATGAATAAAAATGGGTTCATTTACACTAAGGGCATATGTTATTTCTATGGTCTAATCTACTTTGAGGGATATTTGAGAGAATTGGGAGATAGTGTTTAGAATGCACCTAGCAAAAGGTCTGCAACATAACAGGTATACAATATTTTACAGTCCGTTTGATTACATCTAGATGCCTCATCTTGAAATTCAAAGCTTGCTTGTCAGGTAGTTTTGCCATAACCATTCGTTTTTCTTTCTCATTATTCAACTTAGAATCTTCCTTCCAGCCAGCCTGACCCCATCCTGTGCCATACCAGTTTCCAATTCTTTATCCCCTTTCATGTTCTTTCATTCATAAAATATTTCCCAACTCTCATAATTCTAAGATATATTATAGCTCTCTCTGGGTTAAATTTTACACTAAGATATTCCAGAAAATATTCTTATGAACTTGACCCACAATTTTCCTGGTCAGTAAACATCACATAGTATTATACCTGAATCTATCACCGGGTATGTTTCAAGGACCCTATCTTAATCTATCACCTGACATACTGGCTTATATTTTTCCCTAGTCATTCTAATTTCTTTTGAAACCCTGACTTAATTTAGATATTAGTCTTTAAAAATTTTTAGGTATTAGCTTAATTAGCTACTTAGTTGAAATAATTCCTTGTGGATTCATTTTATAAATATATAGGTTTGAAGGACCAAATTGTAGGTTTTGTTCCTTGATCTAACATATATTCTACATAAATGTCTAAATATCCAGATTTCTGCATGTTCCCCCAAACTCAAATATTAATTTTCAACAGTTACTAGTATGGGAAATTAATTTTGTATTAGAGTGATAAGTAGGAAAAATATCCAACTCTGACATAGATTCCTGCATTAACATATAGCACATTTTATCTATAGTTTCCTGTAATCCGTTTCAGAAGCTATGACCAACTAAACTTAAAATTGTAACTGAAGTTAGTAAGTGTTTACTAAAAATGTTTCAAACCTCTGCCCAGAGATCCATATGGAGATTTTCCCATGGTTATTCTTTTTCCCTTGGGGCTGCTGTAAGTAGGTGAGGACTAAATGCTGCCATTTGCTTGGGATGAAAATATTCTCCTGTGATTCAGCCTGTGCCAGTAAAACAGCTTTTGTATCATCATTTGAATCCATGCACATTCTACAAAAACAAAAGAAAAAGTATAGGCTGAAAACGTGGAATTTCTGATCTCAGCATTTAATAAATGTATAACTATAATTCTAGCTATTTAAATGAGATTAAAAAGCAGTTCTATTTTTAAACTAACTTGCAAAGTCAGTAGGTCTTTGTTTTACACCATAAAATCTGCTTAGTTATTTTCTTATATTATTACCTCAATTCATGAGCTAAAATAGATGATGCTCATTTGCTGGTGTTAATAATTTAGGCACTAATTTTCAAAATTCAATTTGCAAAAAAACCCTTTATTGTTACTATTTCTACATTGCCCTTTTAGAAATTACAATGTAATATTTTGTTCATACAAAAATTAATACATGTTGTACATAAATGTCTATATGCCAGGATGTACTAGAGGTCTACCCTACTTGGAGGGACTACTGAGAGAATTAGGATACAATGTACATAAAGTTCCAAATAACATTTATAACAAAAAGTATATATCCCCTAATAACATATTTTTGTTTAGTTTTAAGTTTTATAAAAATAGTATCATACTATTCATACTCAATACAAGTAAAAGATTCGTATCTATACTAGTGAACAAAGGACACAGGAAAAAAAGACAAGATTGCAAGAAGAACTAAAGTTTATAAGATAATGGCTATTAAATATATAAACTGCAAGGAAAACAACTGTCTGAGAATAATATCTTAGGGTGACTGCAATCTGATAGAATACTTCCATAGATAAGACTTCAGTGAGCATTTGGTCTAAAATCTAATTGAGAATTAACACAATCTACTTTAGAGTTTAGTTATAGATTTTTGGATAGAATAATATATTGCTACAGAGGTGGTATTAATAACTATTAGGATGTATCTTCTTTTTAAATAGTATTTTCCTGATTTGCTGTAATGATCTTTATTAGCATATAAATTATTTAAATACATGATCTATTCAAAGGGGGGGGGGGGTTTGAGGATAATCAATACCGAAAGATAAAAGTGCCTTTGTGGGGATCAACCCACACTTGGATCATCAGAGCTTTGGATCCCAATGAAATCATATGGATACATCCTTCTTCTATGAGCCTTTCACCAGGATTTATGTACTCTGCACCTTCTGGTCTGTTGTTCCCTATGATAAAAAGATGTTAGAATAATCAGTAAAGCAGCTGATAAAAACTGAGTGGAAAAGTGAATTTAAAAGAACACAAAGCGTGGTTGTTCATTTGCAGTAAATTATTTACTTGGATGTCTGAACCTGACCTGTTCCAAACAATATTCCCAAAGTTGAGACATTAACTCCAAAAGAGCACCATGAGGGAAAACAGTAATTGAGTGCATTAAAAGTTATCAAATGTTTCAAAATATATGATAACTGGCAGTTAATTGTGGGAATGAACAAACCCCTGTGATGTCACTGCAGTGACCTGTTACAATCTGTGCCACAATTCTTTTATTGATTGGATTGGGCCACTCTGACGTTAGGACCCCGGCCCAGGGAGCACACACCATTGTCACATGGCACTATCAAAGTCATCCTATAATTGTTACAATAGCATGATTTTAAAAAAATCAATAAATATATTCCTGTGTAGACTCCATGATGAGTCATCTTTGAATATAATTGCTAAGTGATTCTGAAAGTCTAAAATGTTTTCTAAGGCAAGCTGACATAATGCCATATGCTTTATCTTTAAATCGATTTGCCTTTCAGAGAAGATGATATATAGATATATATAGTTATTAGACTGTATATATATTTTTGCCATTTTTCAACAGGTATAAACACTACCAATTTTTCAGAATACTCCCCCTAAACAATAGTAGTCTTTAAAAGGAAGAGTTAAATTCATTGATTATTTTGGGGACTACTGCCCAAGATATGAGATGTATAGAGAATTCATGGCTGATATGATACTAACGTTTCCATATCAAATCTGACTTTGTACTAAAAGACTAGAACAAAAACCACTGTGTACGCAGGTACTGTAAAATAGGAATATGACAAATATTTCTTAATTCAATGCTCACAATAATCTTATGAGGTAAATTTTATTGTCCCCATTAAGAGGGTGACAGAAGTGAGGTGCTGAAAGGTTCAATAACTTACTCAGGGTCACTAAGTAGGTTTAGCAGGAAAGGATGCGTTATCACTGTAATATTTTCCTCATCACTCCCTTCAAAATTTTGGTATATACACTATTTTTTAAATGTTCTTTTTAAATGTTTATACAGAGTCATCTTTCTTTTTTTTTTTTTTTTTTAAAGATTTTATTTATTTGACAGAGAGAGAGAGAGACAGTGAGAGAGGGAATACAAGCAGGGGGAGTGGGAGAGGGAGAAGCAGGCTTCCCGCCGAGCAGGGAGCCCGATGCGGGGCTCAATCCCAGGACCCTGGGATCATGACCTGAGCTGAAGGCAGACGTTTAACGACTGAGCCACCCAGGCGCCCCCAGAGTCATCTTTCTAAAATATGTTTTCTAATATATTTTTATAATAAAACTTTTAAAAATTTCCCAATGCTGACTTTTCTCAGGTCATTGTGTATACTTATTTCATTTTATAAGAGCCTGTTTGCATTGGGACTGCCCCCACTTAAATATGAGAAAGCAATCTGCACTGTTTATAGTGTTGGGGTGACATTTAAGCTCTGGAGTTGAATATAGGTGGGTTTAAATCCCTTTCCATCACTCGCCAGCTATATAAATTGGTCATGCTGTTTGATTTCATCTGCAAATATGGCCAGCATGAGCACTTACCTTACTGAATTGTTGTGAGGATTAAAAATGTGTGTAGAAAGAGCTGAGCAAAGTGACGCCCATCCAGAGAGCACCCAATGCACATGAGACAGTGTCAGCATCCACAGGGTCACATGGATGTCGCTTCGGAGCTATCATTCTTAGGTGGCAAAATTCGATTCGCAAAAGAAATGCTAAAGCTACCTAAGTTTTTAAAAAGTTTGCCTTCCTAGACTAACCCACAAAAGGACATAAGTATGCTGTGCTAATAACACAGAAATGTGTCTGGAGAAGTGGATGCAGAGCTCCAGCTGTGGATATCAGGTGCCCTTTCCCACTCTTCAGTCTTGAGAGTGTCATTAAGGACTTTCCTTTCTATCTGTGAGTCAGCGGCAGAGGACCTGCCCTGAAGGCCTAGTGTTCTGAAGCAGGGCGCCAGTGGGGTGTGTAAGCTCCGTGCAATGAAGAGCTCCGGAGGCCAGGACCGCTGTATAAGCATAAACCCCTAACCATTTGCCTCCTCTAGTGACTTCATTCATCCCATGGCCCCTAACCATTAGCTCTGTGTTGCTTCTCACCACCATAAACTGCTTTATAGTGAACATATTTTTCCTGCCCTCGTCATATGAAGAATGAGACACAGTTTTGTGAAAGTGTAAAAGGCATTTGATCAGTTATAGAAAGCACTGGAATGGGAATGAGTCTAACTCTGGAGAAAGGCTGACGCATCCAGACATTCGGTGATAGGAACTAGGAGAGGGGCGCCGAGGTAAGATGTGGCTGGAGGAGGAGAGTTGAACTACAAGAGAGAAAGGAGATGAAATGGGGCTCGTAGGGGCTGGGGCGTAGGGAGCAGAAGGACGGAAAAGTGGCTCTAAGGTTGTATCCTTTCCTTCTCTAACATCAGGAGTCACCCTAATCCAGTAATGGGACCAGGGAAGAGGCAGGAAATGGGGCTGGTGACCCCCCAGAGCATTTGGATATGCGGTGATCCCACTGCCGCAGCACCCCCACTTCCCAGTCCCAAGGCAAAAATATAGAAGAAAATGAAGTTTTCAAGGCTATCTGACAACCGAGGCTTTGGTAAGTCAGGGTCTGCCATCACTAAGGCACTTAGGGTGAAGAACATACTCAGAGCATGTGAGAACATCACCGTATTCTTACAGCTCAACCAAAATTGCCGTCTGAAAAGGCTTAGTGTACCAGGTAACAGATATCAGGAACATCATACCTGTTCTATCCAAACTACTATCCCGTAAAATTAAGGATTTATTTCTTTTCTTGGTCTTCTTTCCTTTCTCCGTGGTTCTCCCAGCTTCGTGGACGCACTCCACATTAAACCACAGTGAGATGCTGAAGCCTTCCGACAGGTGGGGCCAGCAGTTCTGGCCCAGCAAGGCCAAGTGGACCGGGGCTACGTGCCAAGAGGAGAGCAGATGCTGGGGGCAACTTCCACTCTCGGCCTCTTTCCTGCTCCGGGAGCTCCGTGCTCTTCTTAATAATCCCAGGGCCTTACTGTTTAGAATCCCAGGACCCTTTTGTGATGAAACGCCATTGCTTAAATTTGGAGTATGCAGGAGAGGGAAGGTTAGGTACTGGGAAGGGCTCATCATAATGTCGCTTTCAATAATTTTGAGAATACCCAGAAGAAGAAATTCCTAGAGAAAAATAAAAATAAAGTGTTACAATTATGTACATAAGATGCACAAGGTACATAATAATTTTGAAATTCTGGTTATAAATGAAAGTCCAAGCATACCCACACACATATCAGCATTCCTAGTTAAATATCTTCCTATCTACCATACCATTAAAATGTTCATAAGATATGAAATAGAGATTTTATTCTTAAAATGCTAATCTCTTGCAGTTAATTTTATTTTATTTTATTTTTTTTTTTTTTAAAGATTTTATTTATTTATTTGAGAGAGAGAGAATGAGAGACAGAGAGCATGAGAAGGAGGAGGGTCAGAGGGAGAAGCAGACTCCCTGCCGAGCAGGGAGCCCGATGCGGGACTCGATCCCGGGACTCCAGGATCATGACCTGAGCCGAAGGCAGTCGCTTAACCAACTGAGCCACCCAGGCGCCCCACTTGCAGTTAATTTTAGATTTAGGTGCTTTTTTGGTACAACCCTAAAAGTTATGAGTTGATTTTAAGTTAGATATTAACTACAATAATTATATCCACAATAATTTCTATCAAAGAAAGATGTTTATTTCTTAGTAGGCTATAGTTGCTTCTCTCAATTATTTTTAAGTGAAGGATAGAACCAGAGACCTTACAAATTCTCCAGATTCTGAATGATATTTATAGCATGACTGGCTTCATAAAATTGAGTGGCTCAATACTTTCCAACTTATTTTACATGACTTTTCCCTAATCAAATAAATTTTCTTTCATCTGTTTTTGGTAACCAAAATAAGGATTTTTAGGTTTTATTCATAAATTACAAATTTTGGGTTAAGTTGAAATGTAGAATTATAGAAAAGATAAGAGAGGAAAAGAACATTTAAAGAGAAAAGTAACGACTAAGGGACAAGTAAAGTAGAGAAGAGAAATTTAGTCCAATATCCTGCCTAGTGTATGCCCTACACAAAAACAGCTAATGTTGATGATGATAATGAGAACTGCACTCAGAGAAAGTAAAAGAAACATTCCATAAATACAGTCACTTATCAAGTGTCTACATTAGTGTCTGTTAACCCTGTGTTCCACAGAACCTGTCAGGGTCCACAAGTTGGAGTAAGGTGGTGAAACGGGCAGGGTTCAGGAACATTCGACCTTGCTTCAGAGAAAGTATCTCTAAACTTTTCTGTTTTATTTGCTTATCCTTTAGTCAAAATTTTATTATAAAAATGAGTTTCTCGGGGCGCCTGGGTGGCTCAGTTGGTTAAGCGACTGCCTTCGGCTCAGGTCATGATCCTGGAGTCCCAGGATCGAGTCCCGCATCGGGCTCCCTGCTGAGTGGGGAGTCTGCTTCTCCCTCTGACCGTCCCCTCTCATGCTCTCTCTATCTCATTCTCTCTCTCAAATAAATAAATAAAAAATCTTTAAAAAAAAAAAAAGAGTTTCTCAGCAAAGAACAGTTGAAAAGTCACTAAGCTACACCAATGGAAAGAAGTGATAGAAGATACCTGAAGGGTAGATAATAATTTTCTAAAAAGAGGATAATCCTTAAAATGGTACAAACTACTCATAATTAAGTTCTCTTTAGTAATCAAAATTATTTAGCATTTCTTAAACACTACGACTGGGGGTGGGATGAGGCAATGGAACTATGAGCCCAATGATACGACTGGTTAGCCAAAACAGAAGTGAAACAGTTAAAATATGTGCAAATAATAAAATGATCGAGAACTTTACACATAATAACATGGAATTGACTGCATAATAATTACATTAAAAGAGAGAGCTTAGTGATTTCCAAATCATTTTTAAAAATACTCTATTAGGTATCAGTGAAAAAAATTTTTAATTATAGCATATTTACTGTACAAGGAGATTTCTCCAGAAATATTCTCAAAAGAAGGGTTAGCTCTTCCGAACATGTTCTTGAGCTCATCAAAGATACCAAAAGATCCACCAACACTCTTTGGCATGCTAAATTAAAGAAAGATAGAGGGAAAAAAATTAAAGCCAATACATAATTAAAGGTTCCAGACAATTTCACTGAAAGAGATCAAATACTATTGTCACATCTTCAATGGATTATAAACAACTAATAATCCAAAAATGTGCTGAAAAAATAGCAATACGATTAAATGCAAACCAACCCACTGACAAAAAAAAAAACACTTTTCTTAAAGATTGGTTAATTCCCAGGAGAGGTATTATTTAAAGAAGCACAAATTAATACAGTATTTGTTTAAAAAGTTGACACTGTCAGTTACCATAAAATAGTCTGCTACCTTTTCATCTTGAAACTGTTTAAATTATAACTACTACTTTCTAAATTAGATGACATATATGTAAGTGTAAATATTAAAGATTATGAAAATACTTAAATATCACGAGCAATTATTTTGAACACTTTCCTCATTCCATTGTGGAGTTTAGAATAAAATATAATGGGTAGTACATAAATTCATAGAACTTTTTAGAATAAAGTAACTAATATTTGTAGCACACATTATAGTGTTCAAAGTATATTTATGCATTATCTCCGCTAATCCTCACCCAAAAAAGTCCTAAAAATGAAATACTATCTCCATTTTAGATATGACAGAAATAATCCTGATGTGCAAGCTGAGGACAGAAGCCCTGTTTCAGCATCATGTTTTGTAGAAGCGTGAACTGATGTGGTATCTGGAAAGAAACTCGCAACAAGACTACAAAATAGCATGGACTTTATCCTGTAAGTAACACGAGCCCATGAAAGGTTTTTGAGTAAGAACTATGAAAACTAGGAAATAAAGGAAAATAATTAAGTATTTCTCCTGCCTTTCCTTTAGGAATTATACCTTAGAATAACCAAGTAGTTGATGAGAGCAAGTTTTAAGTATTCCAGCTTATCCAAGAAGATGAAATGACAGCATGTTACCATTTTGCAAGTCCCTAGGCTATGACCATCCATGGCTCCTAGCATCCCCCAAAGAGAGACAATCAGACATTATGTGCCTCTGACGGAGGCAGACTCCTGCCTGTAAGATATTCCGGTCAAAAAATGGAATCCGAATCTAATTAGGTTTCTAGATCTTACTGCCAATTAAAGGAAATATAAGAAAGGAAGGATTATATTAAACAACCTCCCAGGGACATAATTGCCAAAATTCAGAATGCAGGAGATGCCTCATGATAGATGACCTGGCTTCTTCAACAAAAAAAAAAAATGGCAAGGGGGTGGGGGGGAGTAGACATGAGATATATCTGCTAATTGTAATGTATGAACCTAACTAGGATTCTGATTTAAAAAAAAAAACACTATAAATAAAGTGTTAGATAATCACGGGTTGGGGGATAAAGTAATATGATCAAGGTAAAGTGTATGTATGCGCTTAGACTTTTTTTTTTTCAGTTCAAAACTAGCAGGTTCCAGTTCAAAATGAGGGAATGAAGATATATATATTTATATAAATTTGCCTTTGTCTACTACTGCAAACCCACTGAACTAAAAGTACAGAATTACAAAAAGAAAGAAATTCATAACAGCAAAAAAAGTGGGGGAGTCAGTGGGCGCCAGGGGCACATCAGATTTAAAAATATTTCTTGAAGATGGAAGGGCAGAGAAATAAAAGAGAAAGCTGCAGCTTCGAATCTCTTTGAATTACAAAGGGGCTCCGAGAAGTGGAGAGCCCATCTGTCTGTCTACATTCTGGAGAGGAAGTAAGGAGGGGGCTACAAATGCAGGGATTAATACAAGGTCTGTCGGCAAACACCTACCTCTCTCCTTGATTCTGAATACAGAGCACAGATAGCTCAGCTTTTACTTTATGCCCCCAGCCTGATAACTGTTTAAAGAAACTCACTGGATTGCCAGGCAAAGGCTGAGATGGACCATGGGACATTAGCATCAGGCTACCAGGCATACATGTACAGTCTGCAGATGGGCCAAGTTGCTTCACCAAGGGAAAAAATATGGGCTAAAAGAAAACTGCAATGGTATTCACACCAATGGTATTCACACCAAGGGAAAAAATATGGGCTAAAAGAAAACTGCAATGGTATTCACACACACAAAACTGGCATTGGGCTGTGTTGCCTGGATGAAGGGATGACTTTCTCTCACACAAAGACACTATTCACTAGCCAAGCCCTACGTGTGGAGGACATATTTTTCTAATGTACAGAAAATGCCATATGAGGTAAGAGTAGCCCTAATGGCCCTCCCAAGTGAAGCTCTTTTTATTACGGTATTTGGGGAGCCTCTATCATCCACTGGTACATGCACACAGAGCTCTCCAGTGGACTGCCCATTCAGGGAAGATGCCAAATAGGAAAGCAAATTTACAACATTAACTCCAACAGCTTTCTTAAATAGAAATGGGCAAAACAGGTTCACAAAATATTTGAGAATCAGCAACATAAACAAGAAAAACCAAGATATAAAAGACAAACAATTTGATAAACTGACCCCAGAGAGAAAATAAGTAATTTAGGGTAGAGAAGATATCTTTCTAAAATGTTAATTACTAAATCCAGATATACTTAAGAAGATATTATATCCTTATATGTAAATGGAATAGCCAGAAAACAAACAAAAAGAAGCTCTTAAATATTAAAAGATAACTGCCAAAATTAAAAATTGAACAAAAGGTTGGAATAGAATGGAAGAAATCTCCCAAAACATGGTACAAGAAGAGAGAAGTAGATAATGTGAGAGGAAATCTAAGACATATGCAAGATCAATCCAGGAAGGCCTAAGATTACAATTAGGATGTAAAAAAGAAGAGAACAGAAAGCGTGGAGAGAAGAAAATTATTTTTTCTTTGTGACTGTAAGTTAGACCTTCCTAGATTATGACAGCAAAAGCATTGTGACAAAAGCAAAAACAGACAAATTGGACTTCATCAAAATAAAAAATGTGTGCTTCAATTATACACCACCAAGAGAGTAAAAAGATAAGCCATAGATTGAAAGAAAATATTTCAAATCATACATATCTGATAAGGGGCTTTTATCTAGAATATATTTAAAAATTCTTAAATTCAATGATTAAAACCACAAATTACCCAATTTCAAAATGGGTAAAGGATTGAATAGAAATTTCTCTAAAGAAATCCAAGGAAGATACACAGATGGTCAATGAGCACATGAAAATATGCATAACATTAGCATCAGGAAAATACAAATCAAAACCACAATGAGAATAACATGGCAGGTCCACAAGGATGGATATAACCAAAAAGACAGGTCATAACAAGTGTTAGCAAGGATGTAAAGAAATTAGAATCCTCATATACTGCTGGTGGAATGCAAAATAACACAGCCACTTTGGAAAACACTCTGGCTGTTCCTCATCTGATTATACATAGAGTTACCATTGGACCCAAAAGAAATGAAAACACATGTCCATGTAGAAACTAGTACATGAGTGTTCATAGCATTATTCGTAAGAGCAAATAAGTGGTGATGGTTGCAGAACTCTGCAAATATACCAAAAAACACTGAACTGTATATTTTAAATGGGTGAACTGTGTAGTATACGAATTCTCTCTCAATAAAACTGTTATTAAAAGGTAATGTAAGGGGCACCTGGGTGGCTCAGTCGTTAAGCGTCTGCCTTCGGCTCAGGTCATGATCCCAGGGTCCTGGGATCGAGCCCCGCATCGGGCTCCCTGCTCAGCAGGAAGCCTGCTTCTCCCTCTCCCACTCCCCCTGCTTGTGTTCCCTCTCTCACTGTGTCTCTCTCTGTCAAATAAATAAATAAAATCTTTAAAAAATGCTATAAATATTAAAAAAAAAGGTAACGTAATAGAATTTCTCAGAGCTAAGCTAGAAATAAGTCTTCAGATCTAAAGGACCCACTAAGTGTCTACCACAATAAATATAAACATACCCATATACTAAATAAGTAAATGGAGAAGGAAAAGCTTTTCTTTACTGTATAATCACAATTAATAAATATAAAAGGAGTAATGGAAATAGAAAATCACTATTTGGCAAATACCACAGTATTAACAATTTCAGTCAAGAATCATCAATGGGTGCTGAGGATTAGTGGGTTCAAGTATGATGAAAAGAAAATATTTACATAATCTCAAGTTATCTCCCCACACGATACTTACTAATTATAAAGAGAAAACAGTAACTTTACAGTGGAGAAACTCGGCAAGACACCACCTTAACCAAATGATCACAGTAATAAGATATGGACATCAGGAACCACAATATGATGCACTGTAAAAGGCACAACGTCACTTATGAGGTCTGTTTGCCAAAAATGCATCACTCGAATTTAATCATGAAGAAACATCTGACAAACCTGAATTAATGTTTCATGTACGTTAGACTTCTCCAACTAAAATCGAAGTTTCTATTATATGTTGCCATACTATATATTCATTATGAATTCCTTAAATGTCTATGAAAGTACAGAGTGGAAAGTGGCACTCAATGTCTGATAAAGCAGGAACACCATACTTAGACTGGGGAACAGTCCTTGCAAGACCACTTCTGTGTACATGACCCTGAACAACTCACTCAATCCCTTGGAATCTAGACAGTCCTCTCTATAAAATCAAGATACTTACACTATGTCTATCGAACAAAAGAGATGATGCATATAAAGCTACTTTTGAAATCACAGGGCACTATGCCAATGGAAGTCATTATTATCAACTCTTCATTTCACATAACAACAAAATAATTTCAAAGCTATTGTGTAAAACTAACAGTTTCAACGCACCTTGAAAATCAGAATCAGCCTGCGTTAAAATACTCAAGAACCCTCCTAAAAGATTTTTCACAGTTCCCTGAAGATTAAAAAACAAAACATAAGAAATTAAATTTCTTACCTCATGAAAGTATGAAGCAACTGTAACGTCATAATAAATGATTTGATACTCTACTGTATATACATATATAAATATGTTCACGTAACTGGGAAAAAAGCTATGTGTACAATTACATACTTTTCATTTTCTTTTTTTTTAGGTGGTTTATACATTTATTTTTTTCATACTGTTTTGGTTTTCTGGTTTTTCAAAAACAATGACTATATATTAAGTGTAATTTACAAAATATTGCCCATTCTCAGAAATATACAAGGATTAGTTAGCCAATGATATTTTTTATGCTGCTTTAGAGAACTATGGAATTAGAAGATTTTTAGAATAACACTTGTACATAAAAACATATCTAAGGTATTATAAAAGATAAATAATCATCTCAAATAATTTTCAGACAAGTTGGGTTCTAAATAAGGAGATGAGTGATTGGGGCATGTGTGTGATAAATATTCACCACATTTAACTAAATGCCTCTTTTACCTGTTGCATGAGTAGAAAAATATTCTTTTCCTTCTGTCTGATGATTTTCAAAAAACTCTCAAATACATGGGCAAGTACATCAAGTTTGGCTTTACCAGTGGAAAGCAAATTTAATTCCAGCATACAAATCTCAGGATATATTATTTCCCCTTCAGTGAGGTTTTCAAGCAAGTCCTTTGGGCTGCTTAATGCACTGAAAACTTCTGCTTCAGGCTTCAAATCTACACCTGAAAGAGGAAAAGAAAAGATGATTTTTATTCCCTAAACACTGAATAAACATTTCAAGTCTCACTTAACATTTAGGAGATCTTGTGGCAAAGTGCTCTTTATAAGAAGATTCTCACACAGCCTTTTCCTACAAGGTGACTTTTGATTACAATAAGTATCCTGGATAATCAAGTCTTGCGGATATTTTGAAGATAAATGAGTAGCTTAAAAGTAATTTTGATATCTTCAATAGAATTACAAATATCAACAGTAACTTTTATAGACATGTGATATAGATTTAACACATTTTCTCTGACACAAGTGGGAAAAAACACTATCCCAAACCTTCTGACCCCAAAATACTTAAATCACAGGCTAGTTCATTTGCCTGCTCAGATCTCTGTGAAAATAATAGGTTCGGTTATTGGTTGGAGGAATTCTATACTTTGTCTTCCTCATAAGCGAGAAACAGACAGACACTGTCACGGAATATTAAATTTTGGAAAATTTGACTGATGTGCTCTTAAAAGTGACTGCTGTGCTGTTTAAAAAATGTTCATGTAGTTAAGCAATTTATAAATGTCTACATAGACCAGAGTTCTTTAGATTAAGATCTAATCAGCAAACCTATAAAAAGGAGGAAGTCTGTCATTATAAAATGTCAGTATACTGATAAAACCTACACCATTGAACTAATATTTTTTCAAAAGCACTTGTTCAGAAGGTGGGGGTGGGAGGAGATGGAGGAAGGTGGTCAAAATGTACAAACTTCTAGTTACAAGATAAATAAGCACTAGGGATGTAATGGACAACATGAGGACTACAGTTAACACTGCTGTGTGATACATAAGAAAGTAATCAGCAGAATAGAACCTAAAAGTTCTCATCACAAGGAGAAATTTTTTCTTCTTTTTTTTTTTTTACTGTACATATATACGATGATGGATGTTAACTTATACTATTGTGGTCATCATTTCATAATATATGTAAATCAAACCATCATGCTGCATACCTTAAACTTATATAGTGATGTATATCAATTATTTCTTAGTAACACTGGAAACAAACAAAAATAGTTTCATAAATCAAGTAAGCTATATGAATACATGTGTGTGTGTACATATACATATATACATATGTAGATTCGTTCAATTTGTGGCTGCACTTTTGTTCTTTTCACTCTCTTTATTATATACAAATGAACAAATACTTGCTATGGGTCCATCAAGCCCTTCTGTTAGGACATCCGTGATTATGCCTTCACGCAATGGGAAAGAGAAAACAGACTGAGGAAGACAAGCTGCTGGAAACTTAGTGAAGACTAGCAGTACTGGGACGGTCATAAGGTCAACATTAAAAAGATGGAGCCTTCCAGAAAGCTCTTGGCTCCAATCAACCCATCTATTCTGTTCTACCCAAGTTTTAAACCCAGAGACAAAGGATCATGTGCAATCCTAGGGACAGGTTGGGTTGCGGTGAGCTAAGAAGAAATCTGTGCTGCAGCATCCTTGGATGTCACAAAAAGATGTCTGTATTCCTTATATTAATCAATCTTTATAATAAACTGCCTGAAATGCTCTTCCTGTCAGTATCTGTCTGGATAGTTTTTTTTTTTAAATTTAGGCCTCAATATAAACCAAACATCTTCAGTGAGGCCTTCTCTGACCACCCAATCACTATCACATCACCCTGTTTTATTTCTTCATATTGTTCACTTCTGACACCTCCTGTTTGTTTTTTCTACTGGAGTATTGATGAAAGCAGGGACTCTCTCTACCTTGTATTCTCAGGCATTCAGTCAATGTTGGCAATAACAAAATATATCTGTTTTATGTTGACTATATTATAAACGCCAGAATCTATTGTCAAGATCAAATAAGATCAAAGCAATGCACTTTTTAAATTGCAAGGCAATACAAAATTCTAAAGTGGTATTACTGTAACCATTTTGCTAATTAATAATCTGATTTGCAAATCCAATCACAAGTGCTTCAGTGATATTTTACCATCATCTCGGGTTTCACTATCCTCAGGATTGCTCTCACTGTCTGCTTCATAGCCTTCTTCTTCGACCAAAAGTTTGAGACTACAACACTGGGAGTCCTCAGCTTCTTCTGAAAAATCACCAGGTTGGGATGACAATTCTTCTTCAGATTGATGACTCTATAAGATCAGTGCAATTAGAAGGCAAAAGTTGTAATATTTGCTCATGTTTAGTAATAGAATGTTTATTACTCAAAAATCATTTTAAGGGGGCGCCCAGGTGGCTCAGTTGTTGAGCGTCTGCCTTCGGCTCAGGTCACGATCCCAGGGTCCTGGGATCGAGCCCCACATCGGGCTCCCTGCTCGGCAGGAAGCCTGTTTCTCCCTCTCCCACTCCCCCTGCTTGTGTTCCCTCTCTCGCTGTCTCTCCTCTGTCAAATAAATAAATAAAATCTTTTAAAAAAATCATTTTAAGGACAGCTTCAGTGTTTTCTTTAAGAAAAAAAACCTCAGGAATCAATATGAAGCACTATAAATTATGAAATTCACACAGCAAAATTTTCCAGAATCTCTCAACTTTATTAACACCTCAGAAATGGGGGTCTCTAACAGATGAAGCTATAGGTCATTTCAGTTTTACTGAAAAAGAAGTCTATGAAATTTCACTCTAGTTATATAATAGGAAATGACTAAAAACCACAATGAGGTGGAATTATACTTCTTACAACTTAATGCTAGCAAATAAATACTATTTTTACACATTTGTTCATGGAAAAAGATTTTTCCATAGGACTTTTATAAATAAAATGTCTCATAAATTAGATAACCAGAGGAGACATAAAAATTGTTCAAAGGGATTAATTTTAAGATTTCAGAATCCAGTTGTCTATATACAAGCATTTCAGAAATCGAGAGTTTCAGCATTAACTTCTGGTGCAATATCCTGCAGCATGAAATCTTCCTTTTCTTATAAAAATGCTACCAATATCTTCACTTTGGAACACATTTTCACTGAAAGCATCTCAGAGTACTTTATCACTGTAACATTAATAAAAGGTAGAATAAAGTAGTATTTTAACATTTTCCAGTAAACCAATTGATTCAGGAATATGATAAAGGCATCAGTTGCTATTTCAGTAAGTTTTTTCAAGTTATGACAAAGAGCAACATAAAATATTGTGGCAGAAGATTATAAAATGTCATATATATGGCTAGACTGCGAAATTAAAAGAGAAGTTACATAGAGATAAAGGACAGTTTTACTAAGAACTTACATAAAGATAAAGGACAATTAAGGGTAAAGGAAACATAAAAGAAGAGGGTAGTGAACTAAATATATGCATACAGTTTCAAGAAAAAAATTAAAATAGTTCTTTTAGAAAAAATGTTAACTTAAAAACTATGACTGCTAATTTCTATGCAAGTACTAGTCATTTTTGTATTGAGTGATTTAAAATTAAAATACAAGGTTCTGGAAATTTAACTGTACCAATATAGGATCAGAAAAGATACCTGAGTCATCACCATTCCTGAATTATCATTTAATAAACTATCAGTTACATGTAAGACTTATCAAATTAAATAATAAATTTCTGTCTCCCTGAGAATAACTCTTAGTAAACTGCCAGATTAGATGAAAAAAAGCATGTCACGTTGCTCTCCTGTTTTTTACGATAGGGCACTGAGTAAATACTATCCATCCCACAAGATGGAGATATGACCCCCAGAACTCACCTGACCAAATCCTGGCCCATGTGTTCTAACCACATTCATCAGGCCTAGGCCCATCCCACATACGTCTACCTCTGCTAGTCATACCCAAACAACACAACTGGATTGCATCCATACCTTCTCAGTCACAGCATCATGGTGTTCAAAATCTGCTGAATGATTCCCCAGTGCGACTCGAAGCAGGGCATCAAATAAAGGCTTTGCTAATTCTGTTTCAATCACCTTTGACTGGGAAAGATGGTCCCTCATTTCAAACAATATGTTTTCCACAGACAAGTTCTAAGGTAAAATAAAGGATACTAAGAATATTAATAACATGCTTTAAAAAAATTAAACAGTGACAAAATAAATAATATTTACTTAATAAGGAGAAAGCTAGTCCATTTATTTGCAGTAGATATGAAATTAAAAGGACTATAAATATCTAGCTCTTATACAAATACCTACTGTTAAAATTCATAGTAACATTTTATTTATCAAATGCTTCACTCATCTTATTTCATTCTGAATTTCAATGGATCACAAATTAACTGTATCAAACACAAAAAAGATTAGTTGAAACTTCAGAGTTTTGATTAACCATCTCTACATTTTACAAATGCCTTATGCTTAGAGATTCTGTAAGACTCTAAGAAGTAGACTCTAAGGCTGCTTGCCTATGTCCCTACATTAGGTGATGAGGCCAAAAGATGGATATGAAGCTGACTTCTCCCTTTAAGGAATTCCCTCAGTCCAGTGTAAGAAACAGATACATGTAGACAAGGTATGATGATGACCACACTAGAGCTATAAACAAAGTTCTCGGAGAAACAAAAAGAGAGAAGGTGCCTGAGAGACCTGCCAAAAGTGTCCCAGGGGAGGGTTGTATGAGATGGACAATGAAGAACAAGTAGTAGACAGCAGGCCTAGAGGCAGAGGGAGAGAATGTGCTAGGCAGAAGAACACGTCCAGAATAACAAGGAGTGGCATCTTGAGAAGCAGCCGTCTAGTTCAGTATGGTTGATGGGCAGCATGGTGAAGAATGGCAGGACATGAAGCTAGGCAAGTAAGTGAACACAAGACACTAAAGGGCTCTGTATGCTATCCTAAGGAATTTGGATTTTTAACTGTGAGCAATGTGGAGACATCAAGATTTTTTAGATAGGAGGAAATAGGGAGACAGGAACAGCAGTAGGGAGAGCCTGCTGGCTGACCCAACAGTTAGTGATGAGTTATTAACAGGGGGTCTAACATATTTGAAGTTTTCTTAGAAGCAGGGCCTGAAACTGAGGATTCCTTTTTCAGCTGAGAAATGTTCTCAGGAAAAAATCTGTAAGGTCGTGAGGGAAGCAGAATATATTGGGGGGGGCGCGGAAATCCAGGCAAAAATGTGGTTTCAGAATAAATGCTTGGCTCCTGCCTAATTCCATGGGAAGCTTTGGAGCCTGAACTGTACCACAAAGACTGTCCCCACTCCACAGAGCTATATCCATCCATCACTGGCTATAAGCATCCTTCCCAGGCATCTATAGAAGGGGCGTCTCCCATGAGCTAATGGCAATCCTTGGGAGATAACTCAGATGTGAGTCCTGGTAGCAAATGGCAGACGGGTGTATCAGCTTGGTAAAGGGGATCTGAGCAGGGCACCAAACAGCATCACACTGAGATTATAAAGTCTGAACTTTGAAACACAAGGTCCATTATTACTCATCTGACACATGATGCGTATCTAATGCCTTTTAGGATTGGTAACTTCGACACATGTGGATTTTGCATTCCAAACTAAACTATAAGCTTCTTGAGGGCAAGAACTGGGTCAGGTACTCCTCTGTCCTCCACAGTACCTGGTACTGTGCTAAGCATACAAGAGCTTCTCAAAACTTAGACTCTTTGGAAAAACAAAATGACAATAATTTTTATGTTAGAACTTTGAAATAAGTAAATACATATATATAAAGCTGAACAAAGGACAAGTTATTACCTGATTAGGTAACTCTAATTCCATCTTTTGCTGACTAGCTCTGGTGCTATGAAGACAAATGGCCAGAAGGGCTTCCAAAAGTCGTATGCTCTGAAGTGATGTCTCACTTTCTCGACTCGTAAATATCTTTGCTTCCTCAGGAGCAGCTTCAGTAGCTGAAATATGTCCCACATTTATGGAAGAAATATGCTGTGACTCTAATTTACTTACACTGTCAGCACTCTTGTTTAGACTACCCAGCTCTGATGGTGTGGGGCTTCTTTTTACAGTTAAAGATAATAAATCTTCCTTCATGGTGATCTCAGATTGAGAAGTTCTACTTATATCTTGGTTTTCATGTACATTTAGGCCTCCTTCCCTTTTCCCTTGCTCCTCTTCATGACTTCTGAACAGTTTCTGTATGATCATAAATATTAATTTATGGCAAGCCTGGAAACCACCAAGCCTGTAAAACTGTTTCTGGAAAACAGGACTCAACATGTAGATCCAACGACACATGGACCAAATATCTGCTGCTTGGTGCATATGTTTGGGAGAAGGCAAGACCAGGCTCTCGGGAGATAAACATGGCGGCATATGACGTAAAGGTTCACTCGCTGTACTGTCATAGCCAGAAGTATCTTCTGAATCATTGGCTGACTCTCTATCAGATTCCGCTTCCTTACTTACACATAAGAATGCCACACAGAGGAACAGGTTTATCATGTTGATATGAACATCCTGGTTAACAGACTTCCGTTTCTTCGGATAGGCTTCTTTGAGACTGGCATAAAATTTGCTAAGACTCTGAGGAGAATCTGAGTAAGCTTGCTGGTTACGAAAAGAAGTACCTACATTTAAAGATGACAATTCCTTCTGTTCGACGTCTATCCCATCAATACCTGGAATTGAAGAATCTTTTTGTTGTTCCCCTAGGCTGATTATCAGAGTTTCAAATGCTTTTAGGGAATGACTTCGAATACCATCTAAATAATTTAATTCAATTATTTGATTTACTCCATTACAACTTAAAAACAAATCTCTTATTACCCTGTGAGAGAAAAAAAAATACACAAGATTTTACATATAGAAACATCATTTATAGATAGGTACATATACTATTTAAATATGTCATTGCTGCATGTGGTATATACTAAACACTAATCTAATTCGTCAATTATCTGGCTGGTGTTCTTCATTAGAGCAGGATCTCAAATTACTTTCTAATTACTTTCACATACATCCCTCTTCAAACACTGCACATATGACTCTAGCATCATTTAGAAGGAATGGATTACATGCATCCCAAGCTAAATGAAGCAATTCGGGAAAGAACACTTTTCCCCAAACGGCAGGTTCTGTATAAATTCTAAATGCCACAACCACCTCCACACTTGAGATGGACAAACTCTGAAAACAGGCAGGCATGTGTGTGTCCATTTGTTTGTTTGCCTGATGGTTTATTCAGGACTTTTTATTTGTTTTACATCTGCACCTCATAAAGGGAAGGAACCAAACTACAGGTCTGAAGATTTTCAGCTGTCTCTGGTGAGTCTCATGGGTCTGGATCACTGGAATCAGAGTAGTAACTAATATAAGTCAGCTCAGCAAAGATCCAGGTTGTCCACAAATACGCCAAAGAGTTGCAAAACTTGCAAATCAAAGTCAGTTCTATTTAGACAATGTGAGAATGTCAGAAATCAAAAAAAAAAATTGCAAAGATAATGATAATAGGTTATATTTTATTATGTTTTTGAAATGGTATACACATTAATTTGAAAGACCAGACTACCAAAAGCAAGCTTTTTTTATGTAATTAATTTTTAAGTACCAGACTTGACAATTACAAAATCTGAAAAACTCATTGGTAGAATTCTAAGTAATTTTAATTTTCTTCTTTTTACTTATCTGTATTTTCTATTTTTATATACATTGTGTATATAATACATGTAAATGTGGTATTTAAGAAATCATGATCCCCTTAAATCTACTGCCTTGACAAATAATTATCATTTTAGGTATGTGTGTATTTTACAGAGTTGTAAATAAGTGGGTGATATTTTTAATTTTGTATGTTTTATTGATAAAATATTATAAGTACTTTCTCATGTCACAGCATGATCTTCGTATACATCATTTTTAATGGCTAATAATATTCTGTCAAGTAAATATAAATTAATTAATTTAACCTTGCCCCTGCTATTGGATATCTGTGTTGTGTCCATCTTTCCCCTCAGAGGTATAGTTAAAACTTTTTTTCCACTGAGAAATTAAAATCAATAGCTCTATGCTCTTCTCTATACTCACTCCAGGAAACTGAAATAAATAAATAGATAAATAGATCGAACAATCAATAAATGAAGGTAAAGCAAACTGACATGGGATGGGAACACTTTTTGTTGTTAAACTAAAATTAAATCCTAGGAAAGAATAATGGGGAAAGACAGTCAAAAGCATACAGCAAGGAAAAGGTATCTGCACACGTGCACACATACAAACCTTGATTTAAGCAGAGTAGGCAGAGTTTTTAAATAAATTTGAAGCACTTCCTGAGGCAAACACTGGTCATGATGGCTACATACATGAGTTGGAGCTGACGTGATGCTAAGGTGTTGACAATGATGTGCTAATTGAACGCCTCGCTGGAGCACAGGATTAAATACGGAATTATACAGTTTCCACTGGACAACTACATTGCCTTTCTGGATTAGACTGCAGATGTGATTTGCAACCTGTACACTACGTAACCTGTCTTCTTCAAAAACAAACTTCTGATAAGCCTCTAAGGCATCCCATTTCCACAGCAAGTCTTCAGATCCACTGCTGGGCAAGATCCCTTGAAATTTGTAGGAAGGGCTGGACAGACTTGGGGAAGGTGCAGCATCACATGAGTTTCCCTGCAGTGTCTCTTCTAATTTGGCCAGTTGATCAGGGTCAATGGTACAAATATTGCAAGTTGCTTGTTTAATTTTTTGCGGTGTCTCAGCTCCTCCTAACTGATCCAAAATAAGCTTGTTAAGGATATTCAATATATGCTGCTGAAAATGCTTCAGCGCAGGCAGCTGAAAAGCATGGAGCAAAGGGATGATTATGGATTTGGGATCCATGCAACAGCATATTCCGACGTTCTGGATGCCCGACAGAATCTGGACACAGGTGCTGCTCAAGGAAGCCTGCTGGAGTAAGCGTAAGCACTGATGAGCGCACACCGCGATACAACAGCACCGCTCAGGATAATGAACGTCTCCATCTGCAGTCTCTTCAAATGGGTTTTTGGAAACCTGGTTTTTAAAAGCCGAAACCAGGAGACCTGAGAGGTCTCTGTGGTGGTGCATAAAGTGAGAATATTCACATCGTCGGTGCCTTTTCCTTGTACACATTGAATGATGAAGTTGCTCTGATTTCACTTTTTTGACAGTGCTCATGATTTTCATCACACTATTTATGAGGGCTTTCAGATGTTCTGAGGCCTCAGTGGGAACTCCCTCTCTTAAAACCAGCCATTCCATTTGAAGAACGGCTGTTTCAAATAAGTTGAATCCGTGGTGCTGAATGAATTCTTGAACCAAATCCATGGCTTGACTGAAGAAAAAGGGATTGGAAGCTGCACTTTGAAGACAACAGATCAGGATCTGCAGAACCCCTTCTAGAAGCTCCGGCAAAAGAAGGGCTCTATGACGATACTTTGAAAACACAAAACCTTCTCGAACCTCCTGTAGTGTTCTCTTCTGTCTTGGTGCGAAGGGGTCAGGCTGCTTTTCTAGGCAAGTTCTAATTTTTAAAGCTGCTCTCAGCAATTCCGTTAAATTTTTCCTAAGATTTTCTGGCATCATCTCTGCAGTACTAATATCTACTGACATAAGATGCAACACTGTTCGAAAAAGCATCCGTTGAACCAAAGCCACCGGTTCTTCAGTCCAACCTGTAGAAAGCATCTGACTCTCCAAGTTGTCGCTTAGATTACAGCAGTCCCCAAAGCCTGTTAGAAATTCAGTCAGTGTGGGCACTACAGTGGCTGCCAGAGCAGAATTATGATTCAAGGTCATGTCAAACTTACAAACTTTCTCTAATAAAGATAACAAAACATGACATAAGTCAAAAGGAGAATTATTCATGTGACTGATAATAGACAAGGCAGCTGGCTCACTCAAAATGTCACTGTTTGACTCCTGTCTTGGAATAATCTCCTTGGAATTTTCCAAAGCCATTGTGTCAGGAGGAGTCTGTTCTTTGGTTGATAAGTGGTCAAGTTTAGCTGTAAGGTGGTCGTCTTTAGGAGACTGTGTTACAAAATGCTGTAGCAGACGGGGCCTTCGATGCTTATTCATCGCTATGCTCTTGTCGTCTGAATTGGCTTCTGAGTCTGAGGTGGAGAGCCGTGTCTTTCTTGCATCTCTTATCGAATAGCGGTGGGTAGTTTTATGCTGCCGTCTGCTTTTCCGAAAAATGTTTACTTTTGCAGAAACCTGACCAGATAGGGCACTTCCTTCTAAATATAATTTTTCCTGAGTAGATCTTTGTGAACTTGAGTTCTTTTCTTTGGTCAGGATTATATCAGCTGAGAATGATAGATTAAAATCTGATAAGATAAAGAAAGAAAATTTAGAACACCTTAATATGTTTTCAAACTCAATTGGTAGAGGTGATTACTCTCTTATTTATCTTCCACTTTAGGAGCTTTCCCTCAGTTTATTTATCCTGGGCTGATTTCCTTTAGCTATTTGTTATGTCTCTGGATCACTTCCCCCTACACTTACTCTTCTCATGCTCTGTACCAGGTAGCACCGGTTCAAAGGATACAAATTGATTTTGAAAACAACAAAGGAGAACAAAATTAGGGATATAAATCTGATTTAAAACCATACATTGCATTCTGACATCAACATAAGAGACTCTAGATTATCTGGGATTTAGCACTACTGTTCACACCATTTTACAAATCTCCTCTAATAGGGCCATTAATTAAGAAAAGGAGTATATTATAGTCTCAAAAATAGCATTTATTTTATAGCCCTGATATAACTTAAGAACTTTAAGATGTTCCAAAATTATTTTAAAATCATATAATAGATACCAACTGTTCTCCAAGATTGAGGTTAAAATAGAGTTTTTCATTCAAAATATTTACTGAATGTGCCACACACTGAACTAGGCACAGGCATCCCTGTTGCATCCTCAGTGCCTAGAACCTAGGACCTGGAACATGGACCACATGCAGTATCTATTTCTTGGGGAAATGAATAAATCCTCCTTACTAATTAAAAAGTTAGCAAAATCAGTCTTTCCCTTTGCAATACTACATAGTAAGATCTATGTGAAAAATATAGTTGCAATTTAGAATGAATAAATAATCTATAAATAAAAGATCTGTGCCTTAATTAAGAGAGGAAAGGGAGAAATTAAAGAGTCTGACAAATTCTACCTACACAAAAGATGCAGGCAATGAAGATAACTTTCCTAAAAGAACGCTAATCGGATATCTTAAGTGAGAAACAATTTGTGAATTCTACAAATTCGGAAGAAAATGAGAGCAGAGTTAGTGAATCAACAAATAAGCAGGATAACAATATTACAACAATATTTACATAATCCCCTAAAAAGAGAGCTCCTTATCAGAAATGTGTTAAAAATGCATATATGGTGTTGAACTACCAGAGAGAAGGATTTATGTTAACCTGAGATATCGTGAAACATCTCACAATTCACATATCCCAGAAATGGTCAAGGGGAAAACTGTTAAACTGTTAATTCCTCCACTGAAACATTCAAACTAAGTTTCATATACCTAATATGATATAGATATATGTGTGTGTGTGTGTAATTTAAAATTTTTTTTCAAAATGAGATACTAAAACTGTGTTGATCTTAAGTGTAATAATTCTATCCAGCCTTGAAACAAAATATTACTTCAAATTAATCCCTTCAAAGAACATAAAAAAAAAACTAAACTAAATTGCAAAAGTCATCAGTAGAGTACTGGTAATAAAAAGCAGTCTTTTTTTTTTTTTTTTTTTAGAGCGAGAGAGAGAGAGAGCACAAGCAGGGGGAGCAGCAGGTAGAGGGAGAGAGAGAAGTAGGCTCCCCACTCAGCAGGGAGCCCAACGTGGGGCTCGATCCCAGAACCCTGGAATCATGACCTGGGCCGAAGGCAGCCGCTTAACCGACTGAGCCACCCAGGTGCCCCAAAAAGCAGTCTTTAAAATAAGTGAAGGAAGGGCACCTGGGTGGCTCAGCAGATTGTCTGCCTTTGGCTCAGGTCATGATCCCAGGGTCCTGGGATTAAGACCCACATGCTGAGCAGGGAGCCTGCTACTCCCTCTCCCTTTGCCTCTCTCTCTCTCAAATAAAAATAAAATAAAATAAAATAAGCGAGGAGCTTTCATTTCTTTCTTCAAACTTTCCACTATCCATTTCTCTGATGGGGTTGCGCACCTAGATTGACTCCTTCTGCTAAGTGTTCTGCTTCTTCATATATTTTCTGATCATTGTTATATTTGAATAATCCCCTAAGAAGCACCATGGTTTTTGTATTATTAGCAGAAATAAAAATGCATCTGCCTAAAGAACTTCTCCTGTCAAGTATCATGCTAATATATACTGTTCTGAATTTGAACTGTATCAACTATTAAGGTAGAAGGAACTTTTCCATGGTACTTCTTTCCCCAGTGGAATTTTGATAACACAAGTGATGTGATAAAAGAAACATACCTGCTGCCTTTTCTTCTTGAACGGGTATCTTCCATACCAGTGGAAGGAGTGATAGAAGCAGAGTAAGGAGTTCTTCTCTACATGTCAATGCCTGTATTAGAAACAAAGCAATCCTTCATGTTCTGAGGTCATGAGACACATAATTCCTAGTACCTTGTCTTAAATTGAACCAAAAAATCCCTTTTCTTGAAAGGTTGCATTTGAAAAGCTAAGAGTCAAATTAACCTATCTTAAATCCAATTAAAGTTGTGGTACTTCTCAATTTATAAACCTTTCCAAGGACAGAAGAATGTAAGAGTATTTGACGGTATTTAGCACATTCTTGCTGATTTTTCCCAAAATAGCTGTTATTACCACCATGCACATGGCAAGAATTTCTCATCGCTGAAAAAACAAATTTGCTAGGTGAAAATGAAAAGTTAAGCCCTATTAATTAGCAAACCAATAACATGAAGTTACTAGAAAAACAAAATCTTCATGCAGTTAAATGTAAAACTCAGAGAACACAATTTTAAAAAGAGAAATTGACATTATTAATAAATGATATATATATATATATATATATAAAGAGAGAAAGACTTATTAGTGAAGATAATCTAATAAATATGTATTGACTGCACACTATGTCCACAGCACTTACTGTCTTACCCTTTCTGGAGGATATGGTCCTGGAGAAGGTCCCCTCATTTGGTCCATAAAATACATACACACAAACAGTTAAAGAACAATAGAAGGCATGTAGTATAAGTCAGTACCTGGGTGTGGTACAGATAATCAGTTTAGGAGTTCAGATAAAGGAGCGATCATTACAGTTAGAAGTGTGGAAGTGGGACTGGAGCTAGAGAGCTAGACTGGGACACTGGGGACATGGGTGGTCAGGGAATTAGTGACAAATCAAGTTTAAGTTCCTCACTTCAGTCAGTGCAGAAGAAGTCAGAGTAATATAATCAGATTTGCTTGTTAGAAAGACCACTCTAGCCACTATATAGAGGACAGAATTGGGGTGGGAAGGGAAAGGGATGGATCAGTGTTAGAGGCAGGGAAACAATAACCCAGATGACAGAGAATGATAAACGGAAGTGCTCTACAGTAAAATTGAAAAGGAAACATTTTTGAGAAACTGCAAGGAAGAACTGAAATGACTTGCAGTTGATTATCTATGGAGTGTAAGGGGGAAAAAAAAGATCCGCAAGAACTCAAAGAATTCTGGTTTAGGCAACAAGGTGACTAATAATGTCCTCACCAAGATAGGAAATTTAGGAGTGGTACTAGGTTGGGATAGAGATGATGGATCTATTGTTTAGACATATTAAGTCTGAGGTGTCTGTGGGATATTCAGATGGAGAGAGCTTTTTAGTCAATAGTTGGATATATAGATTTGGAGCTTAAGAAAAAGATATGAAGTACATAAAAAGACTTGGGAGTCACTGGGGCAGAAGTCAAGGACACAGATTTCCTAAGGAGAGAATGCAGAATGACAAGAGAGGACAGATGGGAATGGAGCTCTGGAGAGCAATACTTCAAGAATGAAGAATGGTAGTGCTGGTGAGAAGCCTGCCAAGGAGGCCGAGAAGTAGCTCCCCCAAAGAGATGTAGAACAAGAGAAATCAAGGGAAGAGAGCAGTTGGGAAAGAAGAAAGCCAACCAGGTCAAGAGCTGTTGTTCTTTAGTTGTCTAAGATAATGGCCGTAAAGCATCTGTCAAGTAGAGGGTCACTGGCAACCTTAACAAACTCAGTATTAAGGTAGTGATAAGGATACAAGTCAGATTGCAGTAGGCTGAAGAGCTGAAAGGGAATGAGAAAGCAGGGACACAGCACTCAGACTATTCCTTCTAGTGCCCTGGTTATGAAAAGGCTGAAAATACTTCAAAAGTAAAATCTGAGCTTCTTTTCATGCTTAGAAGACCCTTCATGACGTGATTCCTACTGACTTGTCCAGTTTCAACTCCCACCACCAACCCTGACCCATCCCCACATGTCCAGCTCTGAAGGGTTTCCTGAACACCACGGGTCAGGTCTGTACTCCCCAGTATGTCTTCCTCACACACATTGCTCTTGCAATTCTCCACCATCATCTTCCCATCTGCCAAAGGCCAACTCATTCTTCAGGCAAGTCTTAGTTCCTCCGTGGAGAGACTTCTCTAATCCCCCCTCAGCAAGTTAGAGATCACGTTCCTGATTGACTTCTGGTACAGCAAACAACTTGCTGAACTGTTCATGTCTGAATGCCAGTTGTCCTCCATGATTCAGCAAATATTTATTGAGCCCCTACCATGTGCCAGACACTTCGGATGGAGTGGTGAACAAGGAAGACAAAATTCGCCTTCTCACAAAGCTGACACTCTAGCAGGGGAGATGGAAAATAATGGGTACAAATAAGACAATTTCATACAGAATGCTGTGCTATGAAGAAAATTAAACAGGACAGGGATTATAGAGTGACTAAAAGGAGGACATTTAGATAGGCTGTTCAGGATGGGCCACTTGAGCAGATACTCAAAGAGAAGAAGGAATCCATGCAAAGGTTTGGAGGAAAAGGGCTCCTAGGAAGTACACAAAGGGTCGGGAATGGGCTTGGCTATTTCACAGAACAGCAAGCCGGCCAGTGTGGCTGGAATAGAATGGGGGGAGTGCCAGGAGATGAGGCTTGAGGGCAGAGGTTGGTGACGTGGTGAGTGCCAGATCTAATGTGGCCTGTGGGCCATGTGAAGGAGTTTGGATTAATGTCTATTAGGATGGAAAACTTTTCCAAACGTTCTTCCCAGAGCTCTCTCAGAGCATGGACTCCTGGGCCCAGGCCCTAGTCCTTAGCAATCACCCCTCTTTCTTGACACCCAATGCCTAGTACAGAGTTGGATGATAATGTTATCGGCATGAATGACTTTAAATTCTGGATGCATAGTCAAAATTATTTCCAAGGGGCCTATTTCCATGTGCTTTTACCTCAAAATTAGGAAGACTAAAGATGCCTGGATAACATTTCCACGTACAGCTCATACTCAGTATGTACCTCGACATTTTTAAAGATGCCAGCAAAATGTATATGGTCTTTTAAAAAATGTAAACCAATTTTGGGCACACCATTCATGTAGAGTCCTCCTGATCTGAGTCTATATCTTTGTCAGATGAACTAATAACATTCCAACAGAGCTTGTGGAAACCTTAAGAGTATGTGAAGTGCCCCAGCCCTTGCTCCACAACAGTACACTGGCAAATCGTCATTGCTACGCGAATAGGCATTCCTGCCTCCCAGCCTCTGCATGACGCATGGTCTGCAACCTTTCTCACTCCTTCCACTTAGCTAGGGGGGCCCTCACTACCTTCAAGGCTCAGCTGGCAAAACCTCTTTTGTGAAGCTTTTTCTCTCACACCAACCCAAGTTTACTGTTTCCCCCCACCCCTCAGGACTTCATGCCTGTGCCCCCATTTCACCAAGTGGATTTGTTCTTGGAAACCATGGGCCTTTCAAAGGAATGAAACTGAAGCATTTTGGTTTTTGCCACTCCTGCTGGAATTGCAGTCCTGAGGAGGACACCACTTGTCTCCCCGTGGCCCAATATAACAGCGAGTGAACAACTCTTGACTTCATTAAATCACAATTAATTTCTAAACAATTCATCATTGGGGAAGCTCTTGATATTCCTCTGGATCCATTACTTTTTTAGGTATTGCATGTTTCCAGATTTACTTATCCTTTCAAATTCCAAAGAAACCACAGGAATCATTCTATCCCTTTGCAAGTCAGAAAATCTTTTTCTCTTATTTGTGAGCATCCTGGTAAACTAGAACTTGCAGTCCTCTATTTCACCCCAAGCTCTGTTTTTTCTCTCCCAAGGTCCTAATTAGTCACAGTGTCCAGAGGAATGGGGTGCTACCTCATGTCAACAAGGAGAAAGTTCTCAATATGCCATATTTGGCAATATACACCTACATAGATTCCTGGCTATTCCTAGACTGTCCAATCTATAGAAATCACACCACTCTTTGCTTAATACTTACATTTTTATGTTTCTCCTTCTGCAGGGAAAAGGACAGCAACATGCCTTTTTAAATTCCCCAGCAATAATAAACAGTAAAATCACTCTCACTCAGGTGGTAATTTTTTAGCACGATTTAAGAAACATATTTTAGGTACCTACCAGGTGTCAGGCACTTCCTTTCACAGTTCAAGTAATGGTGACAGGATGGGAGAGGAAGGGCAAATGAGTCAGGGGAAGGGCTGAGATGCAAGGCAGACGGATGTCCAGGAAGCTGCAAAGGCAGGGGGGAACCAGACCAGTGGGGTTCAAGGACCTCAGGACGACAGGCTAAGCTTAGTGCTTGGACTGGATTCAGAATGTGATGGAAGACGACTGAAGTTACTTTAATTGGTATTAATGATATTACTCTAAATCAGCATTTTGACATGCTAATTAAATTTAATGTTCCAGATGTAAGCAGAAATATGTGTGTTAAGTCCTTTATTTCTTCTATCAGAATTTTATAATTATTTCTAATGTACATGTGTAGACACACACACATATATATAAGAACATTTCTTCATTAGTACTGTAAACAGAATCTTTTTTCTTTTATTTTCTAGCTATATAGCTGTGGCTAAAGGAAACAACGATCTTTTGGATTTTTCTGTATGTATCACTTGAAGAATGGTATTTTTATTTCTCCATCTTTCTCATATTTTAGCTGTCATTACCTTCATGATCCACTTTACTACTGTGTGTTTTTAAAACATGAAAACAAACAGAAATAGTCATAAAGAGTTATTCTTATGTTGATTCTATTGTAGAGCTTCTTCCTAAAAAATATTACTGGTTTTTCTACTCTTTGTATATGGCACCCTCTATTCTTAATCTATTTTGTGAGTTTTTGTTAAGAATGGATTAATTTCATCAAACGTTTTTGATGTCTCAGTAGAGCTAAATGTACTGCTTTTTCCCATTGATGTCAAACATTATGCTCAGAGTTCTTCTTGAATTATAACAGGGGTGGCAACCTGTTTTTGTAAACATCCAGAGAGTAAACATCTTTTGGCTTTTTGAATCATATATGGCCTCTGTTGTACATTCTTCTGTTTCTTTTAACGACCCTTTAAAAACTCAAAAACTATTCTTAGCTTGTGGGCTGTCCAGAAACAGATCACTCACAGCAGGATTTGGGTCTGCAGGCCCCAGTTCGCCCAACCAGTCCCTGTTGGCTTTCTCCTCCTCTCCCAGCAAAGCAGGGTTATAAACTGGCTGTATTTCTCTTTGTTAGGACTCCAGAAAGACTTTAAGTGGTACCTAGTAAAACCTATCCGCTAGACAAAAGTACTACCTAAGAATCTTGTGGACATTATTCCACACAAGCTTTACATGCCCAAAGTAGAGAGGTCTGTCTCAAAAACAATTATAGATGTGGCTTTTGGGGGATGCGGCGGACTCCATTAAAATTCAGAGGAAACCCATAACATTTTTAAAGAAAATTGTATTATTAAAAAATACCAGCAGCTTGGACTAAAAGGAACAGAGACAATTCAAAATGTATAGAGACCACTGGGCCCTCACTTTCCTACAGGTGTGAAACAGTAAGAAAGCTGCACTTTATAAGCTGTCTCTTAAGGAAAAGAGAAGACACCTCGGAGGATGGAGCCCAGAGCCCTGGAGAACCATGGATTAAGGAAGCACTCCCACAGAAGAGAACATCCCCTGCCCCAAGAATAGGGGTCACTGACATGCCTGCCAGGAGCTCAGTGGATCAATCAGTGACTGCTACATGCCTCTGGTCACTTTCCTTTCTTTTTCTCTCTCTCTTTTAAGATTTTATGTATTTACTTGACAGAGAGAGAGAGCACAAGCAGGGGAGCTGTAGGCAGAGGGAGAAGCAGGCTCTCCGCTGAGCAGGGAGCCCGATGTGGGACTCAATCCCAGGACCCTGGGATCATGACCTGAGCCGAAGGCAGCCACTTCACCAGCTGAGCCATCCAGGCGCCCTGGTCACTCTCCTTTCTGAATACAAGTATCTAGTGTGTTAACTTGTCCCTACTCATCACTGTATATGGGTGAGTGTGGCTTTTGTGTTCACAAGTCTCTCAATCAAGAAGAGCTGTAACCAAAGCACTGCACCTGGAAGCCTCATCTGCATGCAGAACTGATACATATCATGGGATCAGAAACTTCAAGCCTGATGCCATGATGGGACGATACTTTGAGAGTCCTGTGGGAGAGGGAGTGTGGGAGGAATGCTAATAACTGTGGCCAGAGAAGAGATGATGGTAGATAAAATATGGCCACAAATTATCTTCTCCTGAAATGATGGAGTCTGTGTTCCCATCCCTTCATTCTGCACTGAACTTGTGACTTGCTTTGACCAACAGAACGTGGCAGAAGTGATGTTATGTGACATCTTGCAGCTTCTCTGCTCCCCTCCTGGAATAATGCCTCCACAAAACCATGTAAAGGAACCTCGCCTCACCTACTGAAATCAAAGAAGCCTCTGAGGCAGTCTGGCCGACAGCCCCATCCAACAGCCCTCAGTCTTCTGCCAAAAGACTGCACAGTCAGAGGTCAGCCCAGCTGACCCCACAATTAGCGGACGCTGTGATCCCGGCTGGGTCTACCTGAGCTGCCAACTCACAGACACATGAGCAAAGGAATCCTTGTTGTTTTATGCTGCTAAGTTTTTGGAATGTGCTCTGTTACGCAGCAATCACCTGATATATTCATTGCTCCTATCTATTAGCCTGGGTGTAAAGGGAGATAACTCACTGGATTACCTGCTCTCTGTGGGTAGCACCACTGTCTAGAGGCCAAGATGATACTCTCACTACTCCAAGAAGTAGGAATACCAGCATCCCCCCTACTCCCTCATTCCTGCCAAACTAATCATGCACAGATAGATCTTGGCATGTGTGTAAACAGAATCTGTAAAACTAGAGTAGTAAATTAAAGTTCACATATTATAATTGCCTCTACTAATTTTAAAAGTTTGCATTATTTTGCTACTGAAATAATTCTCACCAATATTTCCAATGACTTGTCAAATCTGAAGAACCATTTTCATTGCCTATTTTCTTGCTTCAAAATCTCCTCCATGTAAAAAAAACAAAACAAAACAAAACAAACAAAACCTCCCCAATGTTTTCAGAAAAAAAACTTACTCCTCTTAAATATGGTACACGGGGCTTGCCATCACATGGCCTCTGCCTGCCTAGTCCTCCCACCCACCTAAACCACACATACAGCCTTTGCTCCAAGCCCACTAAACTACTGCTAGGTCACTGAATGTTCTTCCTTCTCTAGCCTCCGAGGTCCGCATCTGCGGTTCCCCTGGTCCAATGCTTCCTCCCTTTTCTACATTGCTAATCCCTACTTAGAGATGCCAATTTCTCTAAGAAGCATCATTGGCCCTCTCCTTTGCACTCTCCAAATACTTTCACACTGTTTTGTCATCATTGCCTTTTTTTCAATCTGTCCGTCTCTTCGAAAGCTAAGAGCTCCTGGTAAGGACAGCCTCTGCTCTTTTATCTCTGCATCTAGCAGAGGTGCTGGCATTTGTAGGTACTTCGTGGCCTGCTGAATAAACTAGTGAATGAATTGTGTAGCCATACTTCTAAAAGTCTGATATTTTTCTATTATACTTATTTTATATATTACAATGATAGGCCATTTATGTAGTACTATATATTAAAGTGGTAAAACTACAAAACTGTAGGAAGAAAAAAGTACTCTCTTACACAGAAAACAGCTGAAAAAGAGACCTATTATAATTTTTAAATAATGTTTTGTTCATAAATATATAACCTCTTCCAGTAAAACTTCACATTTTACTCAGCAAAATAAGTAACGACTTTATAGAGCATTCATAAAGTGTGAACAGGTATGGAAATTCATATGCTGAAGTTTTAAAAAGTAGTATTTATCACACTTATGTTGGTAATAAATTACTGTGATTTTCTATTCATTACATCAGAATTAAGCTGTATATATTTATAACCAGGGTATAGAAAAAAATCAGAAACTGTTATTATCAAATGTTATATGAAAACAAATACTTTTTATGTTGGAAGAGATCTTTTAAGTCATCCAACTTAATGTATTTAAATTGTTCCTGATGAGGACAGGGAGATCTGAAGCAGCTTGTCACAAACTGAAGTCACCCATCTCATTGATGCTGGTGCCAAGATTAAAATCTAAGATAACTCTTCCTTTTTGTGCTGGACAAATTTTCTCTCAAAAAACATGTAAAGGTCTGCATATAAGCTTCAACCATGGTATCTTTAACCATTGAAAAGAACATACTTTTGCTATTTAAGGAGACTATTTTTTTCTGAAGAATAAACAGATTAACATGTCTGTATATAATAAATCATGACCAAATGGAGTTTATCCCAGGAATGCAAATGATGGTTTTAACATTTAGAAACCATCAATGTAATTCACCCACCTTAACAGAATAAAAAATATATATATATATGATAGTCTCAGTGGATTCAGCAAAGGCATTTGACAAAATCCAATATCCATTCAGGATAAAAATTCGAACAGGTTGGGAATAGACTAGAACTCCCTCATTCTGATAAAAGGCACCTAAAAAAAATCCAGAGCTAATATGATGGTTAATGGAAATACTGAATGCTTTCTCTCTAAAATCAGACACTGAGCAGGATGTTCATTCTCATCACTTCCACCTACTTTTGCACTAAAAGCCAATGCAAAAGGCAAGAAAATGAAATAAAAGGTACAAAAATTGGAAAAATCATTCACAGATGATTTGACCGTGTACACAGAAAACCCTAGGGAATCCGCAGAAAAATTTCAAAATAAATACAAATAAATGAATTTAGCAAAGGCATAGGATGCAAGGTCAATGTACAAAAATCAATTATATTTCTATGAGCAACAAATGACAAAATAAAAATTTTAAATGCCATTTATGATAGCATCAAAAATAATAAAATATTCAGAATAAATTTAACCAAAAATATGCAAGACTTCTACACTGAAAATCAAAAAAATATGGCAGAGAAATTAGAGAAGACTCAAATAAACAGATATTAACACCATGCTGATAGACTGAGAAACTCAACATTGTTGTCAATTTTCTCCAAATTGATTTCTGGATTCAATGCCATCACAACTAAAACCCTAGCAACCATTTCTATAGAAATAATAAGCTCCTTCTAAAATTTATATGGAAATGCAAAGGACTTAGAATAATCAAACATTCTTGAAAATGAAGAACACTTTGAAGAACTTATACCACCTAATTTCTAGACACACTATAAAGGCCACAGTAACGCAAACAGATGATAGACAGTGGAACAGAAGAGTCTAGAAATAAAGCCCAAGTATATGGCGAATTGATTTTCCACAGAGGTGCCAAGGTTACTCCGTGGGGAAAGGGCAGACTCTAGCTGGAATGACTGGGTAACTGCACAGGGAGGAGGGGGAGAGAGGGACTGTAGCTCCGGACTCACACTGTACACAAACATTAATTCAACGTGGATCACAGACCTAAAAATAAATATACTAATTAAAAAGCTTCTAGAAAAAAAAAAAACCATAGGAGAGTATCTTTGCAACTTTGGAATACAAGATAAGGATTTCTTAGGATACAAAATACACTATTTATACAAAAAATCTGCTGTTCTAAAGGCATTGTTAAGAAATGAAAAGGCAAGCTACAAAGGACATATTTGCAACCCAACAAAGACATGTATCCAGAATACATGAAAAAAAACTACAACTGGATACTAAGCAAATAACCTGACTTTTAAAATGGGCACAAAACTTAAATAGACATTCACAAAAGAAGATGTACAAATGGCCAATGAACACATAAAATAGTGCTCAGCATCATTAGTTTTTAAAGAAATGAAAATTAAAATCACAATGAGATACTACTTCATATTCACTTAGGACAGCTAATATTAAAAGGGCTGGCAATGTCAAATATCAGAGAGGATGCAGAACCACTAGAATTCTCACACATTGCTGGTGAGAATGAAAAGTGGTACAACCACTTTGAAAAAAGAGTTTGGCACTTTCTTATAAACACCTACCCTTTGACACAGCAATTGTATGCCTATTTACCCAGAAAACATGAAAATATATTCACACAAAGACTTTTTTAAGAATGTTCACAGCAGCTTTATTTATAATAGCCAAAAGGAAACAAAAGCCAAATGGTTAAACAACAGGTGAATGGTCACACAAATTGTGGTATATCCATACAACAAAATACCGATTGGAAACAAAACGTAGTGTTACTGATGCACGTTTAATGGACAGAGCTCTGGGACACAAGAGTACATACTGCATGATTCCACTTATATGAAGTCCTAGGACAAGCAACACTACACTTAGATGTTAGAAATTAGAATTGTGGTTGTGTTGCAGTGGGGCTGCCTGAAAAGGGGCATGAAAACCTTTTTCTAGAGTGGTGAAAATGTTCTAAACTTTGATCTAGGCTGTGGTTACACAGGTGTTTGTATTTGTCAAAACTCATTCAACTATACACTTTATATTTGTGCATTCACTACATGTAAATTATATAGCAATAAAAAGTCTGTTTAATTATTTATACCAAATATCTATTAATAAAGCCCTTGCACAAAAGTGGAATGGTAGCTATGGGCTTCATTTGCCTCTTGCTCAGAGTACCCAAGAAGTGCTCCTATTCATGAGAAACACAGATATAAAGGTGAAGTTCCTCTTGAAATGTACAGCTTTGAATCTACTGTTTTAATTCCACTCTAAGTGATTAAACTTGCACAACTAAATTTGCCTTAAAGATCCAAATTATCATTTTTCATTTCCTGGTTTAAATAATTAAATGTTGATAAGCCCTATTTTTTAAATGGCTATCTATTTGCTCTCTACTTCTACTGTTCCTACTGGTACCTACTGTCATTGCTACAGATATTCCAAAAGTGAATGACTGGGGAAGAGGGAATACAAGATATTACCCTAGGAAAAAATATTGTTGCAACTATGACTTGGATGATTTCAGCCATTTAATAATACATTAAAAGATATTTCATGACTTAAAAGAGAAAGCATACAATCTATAGAAACAGAAAGTAGATTAGTGTTTGCTTAAGGCTGAGGGTGATGGGAGGGATAGGGGAGTGATAGCTAAAAGGTACCAGGTCCCTGCTTGAGGTGATGAAAATGTTCTAAAATTGACTATGTGACAGTTGCACATATCTGTGATTATGCTAAAAACCACTGAGTTGTACATATGAAATGGGTAAATTCTATGATATATGGGTTATATCTTAACAACTACAGCTTTCATTAAAAAACCTACTGACATTCTGATTAGGATTACACTGGAATCTACACATCAGTTTAAAGAAAACAAGTATCCTTACAATACTGATTTTTCCAATACATGAAAATTATGTAGGCCTACATTTATTTGGGTTGTCTTTAGTTTCTCTCAACAATGTTTTATAGAATTACGTACAGAAGGGTGCCTGGGTGGCTCAGTCGTTAAGCGTCTGCCTTCGGCTCAGGTCATGATCCCAGGGTCCTGGGATCGAGCCCCACATCGGGCTCCCTGCTTGGCAGGGAGTCTGCTTCTCCCTCTCCCACTCCCCCTGCTTGTGTTCCCTCTCTCACTGTGTCTCTCTCTGTCAAATAAATAAATAAAATCTTTAAAAAAAAAAAAAAAAAAAAGAATTACGTACAGAAATCTGTACATATTTTATTAGATTTATTCCTGGGTATTTGTTAATTCCGATGCTACTTATAGGATATCCTTAAAAAAAGAGAAAAATCACTGAAATGTTCTAATGTGGGGTAAGAAAATGAACAGAGCATGATATGCTTATTAAATCATTAAAATTTTGGAATAAAAATCACTACACATGATCTAACAAATAATTTTTTCTAAATTTTAAAATTTATTTATGGAAAAGTCATACAAAATATAAAAAATTAAATTACACGTAGTCACGCATTTAATAAATAACATTCATGAAAGGAGTAAAAATACATAATATTTTGGAAAATACTCTGGAAAATTTCATGACAGGTGGACACCACAGTGAACAAATACTCCCTGATATTTGTTAGGTTCCTCAGTGTATGGTGAAAACAGATGCATTGTTTAATTTTAGTCTCTGTATTTACCCAATATACGTATTTATTAGCAAAATGCTTTGATGGCAAAGAAATTTCAACAGTAGTTAAGTTTCTATCTAAAGCCACTAACATTTATAAGTGTTGAAAAATGTCTGTCATATTGGTGCTACAGAGACCTTATTATCTTTCCAAGTTAATTGAAATATTATCTAACTACATTAATTAGTCCCCTGAAAGCAGACAGTAAATTTTTTCTTTCATAAAATACATATTTGTTTTTTACTAAAATGAAGTAAAGACATAAATCATGTTTGGGCTGCAAGTTAAGCCTGTCTGAGTTACTTAATGTTCTGTATCTGTTTTTCATCCACAAAAGAAGGTTGGATGACATCTCTATTTCCCAACTAGCTTTAGAGTTCTGTTAATTCCGTAGTAAGGAAACCACAAAATACCGTATGTTCAGACCATACTTTGAGCAAACACAATGAGGTATAAAAAACTGGATGTATACAAGCTAAAGGACCCAATATAATTATCAGTTTAAGGATTCTCTACTTTCACCCCAGAATTAGTAAACTCTCTAAATATAATTTACACTAAACCTTTCAAAAACATATCTGAATTTATTGAAAGTGCAAATGTTTTTCTGATTCAAAATCTTAGGTCTCTACTAATAATCATAGTTACCTCACACTGATATTAGGATAAAAAGCTTAATATATATGAGGTCATTTTAGAAGAAAGGCCATTTATCATCCTAAGACATTTCAGACATTTTGAGAAGTATTCAAATAAACAGTACGTTCATAGACGGGGCTACTTTTCTTTGTTGAAGTGATGTGAGAGAGAGCACTTTATCTCAAATAGACTCTCAGAAACTACGGAACCCAGAAATTATGTATCTGTAATCAACTATAATATACTGGTGAAAAAATTATTTGATATGAAAATGTTACCTGATCAATGACAGAATTTAGCTTGGTAAGTAACAGAAATCCTCGGCCGTGGACAAGGTATTGGCCAAGGGTAGCCATGTGTGTCTCCTCCTCTTCTTCCTCCCTGGCCTCCACCCTCTGGACCACCGCATTGCAAAGTCGGTTGACATCCGTCAGAAATTCACGTGCCAATGAGTTACTGTCGATGCTCATGACCGAGCTATCAAATAAATATTACCAAAAAAGAAGATTAAGAGAAATAAAAATTTATGTTTAAAACTAAGTGTTTTTAAGGCTGTTTTTTAACCAAAGAACTGACTTTAAGTTACTGGGCACTGGTATTTAACCCTATAATATTTTCAGACATAGTTCTGATCTAGTTAGGTGCTCCTTGAATATTCTTACATGGCATAAATAGTCGTGGGTGTGATAATCCCTAAGCATAACCAAAAACAGGAAGTGAAAGCACCTACATAGAAGATACACTAGTGAGTGGTGGCAGTTAAGGTAGATCCTGACCTTCTTAAATAGCCTCATCATAGAATAAAAATAAACCCATTACTTATAAACTATTCTTGTTCTACATGGTTTAAAAATATGAATGGATCTTTTAAAAATATAAACTGTTTTTCACATCATGGAACTGACAATCAGTGATACACCCTCCCCCCAACAACCGGGTTTCAGTTAATGGAGGGAGAGGGATTTATCATCAGGTAAATAAAAATTGAAGAAGTCTAGCAGCTGAAGTTATGTCACTTCACTTCTTACTATACATTTAAATCAAAGGGCAATGTGACATTTTAAGATAAAGGAAAATAATAAGGTAAAGCAGACAGGAGAGGAAAAACACCAATATATAGAAAAAAAATGTATAACTATTTAGAAAGGAAAAACCATGAACAATAAAATTCCCAAGGAATTTCAGAACAGTTTCATCTTAGGGCGAAAAGTAATTTTGAGACACCCAGTAACTTTTAAAAACAGCCTGGAGAGATTAAATAAGATGTATATTGTGGAGTCTTGCTTCACCCATTGGGGGGGGCCCGCCCCCTAGCCCCTGCGGAGAAAGCAGTGGACCATAGGACTGTGCCTATCGTCAAGGGGCAAGGCCAGCCTCCGAGCCCTAATCAACTGAGGCACACGTGATTCAGGAGCAGCCACAAACATCTGGCCGCAAGATGATGCAGCTTGCAAAGAGGCATCCGGCCAATTAGGCTCCTTCTGTCTCATAGGAATTTGAATTAAGGGACATAGTTGATGAACTGAAAAGTCACATAAAGATGGGCCTGTAGTAGTCATTATGAAGTAGCTGAGGCTCAGAAGAAGCCAACTAGGTGAAAATGAACCACTAGGATGCAAAGGGAAGCAGATAAACATGAAAGGGAGAAACCAAAGAAATTCCTAGTATTACTTTGGTTCCTATTCATTTTTGGGCCTGATGATTTAAGTCCTGGATTCCCATCAGAATTCTAGGTATTATTACAGTAACAATCCCCTCTGTAGCATAACAAAGATCATTATTTTTAATATTGTTGATCACTAGGAAAAAGTGTAAAAAATAAAATGTACATTACTCATTATCCCAAAATGTAGCAATACCCTCCCTTATATAAATGCTGGCTTTTTATAAAGCTTTCATAAGGTAAAATTATTCAATAAATCAAATAATTTACAATAATAGAAACTAATTATATATTATAATATGTACATAATATATAAACTTATTTATATTCAGCCCATAGTTATCAAATTTTATTAACTTATTTCACCTAATTTGTCATGGATTTTATTTATTTATTTATTTTTGTCACAGATTTTAAGGTACATAATTATTTAGTGTATTACTAAAACAAATAACACTGCCAATTAAAGTATAACACAGTACCTTCTTATCACTTAGAACGTTCCATACAATATCACCTTCTAGGTCATCAAGTCTACCCACTATGCACCATTTCTTAAGAGTGCTACACTACTATTCCTGGGATTTTCTTCCAAAGATGCTGACATCATTCTGTAAGTTTCGATGCTGGCACTTTGCTGATCTTACCAGATAGGA